>NC_141877.1:254537376-255162376 GCF_056163025.1 Triticum urartu
GATCCCTGGTGTTTGGTAGGTGAGTTTTCTCGTCATCGCCGTTGCCAGGCGACTTCTTCCCCTTGTATTCGGCGTTTAACTTGCAGGCATGTTTAAAGACCCAACCGCTTCTGTTGGTGTGGTTAGCTGGTTTATTGGGGTGGCCATCAATCTGGCAGGGCCTATCCAATATCTTATCCAAGTTGGATAGTCCATCTCTGTTTGCCATGAATGGCTTCTTCCGTTGACCGGGTTTGGGGCCGCTGAATCTGTCATTGACCGCTGTGTCATGCGCTCCCTCATTATTACTGCCACATTTGTGCTTATTGCGTGGTGGTTTCCCGTTGCCGTGTCGAACTTCGGAAGTGCCCGGCTCGCTGGCATTATTGCTTCGACGAGCGAGCTAGCTGTCTTCTCCCGCGCAAAAGTGGGTAATCAGAGCGGTAAGGGCTGACATAGATTTTGGTTTTTCCTGACCGAGGTGGCGGGCGAGCCACTCGTCCCGGACACTGTGTTTAAAGGCCGCTAGGGCTTCCACATCTGGACAGTCTACGATTTGGTTCTTTTTAACTAAGAACCTAGTCCAGAGCTTTCTGGCTGACTCTCCGGGCTGTTGGATGATGTGACTTAAGTCATCGAAGTCTGGTGGCCGGACATATGTACCTTGGAAGTTGTCACGGAAAGCGTCTTCTAGATCCTCCCAGCTGCCGATAGAGTTTTCTGGCAGACTATTTAACCAGTACCTTGCTGGCCCTCTGAGTTTTAGTGGGAGGTATTTGATGGCATGAAGGTCGTCTCCGCGAGCCATGTGAATATGGAGAAGAAAATCCTCGATCCATACCATGGGATCGGTTGTTCTGTCATATGATTCGATATTCACGGGTCTAAACCCTTTTGGGAATTCGTGCTTCATTACTTCGTCAGTGAAGCAGAGTGGGTGTGCGGCGCCTCTATATTGGGCAACGTCGCACCGTAGCTTAGATGGAGTCCGTCTGCAGTTTTTAGCCCGGGCATAACTAGACTTGTCCCGTCCGAATAGTTAGCCGATGTCGTGTGTCAAGGAACGTTCTCGCGACCCGTAGATCGACCTGTTGTGTCGTGCTCTACTGTTCAGGTTCTGCCGAGTGTCGTATGTATGACCCAGAACTGTTTTGTCTTTGTTTTTTCTTTGGGGTGAGGCGAGCTGCTGTTCGGCTTGAGTTGCCGCTTTATCCCGACTGCATGGTGGTCGGTTAGCCGCATTGTCCCGACCGCGTGGTACATGTGCCGGCGCGTCCTCATCAAATTGAGGTAGCAATCTATGCTTCGGGTAACCCTTGGTTGTGTGTTTGGGGCTGTATTCTTTGGCCACTAGGTTGTCTATCCATCTGTCCTTGAGCAGGTCTTAGTCACCTTGAAGTTGTTGTTGTTTCTTTTTCAGGCTCCTTGCCGTGGCTAATATCCGGCGTTTAAAGCGCTCCTGCTCAAGAGGTTCCTCAGGCACGATGAAATCCTCATCGCCGAGGCTTTCCTCATCCTCGAAGAGCGGAAGATAATTACTGTCCTCCAAGTCTTCATGCATGGCCTGTTCATGCGGGCTATCGTGCCCGTCTTCTAGTTCATCCTGTTCGAATGTTGCCCCAACAAGGGCTTCATTGTCTTCGGCATCGTTCGGGGTGTTGTTTTCTCCGGTGCTGGTATTACTATCTTTTTGTGCCACGTGACTTAGAGTGGCGCCGCTGACGCCGGCGTCTGGGCTGTGTCTCAGGAGGTTTATCCTCAACTGGATCTTCTTTGTCATCGTCGTTAGATTATTTAGGTGTATCCATGATGTATACGTCGTATGAAGAAGTGACCTTCTCGTGTTCGATGAGTGGCGGGTTTCGGTGTAACACCCCGGATGTAATTTACCTTATCTGTACTCCAACTCTTGCCGTTTCCGGCGCTAAGTTATTTTATTTTCCTCGGGTTTGGGTTTTTGTCTTCGTGTGTTGTTGCCTTTGTCATGCATCCCATATCATGTCATCATGTGCATTGCATTTGCATACGTGTTCGTCTCATGCATTCGAGCATTTTCCCCGTTGTCCGTTTTGCATTCCGGCGCTCCTATCTCCTCCGGTGCCCCTTTCTACCTCCTTTCGTGTGTGGGGGTTAAACATTTCCGGATTGGACCGAGACTTGCCAAGCGGCCTTGGTTTACTACCGGTAGACCGCCTGTCAAGTTTCGTGCCATTTGGACTTCGTTTGATACTCCAACGGTTAACCGAGGGGCCGAGAAGGCCTTGTTTGTGTTGCAGCCCAACACCCTTCCAATTTGGCCCAAAACCCAGCAAAAACCCCTCCATCATCTAGAGCGTTCGATCACGATCGCGTGGCCGAAAACCGCACTCCATTTGGAGCTTCCTAGCTCCCTCTACGCCTATATATAGACCCCTCATTCCAAATCCCGAGTCTCTTCTTCCCCAAACCCTAAATTTACGCTCCCCACGCCGCCGGACACGCCCGGAGCGGACCGGACGAATCCGCCGCCGCCTCCGCGCCAACCCGCGCCTGCCACGTGGCGACCGCCGCCCGCCGCCGCCGAGGCCCGCGGAGCCCGATCTGGGCCCCCGCGGCCCGATCACGTCGTCGCCACGCCCTAGGGACGTCGCCCGACCGCGCCGCCCCTTCTCCACCGCTTCGCCCGCGCCGGCGAGCCCCCGCTCCGGCCACCGCCCCGGGCCGGCGAGCGCCGCCACCGGGCCGCCCCGCGCCCGCACCACCCTGCCGACCCGCCGCCGCCTCGCCCTTGCCCGGATCCGGTCGCCGGCGAGCTCCTCCGGCCGCTAGAAGCTCCGGCCACCGCGTCCCCGTTGCCGGTGAACAGTATGCCGGCGATCCTTGAAGTTTGCGCCGGCTGTATCCAGATCTGGAAATCTCCTCGGGTTGACCTAATTTTCCATCGAACCTTATTTTTTTGCAATATTCATCATGTCGTAACTCCGCATACGTAGCTCCAATTTGCGTGTGTAGCATATCAAAATGTTCATCTCAGAGAGTACATCGTTTCATCTCATTGCGTCATTTTCATTTGAGCTCATATTGATGCCCGAAATGCTGTTGGAAGAGGGCTATGTGATAAAATTGTCAGATCTGTTTCATCAAATACATATTTGTCATTGTTGCCATGATTAATGTGTGCATGATATGCTCCTGAGTTCTACATGAGTTTTGTTATATGCCATGCCATCTTTACAGAGGTGCTTACCATGTATTTTTGTGATATGTGTGGTGACTAGCACAAGCTTGCAAAGTAGCGTATTCGGTAATGCTGATTTCAGGGACTTAGAATTTCTCTGTCCTTGTCCTGATTTTGTCATTATGCCATATGTTCATGTTGTTTCCTAGTGATCCGTGCCTCTTTTGAGGATGATCAGTAAGGATGATTTGTTAACATTGTGGTGCTCTATCCATCCATGTCTTTGTTTGCATTTATGGAGCACCCTAGCTTGAGTCAATCGAGCTCTACTTTTGCTATTTCGTGAATCCTGACAGATTGTTGACTCGTTAGCGATTTTGCCGAGGATGTTGCTATTGATCCGTGCATGCTATGTTGTTGTTCTTTCCATGTCTACCTTCCATGCCATGTATTATTGATGGGTGTATGCTTAATTTGTCATGCCTTGCTCTGTAGTGAGTGCATCGAGCTCGTAAACATGCCTACTCGTTAACAGATTTGCATGCTCCAGTTTTGCACCAAGTCTGTAATCTGATTATGTTTTTGCCATGTTCACATGCTTGCAATTATATTTTCTGATCCCTGTTGGCTCAAGGTCACTAAGGGACTTTTGTTAAGTGCTTTGATTAGCTTCATGCCATGCCTTGATTTGCCATGTTATGTTCCTGTAGCATATAGTTTTCATGCTCTAAAGTGTGCTACCTGATGTTAAATTCCAGACTTGTGTTAATTTCACAAAGTCTGAAACCTGTTATCGTTTTCATTTTTGCCATGCTTGTTTGAACCTGTTAATGGATGAATTAGCCATAGCTCAGTGTTCATCTTTTGTAAAGCATCATGAGTGGATCCCTGCCATGTATTTTGTTGTCATGTTTGAGTGCCGTAGCATATTTATCTTGATGCATTTAGATGGCTACTTGCTGATTATCGCAGACCGGTGCCATATTTGTTTTGCTTGCCATTTCCAAACCGTGCATCCGATTCCGGTGATCTTTATATCGATTTCAACTGAAATCACCTCACCTTTCCAGTGGCACTCTTGGATTTCCATTTTGAGGCCCGGTTCAATCATTCCTTGTCAAATCTTGCATATGCATCACATACCGCATCCCGCATAGCATACCATGTTTGCATCATGTTTGTTTGAGCATTGCACATGGTTGATTGTGTTCCTTTTGATTGTTTGTCTTGTTTGAGTAGAGCCGAGAGACGAGTTCGCAAACGAGGAGTCCGTTGAGTTTTCTTACAAGGATCAAGTCAACTCTGACAACTTTGCAGGCAAGATGATCATACCCTCGAAATCACTTCTATCTTTGCTTGCTAGATGCTCGCTCTTTTGCTATGCCTATGCTACGATACCTACCACTTGCTTATCATGCCTCCCAAATTTCCATGTCAAACCTCTAACCCACCATGTCCTAGCAAACCATTGATTGGCTATGTTACCGCTTTGCTCAGCCCCTCTTATAGCGTTGCTAGTTGCAGGTGAAGATTGGAGATCGTTCCTTGTTGGAATATTGTTTATTGTTGGGATATCACTATATTATCTTGTTATCTTAATGCACCTATATACTTGGTAAAGGGTGGAAGGCTCGGCCTTTTGCCTAGTGTTTTGTTCCACTCTTGCCGCCCTAGTTTCCGTCATATCGGTGTTATGTTCCCGGATTTTGCGTTCCTTACGCGGTTGGGTTATAATGGGAACCCCTTGACAGTCCGTCTTGAATAAAACTCCTCCAGCAATGCCCAACCTTGGTTTTACCATTTGCCACCTAGCCTCTTTTTCCCTTGGGTTTCCGGAGCCCGAGGGTCATCTTTATTTAAACCCCCCTGGGCCAGTGCTCCTTTGAGTGTTGGTCCGAACTGGGCAGCCTGCGGGGCCACCTCGGGGAAACTCGAGGGTTGGTTTTACTCGTAGCTTGACCTATCTGAGTGTGCCCTGAGAATGAGATATGTGCAGCTCCTATCGGGATTTGTCGGCACATTCGGGCGGTATTGCTGGACTTGTTTTACCATTGTTGAGGATGTCTTGTAGAACCGGGATACCGAGTCTGATCAGAATGTCTCGGGAGAAGGAATACCCCTTCGTTGACCATGAGAGCTTGTGATGCGCTAAGTTGGGACTCCCCTGCAGGGATTTGAACTTTCGAAAGCCGTGACCGCGGTTATGGGCAGATGGGAATTTGTTAATGTCCGGTTGTAGATAACATGAAACTTAACTTAATTAAAATGAATCAACCGCGTGTGTAACCGTGATGGCCTCTTCTCGGCGGAGTCCGGGAAGTGAACACGGTGTTGGAGTAATGTTTGACATCGGTTGTTATAGGATCACTTCTTGATCGTAGTTCTTCATTCATGCTTTGCCTTCTCTTCTCACTCTCTTTTGCGAACAGGTTAGCCACCATATATGCTAGTCGCTTGCTGCAGCTCTACAAATTACCTTGCCTTACCTATAAGCTTAAATAGTCTTGATCGCGAGGGTGCGAGATTGCTGAGTCCCCGTGACTCACAGATTACTTCCAAACCAGATGCGGGGACCGATGATACCGTTCCAGATGATGCGCTTGAGCTCAAGTGGGAGTTCGATGAAGACTCCCGTCGTTACTATGTGTCTTTCCCAGATGATCAGTAGTGGTGCCCAGTTGGGGCGATCGGGGACCGTGTCGCATGTTGGGGTTGATCTTTTATTTTGGTACCATAGTCGGACCATGAGTGTATGGGATGATTGTAATGTTATTCATGTATTTGTGTGACGTGGCGAGTGTAAGCCAACTATGTACCTTTTTCCCCTATTATCTATTTACATGGGTTGTTGTGAAGATTACCTTACTTGCGACATTGCTTTCAATGCGGTTATGCCTCTAAGTCGTGCTTCGACACGTAGGAGATATAGCCGCATCGAGGGCGTTACATTCGGCCCTGCTCTTCTCCGGCATCATCGTCTATACCGTCGAAGTCTTTGGAGCTGTAATCGAGCATGTCGGTTAAATCCTCGACAGTGGCTATGGAGTGGGTGGCGGGTGTGAAGCAAGATTCTCCATCATCAGCCCCTAGTTCGAACCGAACATAGTTTGACTGTGAGTCCCCCGCCAAGGACAGATTTTTTAAATGAGTTTAGCATGTCGCCCAAAGGCGAGTGCTAGAAGATGTCTGCGGCGCTGAATTCGAAGACTGATAAACGACCAAGTTCGGCGTCCGCGGGCTCACATGGTTCGGAGCTTACACCCGGAGAAAAGTCCAGAGCTCCGGTGACACGAGTATTGTGTGGGGTTAAGTCCATGTGCGGCTCCAACGCCGGGGAATCTGTGGCCTCCATGGCGGGGTTGATCCTCCGATCCTTGGATGCCGCAGTGCGCTCTGGATCTAAGGCTAGAGTGGTTATAGGAGCGATCTCCTGGATGCGGTCTGACGACAGACTTAGGTTATGTTCGTCAAGGTGACTAGGAGCGGTTGCTGCGGTCTCGAATCCGGCGAAGATCAAATCTCCACGGATGTCCGCAACATAATTCAAGCTCCCAAATCTGACCTGATGCCAGGGGTGTAGCTATCGATCTGCTCTAGGTGGCCAAACGAGTTGGCTCGCAGCGCGAAGCCACCGAACACGAATATCTGTCCGGGGAGGAAGGCTCCACCTTGGGCAGCGTCATTGTAGATGGTTGAAGGAGCCATCAAACCTCTTGAGAACGACACAATGGAACTCTCAATGAAAGCACCAATGTTGGTGTCAAAACTGGCGGATCTCGGGTAGGGGGTCCCGAACTGTGCGTCTAAGGTCGATGGTAACAGGAGACAGGGGACACAATGTTTTACCCAGGTTCGGGCCCTCTCTATGGAGGTAATAGCCTACGTCCTGCTTGATTGATCTCGATGAATATGAGTATTACAAGATTTGATCTACCACGAGATCGTAATGGCTAAACCCTAGAGGCCTAGCTTGTATGGTTATGGTAATGAGTATCTCCTCCGGACTAAGTCCTCCCGTTTATATAGACACCAGGAGGATCTAGGGTTACACAAGGTCGGTTACAAAGAAAGGAATCTACATATTGAGTCGCCAAGCTTGCGTTACACGCCAAGGAGAGTCTTATCCGGACACGGGTGCAGTCTTCGGTCTTCTTATCTTCACATTCCATCAGTCTGGCCCATGGCTAATTGGCCGGACGCTAGAAGACCCCTTAGTCCAGGACTCCCTCATCCGTCCCATCGAAGGTAGGACACCCAACAGAGACCTTGATCATACCTACGGTCGACATAACTAAAACTCCAGGCGGTTAAACCAAAATCACACAGAACAAGGGAGTACCTTGCTCTGATACCAATTGAAAGTGCGTTAAGTCGACTAGAGGGGGTGAATAGGCGATTTTTATGAATTCTTCACTAAGGAACTTCAGGGTGAGGAAATTCCTAAGCAAAGAACTACTTGCAGCAGAATAAGTACTTAGATGCAGACATAGCATAATGTAAGCACAATCATCATGATGAAATGAAAACAAGCACAGAGTACAGAAAGTGTAAACACAGGATAAGCAGGCCGAAGAAAAACTAATTGAAGAAATTGAACTGAGGAAATTGAGAAAGTCTTCAGTCAATGTCTTCAAACAGTAGCGATCAAGTACACAACACAGTAATGGTGAAATGAAAGGGTTGAGGAAATAGAACCAATTAGCTCGGTGAAGACAATGATTTGGTAGACCAGTTCCAACTGTTGTGACAGTCGTACGTCTGGTTGGAGCGGCTAGGTATGTAAACCTGAGGACACACAGTCCTCACCGTATTCTCCTTGAACTAAGGTCACACATACCTTGTCTAATCACTCATGGTAAGTCTTCAGGTGACTTCCAAACCTTCATAGACTCGGTCACTCGACGATCCACATTTTCCTCTTGGATGCTGTAGACCATGACACCTAACCGTCTGGAGGATGCACAGTCCTCAAAGGTAATAAGCGTCGGTTGCACACAGGAACAATCTCTTCAGTGATGGTCAATCACTTTGGGTTTGCAGGTGTTTAGTTTGGGGTTTTGGGTTTTTCCTCACTTGATGATTTTCGCTCAAAGTCCTTGGAGGATGGGATGCTCTCAATGACAAGTGTCAGTTTCTCGCGGAGCAGCCAACCAGCTAGTGATTATAGGGCGCGGCTATTTATAGCCGCGGGAGCAGCTCGACATGATAAGACATAAATGCCCTTCAATAATATGACCGTTAGGTGGATAAGATATTTTGGGACAGCTGGCGCATAGCACAGCAACGGTCGGAAATTTGAGGTTCAAATTCCTCAGGGCTATCATATTCCTCACTTGTAGGAAATCTGCACTGGCGAATTCCTAACTCCTCAGTCAGAACAAATTCCTCAGAGACCAGAAGAACTTCGTCTCTGTCACTGAAGAAATTGACTGAACTGTATGAGATTTGCAATGGCTTCACTCGAAGGGTTTGGTAGGTATAGGATTTTGAGTTGAGCATCACTTGGAAACTTTTCCTTAGTTTTTCCTCGACCCCCTTTAACAGTACGGTGTTTCTTATGACTCAAGAAAGAGAAAATGAAACTACGAAAACAAAAGTCTTCACGCTTCATATTCATCGCATGAATATCAATTCTTCACGGTCACACCGATTTCTTCACTTTCAAAGTCTTCAGAAATCCAAAGTCTTCATTTGAAGACATTCATTTTTAGGGGTCGACATTCTCTGTAAATATCAAACTCCTCATAGACTTATAAACATGTGTACAATCACAAACGCATTAGTCCCTTAACCTATAAGACTTCAATACACCAAAATTGCTAAGGGGCACTAGATGCACTTACAGCGTCATATTCGGTATGACTTTTAGAACCATCAAAGAGTCTCATATTATTCCACAGTTCAGAATGTCATAACTCTGTTGTTGCAGGTCTATTAAATGGTTGCCCTGAAGAAGATGTATCCGGATTTAGAGGAAACATGCATAAGGAGTTGTCCATGGTGCAAGAGCTGGCCTGGAAAGCCATGATAAGTATGGCCAAGACTTTATCGCCATCCGATGCCCCTACAGAAAGTATGGAGGGTTTTGCGAGCCTGTTCAAAGGTGGCCGGTGTATCTTTGAGCTATGGAAGGCGTCCACATGTCGTGAAGGCGCACGAGAAGCTTGGGCGATGGTGAAAAAATGCTATACCAAGGTAGATCCAAATCACATGGCCCGAGTTGGACCGCAGGGACCAGACGGGAAAGAGATTCCAGTGAACTTGGTGTACGACCAAGTAATGATAGCTGCAAAGTATTCACAAGAAGACTGAAGTTTAGACAGCCTTATAGATGGTATAGATATGGAGTAGGCATTTGATTCAATGTATCAATGTACTTTATGATCAACCTTATCTCCAGCCGAACATGTCAAAAAAATTTCATCGCAGGCCTTCGGCTTTACCTCTGAACCAGGAAGGTGGATGTTTCCGGATATTATGTAGGAATGCAAGAAACAGGCACTATGTCCGGAAACCAGGCAATCCGGCCATATTGCTCAAACGTACCATTTTTTGTACAGGGAGATACGTTATAGTACTTATTTATCGTAAGAAAGATCTTCCAAGGAAAATAGTTCCGTTAGGGGTTCCTTTCCTTGGGTTGGCATGCTTAATTATGCATTCCTAGGATTTGATCCGAATTATGGGGAGCCAACCCCTTATATTTCCCCTTCTGAGAAGAGTTACAGAAATGTATACATTCCGTCGTTGCTTGCGGACCAGTTATTCCCTTAAGAACAATAGCTTTCGACTTCACCCGTCTGAGGTACAGGTCCGGATTACCCGGTTGTAACAATCGCAGAGGTGCTCCCTTGATGAGGACATGTTACACCCACATCCCCTACTGTTATACATACTGGACCAATTACTAGAGCTCGCGCACGCCAATTGAATTATCAGGTACTTTCGTTTCTTGGTAACGATTCTAATGTTCATGAGAATATGATGCTGCCTAAATTTGATACATTTGTTTTCCTTACAAATGAAGGGCCTACCTTGGACAAGAAAGATGAACCTTGGAGCAAGTTCAAGCATGGAGATGATGGCATGCGCAAGGGGAACAAGAACAGAGTTACAAGTGATGATTCCAGGACTTTGAAGCCACCATAATGAGTGCATGAAGCCTTGGACGAAATATATAAGATGGCACTTCATAAATTTCGTCCAGAGGCTATCCTAGGTGCTGCGTCACCTTATTTTTGGGCCAGGCCCATGTAATTTTGAAATACTTGATTATAGGATATTTTTAGAGTCCGTATATGTGGGGAAGCAAGAGTTAGGGTTGGTTTCGGAACCCTCCTCCAAGGGCCACAAAATTTCCCCCTCTCTCCTCTATATATACAGCCCTTAGGGTATCGATTAGACTTTGGGTTTTGTTTAGATTAAAGTTCGCGATAGCTGTGACTTTGCGTACTTCGTTTGTGTTCAACGACCAGACAAAGGCGTCATAGAACTCCACCTTCATCAATAAAGTTTTCCTCTTATATTCGCAATATCCAGATTACAATTTCTATTTCTTGCTTGTTCTTCATTGCTTGCAGGAAATAGACCCTCGTAGTCAGGTTGATCATGCTCCGGCGTGGTCAATAACCTCTCGGAGTTGGTTTAGCGATTGCTAAGGCGCGACATGCTCGCACGTTCGTAGTCGGATCGTCAAAGTCGACTTCCACCAAAACGATAGCCACCATCTCATCGAAAGATCGGGCCCCTCGTCTCTATTAAGTGGTATCAGATTTCCAGGTTGCTCGGTGAGATTTGACAGTTTTTCGTAGTTTAGATCGATTCTGTTCTTCATACCTATAGTCCACGAAAAAGCCAAAAAATATTAGGGTTTGTTCATCCTATCTGAACCAATCTGAGCCTTTGCATAATCTTTTCTATATTTGCTTTGTTGAATGTGCAGTTGCATCGTCGTGTCAAGTTGCTGGTCTTAGCATCTAGTCCTTTAGAGTTTCGAGTTCTGTTCACAGGTTGTCACGTCGCCGCTGCCATATAGCACCACCGCATCATCATCATCGCTGCTGCCATATACCACCACCGCACCAACTTCATCGCCGATGCCATATACCACGACCACATACTCACCGCCAATCCGTGTCCATATACGCCACCAAATATCAGTCGCCATCACGCCAATCGGAGTCCACTTGCAACATATATCCGCCACTAGTTTGAGTTCCACCAGATTCATCTCCATCACCAGTCCGAGATTCCACCAGATTCATCTCCACCACCAGTCCTAGTCCGAGTCCAGTAATTGTTTCTTTGTTTTCGATTTCTAGATCACACGATACTCTGAGTCGTGATAGAGTAGGACTCCCCAACTTCCGATCCATCCGCAGAAGAAAAATAGCTCTAGTTTAAAAAAAGAAAGTCTGGAAAATTCTGGCTAGGCAGTTTTTAGGACATTTGTAGACTTTTTCGAAAAAAAATTGTTGCGGAGAAAAAAAAAGAAAAAAAAGTGCAAAAAAGTGAAAAAAGGGGAAAAATCAGAGTGTGCTCCTCCCTTGATTACGTGCAGCGCCGTGATTTTGCTAGTGTTCTAGGCTCGCGTCTCTAGTACGGTCTAGCCTAGGACCAGCACAGTACCGTCGTTAAGCGTTTATTCAACTTTGCATATCTGAATTTATTATTGCTGGCCCCTTTTGCTACCATATTATAAGCCTTCCCAGCTCCACATACATCTATGTCGTGCGTTTGACTCTCCCTGGTAATCGCTCTATCCAAGCTTTGAGAGTTTTGACTACAACGGTTGCTGATCACCACCTGCTGTTTGGTAAGACCTGGTAAGATTTTGAGATTCACTTGACAGATTTGTGACTGTCCACCACTTCCTAGTAGTCTGTAGGATCACATTCTTGTCTCTTTCTATTGCTGCTAAGCATGGCAGGATCACAAGCCAACGAGACTGACTGGGAGAACATGACAAACAAAGAGTTACATGATAAGTTTCAGCAAAGATGAGTGGACTGGTGGAAGATGTGCTAAATAGATTTGAAGAGGCCATGGAGAAGATAGATGGCATTGAGAAGGCGTTCGAAACAAAGCTCGATAACAAGTTTAATGAATTGCTCGCGCGTCTTCCACCACCCGCTGCACCTGTCACACCTCTACAACAATAACAACAACATTGTCTTCCAAATCAAGTGGGACGAGCATAGCGCGTTCCCATTGAGCCTGGTCAAACTTCTGGTGTTGTTGTACCTACTGTTGGTACTTCTGTATCTCTTGCTGCTACTATAGAGGTGGAGGACCATTATGAGGATGAGGTTGCTCAAAATCAGAACTACGTGCAACCACGAGCACCACCACCACCAGGTCGTCCTCATGCATATCATCGCAACAGTAGGGCTGCACCACCACATGAGGTACGAGATCATGACCATCTTCCTAAACTGAAATTGAATATTCCAAAATCTGAGGGTAGATATGTTCCTGATATATATCTTACTTGGGAGTTAGAAACTGAACAATGTTTTACATGTTTACAATATCCTGAGGAGAGATGTGTTCCTACTGCTGTTTGTGCTTTCACTAGTTTTGCATGTGTTTGGTGGTCTGAACATTGTAGATTATATCCCATTCCAGCTACTTGGGCTGCTTTGAAAGCTGCTATGCGTACTCGTTGGGTTCCACCTTATTTTCAACGTGAATTACTTCAAAAATTGCAGCGCTTAAGATAAGGAAAAAATTCTGTAGAAGAATATTATCAGGAATTACAAGCTGGCATGATTAGAGGTGGTATTGTTGAGGAGAATGAAGCTATGCTTGCACGTTTTATGGGTGGATTTAATAGAGAGATTCAGACCATTCTAGAGTATAAGGAGTATAATAATATCACTCGTTTATTCCATCTTGCTTGTAAAGCTGAACGTGAAGTGCAGGATCGATAGGCATTGGCGCGAACTAACTTTTCTGCAGGTCGATCTTCATCATGGACACCACGTACATCCTCTACTTCCACTACACCAGCACCTCCATCAGGTGCCACCTCCGGCCGTGATACAAGAAAGTAGGCACAATCACTACTATCTGCCAGGAGCACACCTGTCAGGCCTGCGCAGAGCTCTTCTTCTTCCATGGCATCAACAGGGCACACAAGTGATATTATTTGTCGTCGTTGTAAGGGAAGAGCACATTTTGCGAGGGAATGCAAATCTCAGCGTGTGATGATTGCTACTGAGGATGGTTGGTATGAGTCCGCTAGTGACTATGATGAGGAGACTTTGGCTCTTATTACACGTGAAGAACACGGTGGAGACGATTCTGATCATGAGACGCAATACATGGCTCCTGAAGATGCTGACAGGTATGAATGTTTAGTTTCTCAACGTGTTTTGAGTGTGCAGGTTACACAAGCTGAGCAAAATCAGAGGCATAATTTGTTCCATACAAAGGGAGTTGTGAAGGAGCGTTCTGTTCGCGTGATCATAGATGGAGGGAGCTGCAATAACTTGGCTAGCATGGAGATGGTCGACAAGCTATCTCTCACCACAAGACCACATCCACATCCTTACTACATCCAATGGTTCAACAACAGCGGCAAGGTTAAGGTAACACGTACTGTTCGTGTGCATTTTAGTATCTCCACATATGTTGATTATGTTGATTGTGATGTGGTACCCATGCAAGCATGTTCCTTATTACTTGGTAGACCATGGCAATTTGATAAAAATTCTGTACACCATGGTAGAAATAATCAGTATACTCTTGTTCATACGGATAAAAATATTACTTTGCTTCCTATGACTCCTGATTTCATTTTGAAAGATGATATTAATAGAGCTAATAAAGTAAAACAGGAGCAAAATAAGAGTGAAAATCAGATTGTGGCAAAAGAATTTGAGTAACAAATGAAGCCTAATAATAACCCATCTAGTGTTGCTTCTGAAATTAAATTGAAAAGTGCATGCTTACTTGCCACCATGCTTATTTGCTATGCTTTTGTGTGCAAAGAGGCGTTATTTTCATTCGAGGACATGCCCTCCTCTTTTCCTCCTTCTGTCACTAACTTATTCCAGGAGTTCGCTGACGTCTTTCCACAAGACGTGCCACCGGGATTACCACCTATTCGAGCGATTGAGCATCAAATTGACTTAATTCCTGGTGCATCCTTACCCAACCGTGCGCCATACCATATAAATCCAGAGGAGACGAAGGAGATTATGCGTCAAGTACAGGAGCTGCTCGACAAAGGTTATATACGCGAATCCCTTAGTCCTTGTGCTGTTCCTATCATTTTAGTGCCGAAAAAGGATGGTACGTCGCATATGTGCGTTGATTGTGGAGGCATTAATAATATTACTATTTGTTATCGTCATCCTATTCCTAGGCTAGATGATATGCTTGATCAATTGAGTGGCTCTACAATATTCTCCAAAGTTGATTTGTGTAGTGGATACCATCAAATTCGTATGAAATTGGGAGATGAATGGAAAACAGCATTTAAAACTAAGTTTGGATTATAAGAGTGGTTAGTCATGCCTTTTGGGTTAACTAATGCACCTAGTACTTTCATGAGATTAATGAATGAAGTTTTACGTGCTTTCATTGGATGATTTGTGGGAGTTTACTTTGATGACATATTGATTTATAGCAAATCTTTGGAGGAACATGTGGAACATTTACGTGTTGTTTTTATTGCTCTATGTGATGCACGTTTGTTTGGTAACCTTGGGAAGTGCACCTTCTGCATGGACCGAGAATCTTTTCTTGGCTATGTTGTTACTCCACAGGGAATTGAAGTTGATAAAGCCAAGATTGAAGCTATTGAGAGTTGGCCGCAACCCAAAACGGTCACACAAGTGAGGAGTTTTCTTGGCCTTGCTGGATTCTATAGGAGTTTTGTGAGAGATTTCAGCACCATTGCTGCACCTCTCAATGAGCTTACAAAGAAGGATGTACCTTTTCTTTGGGGTACCGCACAGGAAGAAGCCTTCATGGTATTGAAAGATAAGTTGACACATGCTCCTTTACTCCAACTTCCTGATTTTAGTAAGACTTTTGAGCTTGAATGTGATGCTAGTGGAATTGAATTAGGAGGTGTGTTATTACAAGATGGAAAACCTATTGCATGCTTTTCTAAAAAATTGAGTGGGCCTAGTCTGAATTATTCTACTTATGATAAAGAATTATATGCTCTTGTTCGGACTTTAGAAACATGGCAACATTACTTATGGCCCAAGGAATTTGTTATACATTCTAATCATGAATCGTTGAAACATATTAAAAGTCAAGCTAAACTGAATCGTAGACATGCTAAATGGGTTGAATTAATTGAGACTTTCCCTTATGTCATTAAACACGAGAAGGGTAGAGAAAATGTTACTGCTGATGCATTGTCTCGTCGCTATACTATGCTTTCACAACTTGACTTCAAATATTTGGTTTGGGGACCATCAAAGATCAATATGTCCATGATGCTGATTTTAAAGATGTAATGCAGAATTGTATAGAGAGAAGAACATGGAAGAAGTTTGTCATTAATGATGGATTTGCGTTCCATGCTAACAAGCTATGCTTTCTAGCTATCTCCGTTCGTCTTTTGTTGTTGCAGGAGGCGCATGGAGGAGGATTAATGGGGCACTTTGGCGTGAAGAAGACGGAGGTCATACTTGCTACACATTTCTTTTGGCCAAAGATGAGACGAGATGTTGAGCGCTTTGTTGCTCGCTGCACTACATGTCAAAAAGCTAAGTCACAACTCAATCCTTATGGTTTATAAATGCCTTTGCCTGTACCTAGTGTTCCTTGGGAGGATATATCTATGGACTTTGTTTTAGGTTTACCTCAAACAAAGAAGGGGAGGGGTAGCATATTTGTTGTCTTGGATAGGTTCTCGAAAATGGCACACTTTATACCATGTCATAAAAGCGATGATGCTGTTAATGTTGCTGAGTTGTTCTTTCGTGAAATTATTCGCTTGCATGGTGTGCCAAATACTATTTTTTCAGATCATGATACTAAATTTCTTAGCCACTTTTGGAGATGTTTATGGGCTAAGTTGGGGACTAAACTGTTTTTTAGTACTACTTGTCACCCCCAAACTGATGGACAAACTGAAGTAGTCAATAGGACATTGTCTACTATGCTTAGGGCTGTTTTGAAGAATAAGAAGAAAATGTGGGAAGAATGCTTGCCTCATATTGAATTTTCTTATAACCGTTCATTGCATTTTAGTACTAAGATGTGCCCTTTTGAAATTGTGTATGGTTTCCTACCTCATGCACCTATTGTTTTGTTGCCTCTTCCATCTTCGGAGAAGGTTAATTTTGATGCTAAGGAACGTGCTGAATTGATTTAAAAAATGCATGAGTTAACTAAGGAAAACATTGAGCGTATGAATGCTAAATATAAATTTGCCGGAGATAAGGGTAGAAAACATGTTGTGTTTACACCTGGAGATCTTGTTTGGTTACATTTGCGTAAGGATGGATTTCCTAATGTGCGCAAATCAGAGCTAATGCCACGTGCTGATGGTCCTTTTAAGGTGTTAGAGAAAATAAATGATAATGCATATAAACTTGAGCTGCCTGCAGATTTTGGGGTTAGTCCCACTTTTAACATTGCAGATTTGAAGCCTTATTTGGGTGAGGAAGATGAGATTTTGTCAAGGACAACTTCATTTCAAGAAGGGGAGGATGATGAGGACATCAATACCATTGTTACACCCACAGCCCCTGCTGTTATACATACTAGACCAATTACTAGAGCTCACGCACACCAATTGAATTATCAGGTATTTTCGTTTCTTGGTAACGATTCTAATGTTCATGAGAATATGATGCAGCCTAAATTGGATACATTTGTTTTGCTTACAAATGAAGGGCCTACCTTGGACAAGAAAGATGAACCTTGGAGCAAGTTCAAGCATGGAGATGATGGCATGCGCAAGGGGAAAAAGAACGGAGTTACAAGTGATGATTCGAGGACTTTAAAGCCACCATAATGAGTGCATGAAGACTTGGACGAAATATACAAGATGCCACTTCATAAATTTCATCCATAGGCTATCCTAGGTGATGGGTCACCTTATTTTTGGGCCAGGCACATGTAATTTCGAAATACTTGATTATAGGCTGGTTTTAGAGTCCGTATATGTGGGGAAACAAGAGTTAGGGTTGGTTTTGGACCCATCCTCCAAGGGCCACGAAATTCCCCCCTCTCTCCACCATATATACAGCCCTTCAGGCATCATTTATACTTTGGGATTTGTTTAGATTAAAGTTCGCCATAGCTGCAACTTCGCATACTTTGTTCGTGTTCAACAACCAAACAAAGGCGTCATAGAACCCCACCTTCATCAATAAATCTTTCCTCTTATATTCGCAATATCCAGATTGCCATTTCGATTTCTTGCTTGTTCATTGTTGCTTGCAGGAAATAGACCCTCGTTGTCAGGTTGATCATGCTCCGTCATGGTCAATGACCTCTCGGAGTTGGTTTAGCGATTGCTAAGGCGCGACGTCCTCGCACGTTCGTAGTCGGATCGTCAAAGTCGACTTCCACGAAAACTATAGCCACCATCTCATCGAAAGATCGGGCTCCTCGTCTCTATTATCCCTTTACACCCTAGCCAAACAATCGGGAATGTAGGATATAAACATAGGAGCGAGGCAACCCAGCTTGGCAAGAACTTAAGTCGTAGAGGTGCATATAAGGGCCAAAAAGTGTATATAACAAACTACATATTTCGTGTAAGCTCTAAGCTTTTAAATAGAAGCTTCATCAAAGAAGCCCCCAATCATAGTGGGGTGTATACATTTAAGGATGTGTACCCCTCATAGTTTGGCATATTCGATCATACACTAGGAAGGATATAAGAAAAAAAGGAAGAGGAGAGAAAGAGAGGGAAAACAAAAAGTACGAAGAAAAGGATGTGGCCGAACTATGCGTAGAATCTTCGGAGCCGAGCAGCGTTCCAAGGATTTGGCTCGAGGAGATTGTCTAATGGATTACGAAGGCGATAGGCTCCTCCCATGAGAACTTCGTCAATTATGAAGGGCCCTCCCATTTTGGTTTGAGCTTACCCTTCTTCTTCTGTGGAAGGCGCAGAACAAGTTCGCTGACATTATAAGTCTTAGCCCGCACTTCTATACTTTGGTATCTCCTAGCCTGTTGTTGATAAAATGCGGAGCGGGCTCGTGCAATATCATGATCCTCTTCAAGGCCGTCCAGGTCGTCCCACCGATCAAGCTCGGCTTCTCTCTCTTCATACATGCGCACTCGAGGTGAGTCATGAATAATGTCGCAGGGCAAGACAACTTCTGCGTCGTACACCATGAAAAAGGTGTGTATCCGGTCGTGCAGTTAGGCGTAGTCCATAGCCCCCAGAGTACGGAATTGAGTTACTCGACCCAATGCTTATCTGAGTCCTGTAGGGAGATCACCAATATGGGTTTAATGCCGCTCATTATTAGACCGTTGGCATTTTCAACCTGACCGTTAGTTTACGGGTGGTAGACGGATGCATAATCAAGCTTAATGCCCAAGTTAGCACACCAATTTTTTACCTCATCGACTGTGAAATTGGAGTCATCATCAGTGGTGATGCTGTGCGGGACACCATAACGGTGTACCAGGCTGGATATGAAGTCGATCACTACTCCTGCTTCAGCCGTTTTTACTGGTTTGGCCTCTATCCACTTAGTGAATTTATCTACCATAACCAGTAAATACTTCTTCTTGTGGCTACCCCCTTTAAGGGGTTCGACCATATCTAGCCCTCAGACCGCGAAGGGCCAAGTAATGGGGATTGTTCGCAGGGCAGTGGGAGGCATATGACTATGATTGGCGAAAAGCTGACATCCTACGCAAGTTGCAAAAGGGCTTGTGCGTCTGCTCGGGCCATTCGCCAAAAGAAACCTGTACGGAAGGCCTAGCTCACGGGGGCCCGAGCTGCAGTGTGATGGACGCCTAGGCCAGCGTGTATTTCAGCCAAGAGTTGCCATCCTTCCTCTTCAGAGATGCATCTTTGGAGAACACTAGTAGCACTTTTCTTGTAAAGCTCACCTTCGTGAACTTTGTAGGCTTTAGTATGCCGAACTATTTGGCAGGCCTCATTTTGATCATCAGGAATCTCCTGCCTATTAAGGTAGGCCGGGAAGGGTTCGGTCCATGGAGTAATAACAACCATGATTACATGGGCGGAAGGTGTTATTTCGGTGGCTGAACCTCCTATGATATCTGTCTTGTGTTAGGTTGCTGAGGGTATGATCGGGTCCGGACTAGTATTTCCACTCTCGTCCTGCCATACCACGAATGGCTTAAAGAGCCTTTCTACAAAGGTGTTAGGTGGGACGAGATCGCGTTCGGTGCCCATTCGAGCGAGGGTGTCCGCTGCCTGGTTACTACCTCGAGCAACGTGATGGAACTCGAGCCCCTCGAACCGAGCTGATATTTTGAGTACGACATTTCAAAATGCCGCCATTTTTGGATCTTTTGCGTCAAACTCTCCATTTATTTGGGATATCACGAGTTTGAATCCCCGCGCACTTCTAGGAGTTGTATGCCCATGGAGACACCATTCGGAGGCCGTATAGAAGTGCCTTGTATTCACATGGATTATTAGAGTCTGTATACATGATTTGCAGCACATAGCGGACAGTGTCCCCCATAGGGGATGTAAAATGACACCAGCCCCCAGTCCGGCTAGCATTTTAGAGCCATCAAAGTACATGATCCAGTTGGAGTATGTGATGTACTCTTTAGGGAGCTCGGCTTCCGTCCACTCAATGACGAAGTCGCCTTGCACCTGAGATTTAATAGCTCGGTGCGGCTTGTATGTTACTTCAAATTGTAAGAGCTCGATGGCCCATTTGGCTATGCGGCCGGTGGCATCCTGATTATTTATGATCTCATTGAGTGGTACTTCAGATTCCACTGTGATCGAACAATCTTGAAAATAGTGTTGCAGCTTTCGGGATGCCATAAAGACGACATAAGCTATCTTCTGATAGTGAGGGTATCGGGAATTGCATGATGTATGAACCACCGATACAGAGTATACTGGTTTCTGGATGGGGAATTTGTGTCCCTCTTCCTCTCTCTCAACGACGATTACAACACTCATTACCTGGTGACTCGTGGATATATATAGTAACATAGGCTCGCCAACGCCCGGGGCGGCTAGGATTGAGTTGCCTGCTAATAAGGTTTTTATTTCTTCCAATCCAGTTGTGGTCTTATCCATCCATCCGAAATGATCGGTGCGTCGGAGCACTCGATAAAGTGGTAATGCCTTTTCTCCCAATTTCGAGATGAAGTGGCTTAAGGCTGCCACGCACCCAGCTAGTTTTTGGACTTGCTTTAGGTCTATTGGCATGGCCAATTGTGAGAGGGCTCAGATTTTGGCTGGGTTCACTTCAATTCCTCTACTGGAAACAATGAATTCGAGCAATTTCCCGGCTGGAACACCGAAAACACATTTTTTTCTTCTGATTAAGCCGTAAGTCAGATGTTCGGAGGTGGTCAAATGTGAGGCAGAGATCGTCCACCAATGATTCAACGTGTTTAGTCTTGATGACCACATCGTCCACATATGCTTCCAATGTTTTGCCGATTTGTTTTTCCAAGCATGTTTGAATCATGCGTTGGTAAGTGGCACCGGTGTCTTTATGCCCGAAGGACATAGTGTTGAAACAAAAAGGCCTGTATAGGGTAATAAATGCCGTTGCATCCTGATCGGACTCCTTCATGTTAATCTGATGGTATCCGGAGTAATCATCGAGGAAACACAATGAGTCATGTCCCACGGTTCCATCAATAATTTGGTCAATGCGGGGCAACGGGAAAGTGTCCTTAGGGCAAGACTTATTAAGGTCTTTGAATTCGACACAAAGGCGCCATGATTTATCCTTCTTCGGTGTTGTTGAGTCTAGAAAAATGTTTTGAGTCTTTTAGGATTATATATATCAGAGAGTAGGATTCTTTTTACTCCTCAGTCCCTTCGTCGCTCTGGTGATGCCTCCTGATGTAGAGTTTTGACTCTTCTCTTCTCAAATTTCACTAAAAAAAATTAGGATCACACGGGTATCTTGGAATCGTTTCGATGGTTTTGTGACGAGAACATTTTTCTTGGTGCCTCCTGACATTTAGGAGTTGTGGTAGTGTCCCGGGGAGTTGAACTCCGAGGTGTTGTCGTCACAATTTTATCATTGCAGTTCTGGAATACCTGAGTTCACCTACATCGAAAATCTCCTTTATGCAGTTCTTGGTGAGATAACCTCGACGCCACCCGGTACTAGGGTGGGAGTTCAGGAGTATTGCCATAACTCGTATAATGGATGCTTTTCGAAGGTTGAGGTAAATGATTTTTGAAGGTTTCTTGGTTATGTGTTGAAGGATGGATACAACTGGATGTAGGATTTGCTAGTGTTGGGTGAGATATTATGCTTCCCCTGTATCCCCAACACCTGATTGCATAACCAGAAATTTTCGGGAGTTTCATAGGTGGGAATTCATGTAGCTCTAGTATTTCTCCCCGCAGATATTTGGTTTGTGATTGGCTAATCCTTACCAATTATTTTCTCATGTCCGTACCTTGTTGTTTTATTCATCTATCTCCATCTAAGTGGCTTCTCAATTTATGGAATTGCGATCATTTACTTTGGAATTCATTCGTTCATCCTTGTTCGAATGTTAAGGCTATATGTTGCAATTTCAATCCTTTGATTCAGCTTGAATATATGTCTTTGAAGATGCTAACGGATGTCACCCTCTTCAGGATGGCTCCTCCAACGCGTCAGAATCCGGAACCTCCGCTAGCACCTCCACCTCCGGAGGCATGGCAAGCTGTCATGGCCGCTACCAACGCCAACACGCAGATACTTATGCAACTCTTGCAAGAGCATAACCAAGGAAATCAAGGCCATGGCAATAATCAAGCTCAGTTTGCTACCCTCAACCAGTTCCTCGCAAACCAGCCGAAGTCCTTCAGTAACTGTGTCGAGGCCACAGACGCTGACGATTGGCTAGTGGATATCTGCAAACATTTTGAGTGTAGCAATGTCAGGCCTGAGGACTTTGTCAAGTTTGCTTCGTTCCAACTCAAAGACCAAGATCCTGAGTGGTATCAACAATACAAAGATTCTAGAGGAGGTCGTGTGATTACCTGGGATGATTTCTGCCGAGACTTCAAAGCTCACCACATTCCTCAAACTGTTGCTGAGAGTAAGCATGAGGAGTTCCGCAATCTGAAGCAAGGCAACTTGTCTGTTTACCAATAAAACATCCTGTTTTAGAGGCTCACTCGTTTTGCCAAACAAGACGTCCCTGACGAGAAGAGCATGATTTATCAATTCAGAGGTGGCCTCAGAGAAGATCTGCAACTAGCTCTTGTGCTTTTTGAGCCGACCAAGTATGATGAGTTCTACAACATGGCACTAAAGCAAGAGGCCGCTCAGATCAAGTGCGATGCTTCCAAGAAGAGAGTTAGGGATGCAACTCCTTCTTCTTCTTCAACTCAAGTGGCAGCTAAGTAGAAAAAGTTCTGGTTGCCTCATCCTCCGTTCCGTCAGCCTTATCAGCAGAAGAGTAAAGGTGGCAATGGATCTTCCCACCCACCCAACCCAGGCTATCAGAACAAAGCTTCGTATCATGCTCCAAGGTCAAGTGCTCCGTATCACCGGCCTCTCTCAGAGGTTACGTGCAACAAGTGTCAGCAGAAAGGGCACTATGCGAACAAATGCTTCAACCAGAGGCGCCTTCCGCCTCCTCCTCCTATGAGATCTGCCAGCAATGCAGTGGTCAAGCATAATCCCAAGCATGTAAAGGTTAACATGATGAACGCAACTCAGGCAGATGACTCGTCAGAAGTGATCATGGGTAACCTTCCAGTTAACTCTATTCCTGCCAAAGTTCTCTTCGATACTGGTGCATCGCATTGCTTCATTTCAAAACCTTTTGCATCAAAGTATGAGTGTGATTATCAAAAATTGCCAAGAACTTTATCAATTGTGTCCCCGAGCAAGCAAATGTCAGCTAATATCTGCGTCCCGGATGTTTCTATCGAGATGGGCGACTACAAATTTCTCGCTTCTCCAGTTGTTCTTGGTAAGTCGGATATTGATCTAATTCTCTGCATGGACTGGCCTTCTAAGCACAAGGCTCAGCTTGATTGTGCTGCCAGGCAGATTCAATTGACACACTCATCTGAGGATGTGATCATCTATGCCACTCGTGACGATACCATTCGACTGTTTTCTCTCAATGAGAAGGGCGGGTTGAATGCCATCTCGCAGATTCCAGTCGTTTGCGAATATCAAGACGTCTTTCCAGAAGAGCTTCCAGGAATGCCTCCTCACCGGCCAATTGAATTCGTCATTGATCTTGAGCCTGGCACGGAACCTGTTTGCAAACGTCCTTACAAGCTTGGACCAGAAGAGTTGAAGGAGCTGAAGAAACTACTCGATGTACAAGAGCGTATGGGTCTGATCCAACCAAGTTATTCTCCATGGGGTTGTGGTGTTCTTTTTGTCAAGAAGAAGGATGGAATGGACCGACTTTGTGTCGACTACTGCCCATTGAATAAGAAGACCATAAAGAACAAGTACCCACTTGCCAACATCAATGAGCTATTCGAGCAACTCAAGGGTGCCCAAGTATTCTCCAAGCTTGACCTTCGTATGGGCTATCATCAGATTTGCATTCGTGAACAAGATATCCCCAAGACAGCATTCAGAACAAGCTATGGTTCTTATGAATATACTGTCATGTCTTTCGGCCTTGTCAATGCTCCTCCAACGTTCTCTCGCATGATGAACTTCATCTTCAACCCTTACACTAATGATTTCGTCTTGGTGTATCTCGATGATATTTTGGTCTTTTCCAAGAACAAAGAGGATCATGCCAAGCATTTGTGATTGGTGCTGGACAAACTCAGAGAACATCAGTTCTATGCGAAGTTTTCAAAGTGTGAGTTTTGGCTAGATGAGGTTCTCAACCTTGGGCATATAATCTCTGCCAAGGGCATAGCTGTTAATCCTGAGAAGGTGTCTGCAATTGTGAATTGGGAACCGCCTCAGAATGTGAAGCAGCTCCGCAGTTTCCTTGGGCTTGCAAGCTATTGTCGAAGATTCGTTGAGAATTTCTCTAAGATTGCAAAGCCTCTTTCCAACCTCCTCCAGAAGCATGTGAAGTATGTCTGGACGCCTGAATGTGACATCGCTTTCAACACCCTTAAAGAGAAGTTAGTCACAGCTCCAGTTCTGACTCCTCCTGATGTATCCAAACCATTCAAGGTGTTCTGTGATGCCTCCCTGCAAGGTCTCGGTGCTGTGTTAATGCAAGAGAAGAAATTTGTGGCCTATTCCTCTCGCCCATTGAAGCCCAATGAAAAGAACTACCCCACTCATGACCTCGAGTTGGCGGCAGTTGTCCATGCTCTGTTAACATGGAGACATCTCTTGTTGGGAAGGAAAGTGGACATCTTCATGGATCATAAGAGTCTCAAGTACATCTTCACTCAACCCAACCTCAACCTCAGGCAGACTCGTTGGGTCGAAATGATTCAAGAGTATAATCCGTGTATTGAATATACTCCAGGCAAGGCCAATGTCACTGCTGATGCTTTGAGCAGAAAGGCTTACTACAACAGTTCAATTCTCAAGCCCTTCCAACCGGGTCTTTGTGAAGCTTTCCGCAAACTTAATCTCCAAGTTGTTCCTCAAGGATTTCTTGCCAACCTCCAAGTCTCTCCTACTTTGGAAGATCAAATTCGTGAGGCACAACTTCTTGATGCAATGGTGAAGAAGGTGAAGAATGGGATTGCCAAGAGCCAACCCAAGTACAAGTGCTATCGCCTTGATGAAAAAGATACTCTATTCTTCGAGGATCGAATTGTTGTTCCTAAGGGTGACCTTCGTAAAGTCATTATGAACGAGGCTCACAATTCACTCTTATCTATTCACCCTGGAAGTACAAAGCGTATTGGTGGAATCGAATGAAGCGAGAAATTGCTTAGTTCGTGAATGAATGTGATGTCTGTAGAAGAGTGAAAGCAGAACACCAACGGCCAGCTGGTCTCCTCCAACCTCTTGCCATTCTAGAATGGAAGTTTGATCATATTGAGATGGACTTCGTGACTGGATTTCCCAAGTCCAAGTGTGGCAATGATGCTATCTTTGTTGTCATCGACAAGCTTACAAAAGTGGCTCATTTTCTTCCTATAAAAGAATCTATCACAGCAGCTCAGTTGGCAGAGCTATATACCTCCAGGATTGTCTCATTGCACGGAATTCTGCAGTTGATATCTTTAGATCGTGGAAGCATCTTCACATCTATATTCTGGGAGTCCTTCCAGAAGGCCATGGGCACCAACATTCGCTTCAGCACAGCCTTTCGTCCTCAAACCAGTGGACAAGTCGAGCGAGTCAATCAAATTCTTGAAGATATGCTTAGGGCTTGTGTCATTTCTTTCGGTATGAAGTGGGAAGATTGCCTTCCATATGCCGAGTTCTCCTACAACAACAGCTTCCAAGCGAGTTCGGGCAAGGCCTCATTCGAGATTATCTATGGCAGGAAGTGTCGTACCCCTCTTAATTGGTCAAAGACTGGTGAACGCCAACTTCTTGGCAATGACTTGATCACAGAGGCTGAAGAAATGTGCAAAGTCATTTGTTAAAATCTCAAAGCCGCGCAATCACGCCAGAAGAGTTACTATGATAGCAAGCATCGTTACTTGGCTTTCGAGATCGGAGACCATGTCTACCTCCGCGTCTCTCCAATGAAAGGTACTTGTCGCTTCGGTATCAAAGGGAATCTTGCCCCTAGATACGTGGGTCCTTTCAAGATCATTGGCAAAAGAGGCGATCTCGCCTATCAACTTGAGATTCCGTCCAACTTTGCAAATGTGCACAACGTGTTTCACGTCTCTCAGCTTCACAAGTGTTTCAAGACTCCTGGACGCACCATCAACTTCAAAGAGATTGATCGCCAAGAAGACATGTCTTATCATGAGCATTCCATTGCTGTTCTCGAAGAAACTGAGTGCAAGACTCGCAACAATTCTATCAAATTCCTGAAAGTGAAGTGGTCACACCATTCCGAGCGAGAGGCCACCTGGGAACGCGACGACCACCTCCGTTCCGAATATCCGGAGTTCTTTCAGTCCTAGATCTTGGGATGAGATCCTTTCGTAGTGGTGGAGTGGTTGGGTTTTCTCTTCGTTTTGCATTTTTTCCATGTCATGCATTTCATATCATGTCATCATGTGCATCTCATTCGCATACGTGTTCGTCTCATGCATCCGAGCATTTTCCCCGATGTCCGTTTTGCGATCCGACATTCCTATGTCCTCCGACGCCCCCTTTTGCCTCTTTTCGTGTGCGGGTGTTAAACATTCTCGGATTGGACCGATATTTGCCAAGCGGCCTAGGTACACCACCGGTAGACCGCCTGTCAAGTTTCGTGCCATTTGGAGTTCTTTTGATACTCCAACGGTTAACCGGGGAACCGTAAATGCCTCATGTGTGTTGCAGCCCAACACCCCTCCAAAGTGGCCCAATAACCCATCCAAACCCCCTCCATCCTCTCGGCCGTTCGATCATGATCGCGTGGCCGAAAACCGCACCTCATTTGGACTCTCCTAGCTCCCTCTACCTATAAATAGGTGCTCCCCTCCGAAATCCTCGCGCGGAGAAACCCTAGATCTTCCCCTCTCGCACGCCGGACACGTCCGGGCGGAGCCGGACGCGTCCGTCGCCGCGCCCGTCCAACCACAGGCCGCCACATGGCCCCGGCCACCGCCCGGCACCGCCGGCCTGCTCGGGCCCGAGGCCGGCCCTCTCGCACCGCCAACCGGGCCCGCGCCTCACGCCTCCCGCGCTTCGCACGTCCCCGCGCCTCGCCCCGCCGCTGAGCACCCGCGTTGCGCCGCCTCCTCCTCGCCGCCACCGTGCGCCGCTCGCCGGAACGCGCTGCGCTCTGGTCGCCGCCCGCCGCGCGCCTCGCCGCCCGGCGCCGCCCTCCGCCGCTAGAGCCGTGCCTGCCCCGGATCTGGCCAGATCCAGCGGCCCCGACCCCAGCTCCGCCCTCTCCAGCCATCTCCTCCTCGCTCCGGCCGCTGCACGGCCCAACTCCGGCGAGACCGGATCTGCCTCAATCCACGTGCTACAGTAAACCATATGTTGACCTCTCTTTTTCTCTCTAAGTCTTTTTCTGCAATTATTTTTAGCCCTGTTCATTGCATCATAACTCCGCATCCGTAGCTCTGTTTTGGGCGTGTGATATATCAAAATGTTCATCATGATGTCCTTTTCATTTTGTTACATTGCACCATGCTTGTTTGTGTCCATATTGATGCCCAAATAGTTGATGCAAGAGTGCTATAAAATGTTAGTTCCTGATTCTTATCAGTTTATGAGCATTTGTCATTTTTGCCATGATTATTTTGTGCTGCATATGGGCATGGTCTCTACATGTGTTTTGGGCTATGCCATGCCATCTTTACAGGGGTGTATGCCATGTATTTTTGTGATCAATGTGGTGACTAGCACATGCATGCAAAGTAGCTCTCGTAATATTGCTGTTTCAGGGACTTAGAATTTCACCAAGTCTTTTCCCTGCTGTTATTTTATTGCCATGTGTTACTGTTGCTACAAAGAGATCCATGCTTCTTCTGAGTATGTTCACAAAGGATGATTTTGACATATGGTTATGCTATATCCATCCATGCCCCTGTTTGCATTTATGGAGTGCCTTAGCATGACTCAATCTTACTCTACTTTTGCTATAAAATGTTCCTGGCAGATTGTTTAGATGTTAATCAATTTTGCCAAGGATGTTGTAGTTGATCCATGCATGCTATGAACTTGTTCTTGCTTTGCTTGGCTTCATGAACATGTCTTGTTGCTGGTAGTATGCTTAGTTTGTCATGCAATGGCTTTTGATGAGTGCATCGAGCTCGCAAACATGCCTTCATAATTCTGTTGATGCCATGTCCAGTTTTCTGCTAATCTGAATCTGTTAACGAAACTTGCTATGTTTACATGGGCGCCATCATATCTTCTGATCCTTTTTGGCTGATGGTCAGTAAGGGACTTTTGTTATATGCTTTGAGTAGATTCATGCCATGTCTTGTATTGCTATGAACTAATACTGTAGCATGTTATTATCTTGCTCTAAACATTTCTTCCTGATATTAAATCATGACATGTTTTTATTTTCACTAAGTCTGTGATGCTGTTATCTTTTGCACTTTTGCCATGCTTGTTTGAACCTGCTCTTGTGTGATTTAGCCGTAGCTCAGTGTTCATCTTTTGTCAAGCATCTTGAGTAGATCACTGCCATGTGCTTTGTTGTTATGTTGGGGTGCAGTAGTTTAGTTTCTTGTTGCATTCTAGATGGCATCATGCTGTTAATCGCAGAACTGTGCCATTATTGTTTTGCTTGCCATTTGCAAACCGTGCATCCGATTTCGGTGATCTTTACATCGATTTCGACCGAAATCAACTCATATTTCTAGAGGCACTCTTGGTTTGCCAAGTTGAGGCCTGGTTCAATCCTTTCCTTTCGGAGCATGCATATGCATTGCATATCACATCCCTCATATCATCCATGTTTTGCATCATGTTGCTTGCGCATTGCACCGTGGTTGATTGTTGTTTCCTTTCCTTGTGTTCTTGCTTTGGGTAGAGCCGGGAGACGAGTACGTGATCGAGGAACCCGTTGAGTACGCTTACGAGGATCAAGCTTACGTCAACTTGGAGAACTTTGCAGGCAAGATGACCATACCCTCGAAATCACTTCTATCTTTGCTTGCTAGTTGCTCGCTCTATTTCTATGCCGTGATACCTACCACTTGCTTTATCATGCCTCCCATATTGCCATGTCAAGCCTCTAACCCACCTTCCCTAGCAAACCGTTGTTTGGCTATGTTACTGCTTTGCTCAGCCCCTCTTATAGTGTTGCTAGTTGCAGGTGAAGATGAAGTTTGTTCCTTGTTGGAACATGTTTATTGTTGGGATATCATTATTATATCTTGTTTACTTTAATGTATCTATATACTTGGTAAAGGGTGGAAGGCTCGGCCTTATACATGGTGTTTTGTTCCACTCTTGCCGCCCTAGTTTCCATCATACCGGTGTTATGTTCCTTGATTTTGCGTTCCTTATGCGGTTGGATTATAATGGGAACCCCTCGACAGTTCACCTTGAATAAAACTCCTCCAGCAAGGCCCAACCTTGTTTTTACCATTTGCCACCTAAGGCTTTTTCCCTTGGGTTCCGCGGACTCAAGGGTCATCTTTATTTTAAACCCCCGGGCCAGTGCTCCACTAAGTGTTGGTCCAAACTAGAGTCCTTTGCAGCGCCCCCTCGGGGAAACTTGAGGTTTGGTTTTAGTTGTACGAAGTGCACATCCGGTGTGCCCTGAGAACAAGATACGTGAGACTCCTATCGGGATTTGTCGGCACATCGGGCGGCTTTGCTGGTCTTGTTTTACCATTGTCGAAATTTCTTGTAACCGGGATTCCGAGCTTGATCGGGTCGTCCTAGGAGAAGGAATATCCTTCGTTAACCGTGAGAGCTTGCGGCGGGTGCTCGGACTGATCGAGCCCTTGGTTCGTCGGCGCCGGTGAAAGTTATGGCCGCGTCGTTCCAAGTGTTCATTGCGGTTACTTTGTTGATTTCGGCGAGGCCGCAGAGCGCTCTTTTGCGCCGATTATTTGAGGAGAATGTCTCAAAGACCGTAAAGACGTTAAGATCGTCATCCTCTGAAGAATACTTCACTATAGTAACGTTGGTGAGGATAGCCTCACCGCTTTTAGCCACTTGCCGAAGTACCCAGCATGCCCACAGGCTGTCATTTGGTTCGGTACACGGCTTCACATGTACCTGACAGGGTTTGTCGAGTAGTTCATCAAGATCTGGTATGTGCCCCACGAGGGGTTTGTTTGCCAACAGGCTTATGGTCGGATGCCTCATAGTGGTGAATCCGTTTTGCTTGTGTGGTGGACCGCTTGAAGGCAGCAGGTTCCAATCGGGCTTTCTGGGCCTTCCATATGCTTTCCGTCGCACAGTACTTCTGTACTAAGTGTGATAATTCCGTGAAGGTCTGTAGGCAGTGGCGGTGGAGGGCGTTCAGAATTCCCTTGTCTGTACAATTACGATAGAAAAGGAAACTCCTTCATCGTCACAGCAATCATTGATCTTGTTTTTAACAAGGAGGAATCTGGCCCAGAAGTGATGGACCGTTTCCTGAGGTTGCTGCCAAACATACATTAGGTCACATATGTCTGGAGGGGTTGAGTTACTCGGAGAGTATTGATTGTGGTGGGTGGGTGGGTTAAAACCCGAATCCTGACCCAAGATTGCATCTGGAGTTTGAAAAATCTCCGAGGTCGCCAGTTCAGGCCCAGGAAGATCCAAGTGCTTTTCAAGCTCGATGTCCGACCCTGAGTTCAAACGACGTGAAGTCTCATCCGGAGGGAGGGTGTCCGGCTCGAGGGGCTCGGAGATTCGTACATAGCTAGTTTCTAACTTAGGGGAAGAAGTGTTTTCGGCTCGTTCCTCGACGATCGCTACCAGACGGGTGACCGGTGGGGACTTGATTTCCCTCTGGTCGGGTATGATCCCGACCTGATCATAGTCTATTGCAAGCCCTAGGGCGGTGATGCGATCTAGCAGCTCATTCAAGGACGAGATATCCGCTGGATCCATCTTTTCGAAGTGTTCGGAGCTGATGCAGAGGTGATGTTTGGCAATCGTGGGGGCCGACATTGGCTTAACAGTCGTGCGTGCTCCCATGGTGAAACCGCCGAGCGGGAGGACCTGTCCTGAAGTTAGGTTCCTTCTAGAAGTGATATTATCGTTGACGACAAGGTGAGCAGTCGATCCTTCAATCGACAACACAAAGGAACTCTCAATGAAAGCACCAATGTCGGTGTCAAAACCGGCAGCTCTCAGGTAGGGGGTTCCGAACTGTGCATCTAAGGATTGATGGTAACAAGGGACAAGTGGGACACAAAGTTTACCCAGGTTCGGGCCCTCTTAATGGAGGTAAAACCCTACATCATGCTTGATTGTATTTGATGAGTATGGGGGTTACAAGAGTTGATCTACCTTGAGATTGTAATGGCTAAACCCTAGCTATCTAGCCTATGAGAATTATGATAGCCTCTGCAGACTTAACACACCGAGGGGGCCTAGGTTTGTACATAGTCGGTTTATGGGGGAAGGAAACAACATATCCAGACACCAATCTTGCCGTCCAAGCATACAGGAGTCCTACCCGGACATTGGGGAAAGTCTTCTACCTGTAACTTCACGGACCATCAGTCCGACCCATATAAAATAGCCTGGACACCCAAGGACCCCCTAATCCAGGACTCCCTCACCCGCCTGACCTTGATTGTCATGGATTGCATCACCTGAACCTCACGAGGTGGGCGCCTGCATAGGAATCTCTGCTCCTCGGAGCCAGCCTAGGGAGGCCACTCCTTCTGGAGGTCTTGGCGTCGTCCACCTCGCGAGGGTCTTATGTTGTTGATGCTGAAGGTGGGTCATACCAGGGCGCTGATGGAGCCATGCCGAGAGCCACAGGCAGGCAAGTCTGGGTACCCTAGTTCCCAGAACGTCGACAGTAGCCCCCAGCCCAAGGCGTGCTCAGACTTGGCTTCGCGGCAAAGCCAAAGGGCAATGGCGAAGCGCCACGGGCCCCAACCGCCTGTAGACCCGGTCGACGTGTGGCGCTTGATGGCATGTGGGCGTCTCCGCTTCCCCATGCTACCTTGGTAACCGTTTGACTTGACAACAGTCTGCTGCATGGAAAAAGATCATCATTACTTGGGGATCATGGAGGCCAGCGGTTGGCCTCCTTCGGCTATAAATGGAGGGGGGCGGAGCCCCCTGCTCATCTCCATCTTCTCGCTGCTTGATCCTTCTTCTTTCATTCTTGTATCACCGTCTTGCTGAAGCATCCATGCCACCGGTGTGGAGGTTTTCCGCAGCGGAGAAGGGGAAAACCGCGCGGGTGGAACTCAGGCCACTCCTGCCTAAGAAGAAGCTCGGCTGCTCCCGCGAGGCCGGCGAAGCACTTGAGGTGACGCGGTCTTGGCATAAGCAGCCTCCGCCGGGCTTCCCGATCCCTATGTATGCCCGTGCCCCGAGCCCTGCGCACACGGGAAGCGCCCGACGCTGCGAGGGGCAGGGCCGTGGTGGTGGACAAGCGGTGGCGGCATGGCCACCTGACTCGGTGCCGCGTGCTGAAAGTACAGTGCGCGAGTTTGTGGTGTCGATGGCAATGCCGCCGCGCACATGGATCTAAGATGTAGGGTAGGAACCCTAGTGGGCCAATCTTTCATGATATGAGCCGATCACACGAAGAACACGAGGAGAAAACACGAGGGGGAAATCACAAAGGGGCACAAAGAGGAACACTCAAACCAAAAAGATAGTCACACATGTGCTAGATCCTCGGATACATAGAACGATACACGGTCCACGGACAACTAAGGACGATACACGGTAACCGGTCTTCTCCATGAGGAGGTCTTGATGTTCTTCCCTAAAGAGGGGTCTTGAATCTGCTTGGGGAATCTTCTCCGAGGAGGTGCGATCTCCGAGGAGAAGGTATCCAAGTGGATGAGAAAAGCTCTCACACAAACATGAGCTATCTCTTTGCTAACCCTAAAATGTAGGTAGGAGAAGAGTATTTATAGTCTAAGTGTCGAGAGGGGTACACAGGCCTCGGCCCAAGTCGCTGTGCGCAGGCAGGGCCGGAAGTTCTGGGCGAGATCGGAAGTTCCGGGCGCCGGAGGTTCAGGGCAGGGTCCGGTCTAACTAGAGAGTTGGCGCGGGTGGAGCTGGGTTGGCATCCGGGGGCCGGAAGGTCCGGGCTGGCCGGAGGTTCCGGGTGCCGGAAGGTCCAGGACGGGTTCCAGGCTAAACAAAGAGTTGGCACGCCTGGACTGGTCGACGACGCCGGAGGCCGAAAGCTTCGAGTCGGCCGGAGGGTCAGGGGGCTGGATGTTCCGGGCTCTGGCCGGAGGTTCCGAGCGGTCTAGAGTGTTGACGCCTGTCTCTTCTTCTTTAGACCTCGACTCCATGTCTTGAGCGTTGTACCTGATCACACATAGCATCTCGGACTTAGGCAGTAGCCGTGTCTCACTTGAAGAGTAGGGAAACTCAAGTAGGAGTGATGTCACCTCGGATTGAATAGCACGCACCCTAGCCCTTGTCATGGGTCCACTTGGAGCTTGGATAGTTGAGGTGGTGTCCATGGGGATGATCGTGGGATGCTCCGCATCATCTCCCCTCCCTTGGGGAAGATCCGTCCTCGGATCGAATTCTTCATCACCATGGAAGGGAGAGAGATCTTTGACGTTGAAGATGTCGCTCACATTGTACTTGTCACGCGGGAGGTCGATCTTGTAAGCATTGGCGTTGTAGCGTGCAAACACCTTGAACGGTCCATCCGCTCATGGTCGAAGCTTGGACTTGCATTCTTGTGGAAAGCGGTCCTTGTGAAGGTGTAGCCACACAAGATCACCAATGTTGAGGACCATATGTTGCTTGTCGAAGTTGAGCTTGGTCGCAAGGCGTTGAACTTGGCGCTCGATGGTGTTTCTTTTACCTTCATGCACCTTCTTGAGATGTGTCACACGCACACTTGCGTCCAGATTGATGCGCTCTTGGAGTGGTAGAGGAAGAATGTCCAATGGTGAAAATGGGTTGAATCCGTAGACGACCTCGAAGGGGGACTTGCCGGTTGTGGAGTGTCTTGACCGATTGTAGGCGAACTCGGCGATAGGTACGCACTCCTCCCACTCCTTGATGTTCTTCTTGATGAGTACTCGAAGTAGAGCGGAGAGTGTGCGATTGGTCACCTCCGTTTGGCCGTCGGTTTGAGGATGGTAAGCCATGGAGAAGAGTAGCTTGATTCCGAGCTTGGGCATAGGGTCTTCCAAAAGTAGCTAAGGAACTTGACGTCGCGGTCCGAGACGATAGTCTTTGGCACGCCATGTAGACGCAATATTTCCCTACAAAAGAGATTAGCAACCTGTGAAGCATCGTCTATCTTGTTGCAAGGAATAAAATGTGCAATTTTTGAGAAACGGTGCACAACGACAAATATTGAATCTTTGCCATTTCGAGTCCTAGGAAAACCAAGTACAAAGTCCATGCTAATGTCTTCCCATGGTTGGTATGGAATTGGTAGAGGCATATAGAGGCCATGAGATTGAGCTTTGGACTTAGCTTTGCGACATGTAGAGCATCGGTTGATGAAACGATTGACGTCCCGAAACATCTTGGGCCAAAAGTAGTTCTTCAAGAGCGTGGCGAATGTCTTGTCGCGTCCGAAATGTCCCATTAAGCCTCCTCCATGAGATTCCTGCAAAAGCAACAAGCGAAGATAAGACTCGGGGATGCAAAGTTTGTTAGCTCTCATAAGATATCCATCTTTGATGTAATAGCGTTCCCAAGATGTATGCGACAAACACTTGGCATAAGGAGTACCAAAACTTGCATCATGCTCATACAAGTCTTTGATATGCTCGAAGCCAATGACATCTAACTCAAGTTGTGTAACAAGCATGCATATGCGGGAAAGAGCATCCTCTACGATGTTTTCTTTACCCTCGATGTACTTGATGACATAAGGAAAAGACTCAATAAATTCACTCCACTTAGCATGACGCTTGTTCAACTTGTGTCCCTTAAGATACTTGAGAGTCTCATGATCGGTAGGAATGATAAACTCATGGGGACGAAGTTAATGTTCCCATTCATGCAAAACGCGGACTAAATCATATAGCTCTTTGTCATAGATGGGGTAATTGAGTTGTGCTCCGGAAAGTAAGCTATGGGGCGCTTCTCTTCCGTTAACACACCTCCTATGCCATTACCACTAGCATCACAATGAATCTCAAAAGGCTTGTCAAAGATGGGTAAAGCAAGCACGGGAGCATGAGTAAGCAAATTCTTAAGCTCATTGAATGCGGTATCTTGGGATGGTCCCCAAACAAAAGGCGCATTCTTCTTCCTCAAAGCATGTAAAGGCGAAGCAATGGTGCTAAAATCCTTCATAAAGCGACGATAGAAACCCACAAGGCCAAGAAAACAACGCACTTGATGCAAGTTGGTTGGTTGCGGCCAAGTCTTAATAGCATGGATCTTGGACTCATCAACATGAACACCCTTATAAGAAACAACAAAACCCAAGAAAACGAGCTTATCAACACCAAAAAGGCATTTCTCCATATTAGCATAGAGGTGCTCTTTTCTAAGAGTTTGCAAAACAGTGCAGACATGGGCGACATGCTCTTTGATAGATTTGCTAAACACAAGAATGTCATCGAAGTAAACCACAACAAATATACCAATGTAAGGGCGAAAGCCATGATTCATAAGGCACATAAAAGTGCCCGGTGCTTCCAAGAGACCCATAGGCATGACTAACCACTCATACAAACCAAACTTGGTTTTGAAGGCGGTTTTCCATTCATCACCTTCTTGTATGTGGATTTGATAGTAACCACTCTTAAGATCAATTTTGGAAAATATAGTGGCACCACTAAGTTCATCAAGCATATCATCTAGGCGTGGAATGTGATACCTATAGCGAAAGGTGATAGAATTGATAGGTCTACAATCGGAGCACATGCGAAAGCTACCGTCACGTTTTGGCACAAGAATGACCGGTACGGCACAAGTGCTCAAACTTTCATGCACATGTCCATGGTCTATGAGATGCTTTACTTGCCTTTGTATTTCTTTGGTTTCTTCGGGGTTGACGCGGTAGGGAGCTTTGTTCGGAAGCGGTGCTCCGGGGATGAGGTCGATGCGGTGCTCAATGCCTCGGAGTGGAGGTAGTCCCGGAGGTAGCTCGTCGGGGAAAACGTCGTGAAATTCCAGCAAAAGAGAAGACAACACTAGAGGAAGAGTGTGAGAAGTGTTAGTTTGTGGTGCATTGTCCTTGCACACAAGGACGTAGTGTTGGACACTAGATGGGTTCTCACACACTCCTATTATCTTACTTTTGGTGGCAAATAGGACTAAGTTCTTCTTTTCGCTCATCGTGGAGGTGTTCGATTTGGGCTTGTGGCGCTCACTCTCGTTTTAGTGGCTCGCTCTCTCACTATTTTCTCCACGATGGGTGGCTTGCTTGTCGGCGATCACTTGACTTGGAGACATGGGACGAAGTACATACTACTTGCCCTTCATCTTGAAGATGTAGTGTTCATTCGGCCATTTTGGATGACTCCTCTATCTAATTTCTAGGGGCGTCCTAGGAGAAGATGGCAAACGGTCATTGGAATGACGTCACACTCCAAGGTGTCTTCGTAGGCGCCAATTTTGAAGGAGACTTGTACTCTGTGCTCGACTTGGATGGTGCTGGAGTCGCTAAGCCAGTGCACTTTGTATGGATGGGGATGCTTCGTCTTGGGCAATTGGAGCTTGGAGAAAAGTTCTTCACTTGCAAGATTATGACAACTTCGTCCATCGATGATGACCTTGACGGATCTTACATTGATGCCGGCCTTGGTGTGGAATATGTGGCATCGTTGGTCTTCTTCTTGGTGATGTTGGAGAGTCAAAACCTTGGAGACAACAAGTGCAGGACTTGAGTCATCATCGCAAAAGACTTTTTCTTCTTCATTGTTCACTTGGTGGTGCATGGCGACTTGCTCAAGGGCTTCCATTTCGCCTTCACTTAGTGAGTCATAAGTGCCATCGTCGTTGAAGACCATGGTTCGCTTGTTGGTGCACTCATATGACTTGTGGCCTCGGCCTCCGCAAGTGAAACACTTGAAGGAACTCGTCTTGACGGTCTCATTGGTTGGGGTTGATTACGATGAAGCTCTCGGCTTGAAGTTGCTTGTAATAGGAGGTTGACTTGGAGTTGACGAAGATTTCTTGGAACTCGACTTGTCGATGGTGCTAGTAGAAGGCTTGGTAGTCGGTGTTGGAGTCGTTGAAGCTTGGTTGTTGGAGGATCCGTATGACTTGGATGAGAACTTGGCATACTTGAAATCATCTTGCACTTGGCATTCCTCTTTGGTAGCTTGGTGCACTAGCTCGATGAGGTTCGAGTATGGTTGGAAGTCGGCGATCTTCTTGATGGGATGATTGAGTCCATTCAAGAAACATGCCATTGTTTGTTCATCATCTTCCGTGACATTAGCTCGTATCATGGCAATCTCCATCTCCTTGTAGTACTCTTCAACGCTCTTGGTACCTTGCTTGAGTAGTTGGAGTTTCTTGAAGAGGTCGCGGTTGTAGTAGGTAGGTACGAAGCGTGCTCTCATGACATCCTTCATTTGCGCCCAAGTAGTGATGGGTGGTTCACCTCTTGCCTCTCGGCGCTCTATGATTTGTTCCCACCAAATGAGGACATAGTCTTGGAACTCAAGGGATGCCATTGCGATCTTCTTCTCTTCTTCATAATTGTGCAAACGGAAGATCTTGTCAACTTTCAATGCCCATGAAAGGTACTCTTTGGGATCATTGCTTCTGTTGAACTTGGGCATGGTGAACTTGAGCTTGCCATAGCGTTGCTCTTCATTGTGTTGGGGTTGGGGATGATGACGCCCATGTTGTTGATGATTGTTCAACTCATGGTGCTCTTGGCGCGGAGGGTTCTCAACCTCGTGTTGCTCTTGTTGTGGAGGATCTCCATTGTCTTCATGATCTTGAGGAACTTGTTGCTCTTGGCATGCTTGTGGAGGAGCTTGTCGAGCACGAGGAGGAACCTAATAGTGCACGCGAGCTTGACAAATCCTCTCGCGGACTTCTTCGCGAAGTGCTTCGGCATATTCACGAGCTTGTCGGCCTCGGTCGGCTATAGCTCGACTTGAATCGCGTAGGGTTCGTTGTGCCTCAAGTGCTTGAGAGTCAGAGAGTTTTTGTTCTTGGCGTTGTGCCTCGGCATGTTGTGCATTTTGGTGTAGACGCGCGCACTCTTCCTCTTCATGTTGGCGTTGTCGTTGCCGTTCTCGTGCTAGCACAAAGGCTTCTTGGTTTTGATGTCGTCGGTGCTCTTGCGAGTCGGTGTCGCGTAGAGGATTGAGGCTTGCTTGATGCTCGTTGCGCGCCGCACGGCGAAGAGTGTTCGATGTTGGTATATTTGAGCCGGAGAGGGTGAAGTCGGAGTGGCGACTTGAACCGCTCCTTCTTGAAGTGGAAGAAGAGCGGTTGAGCAACAAAGCACGAATCTCATCCATCCTTGCGTCATTCTATTGCTTGTGATCGTTGAGCTTGTGGTCGAAGTAGTCCCTTGTACATTTCTCGGAGAGTCACAAGTCGGTGGCGAGGTTGTCGATGTGGTCACTCATGGCTTGTTGCTCTTGATGCAAAGCACGTTGTGCACCAAAGATGTGACTCTTGGTGACGAAGGAGTTCATGTCATCGTCTTGCTCCATGATGAGTGGGTTGGTAGAAGTACTTGGCCTATCCATCATTCCAAGACAAATGTGATTGGTAGAAACAGAAGAACGGATACCAAATGTACCTTGACCGAAGTTGAAAGTGGATCGATGATCACTCCAATGTAGGAGAAGGAAATAGCACAATTGGTACCAATTCTTGTCGGTTTCTCACACCTACACAAGTAAAATCTTATGGTGGAGCTTGGTTAGGATGGTGGCACAAAATTTGATGCAATTTGTAAGTGAGCTTCAATAATGTTGGAAAAGATCTGCAAGATGCAATGTAACAAGTAGACCAAGCATATAAGGTACACGGAAACACACACGCAAAACGATAAGTGGGGTTGGGCAACCAAGGTTGAGCCAAAATGTGGAATCCACAAAAATGCTCTTGTTGCACAACACTAGAGAGACGCTAGCATTATTGCACAATAGGCGGATACAAGAACTTGTGCACAACCTACTTAGCAAAAATGCAACAACTTCTATCCCAAGTATGTTCTATGCAAGGTGTTCCGATGATATGATCCAAGATGATCTAGTATGACAATCTCAATGTTGTATGATGCTATGGTTCTTGCTTAAAAGCTCTTTGCTTATCTTTCCTTTTTGCTTAAAAGCTTTTTTGGCTCTTTCATGTTTGAGCTCTTTTCTCATGCATTGCTTGACGAACCAAGATAGCAATTGTGTATGCGGTAACAACTTTGTGACACAAGAGATGATACCAATATATGCAATAATGATGTATGTATGCTATGGGAAGTATGATCACTAATGTGCACAAGTCTCGTTGCCGGCAATACTCAATGGCTAGTCTCAATGGGTAAGCAACGCAAAGGAGTAATGCTATGATGGCTATCAATGTAATGGCAAGAGTGATATGTCCAATACCAAGATGAGGTTACCGTTCTTGCTTAGGGTTGAAGGTTTCAAAAGGATGAGATTGTAGTCATTGTCGTAGTGCATGGTCTTCAATACGTTGGCGAAGATGCTGCTGCACCATGGACGGAGTTGTCGAAGTAGAAAAAATCGTCGAAGATGTGCGAACTTTCTGTCTAAGCCAGAAGGTCTGGGGTCCGGAGGTTCCGGGGGTGGCCGGAAGTTCCGGTGGTCGCGAAACTGGCAAGAACAGAGAATTGGGGATTTTGGATTTGGGCGGAAAAACTAGAGGAAAAGCTCAAATCCGAAGGGGAAAAGAAAAAAATTTGGTGGAAAAGAAGGGTGCGGAAGCTAGATCTACGAGCCACACACAAAATTCACGGATCAAAACCAACAAAACTTCATCACACCAACAAATCACAAAAAAATTGGGGGATATTTTTTTGGTGGGGATTTTTGGATTAGGACGAAAAACAACAAAATTAGGCTAGAAACACAACGGGGAGGCTCCGAAATCACGATCAACCTGGCTCTAGATACCGAGATGATGTAGAGTAGGAACCCTAGGGGGCCGATCTTTCACGATAAGAGCGGATCCCGCGAAAAACACGAAGAACACGAGGAGAAAACACGAGGGGGAAATCACAAACGGGCATAAACAGGAACACTCAAACCAACAACATAGTCACACATGTGCTAGATCCTCAGATACATAGAACGATACACGGTCCACGGACAACTAAGGACGATACACGGTAACCGGTCTTCTTCGTGAGGAGGTCTTGATGTTCTTCCCTAAAGAGGGGTCTTGAATCTGCTTGGGGAATCTTCTCCGAGGAGGTGCGATCTCCGAGGAGAAGGTAACCAAGTGGATGAGCAAAGCTCTCACACAAACATGAGCTATCTCTTTGCTAACCCTAAAACGTAGGTAGGAGAAGAGTATTTATAGTCTAAGTGTCGAGAGGGGTACACGGGCCTCGGCCCAAGTCGCTGCGCGCAGGCAGGGCCGGAAGTTCCGGGCGAGACCGGAAGTTCCGGGCGCCGGAGGTTCCCGGGAGGGTATGGCCTAACCAGAGAGTTGGCATGGGTGGAGCTGGGTCGGCATTCGGGGGCCGGAAGGTCCAGGCTGGCCAGAGGTTCCGGGTGCCGGAAGGGCCGGGACAGGTTCCGGGCTAACCAGAGAGTTGGCACGCCTAGGCTGGTCAAAGACGTCGGAGGCCGGAAGCTCCGGGTCGGCCGGAGGGTCCGGGGGCCAGAAGTTCCGGGCTCTGGCCGGAGGTTCCAGATGGTCCAAAGTGCTGACGCATGTCTCTTCTTCTTCAGCCCTCGGCTCCATGTCTTGAGCATTCTACCTGATCACACATATCATCTCGGACTTAGGCAGTAGCCATGTCTCACTTGAAGAGGAGGGAAACTCAAGTAGGAGTGATGTCACCTCAGATTGAATAGCACGCGCCCTAGCCCTTGTCATGGGTCCACTTGGAGCTTGGATACTTGAGGTGGTGTCCACGGTGATGATCGTGGGATGCTCCGGATCAATCTAGCTCCCGCGGTTCTTTGCAGAGGAGATACCACCGAGGGGGCCCGTCGAGTTATGGCTGCAACACGTCGGGTGCCGCAGCCAAGATTTTGAGGCAGAGTTGAAGGTCGTCCGCTCTGGCGAAGTCTTCATGACTCGTGGATGGGGCGAGGTTGCCCACGCCTGCTGCTCGGAGGGAGCTCTCACCATCCACTTCGAATACGACAGATTTTCAACGCTCTTCTTCAAGGTCTTCGGTGAGGACGGTAGGCGCCTAGAGTGCTACTCCGGGCAAGGCGATCAGCGCGGCGCGGCCAGAGGCATTTAACTTGCCCTTGGCCTTACCAGCAGCTCCTCCGGCAGCAGCAGCGACTCCTCGGAGTCCAGCGATTCTCCGGAATCCAGCAACGACGATAGCTATGAGCCACAGAGCTACCGTGCCCGGAGCGTGGCAGCGGCGTCGACTCGGCACCGTCGGTGATGTCGCTAAGGCCGGAGTTCCTCTAGGTCCCTTCTTTTGCTTCCCCTGCGCGAAACCATGATGAGCCCAATGGGGGTATGTAAAAAAATTCTAATGCTTTTGCCTAAGTGCTATTGTTCCTAGCTTGGTGTTATGATCGCCTACCCCGCCTCGGCACGGTGGCCCCTTTTGTTCTTGCGGTAGCTTACTACTCTACGCTAACAGTACCCAGTCCCCAGGCAGGCTTCAGCCGTCGCTGGTATGCAAGGTCACGATGCCGTGGTCAAGGCCAGGAGGTGAGCCGCCCAAGGTCTGGTGAGAGCCCCTGAGGCACGGTGCTCAGGGGGTCCCCTTTAGCACGCAAGCACTCCCTGAAGGCTGGAAGGGAAACGTCCTTGCCCGAGCAAGGTTGTGAGAGTCGAAGTACTGAGTCATGAGGTTTACGTCGGCGCATATGGGGTGACTTATCTTGGCAAGTCTGCGGTGGTTCCTTCCCGGGAAGACATTTGTTGCGCGATGTCTAATGGCGTCCTGGTGGTGGTGCTCCCAGGCAAAGCTCACGCCAATCCACTCTTCTCCGCTCATCTAAATGCTCTACCTCCTCGAGTCCTGGCCCTCGAGTGAGGCTCAGCCGCCGCTGGTATGCCAGGTCGTGATGCCGTGGTCTGGGCCAGGGGGTGAAGGGTCAAGAGCTTGTAGGTCTCCCTGAGGCGCGACACTCAGAGGCTCCCCCTTGAACGTGCAAGTGAGTCGCATGAAAATGAGTGGTTGGCCTTGTGAGGGTGCCCTGGAGGGGTCGCGACTCGAGGTGTGGACGGGGCTGCTCGTAGTCCCGACTCCGAAGGTCCCTACAAGTTAGTCGGGAAAGAGAGCATAGCACATAGCCACAGTTTTTGTCTTGCCATTGATATTTCCGCAATAAGATGAAGGCACTGAGGACCCAGTGAGGTGATGTGCGCGGGGCAGGCCGCAAGCCAGAGCTCGATCTCTCAGATTTATCAGCACTGCAGGGATGAACCGAGCATATGCGCTGTGCCAGTATATAGCCCCCGTTCTGGGATGAGCAAGAGGTGGGTTAGCAATACACGGAGGCCGTGAAGGGCGATTCCATAAACAACGAGATAGCAGAATAATGCGAACAACTATGAGAACACAAGCAAGCATAGTAGTCCGGAATACATAAAATAAAATGGTGCGGCCACGGGACTAGCCCTGGCGGCCTAAGGGGCACCCTCAAGTGAATAAACCAAAAACTGTCACGCTCGGCAGACCAAAAGGCATGCGAACATATCTATGAGGGGGGCCCTCGCACCGGTCAACATGGGATGGCCAGAAGAGCTCCTGAGATGCGGCTCTATTGAGCCCTGGGATGTTTTCACATGCATGCAGCTCGCTTCCCTTGCCAGGGGAGGGAGCCATGTTGGGTGGAGCGAGGCGACACCCGCCCTGCATGGCTCTTGCTTCCTGAAGCTCCTTGATTTCCTTGGTGATGAACTCCTGAGCGCCTGGCACCTCACGCCATGTGCTCTTCTCGCGAAAGCGTGTGTTGAAGCATGCCTCCACATGGTGCCTGAACGCCTCCCTTGTGATGCTGGCTAGGTCTGAGGCCCTCCAGAGGAGAGCCCCCGAGCCCAGCCTGAGAGGGGCGTCGGGTGCGCCTTCCTATGCGAGACGGGAAGGCGCCCCATCAGTTTGCGCAGGGCCTGAGGCACGATCGTCGGTTACCCCATCCTCCTGAGATCCTCAATGAAGCAACTGCTTCTTCTTCTTGGGAATGACCTCTAGGGGTGGACGGCGCCTTCGTCATCTGGGTTCTCGACCGCCGTAGCCTTTCTTCGTCATCCCAGTTGATACCTTTCTCTGTCCCAAAAAACAAAATCATTGCGCGCGCTGCTGGTTCCCTACTGTCATCCTCACCATGTACAGTCATCTCCTTATTCCTCTTGGTTGTTGACCATGTTGACAACCCTGGAGGGCGGCACCGCGGCGAGCGAACCAAGGCAGAGGACGATGGTGAGGCCTCGTATGTGAACGAATAGGAGTCGAGGAAGATGCGCAGAGTTTTAGGGTGCGATGTGGCCACGATGTGTGCACGGCAGCACAGCCAGCCGTGGGAGGCAGGAGCAGGCGGTCCCGCCGGTGCTGGTATGGCTTTGGCGGCTGGAGGAAGAAGAGACTAAATAAACATGACAAATGTTGAATGTCAATCCAACGGCCAAGGTTGGCACAATCGCTTGTTGACTAAGCCGACACCAAGTAGCATACTTTTTTATATATAGGAAGAAAGGAAAAACTGGGCTCGCTCGCCTGATAACATTCCCGAAACTGCGACCATTCGATCTTGCATCGCAACTAAAACTGTGAGGAAAATGCGTTTGTCTGCCTTCCTCCTCCCAGGGAACGTTCGCCACATAAGTGACTAGCACCCTTGGTTTTCAACTTAGAGGTCTTGGGTTCGAGACCCAGGAACTCTCAATTTTGTCCTCCTTCCTTCCTCGCAAAAAAAGAAATAAATCAAAGACCTGAGAAGGCCTACAGAACAAGCTAGTGTAGCAGTAAAGAGATGTTGCTCAGTTCTAGAAAAAAGAGAGATGTGCTCATGTAGCACTGGTGATGTATTCAGTGGCTATGACATGAGCACTTTGCTGAAACTAGTAATGAATGAAACCTGTGTAGCAGGCTGGGCATAGTGTTGTGAACATCTAATGATTTCTATTAACGGAAATCGGGGGTATCCCCTTTTGCTCATAAATAAATAAATACCAGAGGCCCTTTGATAATAAATAAATAAATAAATAAGCAGAGGCCCTATTGGGTCAGCTTTGTTCCCATTCGAAGACGTCGAGCAAATTGCAGTCCAACAACAAACTATGTCATCAAATTCAACTTTCACAGCCAAATATGAGTAGAACTAAACAAAAATGTCATCATGTTTCATTCGTCATACAATCACCAAACACAAATCAACATACATAACAAGTGATGTTCTCACAGCAAAATACTAAACAACACGTTCATTAGGTTTCAGTTGTCATAGAAAACACAATTTCACATAGTAGATAAAAAACATCTTCTGACAGGCAAATACGACAAAAGCAATCAAATCATCATCCGCAGCAGCAGCATCAACATCTTCGCCATGTGTATCAGTCTGAATTGAAATTCCCCAAAGTGTCATCTTCTTCTTCATCCCCAATGTCCTCGAACGTTGGCTTCTTCTTGATCAACTCTTGTATGTCCACATCACGACAGGCAATCTTTTCGCCAGCGTCATTGACGTGATGGTTCTCAAAGATATTAGGAACATCTGTGGAATCTTGTACATCCGGAGCAGTGTAAGCATCATCTTGCTGTGCAACTTCATTAAACGAATTCCTCTGCTCAAACCTTTGCAATACTCTGCAGTCATCGCTACGTGCAAATGTGTCTTCCATGAAAAATATCTGTGTTGCTTGATTTGCCAAAATAAAAGGCTCGTTGGTCTGGTACGCCGCCGTGACATTAATGGATTTGAAATAATCATCAGCTCTGGGTTTTGCGATCCTGGAAAACAGGTTATACCAATGACAACACGATAGAACCACACACCGATGATCCTCGAAACTGGAGATATACTGCAACTGAACAATGTCTGTTATGTTAGCATACATTTCAGTTGTCTCTCTGCCATACGTATCCGTGCTCATGATGCCACTATTTTGTGTCTTCCTCCCTTCATCGCGTGCAAGGGTGCTGTAGCGCACATCTGCAACAACGCAAGATTCATAATGTCTTACCCGAGTATCAGGACCCATTGCTAGTGCGTAAAGGGCATCATCAACTGCATGCCCATCCTCCCGCATCTTCTTAACCTATGGTTAGAAAATAGACAAGTTGATCATCTTATGTACTCAATATATATAAAAAACTGACAGTGCAATTCAAAAGCTTACATGGCTCTTGAACCATTTTGCAAATCCTGCCATAACTACTTTGTCAATGTTTCTTGGATTTTGCGGCAGTAACACCTTTTTTAGATGCTGCACAACATAGTGATCATGTCAAACATCTAAATAAATAGGAATGTACTGCAAGTTTAGTAGATTACGATGTATAAGCTTCAGTACCTAGCACGTACTTGATATAAGGTAGTATCTCGGGACAGTTATTCAACACATACCAAATTTTTTCGTCCAAACCTTTAGGTTTTTCCTCTTGTCGACTCTTCTGTGTAATTTGAATAGAATAATCGAAAACATTGAGCCCGAGATTGTCTTCACCCACCACTTTGCTAAGCTGATCAACTGTTTCAATGTATCTTGAGCAGAATGTCAATGCTTCTGTAGCAATGTAGGCCTCTGCAATGGAACCCTCGGGTCTAGCTCTGTTCCTAACATGGTCCTTGAAAGTGCCTAGGCACCTTTCAATAGGGTACATCAAGCGATACTGTACTGGACCTCTAAGTAGTGGCTCATCAGGTAGATGAATAGTCAAATGCACCATCACATCAAAGAAGGCTGGAGGATATATCTTCTCAAGGTCGCATAGATAGCTGGTATCTTGTCTATAAGACGCTCCAAAGCATCTACCTTGATATTTCTACTGCAGAGTTCCCTGAAGAATTGTCCCAACTCTGCAACCGCTCTGTATAAGTTAGGGCGGCCCAATCCTCTAAGGATAACAGGTAAAACCCTTTGAAGTAGGATGTTGCAGTCATGAGTTTTCAACCCTTGTACCTTGTTTCCATATGCACTGAATCTCCTTTCAGGATTGGGAGCAATTCCATGTGGGAATCTCACACGTGACAGGACCTCGCATAATTCTTTTATTTTTACCTTCTCCAAGTCGTACACAGCTAGCGCCATATCCTGTGGTTTACCTTCATCTTCCACCTGCAAATCCTTTCTGATACCCAGGTGTGTCAAATCAATCCTAGATTTTAAGGTATCTTTCTTTTTGCCTTCAATGTTAAGAAGTGTGCCGATAATGCTGTCACATATATTTTGCCCTTGGCCTTGGCCTTGCCAGCAGCTCCTCCGGCAGCAGCAGCGACTCCTCGGAGTCCAGCGATTCTCCGGAATCCAGTAACGACGATAGCTACGAGCCGCGGAGCCACCGTGCCCGGAGCGCGGCAGCGGCATCGACTCGGCACTGTCGGTGATGTCGCTAAGGCCGGGGTTCCTCTGGGTCCGTTCTTTTGCTTTCCCTACGCGAAACCATGATGAGCCCAATGGGGGTATGTAAAAAATTCTAATGGTTTTGCCTTAGTGCTATTGTTCCTAGCTTGGTGTTATGAGCGCCTATCCCGCCTCGGCATGGTGGCCCCTTCCGTTCTTATAGTAGCTTACTGCTCTACGCTAACAGGACCCAGTCCCCAGGCAGGCTTCAGCCGTCGTTGGTATGCGAGGTCACGGTGTCGTGGTCAAGGCCAGGAGGTGAGCTGCTCGAGGTCTGGTGAGAGCCCCTGAGGCACGGTGCTCAGGGGGTCCCCTTTAGCACGTAAGCACTCCCCAAAGGCTGAAAGGGAAACGTCCTTGCCCGAGCGAGGTTGTGAGAGTCGAAGTACTGAGTCATGAGGTTTACGTTGGCGCGTATGGGGTGACTTATCTTGGCGAGTCTGCGGTGGTTCCTTCCCGTGAAGACAGTTGTTGCGCATGTCTGATGGCGTCCTGGTGGTGGTGGTCCCAGGCAAGGCTCACGCCAATCCCCTCTTCTCCGCTCATCTAAATGCTCTACGTCCTCGTGTCCCGGCCCTCAAGTGAGGCTCAGCCGCCGCTGGTATGCCACATCGTGATGCCGTGGTCAGGGCCAGGGGGTGAGGGCTCAAGACATTGTAGGTCTCCCTGAGGCGCGATACTCAGGGGCTCCCCCTTTAACGTGCAAGTGAGTCGCATGAAAATGAGTGGTTGGCCTTGTGAGGGTGCCCTGGAGGGGTCGCGACTTGAGGTGTGGAAGGGGCTTATCGGGGATATACCCTGCGGTATGACCCGGCCGGAGTTGTAAACCGTCTGGGACTTGGTAAACCAGCGGATGTTAAACCGGCGGACAGTTAAGACAGATGGCTATGACAGATGGTAAACCGGCAGGTGGTAAACCGGCAGGAGTTAAGTCAGACCATGTTAAACCGGCGGACAATGTTAAACCGACAGACAGTGTTAAACCGGTAGACAATGTTAAACCGGCAAACAGTGATAACTGGGTTGCCATGGGTTATGAAGCCCAAGACGTTATGAAGCCCAAGATGTTAAGAAGCCCATGAAGATAAGTTAGAATAGTTAAGTCTTAAGTCCGAGTTGGACTCTACATGTAACCCGCCTCTTCAACATATATAAGGAGGGGTAGGGCTCCCCAAAGAGGGACAAGCGACAAGTAAGAAGAAACAATCTTAGGGCTAGACACAAAGAGGAGAGCCGGTTTACGGTGACTCCCTCGTGATGATAATGAGACCTAGCCTCAAACAGCATGTAGGGTTGTTACCGGATGATGTTTCCCGGGGCCCGAAGCTGTCTAAATCTCTGTCTTGTGTTGCATCTCTCGATTCCGCTCAACCCCTCTCAAGATACCACATAGATGCGTTGGCCTCGCGATTAAGTCCTGACACTAAGGACATCTGCCGTGACAAAACAACGACAGTTGGCGCCCACCGTGGGGCACGCGCACAGTGGTGTTGAGTTCTTGAAGGGAGCTCTTCAAAGGATTGAGAAAGTCGCGATCGGCCGGATCAGGAAGAACCGGCTCGAAAGTATACTAACTATGGCAATGGTCTCGTTGGACAATGGAAAGTACGGTTAGCAATTAACCATGGAACCAGCTAGGAAAAGTCTACGTCAGAGTTATATTCTTTAAACCGGATTTACAACCGATAAGATTGAAGGATATGAGGGTTTGGCGTGTTCTCTATGTGTCACCGAGGCAACGTGATCCGTCAAATCCGAGTTGGAAATCAGATTTTGGCCGCTACAGCCGGGTATCGCCAAGGTTGACATGAGTTACGCTACCGCATGCCGGGTCAGATCGGTCAACAGGGGTGAACACCCGAGGCGGTTTCATACATTGAGCTGTTAAAAGCCTGCAGTTGCACGGAGTAGTACTACTTCTGAAAACAATTATGCTACTATTGCTTGAAAAGCAATACTATGTTGCTACTGTTTGCATAAAATGATCCATCTAGTACTAAGTACTGCCCATGTTAAGGTTCAGATTTTTAGGAGATAATATTTGCTGAAACTGCTTGTTTGGGCAAAGGACTAGTGCACCGGTTCAGACTAGCAGATTGACAGCCACAGTTTCCCCAGCCATAAAGCTGTTCAAGTCCCTGCCTCAGCCCCATTTCCTGCTGCCGTTCCAACACGGCTCGCCGTTTTCTGCAATCGCGGGCCATCTCAAAAACGCCCATCGTCCAAGCCGTCCTCGCCAAAGTACGCTGAAGTCGTCGCTGGCCGCGCTGTTAGTTAAACCGTTGTTGCAGCCTTTCCTCGCCGGCCTGGTCGCCTTGCAACCCAGGTTCATCAAATCAATCCTAGATTTTATGGAACCTTTCTTTTTGCCTTCAATATTAATAAGTGTGCCGATAATGCTGTCACATATATTTTTCTCGATGTGCATCACATCATAATTATGCCGCAGATCCAAATCTTTCCAATACTCCATGTCCCACAAAATGGACCTGTGGGTAAACAATAATCTCTCTTCTGCCCTGCCATGCTTCCTTTTCCCGCTACCATTACCAGGATGGTTTCCTGGTGTAATATTCCTGACCTTCTCTAATTCCACTTGCAACTCATCGGTGGTGAGCCTCTTTGGCGCATCACGGTCTTCATGATTTGCATTGAACACATGTCTTCGGTATTTTGTAGGACGCGACTTGTCCTTGGCAAGGAAACGACAGTGTCCAATGTAACAAATCTTGCTAAGTATTGCGTATGACAGTGGATTCCTATCACAGCGAACACATGGATTGTAACCATGTGTTGTTCGCCCTGACATAGTGCCCAAAGCCGGATAATCATGGATGCACCAAATTATAATAGCACAGAAAAAGAAATCAGCTAGTGGGCTTCTATATAGGTCTCGAGTGAGAACACCCCTCAATAGTTGTTGAAGTTCATCCAGAAGAGGCTCCATGAACAAATCAAAATCCTTTCCAAGACTTTTTGGACCTGGGATGAGCAAGGCCCTCATGGAGTTTGATTCTTTGGTGCAGACATTTGGAGGCATGTTGTAACGGATAACAAGCACTGGCCACATGCTATATATGGCAATCTGGTGGCCAAATGGGTTAAATCTATCTAAACCTAAGCTAAGTCTAATGTTTCTCGGGTCAGCAGCAAACTTTTTGTGTTTCTGATTGAAGCTTTTCCAGTCACTACCATGAGATGGATGGCTCATTACATTCTGATCTCTGTACTCCTGGTTCCTAGAATTCCATAGTACATCCTCTCTTGTTTCAGCATCATGAAACAACCTCTGCAATCTTGGTATAATTGAAAATTTTCTTAGAACATTATGAGGAATCCTCTTCACAGCATCGCCATCTTTTCGTCTTGATGATTTGCATTTCTGGCATTCACTTAAGTTGGCATAATCCTTCTGGAATAGAACACAATTATTCTTACAAACATGGATCATATCATGTCCAATTCCAAATTCATGAAGGAAATTCTTCATTTTACTGTAGGTGTGTGTGGAAGCTCAAACGCATCTGGGAAAGATTTGCGGAAAGCAGCCAACATCGCATCGAATGATTTGTTAGGAATCCACTCAGATGTCTTCACCTGAAGAAAGGTGACCATAGCTGAGAATACTGACAACTTATTTCCTGGGGTGACAGCCACGTTGCATTGTTCCAACATGCGGGCCCACCGTTTTTCTTCTCCAGGTGAAAGTTCACGAAATGCACGAGCATTTCATAGCATTATTTCAATGTTGGTCAAACTCACTAGCTCCGCCACCACCACCACTTCCTCCTCTTCCACCTTAGCATGAGGCAGATCAAGATGGTGATCTGCTGCTTCCACATAGTCAGTAACATTGACGTTCACAGCTTCTCCATGATGAACCCACCTAGTATATGTGAACGACATACCACACAATTGTAGATGATTTTGCACAGTTGACTAGGGTCTTGTAACTGAATTCATACAACTGCTACACGGGCTGAGCACATCTAATTTCGGACCACCGTACTCAGCTCTAATAAAGTTCATGAAGTATTCACCCCCTCAACATATGTAACGGAGAATCTTCGAGCAGAAGTTATCCAAGTCCTATCCATCTGTTAGACATACAAATTAGTTCTTCTACTAGATATTACAGGAAAAACATATATGCTTTTTTATGAAGTCCAGAAAAAATACCTAGGTCGATGTCTAAAGCTATGGCAAGATATTTGGACGAGCAGATCTAAGTAACAAAATATATGTGAAGCTAATTCAGCAAACATATTTGAGTGCTAAATTATGGCAGGCTGTTTCAGCAGTCAATGAGGCCGAGCACACAGCTATCAAACTATCGAAGGCCATCTCAGCAACAAAGATCGAGTATAAAACAGTGTAGAGCTATTTCACCTAACAGATTGGCTACTAGACCATGGCAATCTACGTCACAATAAATATATGGCGGGATATTTTAGCAACTAATCGGGCTTGGCATGCCATCTCAGCTAAGCAGATTGATTGCAGAACAGGGCTTGAAAGCTTCTTAAGCAGAGCATATTGACTGTAAACTACTTTGGCAAACAGTGAGATTAACATCGTCTATCAGCTAACATTCAGCGCTACACCGACATGCATGGGGCCTCAGTCTAGAATGCGCATACCGTGGGAGAAGCTGTCCATTGTGCGTCTCCACACGAACATCGCCAGCGGTAGCGGTGCTGACTGCCATGCATCTCCACAAGAACGTCACCAGTGGTGGCGGCGCAGCTAGAGGACGACAGTCTACGAGAGTGTACTGTGGGAGCGAGAGGATCACCATGCATCCCCTCGATGAACCGCGGCGCCGACGTATCGGCACGGCTGGGAGGGCGGCTTTGGCGGAACGAATGGAGTGGAGGGGTGGGGGGAGGGGGTTTGGGGAATATAATTGGCTAGTTGGCCGAAGGGCGGTTGAATTTGGGATTTGGGGGGAATTTTTGGGGAGGATTTTCGCACCGTGGGCGGGGGGAGTTTGGCGCATGGTCGGTTTCTCCAAGTGCAGTCCCACATGTCAATGAAGGGGCAAGCCGAAGTGCGTTCTATTTGCGTGAGCCGTGTGCAGGACCGAACGTGTGTGGGGTGCAATGCGACCGTGACAGGGGTGCTGTGAGTGTACCACCTTTTTTCCTTTTAAACATGGTGCTTCGCCCCCTCAAAAAAAACTTCGTGCTTCGCGCGATCCATCGATACTACTACTAGTAATCCGGTAATCCCGACTAAAACGGCGCAACCAGGTCTTTTCCCGTGTGATATGCTGGGAGGTTGGTTTAGTTGGGTTTTTAGGACGAGTAATGCTACACCTACATAATCCCAGTTACGTAATTAACGTAATGTGAAATATGTGAGCTGTTGATTGTAGATTGGGGGGAGGGAGGGGCCCACCACCATGAAAATCACGGAGGAGAGAGAGCGGCAATTTACATTAACCCTTTCGTAGGTTCCCGTAGATGTAGAAAGATGTGAAATGCGTGAATGTGTAGTGTACGTACTATTGGAGTGCCTAAGATAAATTGTGTATGTAGACCCTATGTGTTTATTTACTTCACATCTTAGCTTTGTCTGGGTTCAAACCTTCTAAGTTTATACACACAAAAATGAATCATCATTCCATATCTATCTCTATCTATCTATACTCTTATAAAAAGCAGAGTTAGTGATGATGGTGTGCCTGCCATCTTGCAATATAGGCCGTCCGATCTATATTTAACGAATAGGAAGGAAACTATGACAATTTACCCGCACTCCTCTCCACATTTGCAGATAAGGCCTTCCCTCGTTCATCCTTTTCTCCCACAAGATCTTGATGTTCCAAGCAACGAACGGGCATCTTGCTAGTAATCCTACAATATATTATATTATTGTGAAAGTTCATATACACCGGCGGAGATTAATGCAAACACGGCACATTTTCATTACATTTCGTACTTTTATTGGACAGAAAAATAAAAGAAACCCAACCCTAAACCTATTCTATGGCAGCGACCGGCGTCCTCCATCTGCGAACTCCATATACGGGGGCGGGGTTCAAGACCCGCGAAGTGAAGGTGCGGTCTCCGGCTAGAAAGTGTAGAACATGGGAGACAGAACGGACAGTTGGCACACCATGCCCTACTCATCCTCGGTGGAGTCTCCGACCTCGGCGGTGCCGGACATTGGAAGGCGGCAAGTAGGACGTGTGGCTGACGGTGTTCCCATCGTCGGCCGCCGGCGTGGCCACCGGTCGCATCCACGGCCAGCTACGACGCTATTGCATCACGAGCGGCAACTGGAGCGAGGGCGGTGACCTCAAGCTTCCTCCCCGAATATAAGCTCTCCCGCAGAGCGTTCGCGCTCGCGGTAATGGCGGGTGTGGTGCCAGGTAGCAGGACGATGTGCTATGGTGTGGAGGTTAGCTGGGCGTTACCGCTTTAAGTAGCGCATTCTGGTGAGGCCAAGTGTCCGGGTGCGTCACTAAGCTGCCGGAGTTGGTTCCTCGGGCACCGAGCCTCTTAACAACAGGATACGGACGGACGGCATGAATGCGGGCAGCTGGCGCCGGCTGGGAACGCACCGCGCGACGGCGCGAGGGACGAGGGTTTTTGGTGTGCCTGGGTAGTCAGTTGCGGCCGTGGCAATGTTGTAGATGCCCTTTGCTCACATGCGATCCCCACATGTCATTGAAAAAACAAGACGACCCGGCATGGTCTTAGGTCCTGGGGATGTAGTTGGCCGCGCTACACCACTCCGGGGACGCATTGCGGAGCGCGCGCACTTTGGCGCCCCGTGCATCCTCGATGAGCCAGGTGTTGATCTGCTGGTCGTGCCAAAGCGCTAATGCCACCCTCGGCACACTGAAGCCGACCGTGTCCAGCTATGATGAGCGTGTCGCTCACCACGGTCGCCATGTCCAGAGGCGGTGCTGGAGCTGCGCCACGTTGCTGGCCCCCACGACCCACATGAACGGTTGCCGGTGGCGATGAGGTCGCGGGCCAGCTCCTCCATTGGACTAGTCTATGCCACGTCGTCCCGACAAGTGTGCCCCACATGTCGGTTTCCTTGTTTTCCCGGCCAAATTCGAGCGTCAGTGCTCCGCGTTGTGCATTAGGCGCAGAACATGTGGTTTTTGTGCCCTGGTTCAAATGCGGTACAGTACCAATTTGTTACCCTAGCCCCAAGTGTGGTGGTTTTGGGTACGGTACCACCCTTTTACTTTTCAAGTAGTGAAGCGTAACACTTGATTAAGTAGTCGGATGGTGTGCTAAATGTAGGTGTCCGACTGTTTCAAGGAATAATTGAGGTGTGCCTGGTCCATGCGCACATTTAGGGGTCCAACTTACCATGTTCCAGCAGTAGTAACTATACTAGTCCCTTCGTACTCCCTCCATTTTTATTTACTCCACATTTTAGCTTTGCTCAAAGTCAAACTTTGAAAACTTTGACAAAGCTTTTAGACAGAAATAATAACATATACTATAACAAATCAATACCATTAGATTCATTATTGAATATACTTTCACATCATGTAGATTTGCTATTGTAAATGTTCATATTTCTACTCTTATAAAAAGCAAACTTGGTGATGATGGTGTGCCTGCCATCCTACAATATAGGTCATCCGATCTATATCTAACGGATAGGAAGGAAACTATGACAATTTACCCGCACTCCTCTCCACATTTGCAGATAAGGCCTTCCCTCGTTCATCCTTTTCTCCCATAAGATCTTGATGTTCCATGCAACGCACAAGCATATTGCTAGTTTTCTAAATTTGGTCAAATTTTATGAAGTTTGACTTCAGTCAAACCTAATATGCACAGTAAATAAAAACAGAGGGAGTATCTTACTCCGTGACCAAGACGAAAGGGAAAACAAGACAACCTGTTGTTTATTTGAGACGTTCAAGTATAATCATGTGGTGTTGCTTATTTCTCATTCCTCTCCAACCCTCTCCTCCATCGATCATGCCACCCTCCGGTCGTGTCCATCCTCCCGCATGCCTCATTTGAACATTGCGCCGAGTATCATTCGCATGTGGGCCTAGACTATGCTTGTATTTCCAATGTTGTAATTTGTCCGACATGATACAAACACACCGTTCGTTTAAAGTTTCACTTTGCCTCCACTACGTGTCGCTTCCCGTCTTAGTTTTGACATCCCATTCAGTTCATGCCCCGACACATCTTGACGAGATCAATTGATGTTGAGAGATCAATTGCGTGTCGTGGAAGGAGATAAAGGTTTGGTATGTTTCTATGATAGAAATGACCCGCGGGGGCGGGGTCTGTGGGGATCAGAGGGAGTATATTGTACGTTCATAAGTGAAACGAACGTATTGTACCCATCCTATTCCTCTTTCAATCGATCTTTGCAGCCCGAGATGAAATCAAGAGAGAACGAGTCGGTGCATGTGTGATACCTATGGCGGATTCAAAATTTCGAACTGGTGATCATAGCATCCGCAAATCATTTATAAAGGGTATTCAATGTTTGTTTCGCTTTTGAACGTACAATGTACTCCCTCCGATCCTTTCTAGTTTACATATAAGTTTTATGTGTAGTTAAAGTATCTCCACTTTGATCGAACTTACAGAAAAAAGTATCAACATTCAACAACGCCCAATCAATATTGTTAGATTCGTACATACTCCTAGATTTGTATTCAAACAGAGATGGTTTCCAATTTTTTTTCAACCACGTGAATGTGCTTGTTCTCGCGCATGCTCTTCCTACTAGGATTTCGCCACGCATAGCCAGTCCAATAGTAACTTTTTTAAGCTCCCTGTCCAATAGTACTAGTGGAGGACTGACAACATCTGTAGTAGGATATGCAGTGCTCATAGTACTCCCTCCTTCCATTTATATAGGGCCTAAGAGAAAGTCTAATAAGGCTTAGTCAGCAAGCTATAAGACTTGCCATGTCATTAAAATCCTACTTCGAGGAGTGACAAGAGAGGAGAGAGAGTGAAGCAGGCTCTTATTCTACAGCCCGGCTATAACACATAGATCAAGAAAAAATATTATGCATGCAACTCTCTTCCAATCATATATCTTGCTCATGCAAATATTAAATGCTTAGAGCCAACCTAATAGCCATTCTAAGAGCCAACCTATTACTTAACCATGCAAAGATTAAATGCTTATATGAGTATTTTTTTATGATGGCTCTAAGTGAGGTGGCATCTCTTTATAGCCAATAGCCGGCCACATTACTAACCATGCTCTAATGCGTTTTTCAAAACTGCCTTTGACTATTGACAAGATTAATAGTACATGAGATGCATAATGTGAAAATTATATCTGTCAGGACCCCGATTCTAAGTAGAACCGATCTAGCCTGTAACACATCATATCACTTTGCGGCCTCACGCACGGTATTCCCACGGGTGTCGCCTTACCATGGCCCGGGACCGTTTGCGCCTCTTGGCTCCTTTATATGATAGTGTCGCTAGCATCCATATGACAGAGAACCCGGGCTGACATGACTAGTCATGAACACAAAGTGGCAGTAACTTACGGGGACAGGAATACATGAATCAACATCGAGCATGTCGGTCAATAGCGTATGAATCTAGACTGTAGCAACCGGGCTAACAGGACTCTGGGAACCCGGGCTGTAGCAGGCTAGCAGGACTCTGGATGTCTCCGTGTGACATATCCCCAAAGGGACAGACACAGGAACAAAGTGAATCACATGCCGGCCAGTCTAAGTGTTCCGGAGCAATAGTGCTGGGCTACTAGGACTCCGGTAAACCGGGCTGTAGCGGACTACCAAGGCTCAGTGGAAGCACCAGACTACATTTCCCCATAAGAGAGGCTACCAAGGATAAACAACTAGATTGTCGGATCCCACACATACCAAGCATTTCAAACATACACACAATATGCTCGATATGTGTAAATACAACATGGCATCAAAACAAAACTCTACAACTCAAATTACTTTATTTAGAAGGCTCCAGAGAGCCATACATAATATGTTCATACAGGTAGGGGTCACACGACCCAACACTCAAGTCATACAAACATACAAGCACATGCGGAAGCAAACTTGTCTGAGTACAGACAACTAGAAAGCAAGAAGGCTTGACGAAACCTGTCTATCTACAAGGCCCTTCATGGCTCAGGATCACCACCTGGGTGGCAAGTCACTCGTCAATGTCGAGATCTACATAGAACCCATCGGAGGGGGCGGTGTTCTCTTCTGCAATAGTAATTAAGCAAACATGAGTACAAAGGTACTCAGCAAGACTTACATCAGATCCTACATACATGCAACATTCTCAAGAAGGATAGTGGGGTTATTGGAGCAAGCCAGCTTTGACTCTTGGCTAAGCTATCCTACGAGATAGCAACTTGTAAATGTTTTGTGCACACAAGTCCACTACTCACCACAACAATACACTACCGTGGATCCTCCTCTGTCATCCAACGGAAGGGCCATCCACGGCACTCACACTTGTCTTGAGGCTTTTAGGAGTATCCATTTACTTGTCTATGAACTCTATAGGCAACCAAGTAGTCCTTCACCGTGGACGCGGCTATTCGAATAGATGATGTTAACCCTACAGGGGTGTACTTCTTCACACATGCTCTCACCACTTACCGCCGTTTACAGGACATGTACTTGGCAACCTTCAAGCAGAAGCCCAACGAGGGTGTCGGCCACGGCCTACCTAAACACTCAAGTCTCTAGTATAGGTTTATCACCTATTCAGGTTCCATCTGCAGGGAGTCCGGCCGAGGTTTCCACATACGACCCTAAACGATGTGTACAGGGTTCCCGAGACACCAAACAGGCGACTCGGTACACCGTGCCACGATGTATCTACCGCATCGTAGCCCACCCCTAGGGCCAGCGCTACGCACGGGCTCCAACACATATCCTATAAACACCAGAAACTAGTTGCAACTCATGGACTGAGGACTAGGGTGGTTAAGAAGCCGAGAGGGTCCATTGGTTTCGGTCCCAATGCATGGTAGTACTGGTTCTTAAATCACACATACAGATCTCGGTGCTTAAGGACGGTTCCAATGAAATAACCCACCATGTACTCCTACATGGCCTCTCATCGATACCTTTACCAAATCGTGTTCAACACATCACTCACATTACCGACATATTCATTTCACTCTAGCCCTTCACTCAGATGAACCAAACCAGACATGACTCTAAGCATAACAGGCATAGTAAGGTAGGAAACACAAACATGGCTCAATCAACTCCTACACATGCTAGTGGGTTTCATCTAGTTACTGTGGCAATGACAGGTCATGCAGAGGAAATGGGTTCAACTACCGCAGAACACAGCAGTTTGAAACGTTGTTGTATTAAATGCAGTAAATGAGAGCAGGAGCAAGAACATGGGATTGTATCGATATGATCAATGGGGTTGCTTGCCTGGCAGATCGGTAGACTAGTATCGTCCTTCGCTTGGGTACTCACAGTAATCCTCCGGGACAGAACCTACCGCAGAGAGCACCGGTAACACAATCAATAGCAAACAATATGCAACAATATGATGCATGCATGTGACATGGCAAAATGAGTGTGTTGGACTAATGCAGCTACAACCAGATGGGTTTGAGCCATTATGAACCAAAGATTCAAAGTTCAAACTCATTTGTGATCTTAGATAGTGCTTTTATCATGTTTTGCACTGAACAACAAGTTAACATGTTTAAACATGCATGAAACCAGTACAGATGGATAGATTGGATTTTTCTTGTCATTTTTCATATATAACACTTTGCATTTGGAGCTACAGATTATTTTCTATGATTTTTAGTAGTTAGCACTATTTTCTGGAATTTCCTGAATATGAATAAATCCAGAAAAAGCATTACTGCGTCAGCATTGCATCACTATGATGTCACCAGTCAACGGGGCCGGTCCAGGTCCACCTGACCAGTGGGTCCTGCATTGTGGTACCCCGGCTCAGAGCGACTGGTTTACCATGCATTGCCCGCCCAGAGACCATGTCTTCTGGCAACACACAACATCTTGGTACAGAAAACAACCGCTTTATTGATGCTAGCGAAACACAGTTTATATTACAATAGTTGTTGAGGCCAAGCAGCACACCCGGTAAGGCTGAACAATATGTACATTATTTAGTGAACATAAAGGGGCCTCGATCAGGACAACTATGTGGCAGCGGAATAACGTCGTGGCGGAAGCTCCATATCACTGGGACACCGATGTGGACATGATCTAGACTCGAACAGCGCTCCTCTCCAATGGTACTTTCTTGAAATCTGGCATGACACGCCAGGTCAGTACATTGAGTGTACTTGCAAGCTCACAACAAGCATAATCATAATGGCAAACAAAATCATGATATTTAACCAATTATTAATAATGCAACACTATATGTCAAACATGTTGTGATCATGCTCAAACGTCCCTCGGGACAACTTACCAATCATGATCATCCTCGGATCACAAACAAACCACCAACGTGGTCTTTAACAAGAATAACTCGTGATCCTTACGGCGATCACAACCACGACCAATATCTGGTCCCGAATGCCTCGATGGCCTTTCTACCATACTCAACAATGCAAAGTTCATAGCTTAGTGTGCAATTTTTATTAAACATTTACTCATGGTGGGACCTACTACGAGGTGTCTGTGACCATGGACTCGGCTATCGATAGATTATCCACTCGGCAGAGGTAGCACACTATACCCACACCACGGAACCCATGGCCTCGCACTCCCATTCGGGTGGACCAACAGCATTCCGACAAAATCCTTCTGTTGCCACAGCACTCTCCCAGCCACTCCGACCCAATCTCCAACGGGCTAGTCCTAGGTGGCCCCATGTCTACCAAAGACACACCGACCACCGTCGTGGCCAAAACAATCCCACTCGGGCACCTGGTACCATAATCTCAACAATGGGCACACAAGGTTATGCCTGCTTACCGGGCCAGGGTAAGCATGACGTAACCTTCCCTAGTTGGAGGCACCGACCAGAGGCAATGCCAATGGACCGAATCAAGGCCTTCCCAAAAAGGAAAATGTGGTTGCACTGGGAAAGAAACTCGATTCAGCGGCACCGTGACCAAGTCAACGGTATATTCAAGTTGAGTTATATTTAGGTTCAACTTAAAATGAAAATGACCAGTGTCATAGCATGCCATGGAATGCAAAACTACACATGCATCACTTAATAATAAAAATGATCGATGTCATCCATATACACACCAAGCATAAACATCAACAACTCATATTACTTTGCTGCTCAATATAACTCACATATTAACCAAAATATTTTGCAACAAGTTTTATTAATTTCTCATGCAAGAACGTAACTCCGATAGATTTCTCATTTGAATAACAAAAGATTTCACTACAACCAAATCTTAATTTATTTACCAACTAAGTGAGGTTCAAAGATTCAGTAAGGCAAGTAAAATGACTAAACAAGTACTTAACAGAATAATTTCTAGCAAATGTTTATCAATTTAATTTATGCAAGAACATAACTTTAAATAATTACTAACATGCATAGCAAAAATTATTTCTACCATCACCATTAATAAATCCTAGTTTTGCTTCACCAACTAAGCTAGTTTCCACATTCTGTTAATCAAGCATATTAACTAGCAAACACTTAAGAGAATATAGATAACACAATAATTTTAAATGCATGGATAAATCATTTCATTCAAGTAAGAAAATCATAAATATTGAAAGGACATCATGATAATGTTGTTGTGGCTTGCTTTAGTGCAGATGACGTTCACAAGCCTTCTGGTGATCCTCAAGACAAGCCTCACCGTCAGAAAATAAATTTAAACACAAAAAGCAAATATCAAGAGCACTTTTGAAAATCACCAGAAATTCTAAACAGCTCAAGAAAATCTCATCTTTGGTGAGCTGCTAGATTTCTTTTCAAAGAACAAAATGCAAAAAGAATCAACTCTTTTGGACTTATGGTTGAAAAGTTATAACAGTTTGAAGCTCTATGGAATTTAAGTGATTTTGAATTTAAATAAACAGCTGAGGGAGGGGTGACGTCGAAGGCGTAAAACCTCAGGGAGCCACCACTCGTACCGCTTTGCGCGCGTATAGAGTGGCTGACTAGCGGGCCCCGCTAGTCAGGTGGGGGAAGGGGGAGAAGGAAATAGAGAAGGTCGCGGCTTCGCCAGAGCTGTCACCGGCGACGAGGGCTTCTGGGCCAAAACGAGAGGGAGGGATTTAGAGAGGGGACGGTGGCGCACCTGCCCGTACCCGTAGCATGTCTAGGGGTGGTCGGACAGCGTCGGAATCAAGCTCGCAAGCAGAGGCAGCACACGGTGGTTGCCGGAGTTGAGGAAGACGACGAACGGAGGCCACTCCAGGGGCTCCAAGCGGGCGAGACGGCCTCACCGGAGAGAGGCGGAAGCCCTGGAGGGGTTGCCCTGGCCTAGGAGGGGCTAAAGCTACCGCGGCGACCAGAGGGGATCGCCACGAGCTCGAGCTCGGGGATGGCGGCCCGAGGCCTGCCCGGTCGGGCTACGGCTTCCTACGCGATTGTGGGATGTGTGGGAGTGCTGGATGGTGCTCGAGGAGGCTGGGGGTGGCTCCATTTATAGGCGAGTGGCGAGGGGGGTTCGGGCTCCGCTGGTGGACACCTATCCACGGCACCCGGTGATGAGCGACGTCAGTGAGAGGGGAAGAAGGTGACGCAGGTCACACGGCAACTGTGGGCAGACGGAGACGAGCACAGGATCGAGGGGAAGGCGACGAGCACAGTGCGCTCCGCACTGTTGGGCTGGCCGGACCTTGCCCGTGCTCGCTGCGGCGAGCTCTCGCGTCGGCGAGCGCTAGAGGGGGTTAATGGCATTGAGACGAAGATGGTGGCTCGGTTTGGCACGCTCGGGCAGGCAAGGGAAGCGAGCACGCGTGAACAGAGCGCTCGGCGGCACTCAGAGCGCGTCGGCAAGCATGCCAACACCCCTGGACGAACGTGGTCACCGCGTGAACTATGACATCAGGCCGATATAGGCATAAACTTCATGCCTGGCATGTTGTTCGTGGTAGCTTTGAGTGTTACCACGATTTGGTTTGGATCCAGGTGTAGTAGAGAGGTTTTTACAAGCCAGGTAAGTTTCTGATCAGTAACTTTGAACAGTTACTGTGGTCAAACGGCTGGGAGTTAGAGGCTGTGCTTTGGAGGCTAGTCATAAGTGACTAAGGTAAAGATGCACAAGAAAGTTCAGGTCAAATGGAGCAAGTAAAACGGGAGTTGCTGTAGAAACCACCATTTATGTCCAGAACAGGAAATATTTTCTGTAGCAAAAATATTCCAAAAAGTGATGAAATTATTGCTTAGGAAGGTGCCCTAGGGTTCACAGAATATTTGTGAATTATCTTAGATTTTTCTGAGCCATAAAAATTAGGGTTGCTTTGGAGCATACTGATCTGGCTAGGGTTTTTGAGAGGAAATGAATATTTTTCATTTAAGAAAAATATTCCAAAGATTATTTTTGGGATGGATTAGAAAATAAATAATGATTTAGGAGGGAAGTGAAGCACTTGGGTGAAAGCCAAGGATGCCCAAGTGTTTAAGTCCATCAGAAAAGATTCAAAAACTCCAAGTTTTAGAAAGTTTTCAAATGAAGATCAAGCAAATAAGAGAGGGCGAAAACGAGGCTGTCACAAACCTCCCCCGCTTAGAATGAATCTCGTCCTCGAGCTTCGGTTGCTTGGGAAAACCACTCTGGATACTGATCCTTTAGGAATTCTTCCGGCTCCCAAGTTGCTTCTGATTCTCTGTGATGCTCCCACTGAACCTTGAAAAATTTTCTGACTTTACTGCGAGTGACCCTTTCCATTTGATCGAAAATTTTAAACGGTCTCTCTTCATAAGTTAAATCTTTTGCCAACTCTATCTCAGCCATAGCAGTCCTTTTCTCAAGCGGGGATATGCATTGTCTCAACTGCGAAACATGAAACACGTCGTGCACGTCTGCCAATTCAGGGGGTAGTTCCAATTGATATGCAACAGTACCCACTCGAGACATAATCGGGAATGGACCAATAAATCTGGGGGCCAGCTTTCCACGAGTCTGAAATCTCCTGACTCCTTTCATAGGAGTGACTCGGAGGTATACGTGTTCTCCGGGTTAAAAACTGACCTGTCGGTGCTTTGCATCATAATAACTCTTCTGTCGAGATTTGGCCAATTGCAGTCTGTCTCTGATTTCCTTAACTTGTTTCTCAGCTTCCATCATGAGATATGTTCCGAAGATACGGCTATCTCCAGTTTGAGACCAATTTAAAGGAGTGCGGCACTTATGGCCATACAGAGTTTCATATGGGGACATCTTTAGACTGGTCTGGAAACTATTGTTATAAGAAAACTTGGCATAAGGCAAGCAATCTTCCCTTTTAGCTCCCTTGGCTAGCACACAGGTCTGCAACATATCTTCGACTATTTGATTTACCCGCTCTGGTTGTCCATGTGTTTGAGGATGATAGGCAGTACTATATTTCAGCGCTGTCCCTAAGGCTTGATGGAGACGGGACCAAAAAGCGGAGGTAAACAAGGAACCTCGGTCGGAAGTGATAGTTCGGGGTACTCCATGAAGACTGACTATTCGAGATACATACAGCTGTGTGAGTTGATTTGCTCTGTATCTGGTGCTGATTGGGATGAAGTGAGCAACCTTTGTTAGGGTGTCTACTATAACCCAGATTGCATCTTTGCCTCGCTGAGTCTTAGGCAATCCTGTAATGAAATCCATACAAACGTCATCCCATTTCCATTGTGAAACTGGCAGCGGTTGGAGGAGTCCGGCTGGCTTCTGATGCTCTATCTTCACCTTGTTGCATATGTCGCAACGGGCCACAAAATAGGCAATGTCTTTCGTCATCCCATCCCACCAGAATATTTTTCTAAGGTCCTCGTACATTTTCGTACCTCCTGGGTGAATGGAATATGAGGATTCATGTGCTTCTGACAGGATTTTCTTCTTCAAGTACGGTTGATTGGGTACACAAATTCGTCCACGGAATCGGAGGGCCGAATTTGTCCTTGGAGAAATTAGGGGCCTACTTTGCCATCTGGCCCTTGGCACGTCTTTGTAGCTTGGCGTCAGCTGGCTGGGCCTTGCGGATCTCCACCTCTAGGGTGGGGGTAACTTCCAAAATATCAGCGAGGCCAGCATCCACGATGACCAAGTTGAGCTTAGCGATCTCCTCTTGAAGTTCGAGAGGCAATGATTTCAATATGGCATTTAAGCTGACGAGCTTTCGACTGAGCGCATCGGCAAGGACGTTGGCCTTGCCTCGATGGTAATTTATTCCAAGGTCATAAACCTTGAGCAACTCTAGCCATCTTCGCTGACGGAGATTTAAATCTGGCTGAGTGAAGATGTACTTGAGACTTTTGTGGTCGGTAAAAATTTGGCACCTTTTTCCAATGAGGTAGTGTCTCCAAATTTTTAATGCATGAACCACCACAGCCAATTACGAATCACGAGTAGGATAATTTCCCTCATGGGGTCATAGCTGTCACAATGCATATGCTACTACCTTGCTGTCTTGCATAAGCACGCAACCAATACCTTGCCTGGAGGCATCGCAGTACACATCAAAGCTGCGATAAATGTCTGGAAGAGTCAATACAGGTGCGGTTGTCAGACGTATCTTCGGCTCATTAAAACTCTTCTCACAATCCTCCGTCCACTTAAACTTATTATCCTTTTTGAGCAGCTCCGTCGTGGGTTTAGCAATTTTGGAAAACCCTTCAATAAAACGACGATAATATCCAGCTAATCCGAGGAAACTCCAGATCTGCGTCACAGTCGTGGGTGGTACCCAATCGAGCACATCCTTTACTTTGCTCGGGTCCATGGCTATACCTTCGGCGGATAATACATGTCCGAGAAACCCAACTTTCTTGAGCCAAAATTCGCATTTACTGAACTTGGCGTATAGCTGATGGTCGCGGAGCCATTATAGCACTGCTCGGAAGTGATCCTTGTGCTCTTCTGCACCCTTGGAGTAAATGAGGATGTCATCGATGAAGACTACCATGAATTTGTCGAGGAAGTCCATGAATACTTTGTTCATCATATGCATGAAGAAAGCAGGGACATTGGTGAGACCAAAGGACATCACGGTATATTCGTAAAGACCGTACCGAGTAGTGAATGCGGTCTTAGGAATATCCTCCTTTTTAATCTTGAGCTGATGATATCCGATCCATAAATCGATTTTAGAGAATACTTTAGCCCCACTGAGCTGATCAAACAGATCATCAATCCTTGGCAGCGGATATTTATTCTTGATAGTTACCTTATTCAGCTGGCGATAATCTACGCACATACGGAGACTACCATCCTTTTTGTCCACGAAAATAGCAGGTGATCCCCATGGTGAAGAGCTGGGACGAATATAACCTTTCTGGAGTAATTCGTCAAGTTGTTTCTTTAGCTCCACTAATTTTGATGAGGGCATCCGGTAATACTTCTTGTATAGCGGTGCGGTTCCGGGCACAAGATCTATTGCAAACTCCAGCTCTCGATCTGGTGGCATGCCTGGCAGTTCTTCCGGCAATACATCAGGGTACTCACTGACCACAGGAATAAATTCCAATTCAGCCACAACGATGTAAACTAATTCTGGCTTGGGTATATTCTTGCGAGCGTAGAATTTGGTAAGCTGCCTATTCAGACTTGTCAAAGTGACTTCTCGGGTTGCGCAGTTTATGCAAACTTGATATTGGGTCAACCAATTCATACCCAATATAATATCCAACTTTTCAGACTCAGTGATTATCAGAGATGTTGGAAAGTAGACTCCGTTGATATTGATCTCCAGATCACGGCAGACCAGATTGCTCTTGATTATAGATCCCGGGGTTTGTACCAGCATATTTTTTCCCAAAATCGTGCAAGGAAAAATTGTTTTGGGCAGCAAAACCCCAAGAAATAAAAGAATGGGAAGCCCCAGAGTCAAATAAAATTACGGCAGGTATGTCATTAACAGAAAACATACCAATGACGACTTCTGGATTCTCTTGGGCTTCATCGGCGGAGATATGATGCATGTGCCCAGTGAAGTTTTGCTGGGTTGGCCATGACTCCATAAAGTTGACTTGTGGTCTGCTTAGGGCATTCGTCTTATTGTTCTTGGGGCACTGTCTGGCATAATGTCCGTTCTGCCGGCAATTGAAGCAAGAATTATTGCGCTGACGCTCCTCATGTGTTGGGTTGGTCACAATATTCTTAACTTGAGTGGTGGTCTTGTTAACATTCTGCTGCCAATTTGGCCTGTATTCCACCTGAGTCTGTTGCCAGGTACAAGCCTTTTGCACTGGTTTCCCATCCTTCTTTGGCTCAAACTTACGCTTGTTGTCATTGTTAACAGGCCTATTATCTTCTATAAGCTTGTGCTCCCGTTCAGCAATGAAGGCCTTGTTCACCAGAATTTGGAAATCTGGGAAATCAAGCATACTGAGAGTACACCGGAGTTGTGGATTTAGACCTCCAAGAAATCTGTCAATCTTCCTTTCTTCGGTGGCCACGTCATAAAGAGAGTAATGGGCCAGATGATTGAATTTTTGCAGATATTCGGCCACAGACTGATTTCCTTGGGCGAGCGCGAGAAATTCATGCTGCTTAGTCTTCATAACTCCAGTAGGGATATGATATTTTCGGAACTGATCCTTAAACTTTTCCCAGGTGATTTCCTCATCAACCGGCCACATGGCCTTTGTATTTTCCCACCATATGACAGCTGCGCCCTCAAGATAATGAGTTGCAAAGGGAACTTTATCATTTCCTTCAGAACGAGCAATCTCAAGCTTTTTCTCCACTGTGCGCAACCAATCGTCTGCATCCAATGGGTCAACAATCTGACTGAAGCTGGGTGGATTGGTCCTCTGAAAATCTGACAGCTTTGAGTGAGGACCATTCTGATTTCCATTCTGTCCAACCATAGCTTGCACACTTCTCAATATTTCAATCAGATCATTGTTCCTTTTTTCTTCAAACATACGCAGAATTTTCTCGGTGGAGGGAGGATTAGGCGGTGGAGGTGGTGGCAGAACATACGGCTCGGGAGAATGTCCTGCCTGTCGTGCGGAATGATGAATAGGAGTTCCCTCACGAACGTTGCTACTACTTCCTCCACGCGTCATCCTATTGTGGATTTTTCCCAAGACACCGCAATCGAGATGAGAAACACCCAAGAATAAAATTGGGGAAAAGCCAGCGAAAAATCCCGGAAGAAAACAGAAGAGTGAAGAAAATACAGTGAATAAAGTCTCAACATAATTATACATAGACTCATACATGAAAGATAAACAACATGACTGGTTCAGCGACTCTCATACATGCAACGAAACATCATGACTCGTACGACTACATCCATACATCATCCACACAACTGCGAATACTCAAAGATACTACTGCTCTGCTGGTGCTGCGGCGTCCTCCCCTAAAGCGGTCTTAGATCCCGAACTGATGTGGTTAACAGAAACCTCCGGGTTAAAGGTAACATGACGGTGCTGCCTCGAGGGCTCTCCCTCAGGGGAAGGGGTAGGATGAAGCATCGGGGCTACAGGAGTAGCGAGAAGTGAGACCCACTCGGCAGGAGTATTGAGAGGGTTCACGGCCAAGACGCCCATGCTACTCGGAGTAGTAACCGGCCAAATAGGGGAGCAAGATCTGACTGGAACATAAGGGGTAAATCCCAGGGAAGATGGGGTAGTGGCGGATCTAGAGGTAACTAAAGTAGCGGCTAAAGCAGTACAGGCACGAGTCAGCTCTCGAGCCAGCTCGTGGATCATGAGATAGCTAGCGGTGGCATAACAAGCAAGGTGGCTAGCAATACTATCAGACTCTAGATCAATGAGAGGGAAACGGACACGACCGTTGTCGTGCAGAGATGGGTAGTACTAGAAACCTGGGTGGTTCTGCATTCGGACCTCGTTGTAGCGGAGCTCGACAAGGACCTTGAATGCAGCAAACTGGACAGCTTGAGAAGCGGTGGAGGCGTAACCGCTCCGAGAAGTATGAGTGTAAGAGCTAGAATCGGAACTAGTGCGCATAGTGACCACTGCGTGATACTCATACACTGAATCAGCTAGATGCTCCCGGTACACACGATAGACTGGGTCGTCTCCGAGAGGGTACAGCCAACACCACATGTTGCGAAGGAGGTGTGGTGACGTGTACGGCATCAGCTGCAAGTGGCACGGATATGGCACCGGAGCAATCTACACCCACAACCATTAGCAGGTTAGCAAAAAATATATAAACCGAATGCATGCAACTCAACAATTAGCACAAATTACTACCGGCACTCAACTTAAACTCGTATCTAACGTCCAGTTAACACGTCGTAGTCTAGCGTGGCCTACAATCAGCGCGACTCTGATACCAAGCGTTGTGGCACCCCGAGTCAGAGCGACCAGTTTACCATGCATTGCCAGCCCAGAGACCATGTCTTCTGGCAACACACAACATCTTGGTACAGAAAACAACCGCTTTATTGATGCTAGCGGAACAGAGTTTATATTACAACAGTTGTCGAGGCCAAGCGGCACACCCGGTGCGGGTGAACAATATGTACATTATTTAGTGAACATAAAGGGGCCTCGATCAGGACAACTACGTGGCAGCGGAATAACGTCGTGGCGGAAGCTCCATATCACAGGGATACCGATGTGGACACGATCTAGGCTCGAACATCGCTCCTCTCCAACGGTACTTTCCTGAAATCTGGCATGACATGCCAGGTCAGTACATTGAATGTACTTGCAAGCGCACAACAGGCATAATCATAATGGCAAACAAAATCGTGATATTTAACCAATTATTAATAATGCAACACTAAAAGCCAAACATGCTGTGATCATGCTCGAACATCCCTCGGGACAACTTACCAACCGTGATCATCCTCGGATCACAAACAAACCACCAACGTGGTCTTTAACAAGAATAACTCATGATCCTTACGGCGATCACAACCACGACCAATATCTGGTCCCTAATGCCTGGATGGCCTTTCTGCCATACTCAACAATGCAAAGTTCATAGCTTAGTGTGCAATTTTTATTAAATGTTGACTCATGGTGGGACCTACTACGAGGTGTCCGTGACCATGGACTCGGCTATCGATAGATTATACACTCTACAGAGGTAGCACACTGTACCCACACCACGGAACCCATGGCCTCGCACTCGCATTCGGGTGGACCAACGGCATTTTGATAAAACCCTTCCATTGACATGCACTCTCCCGGCCACTCCGACCCAATCCCCAATGGGCTAATCCTGCATGGCCCCGTGTCTACCAAAGACACACCGGCCACCGTCGTGGCCAAAACAATCCCACTCGGGGACCCGGTACCATAATCTCAACAACGGGCACACAAGGTTATGCGTGCTTACTGAGCCAGGGTAAGCATGACGTAACCTTCCCTAGTTGGAGGCACTGACCAGAGGCAATGTCAATGGACCGAATCAAGGCCTTCCTAAAAAGGCAAATGTGGTTGCACTGGGAAAGAAACTCGATTTAGCGGCACCATGACCCAGTCAACGGTATATTCAAGTTGAGTTATATTCAGGTTCAACTTAAAATGAAAATGACCGGTGTCATAGCATGCCATGAAATGCAAAACTACACATGCATCACTTAATAATAAAAATGACCGATGTCATCCATATACACACCAAGCATAAACATCAACAACTCATATTACTTTGCTGCTCAATATAACGCATATATTAACCAAAATATTTTGCAACAAGTTTTATTAATTTCTCACGCAAGATCGTAACTCCGATAAATTTCTCATATGAATAACAAAAGATTTCACTACAACCAAATCTTAATTTCTTTACCAACTAAGTGAGGTTCAAACATTCTGTAAGGCAAGTAAAATGAGTCAACAAGTACTTAATAGAATTATTTCTAGCAAATTTTTATCAATTTAATTTATGCAAGAACATAACTTTAAATAATTACTAACATGCATAGCAAAAATTATTTCTATCATCACCATGAATAAATCTTAGTTTTGCTTCACCAACTAAGCTAGTTTCCACATTCTGTAAATCAAGCATATTAACTAGCAAACACTTAACAGAATATAAATAACACAATAATTTTAAATGCATGGATAAATCATTTCATTCAAGTAAGAAAATCATAAATATTGAAAGGACACCATGAAAATGTTGCTGTGGCTTGCCTTAGTGAAGATGAGGTTCACAAGCCTTCTGGTGGTCCTCAAGAGAAGCCTCACCCTCTGAAAATAAATTTAAACACAAAAAGCAAATATCAAGAGCACTTCTGAAAATCACGAGAAATTCTAAACAGCTCAAGAAAATCTCATCTTTGGTGAGCTGCTAGATTTCTTTTCAAAGAACAAAATGCAAAAATAATCAACTCATTTGGACTTATGATTGAAAAGTTATAACTGTTTGAAGCTCTCTGGAATTTAAGTCATTTTGAATTTGAATAAACAGCTGAGGGGGGGTGACGTCGAAGGCGTAAAACCTCAGGGCGCCACCACTCGTACCGCTTTGCGCGCATACAGAGTGGCTGACTAGTGGGCCCCGCTAGTCAGGTGGGGGAAGGGGGAGAAGGAAACAGAGAAGGCCGCGGCTTCACCGGAGCTCTCGCCGGTGATGAGGGCTTCTGGGCCAAAACGAGAGGGAGGGATTTAGAGAGGGGACGGTGGCACACCTGCCCTTACCCGTAGCGTGGGTAGGGGTGGTCGGACGGCGTTGGAATCAAGCTCGCAAGCGGAGGCAGAACACGGTGGTTGCTGGAGTTGAGGAAGACGGCGAACGAGGGCCACTCCAGGGGCTCCAAGCGGGTGAGACGGCCTAACCGAAGAGAGGTGGAAGCCCTGGAGGGGTTGCCCTGGCCTGAGAGGGGCTAGAGCTACCGCGGCGACCAGAGGGGATCGCCGGCGAGCTCGAGCTCGGGGACGGCGGCCCGAGGCCTGTCCGGCCAGGCTACGGCTTCCTACGCGATTGTGGGATGTGTGGGAGTGCTGGATGGTGCTCGAGGAGGCTGGGGGTGGCTCCATTTATAGGCGAGCGGCGAGGGGGGTTCGGGTTCCGGACACCTGTCCACGGCACCCGGCGACGAGCGGTGTCAGTGAGAGGGGGAGAAGGGGACGCAGGTCACGTGGCAACTCTGGGCGGACGGAGACGAGCACAGGATCGAGGGGAAGGTGACGAGCAAAGTGCGCTCCGCACTGTTGGGCTGGCCGGACCTTGCCCGTGCTCGCTGCGGCGAGCTCCGGCGTCGGCGAGCACCAGAGGGGGTTAATGGCATTGAGACGAAGATGGTGGCGCGGTTTGGCACGCTCAGGCAGGCGAGGGAAGCGAGCATGCTCGGACAGAGCGCTCGGCGGCACTCAGAGCGCGTCGACACACATGCCAACACCCCTGGACGAACGTGGTCACCGCGTGAACTATGACATCAGGCCGATCTAAGCATAAACTTCATGTCTGGCATGTTGTTCGTGGTAGCTTTGAGTGTTACCACGATTTGGTTTGGATCCAGGTGCAGTAGAGAGGTTTTTACAAGCCAGGTAAGTTTCTGATCAGTAACTTTGAGCAGTTATTGTGGTCAAACGGCTGGGAGTTAGAGGCTGTGCTTTGGAGGCTAGTCATAAGTTACTAAGGTAAAGATGCACAAGAAAGTTCAGGTCAAATGGAGCAAGTAAAATGGTAGTTGTTGTAGAAACCACCATTTCTGTCTAGAACAGGAAATATTTTCTGTAGCAAAAATATTCCAAAAAGTGATGAAATATTTTTGCTCAGGAAGGTGCCCTAGGGTTCAGAATATTTGTGAATTATCTCAGATTTTCCTGAGCCATAAAAATTAGGGTTGCTTTGGAGCATACTGATTTGGCTAGGGTTTTTGAGAGGAAATGAATATTTTTCATTTAAGAAAATATTCCAAAGATTATTTTTGGATGCATCAGAAAAGAAATGATGATTTAGGAGGGAAGTGAAGCACTTGGGTGAAAGCCAAGGATGCCCAAGTGTTTAAGTCCATATGAAAAGATTCAAAAACTCCAAGTTTTAGAAAGATTTCGAATGAAGATCAAGCAAATAAGAGAGGGCAAAAACCAGGCTGTCACACGCATGTCAGTGGTTAATTAAACTAACTAAATTTAGTTAACCCTAACCAAGGTTAATTAGCAGGGCTGGGCCCCACCTGTCATTTACCTAGGGGGAAAACTGGGGTCAACCCGGGTCAAACTCGCCGGAGTTGACCCGGGGCTCGTCGCCGGCAAGGCCAGGGACGGCGGAGAGGTGCGGGTTTCCTCCTCCGGCAACCAAATGGACGGCGGAGGGCATCTACATGACGTGGGGAGTGAGCCGTGTTGATTGGTGGCGGCGGTGGAGCTCGGGGTCGCTGGAAACGACGCCGTCGACGACCTTGGCGGATGCTGGAGCTCGGGTGAGCTCGGGCTCGTTGCTAGAGGGCACGGCGAGGTGCGTGGAGTGGTGCTACGGGCTCCTGGGGATGCGGTGAGTGAGGTGGCGTGCTCGATTTTGAGCCAACGTGGATGTGGCCACGACGGCGACAAGCTGAGGCGGCAGCGGGTGTGGGCAAGCTTCATGCGATCGCTACGGTGCTCGAGAGTGAGAATGGGAAGGGGAAGGAGGTAGCTGGGCTCACGGCGGTCCAGACAGTGCAGGCGGCGGGGTCGGGGAGGAACCGGAGTGGTCAGGGTGTCGAGTGGGATCTCCGGCGACGATCGGTGAAGACGAGGCTCTTGCGGTGTCTCCAGGGCAGGCGAGCGCTCGGGGCTCGATTTGCTCGACGGAGAGGAGGACGGCGAAGCTGCTGGACAGGGTGGGGCGACGAGAAGGCGACGGTGGGCGCGTCTACATCGGCGGTGCGGCCGCAGCTGCGTCGGCCATTGTGGGAGAGGGTGAGGGAGAGGTGCAGGGGGGCGAATGGGGTGTCGGTGAGGTCGGGGCAGCACCGAGGAGGCATTTTGAGGCATCGCCGCGCTCTCCAGGCGATGCAAACGAGCAGGAAGCTGCGTGGCGAGCTCGGCGGCGTCGCGGTGTCCCTCCTCTGCCTACTGGCAGAGGTAGGTGATGACTGGCACGGGTGAGATGGGATGGGCCAGACAGGTAAGTGGCCTCTGGCCTTTTCTCTCTCTCTCTTTTCTATTTATTCTAGTTTTTTATTTTCTGCAATGTTTTTGGCTTTATTAAAAATACTAAAACGTTTCCAAAAATCCTGAAAATAATTGTTGGCTCTGTTAGGTTTATTCCTAACAGCCCTCACTTAAGTTCAGAATTAATTGAGCAATTAAAATAATATATAGCATTTAAATGCCAAATTGCAAATAGCATATGATTTAATTCAGTGACCTTAGGTGTCCTAGAAAAATGTGCACAAATTTAGGTAGAGGTTCCAAACCAAGACAAAATTGATGGACAATTTTGAAGGGCATTTCAGGTTCATTGAGAAAATTATTTAGTAATCCTAGTTGGTTTAGGTGTTGCTAGGGGGTTAGTTCATCCCCATTTCAGGTTTCTGGGAAAATTTAGACATGATGCATCACTCTAATGCAACACTGACTAGGGTTGTGACAACTCACCCCCACTCAAAAGAATCTCGTCCCAAGATTTAGGTTCCGTCGGGAAGAAAGTGGGGTACTCAAGTCGAAGACGATCCCCCCTTTCCCAAGTGGCTTCTTTCTCGGAATGGTGTGCCCATTGACCCTTGAGAAACTTGATGTTATGGCGTCGAATGGTACGCTCGGCTTGATCAAGGATACGAACAGGATATTCCCGGTATGTGAGATTATCTTGGAGATCAAGCGTTTCGTGGTCCACTCCACGGATAGGATCCGAGAAGCAACGCCTGAGTTGAGAAACGTGGAAGACATCATGAACTTTGGAAAGATGCGGAGGTAGTCCCAATTGGTAGGCAACTTCTCCTCGTTTGGCAAGAATGCCGAAGGGACCAACGTAACGAGGAGCCAATTTGCCTTTGATACCAAATCGATGGGTTCCCTTCAGTGGAGTAACCCAAAGGTAAGCCTTCTCGTCGACTTCAAAAGTCATGGCCTTATGTTTTCAATCATATTGGCTCTTTTGATGGGATTGGGCTGTTTTCAACTTTTCACGAACAATGCGAACTTGCTCTTCTGCTTCCTAGATCATATCCGGGCCAAAGAATTGTCTTTCCCCGGTTTCTGACCAGTTAAGAGGCGTTCAACACCTTCGTCCATAGAGAACTTCAAAAGGAGCTTTGCCCGAGCTAGATTGATAGGTATTGTTATAAGCAAATTCGGCAAATGGAATTTCTCCCAATCCATTCCGAATGAGATAACAGAAGCTCGGAGCATATCTTCTAGAATTTGATTGACGCGCTCTACTTGACCACTTGATTGAGGGTGGAAGGGGGTGCTAAAGGAGAGACGAGTCCCCATAGCATTTTGGAAACTTTCCCGAAATCGAGAGGTGAAGAGACTTCCACGGTCTGAGTTAATCTCCAATGGAACACCATGAAGAGACACTATTCGGGAGATGTACAAGTCAGCTAGCTAGCGGTTATACTCTCACGAATAGGTAGGAAATGGGCTACTTTGGAAAGACGATCGATGACAACAAAAATAGCATTATTCCCTTTCTTGGTCCTGGGAGACCCGGTGATGAAGTCCATACCGATTTTATCCCATTTCCATTCAGGAATAGCTAAAGGTTGAAGGGTGCCAGCAGGCCATTGATGCTCTGCTTTAACACGACGACAGACGTCACAATTTGCAATATATTGAGCGATTCCTCTCTTCATCCTAGTCAACCAAAATCTCTGGCGTAGGTCTTGATACATTTTAGTACTACCGGGATGAATGGTGAGAGGGGATTCATGAGATTCCTTAAGGATCAGCCGCCTCAGGTTTCGTGCCTTGGGAACCACTAAGATGGTTCCAAAGAACACAACACCTTGATCATCAATGGAGAAACAATTCGCGACTCCTTTCTTGATGTTTCTCTTGATACGGGAAATTCCCGAGTCAACCTTCTATGCTTTGATGATCTGATCTGTAAGGGTAGGTTTCGCCACCAATTTAGATAGGAATCCTTGAGCAACAATGTGAAGGATAAGCTTCCGAAATTCCTCATGGGGAAGTGGTTGACTTTGTTGTAACATCGGGTTCTTACAATAGGATTTACGACTTAGTGCATCAGCCATAACATTGGCTTTTCCCAAGGTGGAAGTTATCCCTAAGTCGTAATCTGATATCAACTCGACCCAACGTCTTTGCCTGAGATTCAAATCCGGTTGGGTGAAGATGTATTTCAGACTTTGGTGATCAGTGTAAATCTTGCAACAATTACCAAGAAGGTAATGTCGCCATGTTTTTAGTGCATGGACTATAGCTGCAAGCTCTAGATAATGTGTGGGATAGTTATCCTCATGTGGACGCAACTGTCGAGAAGCGTAGGCAATCATATGATGATCTTGCGTAGGTATGCAACCTAGTCCTTGTCGCGAGGCGTCACAATAGATAACAAAGTCCTTAGAAAAATCTGGCGGTACGAGTATGGGAGCAGATGTCAGGCGTCTTTTCAGTTCATGAAAGCTGAACTCGCACTATGGGGTCCACTTGAATTTTTTATCTTTCTTGAGGAGTTCGGTTAGAGGTTTAGCAACCTTGGAGAAATTCTCGACGAAGCGGCGACGGTAGCTCGCTAAGCCAAGGAAACTCCGAACTTGCTTGACCGTTTCAGGTGGAGTCCAATCAAGGACAGCTTTAACTCGCTCGAGATTGACAGCAATACCCTTACCAGACATTACGTGGCCTAGATAGGTCACTTCTGGCAACCAGAATTCACACTTGGAGAATTTGGCATAAAGGCGATGCTCTCGAAGTTTCGTCAATACTGGCCTTAGATGCTCGGCATGATCTTCCTTGTTCTTGGAGTAGATGAGTATATCATCCAAATATACAACTACGAATTTATCCAAGTACTCCATGAAGATCGAATTCATCAAACGAGAGAAGGTGGCTGGAGCATTGGTTAAACTGAAGGACATGACGGTGTACTCGTATTGGCCATAACGAGTAACAAAGGCCGTTTTGGGATTGTCCCCATTCTTGATTTTAATTTGATGGTAGCCCAACCTCAAATCTATTTTGGAGAAGACTGAGGATCCAGCGAGATGATCATGCAGGTCGTTGACCCTGGGGAGCGGATACTTGTTCTTTATGGTAACCAAGTTGACGGGTCGATAATCTACAACAATCCGATCCGTACCATCCTTCTTCTTGACGAAGAGGATGGAGCAAGCCCATGGAGAAGAACTAGGACGGATGAAACCCTTTTTCAAGGACTCATCGAGTTGTTTCTTAAGCTCAGTTAGTTCTAGGGGTGCCATCTTAGAGGGTCTTCTTGAGATTGGAATGGTTCCTGGTACAAGGTCTATCACGAACTTGACATCCCTGTCAGGTGGAACACTTGGCAATTCTTCTGGAAAGACATTCGGGAAGTCACGGACTACCGGAATATCTTCAAGGTCTGGAAGAGGGTTGGCATTTAGGGAGTAGAGCTGACGCTTGGCCACTCAGGTTAAGACATTGACTGTCTTACCCGATGGTGAGTAAGTTGAACAGTTCTAGTGGCACAATCAATCTTAGCATAATGGGCTAACATACAGTCCATACCTAAGATGATATTTATGTCCGAGGACTTGAGAGCTATTAAGGATGCAAGGAAGACAAGTCTATCGACAAGAATTTCATTCCCATGGCTTACTTTAGAAGTTTGCCATTTGGGACCCGGAGTTTGAATTACCATGGAAGTGGGCATGTCACAAAATGTGGTGTTATGAAATTGAGCATAGCTCTCAGATATGAATGAATGAGATGCTCCAGTATCGAAAAGAACAGATGTCGGATGGCAGTTAACAAGGAGCGTACCAAGGACAATGTTTGGATTATCATGAGCCTCCTCTGCTGAGACATAGTTAACATGGCCACGTGCAGTGGTGACTGGTTTAGCATAAAGCACCTTTCCCGCTGGCTTACCACGGCCAACGGACTTTCCAGGCTGGCTGGGGTTGTTGTTCTGGGGACACTCTCAAATGTAGTGACCCGACTCTCCACACTTGAACCATGTCACCGTGTTGGTGCACGGAGTAGCATAGGTGACTAGTCCACAATAAGCCTTAGGTGGTGCATACTGATGGGTTGGGTGAGGCGCCTCATAGGATGGCCTCGGAGTGAACCTGGGTGGCAGAGCTGTGTTGGGAATCCACACCCGGCGCTTCTGAGAACCAAAGCCGGATGAAGAACCAAAATCACAGGAATGCTTATGTGTAGCTTCATAGTCAGTCTGACCGGTTTCAGCACTGATGGCTTTGTCGACAAGCTTCTGGAAGGAGGTGCACTCGTGCAAACGGAGGTCATGGTGAAGCTCGAGGCTAAGTCCCTTCCGGAACCTCACCTACTTCTTGGCGTCAGTGGACACTTCCTCAAGTGCATAGCATGCCAAGTTTCCAAACTCATGGCTGTAGGCATCCACGGTCAGTCTGCCTTGGGTGAAGTTGCAAAATTCCTCTCTCTTACGATCCATAAGACCCACCGGAATGTGGTGTTCATGGAAAGCCGCGTTGAATTCTGCCCAAGTGGTAACCTGGTCGGCTGGGCGCATAGCCTCATAGTTTTCCCACCAAAAGCTAGCAGGGCCCTCAAGGCGATAAGCAGCGTAAGTGACTTTGTCAGCTTTGGCTATGCGTGAAGAACGTAGCTTATGGGTAATGCTACGAAGCCAATCATCCGCGTCGAGAGGCTTGACAGAATGATGGAAGGTTGGTGGGGTCAGCTTGTTGAAATCATTGAGAGACACGAAGTCGTTCCTCTGGTGACGTGTAGTATTCTACTCGATGCATTCTAACAATCGTTGGTCTCGCATTTATTCCTTTCTGCCTCCAACATGACTTCAGCCAAGGAAGGTGGATGGGGCAGATTCCCATCCCTAGCTCCACTGGCTTCACCCTGCTCCTGAATAGCAGGGGTGCTTCGGGTGTTCACAATCCTAGGAAAACAAAACAACAGTTTAGACAAGGATGGCAAAACTCTGGCACAGGAATGCAGAATGTAATGGATGACACGAAATGTAGAGATCTTCATTTGTACAACATGGTAATACAGAAACTGCCATATATACACCATCGGTCATACACACCATACATAGTTTATTACAAGCCCAAGCTGAAGTACAACTACGGTGAAGGAACAATACATCTCATCAGAGGCATTCCAAGCTCCTATACATTATTTATCTACACCCCCAGAATTCGGTACACACTAAGTTATATTCCACCAGACACGCAGGACTGTGGAAATTCAACTGTTACAATACTAGTGAAGCTACTACCAACTCAGACGTCTCCGTAGTAATCTTCATAGAGATTACCACCATGTCCTGAGAGTTGAACATGATCATCTGCAAACAGTCGGTCCTATGGAGCTTGTGGTCCATAAGGACTCGGATGTGGCCTGGGTCATATGAACGGTGGCAGACGGGATCCACGGGGAGGGGTGATGTCTCCTACATCACGCCAGTCCATACGATCCGGCAGACCAGACCGTACGGGGTACAAATCCGTCATGTCCATATACCCAGCCTGCACGGCAGGTGCAAACCGTGTCAGGGTGGCCCAGTGGTCAGCTCGAGTGTTGAAGAGCTCCAATCGCAAGGCACGATTCTCATGGTCCTTGTCCTCAAGCATCTCTGTGGTGGTGCGGAGTAGCGAATCCTCATGGGAGGAGTCAATGTAGAGAGTCTGGTAGTAACCTTCTGCCCCAGGGAGTGATGCTGGCATATAGCGGAACTCAGTGTTCCGAAGCAAGGCAAGTCTAGCTCGCATGATAGTCATCATCGAGTAAGCAGCATCCTGCACGGACATCTTGGTGGTAACCCCAAGTCCATATGAACAATGGAGGGGTTCAGTGGCTCCAGGATAGGAAGGGTATATCCCGACTATGCAAAGGTATTGGCTCTGATTGAAATCTCGATACTGCTCCTCAACGGTATACTTATGATACCATCGATAGCCAGTCTCGATCATCACGCGGACCAGCATGGCCGTGTGACCAGGTACGTCGAGGCACTGAGTCAAACGAACTACTTGATTCTGGGTGCGGGTCGCCATCTGAAAGCACGAAAAAATGCAAAGGCATTAAAATTTTCTAGGAGAAATCGGACAGCACAATGGCTGTAAATGCTCAGAAAAAGATTTGAGACATTCACAACAGTTGGCAAAGCCACTCAACAACATCATATCAAGGTTCTGGTTCAACTGATAACATACTAAAAGTAGTAGAAACTGAACTGAGGCCTGGAACCAACAATCCTAAGATTCTATGGATTAGTAACACGTGAACCTGATAGAAAGATGAGATCCTAGTCCGTAATCCCCGTGGAAAGAATGGACTGACTCAGATCAGAATGTCATGAGGTAAAGGAGTAAAAGAGCCTTACGTTCCCTCCCACAATCAATTCCCCTACATGTAAGTGCATCTAGTGCCCCTTAGTGATTTTGGTGTATTGAAGACTTATAGGTTAAGGGACTAATGCGCTTGTGAGTATACACAGGTCTATAAGTCTATGAGGAGTTTGATATTTACAGAGAAAGTCGACCCCTAAAAATGAAGTTCTTCGACTGAAGATTTTGGATTTCTGAAGACTTTCTGAAGACTTTGAAAGTGAAGAAATTGGTGTGACCTTGAAGACTTGGTATTCATTCGAGGAACATGAAGTGTGAAGACTTTTGTTTTCGTAGTTTCACTTTCCCTTTCTTGAGTCATAGGAAACATCATACTATTAAAGGGGGTCGAGGAAATACTAAGGAAAAATTTCCATGTGAAGCTCAACTCAAAATCCTACACCTACCAATCCCTTTGAGTGAAGCCATTGGAAATCTCATACAGTTCAGTCATATTCTTCAGTGACAGAGACGAAGTTCTTCTGGTCTCTGAGGAATTTGTTCTGACTGAGGAGTTAGGAATTCGCCAGTGCGGATTGCCTACACAGTGAGGAACATGATAGCCCTGAGGATTTTGCTACTCAAAATTCCGACCATTGTTGTGCTATGCGCCAGCTGTCCCAAAATATCTATCCACCTAACAGTCATATCATTGAAGGGAATTTATGTCTTATCATGTCGGGCTGCTCCCTAGGCTATAAATAGCCGCCCCCTACAACCACTAGCTGGTTGGCTGCTCCAAGAGAAACTGACACTTGTCATTTGAGAGAAACCCATCCTCCGAGGACTTTGAGTGAAAATCATCAAGTGAGGAAAAACCAAAACCCAAACCCAAACACCTACAAACCCCAAGTGATTGAGCATCACTTAAGAGATTGATCCTGTGTGGATCCGACGCTTGTTACCTTTGAAGACTGTGCTTCTTCCAGACGGTTAGGCGACATGGTCTAGAGCATCCAAGAGGAATTGTGGATCGCCGAGTGACCAAGTTTGTGAAGGTTCGGGAGTCACCTGAAGACTTACCACGAGTGATTGGACGAGGTCTGTGTGACCTTAGTTCAAGGAGAATACGTTGAGGACTGGGTGTCCTGAGCTGCGTGTTCAGGACTGGGTGTCCGCGACTGTGTGTCCTTGAGTTTAAATACTCAGCCGCTCCAACCAGACGTACATCTGAGACAGCAGTTGGAATTGGTCTACCAAATCATTGTCTTCACCAAGCTTACTGGTTCTATTTCCTCAACTCTTTCATTTCCTCATAACTGTGTTGTGTGCCTGTTCATATCTGTGTTTGAATACTTTAACTAAAGACTTTCTCAATTTCCTCAGTTCAATTTCTTCAGTCTGTTTGTCTTCATCATGCGTTATCCTGTGCTTACGCTACCTTTACTCTGTGCCTATCTTCATTTCATCATGATGACCATGCTTTGTATTCTGTTATGTTTACTTTTAAGTACTTATTCCGCTTCTAGTAGTTCTTCGCTAAGGAATTTCCTCACCGGAAAATTCCTCAGTGAAGAATTTCATAAAAATCTCCTATTCACCTCCCCTCTAGTCGATATAACGCACTTTCAATTGGTATCAGAGCAAGGTACTCCCTTGTTCTGTGTGATTTTGGTTTAACCGCCTGGAGTTTTAGTTATGTCAACCGCAGGTATGAAGAAAGTGACATGCCCCACCTTTGACGGTCACGAGTATCCCAAGTGGAAGGCCATGATGAAGAAGCGCCTCATGGCGATGAACAGCGAGCTGTGGACCGTCAGTGAAATTGGTCTGACCGATCTATGCAAGATGGCGGAAGCTGATGACATTCGCAAGTACACTCTTCTCAACCTCACGGCGAAGGATGTCATCTGCTCCTGTCTGTCTCAAAATTAGTTCAGGAATATCATGCATCTCGATCATGCGAAGCTCATCTGGGACCGTCTCTCTGAGGTCTATGAAGGTCATCGAACCTATCATGATCCTTGGTTTGAGGACTTCAAGGAATCTCTCAAAGCGATGACATTCGAACCAGAATCATCATCTTCTGCATCATGCCTTATGGCAAAAGATGCTGAGGTAACTGAATGCTATGTATCCGAGTCTAGTGATGATGAATCTGGTGATGAATTTGGACCCAGCTATGTCAAACTTGCTTCCCTTGCCACTAAACAACAAAGTGCTTTGGAAAAAGTTTACTCCATGTTAAATAAGAGCGATGATATGTTGGGTGAAGAAATGGATCAGTCAAAAGCTTTGGCTGAAAGTCTTCAGAGACTTCATACTAAGTATGACACCCTTCAAGATCAACATAACACTCTTTTATCTGATCATGAGAACTTTCTTATGGATTTCTTCAAAGAAAGCAAGATCTTGAAAAGTTAAGAGTGAGTTATGAAGATCTTCAGAAGGAGCGCGATTCATTACTTGCTCAACAAATCAGCGCTTCTCGGGAAGAATTTGTTCCTCCATGCTTGAAGTGCATTGAACGTGAATCTGCTAATTCTTCACCTGAATGTTCAAATGCTGCTAATGTATCAAATTCTTCACATGCATCTGCTATCTCTAATTCCTCATCTAAGGACATTGCTAGTATCACTGATGATGCAGGGCTGAAGGAATTGTACATGACAGGCATGTACAAAAGCCTCAAAGGGCATCAGACTCTTTGTGATGTGCTTAAAAAGCAGATCCTCAATAGGAACCCTAGGAAAGAGGGTATCGCTTTTGAGAGGAAACTCAATGCTGATGGTACATATTGGAAGCCTGAGCAGTACCCCAAAACTACATGGGTTGCTGCAAAGGGACCTCCAGTTGATCCATCTAACTTATCTGGATTTGCATGTGAATCTCCTCATTCTGATGATGAGTCATTTGACTCCAACTATAAACTGTTCAAAAATCAGAATGGTGAAGTATTTGCTAGATATGTTGGCACTAACTGCAGGAACGGTCCTCCTATGAAGAAAATCTGGGTTCCCAAAAGATGCCTTGAAAATCTTCAGGTGAATGTCATCATGACGCCACCTATGAAGAATAGGAACCCCAGATCAAATTCCTCATATGGATCAAATTCTACATATGGATCCAAGTCCTCATACGGACCAAACTCCTCACATGGATCATATTCCTCAAAAGGATCAAAGTCCTCATATGAACATCATCGTGCTAACCCATCTGTTTCGCAGGGAAGATCTAAGGATTACGGATATGTGCATTATTCTTCAAATCATTATGTCCATAAGTCCTCGAAGAATTTCTCTGCTTACTCTTATGCTTACTCTAACCCCTCTTATGTGAAATGAAATGGACTGGCTTCTATGCCATCCTTCTCATATGGAGCTCGCAGAATGATGAACTCTTTGCCACCCCTTCAGATGTGGGTGGTGAAGAAAAGGAACTATTCTCTTTTGCAGGGTCAGGTCTCCAGATGTACGTAATCGTCTGAAGAATTTGTTGGAGACCTGAGTGTGCCTGATAGGACGCAGGCTAATCATGAAGAAATAAATTGTCATTTCTCATGTCCTCATATTTCTTTATCTATTCTTTTGCTTGATGAAATTGATCTGATGAATTGATGTCATATTCTTCATTGATGAAGTATATGAGTTTGTAAGCTGCACTAATTCATCTGTAGGATGATCAACCCAAAGCCACTGAGTGGGTCCTCGATAGTGGATGTACAAATCACATGACTGGTGACAAGAATCTATTGATGGATGCTCCATTATCTCTGTCGCATCTGAAGCATATCATCTTTGCTGATAAAGGCAAAAGTCAGGTATTGGGTCTAGGTAAGGTTGCGATCACAAAGGATCGACACATGGACAAAGTCATGCTTGTTGAGTCCTTAGGATACAACCTTATGTCTGTCTCAATGCTTTGTGATCTTGATATGGTTGTTGTCTTTGGCAAGTACCATTGTGTTGTGGTTATGGAAGCTGACAATTCCATAGTCTTCGAAGGCTTTAGGAGAGGAGACCTGTATATTGTTGATTTCTCTATAGGACCATAACCAGCCATGTGTCTACTTGCAAAAGCTTCAGAATGTTGGCTCTGGCATCGACGACTTGGTCATGCAGGCATGAGGAATTTGCACACGCTTGCGAAGAAGAAGCATGTCATTGGCATTGATAATGTCAAATTCCTCAAGGATCACCTATGCGGAGCCTGTGAAGCTGGGAAGATGACAAAGGCCAAGCATCCAGCGAAGACTATCATGACCACTACTCTTCCATTTGAACTGCTTCACATGGATCTTTTCGGTCCTAATCATTATTTTGCTGTTTTAAATGATGCATCTCAATATGGCTTTGTTATTGTTGATGATTACTCTCGATACACATGGGTACACATTGTTACTTACAAACATGAAGTGCAGGAAGTCTTCAAATGATTTTCCTCGAGGGCTTCAACCAACTTTGGTGTGAAGATCAAGCACATCAGAAGTGACAATGGCACTGAGTTCAAGAATTCTGGTCTCGATGACTATCTTGATGAACTTGGTATTACTCATGAGTTATCTGCTCCTTACACTCCTCAGCAGAATGGCGTCATGGAGCGCAAGAACAGGACTCTTGCCGAGATGGCTCGCACTATGCTTGATGAATACAAAACGCCTCATCATTTCTGGACTGAGGCAATTGATACTGCATGCCACATCATCAACAGAGTATATCTTCATAAATTCTTCAAGAAGACTGCCTATGAACTCCTCACTGATAAGAAACCCAACGTAAGTTATTTCAAAGTCTTTGGTGCTAAATGTTGGATTAGAGATCCTCATCACAACTCAAAATTTGCACCGAAAGCACATGAAGGTTTTATGCTTGGTTACGGAAAGGACTCGCACACCTACAGAGTCTTCAACAATGTTCTTCACAAGGTTGTTGAAACTGTAGATGTGCGGTTCGATGAAACTAATACCTACTGTAGATGTGCGGCTCGATGAACCAGCACCTGAGGAAACTATCAAGTTCAGGGCTACTAAGGATGTCATTCCTACTAAAGAATCAGCTGAAGAATTCATTCCAGAACATGATGAACGTCGAGCTAATTCACCTGGAGAAAATACTGAAGGAAATGGTGCTGAAGAGAATGCTGATCAAACTCTTCAATGACAACCAGCTCATCCTCTCATTGCAAAAGAAGTGCAAGTTGAAAAGATCATCAATGACATCAAAACGCCAGGTCCTCTCACACCCTCAAAAGCTTCACATTTATCTAACTTTTGTGGGCACTATGCTTTTGTCTCTATAACAGAGCCCACTAAGGAAGATGAAGCATTTCTGGAGCCTGAGTGGATTCAGGCCATGCAAGAAGAACTACATTAGTTCAAGCTCAACAATGTCTGGGAATTGGTCAAACGTCTAGATCCTCGCAATCACAATATCATTGGCACAAAGTGGATCTACCGCAACAAGCAAGATGAAAATGGCCTTGTGGTGAGGAATAAGGCATGGCTCGTAGCTCGAGGCTACGCACAGGTTGAAGGAATTGATCTTGATGAAACTTTTGCACCGGTTGCTAGACTTGAGGCTATTCACATATTACTTGTGAGGGGGTCCTGGATTAGGGGGGTCTCCGGACAGGCAGACTATATCCATTGGCCGGACTGTTAGACTATGAAGATACAAGATTGAAGACTTCGTCTCGTGTCTGGATGGGACTCTACTTGGCGTGGATGGCAAGCTAGGCAATACGGATATGTCTCCTCCTTTGTAACCGAGCTTGTGTAACCCTAACCTCTCTGGTGTCTATATAAACCAGAGGGTTTTAGTCCGTAGGACAACATACAATGATACCATAGGCTAGCTTCTAGGGTTTAGCCTCTCTGATCTCGTGGTAGATCTACTCTTGTACTACCCATATCATCAATATTAATCAAGCAGGACGTAGGGTTTTACCTCCATCAAGAGGGCCCGAACCCGGGTAAAAGATCGTGTCCCTTGCCTCCTGTTACCATCCGCCTTACACGCACAGTTCGGGACCCCCTACCCGAGATCCGCCGGTTTTGACACCGACAATGGTGCTTTCATTGAGAGTTCCTCTGTGTCGTCGCCATTAGGCTTGATGGCTCCTACTATCATCGATGGCGATGCAGTCCAGGGTGAGACTTTTCTCCCCGAACAGATCTTCTTCTTCGGCGGCTTTGCCCTGCGGGACAATTCGCTTGGCCATCTGGAGAAGATTGAAGATTACGCCCCTGGCCATCAGGTCAGGTTTGGAAGCTTAAACTACACCGCCGATATCCGTGGAGACTTGATCTTTGACGGATTCGTGCCTCTGCCTTGTGTGTCACGCGGTCACGATGAGTGCGATTTAGCTCCACCATCAGACAGTGTTCTAGAGATCTCACCGGTAGCCGCTCTGACCCACAATTCGGAGTCAGTTGCGCCGACCATGGACGGGGGGATGGACCCCGCCACGGAGGCGTTACCCTCAGCGGCGATCGAGCCGAACATCGACCTTACCTTGCACGAGAGCTGTGTTGTCAAACTGCCGAATTCTTCTCCGGCCACGGACTCCGAACCGCCTGCGCCCGTTCCTATCGAATCTGATTGGGCACCGATCATGGAGTTTACCTCCGCGGATACCTTTCAGCACTTGCCCTTCGGCGACATACTGAACTCATTAAGGTCTCTCTCCTTGTTAGGAGAGCCCTGGCCGAACTATGTCCGGCAGGATTGGGATGTGGATGACGAAGAAATTCGCCGCCCACCCACCACTCACTTAGTAGCCACTATCGATGACTTAACCGACATGCTCGACTCCAACTCCGAAGACATCGACGGTATGGACGACGATGCAGGAGACGAACAGGAACCACTGCCCACAGGGCACTGGACGCCCACTTCACCACATGACGTATACATGGTGGACACACCAAAAGAAAACGACGACGAGGAACGGAAGGACGCAACGAAGGATTGTCCCCTCGAGAAGCAGTCAAAGCGGCGGCGTAAGCGCCGCCCCAAATCCCGCCTTGGTAGAAACGACCATGCAGACCCAGCGTTAGAGCAGGGTGAACCATTGCCAGACAACGACAACACGGAGAATCAAACCAAACAACCCGATTCTGTCAAAGATAATAGTCCAGACGACATTACACCGGACAGACACCCGGAGCAACAGAATGCCCATCAAAGGCTCGTTGCCACCGCGAGGAGTCTTAAAAAGCAAAAGCAAAGGTTCAAGGTTGCGCAAGATACACTCCAAATCAGATGGAGTAAAGTACTCAATACAGCAGTGAAGTACGGCGGTAATCGCCCCACCAAGAGCTACCCGAAGCGGAAGTTGCTACCTGAATTCGATGAGGAGGCCTTCGATCCCCCACAACCAAAAATTAAAACAGCCATCTGGCCGGATAGACGACCTCATGGCCAACATAGAGCGGCAAACAACACCACACATAAGCCAATTCGCGATCCACGCGAGGGCTCGCATCAAAAGGACGGCGAACCCAGATCCATCTATGGACCACGCAAGCGTGCTCCAGCATGCGATGCAACACAACAAACATCCGAAAAACGCGGTACACCGAGATACAGGGGTGCCGCACACCCCCTATGTTTCACCGATGAGGTGTTGGACCATGAATTTCCAGAGGGATTCAAACCCGTAAATATAGAGGTATACGAAGGAACAACAGACCCTGGGGTCTGGATTGAGGACTATATCCTCCATATCCATATGACACGAGGAGATGATCTCCACGCCATTAAGTATTTACCCCTCAAACTCAAAGAGCCAGCTCGGCACTGGCTTAAAAGCCTCACCGAAAGCTCCATTGGAAGCTGGGAAGAGCTCGAAGACGCTTTTCGGGCAAATTTCCAAGGGACTTATGTCTGACCTCCGGACGCGGACGATTTGAGTCATATAACTCAACAGCCTAGAGAGTTAGCCCGAAAGCTTTGGAACAGGTTTCTTACTAAAAAGAACCAAATAGTCGACTGTCCGGACGCTGAAGCCTTGGCAGCTTTTAAGCATAGCGTCCGCGACGAATGGCTTTCCAAACACCTCGGCCAAGAAAAGCCGAGAACAATGGCAACATTAACAAGCCTCATGACCCGCTTTTGCGCGGGTGAGGACAGCTGGCTAGCCAGATGCAGCACCAGCGACCCCAGTACATCTGAAGTTCGAGATGGAAACGGGAAATCACGGCGCAACAACAATAACAAACGCCGGAATAAAGAAGACAGCACGAAGAGCATGGCAGTAAACGCCGGATTCAAAAGATCTTGGCCAAATCAGCAAAAGCTGCCCTCTAAAGGTGCCAGAGACGAACTATCCAGCCTAAACGAAATTCTGGACCAAGTATGTCAGATCCATAGCACCCCTGGTAAACCCGCTAATCATACCCATAGAGAATGTTGGTTCTTCAAGCAGTCCGGCAAGCTCAACGCCGTACACAAAGGGGAGGATACACAAAGCGAAGACGAGGATGAGCCTCTCAAGCAAGACACTCGGGAACAAAAGAAGTTTCCACCAGAAGTAAAAATAGTCAACGTGTTACACGTGATCAAGGGGAGAAACAAAGCGGCACTCCCTGATAAATATGCCCAAGGGCCTATCACCGCGAAGTCCTGCCACTGGTCGTCTCAACCAATCACTTTCGACCATCGTGACTACTCAGCAAGTATCCGGCGGGCAGGATGGACTACCCTGGTATTAGACCCAATAATTGACGGATACCACCTCACATGAGTCCTGATGGACGGTGGCAGCACTCTAAACCTGATATACCAGGATACACTCCGTGAAATGGGCATAGACCCAATGAAAATTTGCCATAGCAACACTACCTTTAAAGGAGTAACGACAGGCCCAGGGGCTCACTGTACGGGCTCCCTGCTACTAAAGGTTATATTCGGCTTCCCCGAAAACTTCTATAGCGAACATTTAACCTTCCACATTGCTCCGTTCCAAAGTGGCTATCAAGCACTACTGGGACGCGAAGCTTTCGCTCGCTTTAATGCAATACCGCATTATGCTTCCCTCATGCTCAAGATGTCCGGTCCACGTGGCATCATTACAGTGAATGGAAATTTTGAGCGATCTTTGCACGCAGAAGAGAATGCGACTGCCCTGGCATCCGCACACTAAAAACGGCCTCACCACCAAAAGCATTTGATAGGTCGTCAAGACCATGAACACGGTTAGACGAGTCCGGCGCAGCTATATGCAATTCATACCGTATGGACGGTCACACCCCTATTACAAATACAAGGGGCTCAACGCGCGCATACAAGTGGCAATTTTTACTCATCTTTAATTACACATGGTTTCTTTAAAAACTACCTTTTTGCACGACAACTTTTCACCTAAGTTCCTCTCTTTTACAGATGATCATCGTGCTACACCCGTCCAGGATATGGCACAACGGAGACACAAGCGCAGATGTGCAGCAGGGACACGCTCCAAGGATTCTTTTTAGAGTAAGACCCTGCGTAAACCTTTTTTACTGTCTCTTGTTGATACACATCCCTCGAATTCTCAGTACAATTGAGAAGGATGCTGACGTCTTGGCATGTGGCCACGTCAGAATAACGCACGTACCTGGACACAAGGGGCTTCTTACAAAGGGCACTATTTAGGCCCGGTTTATACCATAAAAGACCGAATACCTTAGGGAGTGTTCGGTGTCGCGAGTTTGGCCTTATATGCATCAGCTCCGAATCATGTCTTTGGTCAAATGTTGGGTTTGCCCGGCTCCTGTGTTTTGGTGCCTTACGTTCCGCTTTATCGGCTAAGGCAGCACCAGGAGAACTACTGCGATTGTGCCCTGGTTCATCCGGATGAGCACCTCAGTAGAGAAAGCCGAAAACTGACTGTCATAATATAGCGCGAGACTGGTCAACCACTTGATGACCTATCAGAATGTTAGAATTCCTCCGCTTTAATGAAGGGCCGTTTCCCGGCCAGGCATATACGCACCCTGAGTTCGGGAGAGTGCGGAGCCACCAGGGGCTATATAGTAGCCCCACCGTCAAACTCCTATGGCTAAGTGAAAGTGTTAAAGCATCATAGTCCGGTTGCCTTGTTCGCTGCGCTATCACCTCCTTATCAGGACCAAGACGTTGGGTTAAGTGTGAACACGCGTCTTTTGCAAGCACCTCCGCATTATATGCGTGGGGGTTGAAGCCGACGACTGCAATCTTTCAGGTTATATACATATATACATAAACGGCCGCACAGGAGGCATCATATTACTTTCAGGCAAAAGTACAAACACAGCCTTAATACATTTCATAAAAACATTGTGTTTACAATGGGAATACATGTCACTCAAACATAATATTCTTCGAGCACTGGGCCTCTATCAAACGAGCACCCTCAAGAACTTCTTCAAAAAAGTGCTCGGCAGCCACTCGGCCTATGGCCGAACCCTACGCCGCAACGGTGGTAGCATCCATCTCTGCCCAGTATGCTTTGACACGGGCAAAGGCCATCTGCGAGCCTTCTATGCACGCCGACCTCTTCATCGCATTGATGTGCGGCACCGCACCAAGGAACTGCTGCACTAAGCTGAAATAACTGTTCGGCTTCGGCTTCTCCGGCCACAGGTGATCTACGACGAACCTCATGGCAAGTCCGGACAATCTATTAAGTTCGGCCCATTCGGCTAGCTGGTCAGTCAAGGGAAGCAGACGCTCTGGAATGTTAAATTGCAACCAGAACAGCTTTTCCACTTCACGATCTGTCTGATCTCGGAAGTATTCGACCGCATCGACAACGCTCGCCGCCAAGTCCATATATGCGTCGGCCGAACTCCATAGCTGATCCAGAGGGGCATACCGCCGATCTTCGAACTTCCTCTCCAGTAGAAAGGGCTTCCCAGCCGCAATATCCCTGGCTTCACGCAGCTCCTCCTTCTTCGCCCACATAGCAGAGCGAGTATCTTTGGTCGGCACCATGGCCTTTTCAAGGTTCGCTGCCTTCACTCGGTTCTCTTCTTCAAGGAACTGGCAACAGTAGGCAGTGTCTTTTAATTTTACGACCATCTTGGCCATCTCCTCTTTGCTCTCGCGATGCGCGGCCTTCTCGGCTCTTAACTCTCCGGCCGCCTTCACAGCAGCCGCATTACTAACTCTTGCATGTTCCTTGGCTCGGGCAAGTTCCGTCCGAAGGGTCTCCACGGTGGCAGCCCCGTCTGCAGTCACAACATATTAAAGATACCGGCATCATGCTGCTCTTATTATGTGACATTTACCAAAAAACATTACTTACCCTGTGACTCGTCAAGCCGCCTGTTAACAAGCTCGATGTCGGCGTCAAGCGCATCTAGTTGCCGATTTAGTCCGGCAAACTCATTAGTCCGGCTAGCCACCGGAGCCTCCACCACCTGCACATAAAGGCAGTGTGGTTACTACTTGGGACTATGATCCTCTATTCGCTGCCATTCTCAACAACAACCAGAGTCTCAGGGGCTACTATCTACACAGGGCACACCTAACATGTGTGGTACTATCAAAACATATATCATCTCACGTACCTCAAAGCCCGTCAGTAGACTCGTAAAGGCTTCATGTAATCCGCTTTCGGCGGATGAAATTCTTTCCATCACCTTACCCATCAGCGTACGGTGTTCTTCTGAGATGGCCGCTCGCTCCAATTGCTCCCTCGGCACGTCCGACCACATACCAGATGGTGCCAGACTCTTTTGTTTGCTCTCTTCAAGAGCCGGACGCTGCGGACTTCGGGTGACTATGGGATTATCTTCTGGCCTCACTGGATCTGGAGAGGCCCACCGTGACGACACTTCGAGGTCGCCCGCTTCTTGAGTGGGGGAGTCCTGGGGAGGCGTTTCGCTCTCCATCATCTCTGGAAGAAGATCCCCCGAAGACGAGCTCAGCTGAGAAGGGCTAAGATCCGAACTGCAAGACATATGCTTCGGTTATTTTTCTCAGAGGAAAGGTAGTATACCTTCACTATTAAAGTATTTTTGATTACATACGCTCGTTGGAGGGCTGGTCCCCGCGTGGACTCTATGCGGCAAGAGCACCCCCCGAGGCAGGACCCTCTGTTGGAGACTTCTTCTCCCATTTGGAGGCCTCGGTTTCCGGATCCTCAAAGGCAGTCCTCTTCCTCTCCCGTAGCGAGAGAAGGTTAGAATCTTCTCTTTGGTTATCCTCCCTCATGGAGGCGCTCGTTCCCTCGGTTGGAATTGGCAGCGATGGGGGCCCGCTTTTGCCCATATTATTCCCCCCGTATCTTCCTTCGAGGGCTCCGAGCAAGGTGCGAGCTCGAGCATCTTACCCAGTACCAGATTCTCCAACCCTTAGGGAGGGGGGCCGAACACCGAATCATCTTCGCCTTTGTTAGCGAGTCCTGGTCAAAGCGCGACTTCTCAGAAATAACGTCATGGTAAATAAAAGACGGTGTGTTCGGCTTGAGGATTACTTACTTGTTCGGCGGTGTGGTTGCTACTTAGACCCACGTCCTCGGTAGTGTCCGGACACTCTGTTTGAGGTCCGAAGAATGACTTGTACATCTCCACGTGCGTCAAGCCGAGGAAACTTTCGATAGCGCGCGGTCCGTCTGGGTTGAACTCCCACAAGCGAAGGGGCCGGCATTTGCAAGGCTGGACTCGACGAACCAGCATGACTTGCATTACCATAACCAAATTAAAATCTCCCTCGAAGAGATCTTGAATGCAGCTTTGCAGTATAGGCACTTCCTTGGCCGGACCCCAGCTTAGCCCTCTGCTAATCCATGACATCAGTTGTGGTGGGGGGCCCGAGCGGAAAGCGGGGGGAGCCACCCACTTGGCGCTTCTGGGAGCTGTGATGTAAAACCACTCCCATTGCCATAATCCGGACACCTCTGGAAAGGAACCCTTTGGCCACAGAGCTCCTGCAATCTTGCTTATTAAAGCGCCTCTGCACGCTGCGTACTGTCCCTCGATTGTCTTCGGCCTGACATCAAAGGTCTTGAGCCACAAGCCGAAGTGAGGGGTAATGCGGAGGAAAGCCTCACACACGACAATAAATGCCGATATGTGGAGAAAGGAGTCCGGGGCTAGATCGTGGAAATCTAGCCCATAGTAAAACATCAAGCCCATTACGAAGGGATCCAGAGCGAGGCCTAGACCTCGGAGGAAGTGGGAGATGAACACAATGTCCTCATTGGGTTCAGGAGTAGGGACGACCTGCCCTCGGGCAGGAAGCCAATGCAAAACCTCGGCAATCAGGTATCTGGCCTCGCTCAACTTCTTGATATCCTCTTCCGTAACAGAGGAGGGCATCCATCAGCCTTGAAGGCTCGATCCGGACATGATTGAAGATCTAGAGCACCTGACCTGGGCTTTGGGTGTTAGAACTCGAGGCGGGGGAAGGATTCGATTGAGCACGGGAGGGAAAAAGTGAAAACCTTGGCCCTTTATAAAGAGGGTGAATACCAAGCGTCCTCTCCGTGGCCGTTTGGGGCTTGCCTATAATCTAGGAGTCCTAGACACGGTTGGGTTACCCATGCCCGTATTGATGAGAATCCCGTGATAAGGGGGCAAGATCTTTGCTTTGACGAGACGTGTCAAAAAACTTCCTTGCGTTATGTGCGGGGCTAGTTAAAAGAAACGGTTCGAATAATCACCGGGCCGTGATGTAATGTCGTGTTGTCAAAACAAGTCAGCAAATTGGGTTTGTGGAAATATTATTCTCTCTACGGTGGTATGTGGAAACTTATTTTGCAGGGTCGGACACTATCCTTGTATTCAAATTCTTCCGTGGTGTATTCGGAGGGGGAACCGGCCTTGCAATGCTGAAGACAACACTGCGCGCCGGACTCATCGTCATTGAAAGCCTGATTCAGGGGCTACTAAGGGAGTCCTGGATTAGGGGGGTCTCCGGACAGACGGACTATATCCATTGGCCGGACTGTTAGACTATGAAGATAGAAGATTGAAGACTTCGTCTCGTGTCTGGATGGGACTCTACTTGGCGTGGAAGGCAAGCTAGGCAATACGGATAGGTGTATCTCCTCCTTTGTAACTGACCTTCTGTCACCCTAACCTCTCCGGTGTCTATATAAATCGGAGGGTTTTAGCCCATAGGACAACATACAATCATACCATAGGCTAGCTTCTAGGGTTTAGCCTCTCTGATCTCGTGGTAGATCTACTCTCGTACTACCCATATCATCAATATTAATCAAGCAGGACGTAGGGTTTTACCTCCATCAAGAGGGCCCGAACCTGGGTAAAACATCGTGTCCCCTGCCTCCTGTTACAATCCACCTTAGACGCACAGTTCGGGACCCCCTACCCGAGATCCGCCGGTTTTGACACCGACAACTTCCTTATGCTAACCATCATGATATCACTCTATATCAAATGGATGTGAAAAGTGCATTCCTCAATGGTAAGCTTGAGGAAGAAGTATATGCTGCTCAACCCCCAGGTTTTGAAGATCCAAAGAATCCTGACAAAGTCTTCAGACTCAACACGGCCCTCTATGGCCTCAAGCAGGCCCCACGGGCGTGGTATGATACCTTGAAGGAATTCCTCATGAAGAAAGGCTTCAAACCCGGTTCACTCGACCCTACTCTTTTCACTAAATCCGATGATGGTGAATTGTTTGTGTGCCAAATATATGTTGATGATATTATCTTTGGCTGTACTGACCAACGTTATAGTGATGAATTTGCCTATATGATGAGTGAAGAATATCAAATGTCTATGATGGGAGAGTTGAAATTCTTCTTAGGTCTTCAAATTCGTCAACAATGCAATGGCATATTCATATCTCAGGAGAAATACCTCAAGGATGTATTGAGGAAATTCAGCATGCAAGATTGCAAAGGCGTCAAAATTCCTATGCCCACAAATGGCCATCTGTGCACTGATGAAAATGGTATTGATTTCGATCATAAGGTATACCGATCCATGATTGGCTCTTTATTGTACCTATGTGCATCTAGGCCAGACATAATGCTTAGTGTTTGCATGTGTGCCCAATTTCAAGCTACACCGAAGGAATCACACCATAAGGCTGTGAAGCATATTCTTCGATATCTAGCTCACACACCAACACTTGGATTATGGTACCCCAAGGGCTCGGCTTTTGATCTCATTGGATATTCTGACTCTGACTATGCTGGTGATCGTGTGGACCGCAAGTCAACATCTGGTACATGTCAGTTCCTCGGACGATCTTTGGTCTGTTGGTCCTCGAAGAAACAGAACTGCGTATCACTATCTACTGCTGAAGAATGTGCCTCTCTTCTGTGACTACGGCATCAACATGAAGAATGTGCCTCTCTTCTGTGACAATGAGAGTGCCATCAAGATTGCTCACAACCCAGTTTAGCACTCGAAGACAAAGCACATTTAGATTCGTCATCATTTTCTTCATGATCATGTGTTGAAGGGCGACATTTCTATTGAGCATGTGAAGACAGAAGAACAGCTATCCGATATCTTCACAAAGCCCTTGGATGAGAAGAGATTTAGCAAGTTGCGGTGTGAGCTAAATATCCTAGAATCTTCGAATGTTCTTTGAAAAGAACACTCATTCTAACACTGATGCAAAATTGATGACTTAGATGTGCAACACATGAATTTAATGAAGAATAACACTCTTAGTGTGAAGAAATTAACGAAGAATTTGATTCTCAGAACCCTACGATAATTGTACGCGGTGTCTGAAATCACCATTCTTATACGGTGGGTCACGCCACCACCAAAAGTTGAAATTCCTCAATTGTTCATATTCTTCAACTTTGCATTGTCTTCACTGTTTCCGTCGTTTTTCTTCATTGGCTATATATATATATATATATATATATATATATATATATATATATATATATGACCCTTCCCCTCTATGCTATACTCAACCCAATCTATTCACAAATTCTTCATGTGCATTCTATTTGAAACTCGTTCAAAATCTTCACTGTGTCCTTGTCAGCTGAAGAAATTGCGAACGGAACTTTAAAACCTATCTTATCTAAATTTTCGGCTTTGCCGCTCAAACCGTTCCGCATCCCACGATATACTTATCCACTCACCCACGATCTAACACGATCTCCACTTCTCACTACGTGGGTGACACATGTCATGCGAATGAGAAGGGTCAGGGGCACGTTCGTCCAATTTCTTCAGGCGAACAGTTTTTCACCGTGGCTATAAATACCCCTCTTCCCCTTCCTCACTTCTTTTACTCCACTCGACCTCTCTCCAGCTCGAGCTTCTCAAACCCTAGCGCCGCCGCTACTTCATCATCGCTGGTGAGGAAGAGCTTCACTGCCTCGACCTCGTCGCCGACGTGCTCGCGCCGACTGCGGAAATCTTCACTCCGCCGCCGCCGTAGCCATCTTCCTCCACCGAGTTAGGGCGTGGAAGATCTACACAGACGAACTTCTCCTCTCCACTTCACTGTTCATCGTGTTCTTCATTCAAGGTAATTAAAAGTTTCTTTTACTGCCCTCATTGATTCAAATGATTATCTACAAAATCTTCAAAGGTGTTTTTCTTCATATCCTCACTCACTAAAATTCATCACAAGTCATCTGTTCTTGTTTTGTTTCTCTAAGCATCATTTTTCTTCAAGATTCCTCAATTGTGTGGATCTTCGATCTATACAACTCTGGAACCTAAGACAAATAACGCTTAGTGAAATTCTTCAAGACTCATCTGGTCAAATTCCTCAAACTTGTCCTTTTTACAAAACCTTCTGAGAACGCGTATGACCTCTCCAAATTCCTCGCACCTATACTTTGTTCACAGGTACTCATGTCAGCTGCTGAATCACTAGGTTCTCATCAACTTAACTCATTTGCAGCGTTCCTCGAAGAAAAGTTGCATACTTCTTTAGAGAATTCAATTGTTCAAATTCCTCAACTTGAGAAAATGGTTGATGGTAAAAGGCCACATAAAGGAGGAAAGAAGCCTGATGTCATGACTGCCTTTGAAATCCCTGAGGACATATACAAAGATTACTGCACTCCTAATGAGGCCAAGTTTGGAAAAGAGGACAAAAATCAGCACAAGGTGCGCATACAGAGGATAGAAAGGAGATGGGCAAGAGAATGGAGGGAGTACAAGTATGTAACTCCAAAGTACATGAAGAAATTCGCACTCAGTCCTCCATGCCCAAGAGCTCCATTGGCACCTGGCCAAATAGCAGATCCCACCAGCCTCAAGCGCAGCAAGGACTATCCTGATGAATGGGCCAAGCACCAAGCCAAGTTGGCTAAGCAAGCCTGAGAAGCAGTGAGGAAATTCAATGAAGACTCTGCTGCTGCTGCTGCCTCTGCTGAGGCCTCTGCTGTCAAGCCAAAGAAGTCTATGTCAAAGAAGCCTGCACGCAAGCCAAGTGCTTCACCAACAGTGCCCTCAAGGCCAAGTTCCTCAGTAATGCCCTCACGGCCAGAATCCTCAAAGCCCTCACGACCAATTCCTCATGTTGCTCCTGTTCCTCCAAAGTCCTTAGCTCCTCCACCAAAGTCTTCAGCCACTTCGACTAAATCCTCAGCACCTGTGCATATCGCCTCGTGCCAAAGGACAGCAGGCATATCTATTGCCTCAGGAGCCTCCGCTAGTTCCTCTGCTGGTCCAAGTTCCTCAGTTGGCCCCTCACTGCTGAAGATAAAGTCAACTGCTGGACGCGGTCCTTGCCCTATTCCTCAGAAGAAGCAAGTCGCCATCCAAGTGCCGTCTAATGAAGACGAAGCTGATGATGATGAACTTGCAGAAATCATCAGAGATAGGCAAGTCAGGGCCGCTAGAGCCAAGGGAACAGATGTGCCACTGCTTTTGGATCCCAAGTTAATCCTCAAGTACATTGATGTTTGGCACAAGGACCCCAACACTCCCATGCCTGATTTCAAGATGACTCCTGGCCAAAGTCACATGCTGACCCACTTCATTCAAGAAGAAAAGTGGAAATTTGAGAAGGCCAGGCAGATCAAGAAAGCACAATACAAGAAAGAGTGCTATCTGAAGAAAAACGTTGTCTCTATGACAACTGAAGAACTTGTCGCTGTTCAAACTGAGACCAGGAATGAATTTGACGCATACCGCGCTGACTGGCTTAGAGCCAAAGTGCGCTTTGCGAAACTTGCAGATAACTTCACCTCAAATGTTGCAGCCCCAACGCAACAAGAAATTCCTCAGGCTGCAGCATCTACTCAGCCTACTGAAGAAAATGCCAACACCGCTGAGGAAAATCAGGCTGCTGAAGAAAATGTGAGTTCCAGGGCTGATGACTGCATTCCAGCCGCTGAAGAAATTGCCAGGGTACCCACTAGTGGTGCGCCTGAATAAAATGAAGAAAATCAACCAGATTCCTCTGCTCCTCTTGCGCCTACACCAACTCCAATCCTTCCATCTGCATCAGATGTGAAGAAGACCAAGGTTGTGGAGCGTGCAACAGTGAAGAAAAGGAAAGCATCAGCTGCTTCAGATTCTTCAGCTCTGAAGAAGATGAAGCCTATGACAAGTTCATTTGCTAATCCCATTGATGCTGTTCCCATCTCAACCAGGCCATCAAAGGACCTTGTTCCTTTTGGTGAAGAATATGAGATCCCTAGCGGATCTGATGAAGAAAATCATTCTGCTGCTTCGTCAGAGCAGATTGATGAAGAAATTGAAGTCGATACAATCCCTTCAACACCTGTCATCTCCTCGCCCATGCCTCAGTTCATAGCTGAAGAGGCTGGCGTTGAAGAAATGGAAGATGAAGGTGTGGATATTATGTGTACTACACCAGTGATGAATGATGACTTTTGGGAAAGTCAGCACCCCAATTCTCCACTCTTCACCCCTCTATAGAAAATTCCTCAGGCCCCCGCACAAACTGTTCAAATGGGCTCTGAAGAAACTCACCCCACTGCATCTGTACATGAGGAAATTCCAGCCACTAGCGCTGAAGAAACTACTGCTGCTGAACATTTGAAGACGCAGACTGCCACTGAAGAGGAACCAGAAATTCCTCAGCCTGAAGAACCTGAGATTGAGATTCCTGAGGTCGTGATGCAACTCACTAACACTCCTCTGCCCAAGCCAAAGGATCCATTCTCACACAAGCAAAAGTTCAAGGCTGATGATTTCTTCGGCGAGCATGTATTCTTCGAAGACTACAACCCCTATAACTCTGCTCGCAATAGGAAGAGGCGTTTCTGGACTGCTAGTCAAGAAAATTTCTATTCCTCAGTGCTATTCAACAAAGAGAAAATCTTCTACCATCAGCACATTCCTCACGTGGATATGAAATCTCTGCCGTGCTTCGCACCAGTCCTCAGTGTTCTTCACGACGTTGGACTGTTAAACTTTTGCTCTGACATCTGCGATTGGAATGAAGAACTGATTCTTCAATTTTATGCAACGCTGCACATCACAGGAGATTCTGAAGATGTGAATTCATGGGTGCTGGACTGGATGTCTGAAAACACTCACTATACTGCACCAGCTTCTGAATTGCTTCGTGCCTTACCACTCAGTCCTCCCCTTGAAGAAGCTCGTTGCATCTACAGTGAACCTGAGCTTACAAATCACTACATGCAGGTGCTGATGAAACCTTTGAAGCCAGGTCAAGCACCAAGAACCAAATTCCTCGTGAAGGAATTGCTTTATGTGCCCAGAACTGTCTATCGTATTCTTACGAGGACAATCAGTCCTATCAAAGGCCACGACTCATCTGATGAGGAAATTGTTGGCATCATGAAGAATCTGGTATTCAACATCATTCATGGCATTCCTATCAATTATCACGATTTCTTCATCAGGACTCTGGCAAATGTTGCACTGTCTCTGTTTGAGCTGAAGCCTTATGCACCTTGGATTATGAGATTCCTCAGGACAAGGTCTTCACTCAACTACAAAGCTGATTTTCAGAATCATCTCTACTTGCCCCCGATTGAAGTACTCAAGTAGACCTATTCCTCAGTTGATGGAAAGGGCAAGGCACCAACTGTTATAGATGAAGGCATTCGTCCATTGGATGGTCAGTTTCGCAAAGCTGCCTCTTATTCCACCAATGATGACTCTGCCACACATGACTCTGCCAATGCACCCAAGTCCACTCCTCAAGCCACTGCTCCGCACGTGATGACTGACCGTGAACTTCTGCTTAGTCTTCACCAGAAGGTGGATCAAAATCATAAATGGGTTAGCGTCAGTTTGGTTCATTTCTTCACAACATGACTGCTACACACAATGTAGTGAAGAAAAACCATTACTACCTCCATGAAGTCTTCGGTCGCACCTGGGCTATTCTGTCACATCTGTATGGTGAAGACGATCTGAAGAAAATGGGTCTCAAGGAAGATTTTGACTGGTCTGCACCTCCACCGAAGAAATTCAAGAAGGTCAAGGTTCCTTCTCTGGTGGCTAGCTCATTTTCTTCATCGCACGACACTGATGAAAATGAAGACTTGGACGACACTGCGGCAGGCCCTACTACAACAAACGACCACAACAACGCTGGCGCTCCTTCATCAACTTGATATTCTTCAGGGGCGTTAGTCCTCATATTCGATCCTTTTGGTCATTTGATGACAAAGGGGGAGAATTTTGAGTTAGTCTTCAAGAGGGTCTTTCTATATGGGCATTTTTTTTCAAGTTTCAACTCTCGTTCTTTTGAGATTTTATTGCATCGAGTTGGAAACTTAAACCCGATGGTGCTCTGATACTCTTGATACGTTTTTCTGCATGCTTATTCCTCATTAATATTATTGCACGCGTGATGAATTACATCAGTCACCATATTTCATCATGCATTTCAAATTCTTCACTGTTATATGTCAAATGCGTGTATGAATTACAAGATATAGGGGGAGATCTCCATGATTCAACTCTTCAAGTGTGCATTGCTTCAAAAGCAAATTCTTCACTATGCACATCTTCAGGGGGAGTTCTTCTATATCTTGAAATCAAATTCCTCAATATCTGTATTTATACTTCATATGTTTATCCCCGTTGAAAACTTAACCTATATTGTCATCAATCACCAAAAAGGGGGAGATTGTAAGTTCATCTAGTGCCCCTTAGTGATTTTGGTGTATTGAAGACTTATAGGTAAAGGGACTAATACGCTTGTGAGTATACACAGGTCTATAAGTCTATGAGGAGTTTGATATTTACAGAGAAAGTCGCCCCCTAAAAATGAAGTTCTTCGACTGAAGATTTTGGATTTCTGAAGACTTCGAAAGTGAAGAAATTGGTGTGACCTTGAAGACATGGTATTCATTCGAGGAACATGAAGCGTGAAGACTTCTGTTTTCGTAGTTTCATTGTCCCTTTCTTGAGTCGTAGGAAACACCGTACTGTTAAAGGGGGTCGAGGAAATACTAAGGAAAAATTTCCATGTGATGCTCAAGTCAAAATCCTACACCTACCAATCCCTTCGAGTGAAGCCATTGGAAATCTCATATAGTTCAGTCATATTCTTCAGTGAGAGAGACGAAGTTCTTCTAGTCTCTCAGGAATTTGTTCTGACTGAGGAGTTAGGAATTCGCCAGTGCGGATTGCCTACACAGTGAGGAACATGATAGCCCTGAGGATTTTGCTACTCAAAATTCCGAGTGTTGCTGTGCTATGCGCCAGCTGTCCCAAAATATCTATCCACCAAACGGTCATATCATTGAAGGGCATTTATGTCTTATCATGTCGGGCTGCTACCTAGGTTATAAATAGCCGCCCCCTACAACCACTAGCTGGTTGGCTGCTCCAAGAGAAACTGACACTTGTCATTTGAGAGCAACCCATCCTCTGAGGACTTTGAGTGAAAATCATCAAGTGAGGAAAAACCCAAACACCTACAAACCCCAAGTGATTGAGCATCACTAAAGAGATTGATCCTGCATGGATCCGATGCTTGTTACCTTTGAACACTGTGCTTCTTCCAGACGGTTAGACGTCATGGTCTAGAGCATCCAAGAGGAATTGTGGATCGCCGAGTGACCAAGTTTGTGAAGGTTCGGAAGTCACCTGAAGACTTACCATGAGTGATTGGACGAGGTCTGTGTGACCTCAGTTCAAGGAGAATACAGTGAGGACTGGGTGTCCTGAGCTGCGTGATCAGGACTGGGTGTCCGGGACTAGGTGTCCTCGAGTTTAAATACTCAGCCGCTCCAACCAGACGTACAACTGAGACAGCAGTTGGAACTAGTCTACCAAATCATTGTCTTCACCAAGCTTACTAGTTCTATTTCCTCAACTCTTTCATTTCCTCATAACTGTGTTGTGTGCTTGTTCATATCTGTGTTTGAAGACGTTGACTGAAGACTTTCTCAATTTCCTCAGTTCAATTTCTTTAGTCTGTTTGTCTTCATCCTGTGTTATCGTGTGCTTACGCTACCTGTACTCTATGCCTGTCTTCATTTCATCATGATGACCATGCCTGTATTCTGTTATGTTTACTTTTGAGTACTTAATCCGCTGCTAGTAGTTCTTCGCTAAGGAATTTCCTCACCGACAAATTCCTCAGTGAAGAATTTCATAAAAATCCCTATTCACCCCCCTCTAGTCTATATAACGCACTTTCACTACATATAACTAAAGCATTTCTAGACTTGACATCGACCAGTTTGGCTTAATGAACCTACAGGCAGTCCGGCTCTGATGCCAACGCTGTCAGGACCCCAATTCTAAGTCACACCGATCTAGCCTGTAAAACCTCATATCACTTTGTGGCCTCACGAATGGTATTCCCACGGGTGTCGCCTTACCATGGCCCGGGACCGTTTGCGCCTTTTGGCTCACGTATATGATAGTGTCGCTAGCATCCATATGATAGAGAACCCGGGCCGACATGACTAGTCATGAACCCAAAGTGGCACTAACTTACGGGGACAGGCATACATGAATCAACATCGAGCATGTCGGTCAACAGCGTATGAATTCAGGCTGTAGCAACTAGGCTAACAGGACTCCGGGAACCCGGGCTGTAGCAGGCTAGCAGGACTTCGGATGTCTCCGCTTGACATTTCCCCGAAGGGATAGACACAGGAACGAAGTGAATCACATGACGGCCAGTCTAAGTGTTCCGGAGCAGTAGTGCTGGGCTAGCACGAGTCTGGTAAACTGGGATGTAGCGGACTACCAAGGCTCAGTGGAAGCACCAGGCTACATTTCCCCATAAGAGAGGCTACCAAGGATAAACAACTAGATTGTCGGGTCCCACACATACCAAGCATTTCAAACATACACACAATATGCTCAATATGTGTAAATACAACATGGCATCACAACAAAACTCTACAACTCAAAGTACTTTATTTAGAAGGCTCCAGAGAGCCATACATAATATGTTCATACAGGTAGGGGTCACATGACCCAACACTCAAGTCATACAAACATACAAGCAGATGCGGAAGCAAACTTGTTTTAGTACATACAACTAGAAAGCAAGAAGGCTTGACGAAGCCTATCTATCTACAAGGCCCTTCACGGATCAGAATCACCACCTAGGTGGCAAGTCACTCATCAACGTCGAGATCTACATAGAACCCATTAGAGGGGGCGGTGTTCTCTTCTGCAATATTAATTAACCAAACCTGAGTACAAAGGTACTCAGCAAGACTTACATGAGATCCTACATACATGCAACATTCTCAAGAAGGATAGTGGGGTTATTGTAGCAAGTCAGCTTTAACTCTTGGCTAAGCTATCCTACGAGAAAGCAACTTGTAAATGTTTTGCGCACATGAGTCCACTACTCACCACAAAAATACACTACCGTGGATCCTCCTCCGTCATCCTACGAAAGGGCCATCCAAGGCACTCACACTTGTCATGAGGCTTTTAGGAGTATCCATTTACTTTTCTATGAACTGTATAGGCAACCAAGTAGTCCTTTACCGCGGACGCGGCTATTCGAATAGATGATGGTAATCCTGCAGGGGTGTACTTCTTCACACACGTTCTCACCACTTACCGCCATTTACACGACATGTACTCGGCAACCTTCAAGCGGAAGCCCAACGAGGGTGTCGGCCATGGCCTACATAAACACTCAAGTCTCTAGTCGAGGTTTATCGCCTATTCAGGTTCCATCCGCAGGGATTCCGACTGAGGTTTCTACATACGGCCCTGAACGATGTGTACAGGGTTCCCGAGACACCAAACGGGTGACTCGATACACCGTGCCACGGTGTATCTACCGCATCATAGGCCACCCCTAGGGTCAGCATTACGCACGACCTCCAACACATATCCTATAAACACCAGAAACTAGTTGCTACTCCTGGACTGAGGACTAGGGTGGTTAAGAAGCCGAGAGGATCCATTTGTTTCGGGCCCAGTGCATGGTAGTAACTGGTTCTTAAATCACACATACAGATCTCGGTGCTTAAGGACGGTTCCAATGAAACAACCCACCATGTACTCCTACATGGCCTCTCATCGCTACCTTTACCAAATCGCGTTCAACACATCACTCACATTACCGACATATTCATTTCACTCTAGCCCATCACCCAGATGAACCAGACCTGACACGACTCTAAGCATAGCAGGCATAGCAAGGTAGGAAACACAGACATGGCTCAATCAACTCCTACACATGCTAGTGGGTTTCATCTAGTTACTGTGGTGATGACAGGTCATGCAGAGGAAATGGGTACAACTACCGCAACACACAACAGTTTGAAACATTGTTGTCTTAAATGCAGTAAATGAGAGCAGGAGTGAGACCATGGGATTGTATCGATATGATCAATGGGGTTGCTTGCCTGGCAGATCGGCAGACTGGTACTGTTCTTCGCTTGGGTACTCCGGGTAATCCTCCAGGACAGAACCTACCGTAGAGAGCACCGGTAACACAATCAATAGCAAACAATATGCAACAATATGATGCATGCATGTGACATGGCAAAATGAGTGTGTTGGACTAATGCATCTACAACCAGATGGGTTTGAGCCATTTTGAACCAAAGATTCAAAGTTCAAACTCATTTGTGATCTTAAATAGTGCTTTATCATGTTCTGCACTAAACAGCAAGTTAACTTGTTTAAACATGCATGAAACTAGTACAGATGCATAGATTGGATTGTTCTGATCATTTTTCATATATAACACTTTGCATTTGAAGCTACAGATTATTTTCTCTGATTTTTAGAAGTTAGCACTATTTTCTAGAATTTCCTGAATAAGAATAAATCCAGAAAAAGCATTACTACATCAGCATTCTGTCACTGTGACATCACCAGTCAACAGGGCCGGTCCATTTCCAACTGACTAGTGGGTCCTGCGTGTTAGTGGTTAATTAAACTAACTAAATTTATTTAACCCTAACTTAGTTTAATTAGCACGGCGGGCCCCCACCTACCATTTACCCAGGGGGGTCAAACTGGGGTCAACCCGGGTCAAACTCGCCGGAGTTGAACCGGGGCTCGTCGCCGGCAAGGCCAGGGACGGCGGACAGGTGCGGGTTTCCTCCTCCGGCGACCAAATGGATGGCGGAGGGCATCTACGTGACGCGGGGAGTGAGCCACGTTGATGGGTGGTGGCGGTGGAGCTCTGGGTCACCGAAAACGACGCCGGCGATGACCTTGGCGGACGCCGGAGCTCGGGTGAGCTCGGGCTCCTCGCTAGGGGGCATGGCGAGGTGCGTGGATTGGCGCTATAGGCTCCTGGGGATGCGGTGAGTGCGGTGGCGTGCTCGGTTTCGAGCCAACATGGCTGTGGCCACGACGGCGATAAGCAGAGGCGGCGGCGGATGCAGACAAGCTTGATGCGATCGCTATGGTGCTCGAGAGCGAGAATAGGAAGGGGGAGGAGGTAGCTGGGCTCATGGTGGTCACAGAAGTGCAGACGGCGAGGTCGGGGAGGAACCGGAGTGGTCAGGGCGTCGAGGGGGAACTCCGGCGATGATCAGCGAAGACGAGGCTGTTGCGGTGGCTCCAGGGCAGGTGAGCGCTCGGGGCTCGGTCTGCTCGACGGAGAGGAGGACGGCGAAGCTGCTGGATACGGTGGGGCGACGAGGAGGCGACGGTGGGCGCATCTACATCGGCGGTGCGGCTGCAGCTGCGTTGGCCATGGTGGGAGAGGGCGAGGGAGAGGTGCAGGGGGGCGAATGGGGTGTTGGTGAAGTCGGGGCGGCACCGAGAAGGCGTTTCGAGGCGTCACCGTGCTATCCAGGCGTTGCAGACAAACAGGGAGCTGCGTGCCGAGCTCGGCGGCGTCGCGGTGTCCCTCCTCTGCCTACTGGCAGAGGTAGATGATGACTGGTACGGGCTAGATGGGCTGGGCCAGACAGGTAAGTGGCCTCTGGCCTTCTCTCTCTCTCTCTCTCTCTCTCTTCTACTTATTCCAGTTTTCTATTTTCTGCAATGTTTTTGGCTTTACTAAAAATACTAAAACGTTTCCAAAAATCCTGAAAATAATTGTTGGCTCTGTTAGGTTTATTCCTAACAGCCCTCACTTAAGTTTAGAATTAATTGAGCACTTAAAATAATATATGGTATTTAAATGCACAATTGCAAATAGCATCTGATTTAATTCAGTGACCATAGGTGTCCTAGAAAAATGTGAACCAATTTTGGCAGAGGTTCCAAACCAAGATAAAATTGATGGACATTTTTGATGGGAATTTCGGGTTCATTGAGAAAATTACATAGTAATCCTCGTTGGTTTAGGTGGTGCTGGGGGGTTAGTTCATCCCCATTTCAAGTTTCTGGGAAAAATTTAGACATGATGCATCACTCTAATGCAACACTGACTAGGGTTGTGACAATATCATTGGAAGCTCCTTTCACATACGAATTTGACCGTATGCTTTTTGTAAGTTGCATGTCATGTATTATTTGTCACAACCCTAGAGTTTGCTTGTAACTAGTGGCTTTGCATCCATGCATCATGTCTAGTTAAATTTGAAACTTGAAATGGGGATGTTGAAACCCTAGCACCAAATGAATTCAACTAGGTTCAAATAAAAATATTTCAATGAACCCAAAATGCCCTTCAGAAAAGTTCATCATTTTTGAATTGGCTAAAAACCTCTGCCAAAAATGGTGCACATATTTCTAGGACATCCTGGATTTTTTAATTAATCCATATTATATTTGAATTGGAGCAAATAAAATCTATAAATAATTTTATAGCTCGAATTTTTTTGAAAATAATTGTGGGTCTCCGGAATAACTCAGTTAACATCCACAATAATTTTCAACATTTATAAAAATGGATTAGTGCCTAAACTAAATCAGAACATAGAAAACAAAATAGAAAAATAAAACAAAAAACAGAAATAGAGCAGAGAGAGAAACCCACCTGACTTACCTAGCAGCCCACTGGCAGGCCCAACACTGTGCTGGCCCAGTGGCAGTCATCCCCTTCCTCTGGACAGAAGGACATTGGGCGCGTGACTGACGCGTGCGCAGCCACCGCACGCCACCTCCTGCTTGTCCCCGACCGCCTGGAGCTGGCTAGGGACGCCACACACGTCGCCAAGCCCCACCTTCTCACTCTCATCCCCATTCCCCGCCTCTCTATCACTCCGCATCTCGGAGCCGAACACGTCCGTCGCCACCGCTCACTGCCACCGTGCTCACAGCCCGTCCCTCGACCAACTGCCATGACCATCGGATCCGCCTCATCGTCTGCATCATCCCAGACAAGCCACGCATCCTCGAGCGCCCTACAATGTCACCACCATCGCCGTCTTCATCCTCAGCCGCCGCAGTTCGTCTCCGTTGATCCGCTTCGACCCAAGCGCCCCCGAGCCCACTGACCTTCCCAACGGACTCGCGGTGAGCCCCCGTTCGAAACCCCCCTTGCCGCGTCCCCTAGCTAGCTTAGCCACCAGAGCCGAGAGCTCTCGAACTCCAGCAATGTTGCTATCGCGACACTAGCTGCTTCCACTCACATTCAAGTGTGTCATCGCACTCACCGTGCTCCCAGGAGCCGAGAACGGCCACCATCTCTTCCTCCCGTACACCACAACACCGTCCCGGCCAACTCCATGCGGCTGCCGCCGTGGATGTGCTCATCACCGTCAGCTCCGGTGACTACGCGACCAACCAGTGGCACCGTTGGACGCGGCGCATCCCCAGGGTCCCGTAGAATCCACCCGCGCGACGAATGGTCGTCGGAACAGAGATTCCGACATGCCTCCGCCGTCGGTTGAGCTCACCAGCGGCCTAATACCGGCCGGCTGACTTGTCAAATTAGCCTAAAATTAATTAGGTCACTACCTACCCTCGCTAGTCACTGACATATATGGGCCCCACGCCCTAACTAACTTCAGTTAAGTTTAGTTAACCTAGTTTAATCCCTGTGTCATTGACGTGCGGGGCCCACTGTCAGGTTTGACTTGGACCAGCCCCTTTGACCTACTAATGTCATGCTTACACAATGCTGATGGAGTTAATCATTTTCTAGATTAAAAATAATCCAGGAAATTCTAGAAATTAGCTCAAACTACAAAAAATCATATAAAATCAACCGTAACTCTAAATGAAATAATTTATATATGAAAAATGATCAAAAAATCCAATCTATCCAACGGCACTAATTTCATGCATGATTGAACAATTTAAAGCTACTATATATGGCAACTTGAACAGATGTCATTTGAAATGTCACATGTGGAGTTTGAATTTGAACCTTTGGTTCAAACCAACTTCATTTAAATTGTTGCTAGTTTCATTAGCTCAAATCACAGCATGTTGCCATAACATGATCATGCATCATATAGTTGCATTGCATTGATTGTATTTCCTCTCTGTTGCCGGTATTTGTCCCCCCTCAGTAGGAGTGGTTGCGACGATGAGATCGATGACACGATGAAGAGCTATTGCTATCTTCAGAAGTGCCAGGCAAGCAGAACCCCCCTTGATCATTCTGATATAATCCCGCTCTCTTGCTCCTGCTCTCTTTTACTGCATTAGGACAACAATGATTCATCTGTTACATGTTGTGGTACTTGAACCCCTTTCCTCTGCATGACCTGTCATCGCCACAGTAAATAGATGAAACCCACTAGCATGAGTAGGAGTTGTTTGAGCCCTGATGTGCCTACTCATTCATGCTTGTTGTCATGCCTGCTACTGCATAGAGTTCAGTCGGGCCTGATTCATCGGGGATGAATTGGAGGTGTGTGAACATGTCCTTGTAAGTGCATCTTGTGCCACCCCTAGTTGGTTTTGGAGTATTGACGACAAACCTAGTTGAGGGACTAATGTGTTTGTGAGAATTGCAGGATAACACAGGCAGAAGTCCCTCATTGATTCAATTTTCCTACCAGAGATGACCCCTAAAAATGTATGAGGACATTGAAGTCAAAGGTGGTATGTGAAGACATTCACATTGAAGATATGACAAGAGAATACATCGCATGAAGACTTTGGAGCGCGAAGACTTAGATCTTTCGTAGTTCTTTTTCTTCTTTGTTGAGTCATAGGAACCACTGTACTGTTAAGTGGGGTCCAAGAGAACCCGTCAGAATGACTGATGTGATGCTTAACCAAAATCCTATGTCTTCGAGTGAAGACTACGAGAGCGAATCTTGTCCAGAGTTGGACAACTCAGCTTTGCTTGTAGCCCAAGTAAGGTTGCCGTGTGAGTTTGAAATCTGACCGTTGGAACACGTGTCAGTTCCTTAGTGACCCAGGGTCATTTCGGACAAATCAGGTCGGGTTGCCTAGTGGCTATAAATAGCCCACCCCCTACAACCATAAACGGTTGGCTGCTCAGAGTTAAAGTACGGTTGTTGTCGTTTGAGAGCAACCCACCTCGAAGCCTTTGAGAGAGAATTCCTTGCGAGGATAAAGCCCTAACCACCCAGAGCCAAAGAGTGTCAGGCATCACTTAAGTCGTCTTGTCTATATGATCTGAAGACTTATTACACTTGAGGACTATGAATCCTCCAGCCGGTTAGGCGTCACGTTCTGAGCATCCAAGAGTCATTGTGGATCGCCGGTGAACGAAGTCTGTGAAGGTTTGGAAGTCTACCTTGAAGACTTACCAGAGTGATTGGGCGAGGTCTGCGTGACCTTAGCTCAAGGGGAATACGGTGAGGACTAAGGGTTCTGAGCTGCATGTTCAGGACTGGGTGTCCGGGACTGTGTGTCCTCAGGTTTAAATACCTAGCCGCCCTAACCAGACATACAGTTGTCACCACAACTGGAACTGGTCCAACAAATCATTGTCTTCAATGAGTCACTGGTTTCATCCTTCCCTTCCTTTACTTACTATTGGTCCTTGTGAAGTCATTGCATGATTGTATTATCTTTTGTCTTCACTGAGTGACTGCTTGTTCTGATTGGCTTCACAATATCTTCCTACCTGATCCTTACTGCCTAGCTGCTATTAGTCATTGTGCTTTCACTTCTTTGGTTACTTGACTAAGGTTGCCTAGTGTAGTCTACCTTCTGCTGTGTGGTAATAGGTTTACTTCTATCGTTTGTCTTCGAAAATTCCATGATTTGAAGACTTTCATAAAAATCTCCTATTCACCCCACCTCTAGTCGATCACTAGAACTTTCAATTGGTATCAGAGCAAGGTACTCCCTTGTTCTTTGTGATTCGGTTTAACCACCTGGAGTTTAGCTATGTCGACTGCAGGGATAATTAAAGTCTCCGCTGTGTGCCTCATCTTTGATGGAACTGAATATCCCTACTGGAAGAATAAGATGCGCATGCATCTTGAAGCCATTGATGTCGACCTATGGTATGTCGTCAAGAACGGCGTTCCCAAGGCTGGAGAAGGTGTCACTGCTGCTGATGTCAAGAAGTTCGTTCAACTGGACTCTACTGCCAAGAATATCATCTGTGGTCATCTGACCAAAGGACAGTATGGCCGTGTGAGTGTGTTGGAGACTTCCAAGCTAGTCTGGGACTGGCTCTCCAAGGTCAACGAAGGCGTCTCCACCCAGAGAGATCAGAGAATCAGTGTCCTTCGCAACCTCTTCAACCGCTTCAAGAGAAATGACAATGAGAATGTCCAGCTCACGTTTGATCGACTCACTGACATCACAAATGAGCTTCAAGCCCTCGGCGCCACAGAGATCACCAAGCATGAAGTCGTCAAGACACTCCTAAGATCACTCGACAGTTCGTTTGACACTCTAGCCCTGATGATTCAAGAACGCCCTGATTTCAAGACACTCGATCCGTCTGACATACTTGAGAGGCTCAACACACACGAGTTTCAGCTTTCTGAGAAAAGAGACATCTACGGTCCCAGCTATGGGCGAACTCGTGCCTTGAAGGCAAAAGCTTTCTCCTCATCTGAAGAAGAATCTGACAACAGTTCTGATGATCCTGAAGACATTGGAAAGGAGCTTGCTATGCCTGTGAAGAAGCTGCAAAAATTCACCAAGAAGAAAGGGTTCAGAAAGTCTTCACGATCAAGCTCAAGGAATGATGAAGCTTCTACTCATGACTACAAGAAGAGAACATGTCACAAGTGCAAGAAACCTGGCCACTACATCTCTGAGTGTCCACAGTGGGACAATGAGAACAACAAGAAGAAGAAGAGCAAAGAGTATGATTCTGACGACAAGAAGAAGAAGAAATACTCAAAGTCTTCTTCCAAGTCTTCCTCAAAGTCTCCATCACACAAGAAGAGCTCATCTGGCAAGGCACGTGCATTTGTTGGCAAGGAAATGGATTCTGAGGAGGAGTCTGCTTCTGAGGAGGCGGAGGTGGAGTCTGAGGAGGAGTCCGATTCTGGCATTGCGAGTCTGGCTACAGCATACGTTGCCAAGTCCATCTTCAACACTGAAGACAATGACTTCATCACTGACACTGATGCGAATGACAAGGACTACTCCGCTCCTTCATACTGCTTCATGGCACGTGGTGCCAAGGTAAACACACGCGCTACTCACTATCAAACATCTAGTGACGATGACTCTGATTGTGATTCCAAACCTAGCTATAGAACACTTGCTAAAATTGCAACTGAACAACAGAAAGCTATGGAACACATTCAAAAACTATTAGACAAAAGCGATGATCTGTTAGACGCTGAAATGACTCGATCTCAGTCCTTGATTGAAGACATAAAAAATCTTCACGTTAAGTATGAGGAACTTGAAAGTCGTCATGAAACGCTCTCAACAACTCATTAAAGGCTTTCCTATGATTATCTTCAAAGGAAGCAAGACCTTGAGAAATTGAGAGCGGCTCATGAAGATCTTCAAAAGGAAAACGAGTCACTTCGCGCCAAACAGATCAGTTCAGCTCAGGAAGGATTTGAACCACCAAGTCTTACATGCATTGAGCATGATAACGCTACTTCTGTTGCTGAATGTTCTACTGCTGCTACTGTTGCAATATCTTCACTTGTTGATGTGGTAACTAACCCCTCTGCTGAGGATACCACTGCTATTGCTGATGAGAATGCTAGGTTGAAGACACTGCTTGAAATAGGGATGTACAAAAGTCTCAGAGGGCATCAGACACTATGTGATGTCCTCAAAAGGCAGATTCTGAACCAAAACCCTAGGAAAGAGGGTGTTGGGTTCAAAAGGAAAATGAATGCGGATGGGTCTTACTGGAAACCTGAGCAGTACCCCAAAACCACATGGGTTGCTGCAAAGGAACCTTCAGTGGATCCATCCACCCTATCTGGCTTCACTTGTGCTAATCCCATCGCTATTGATGAATCCTTTGATGCAAACTACAAACTGTTTAAAAATCAGAATGGTGAAGTGTTTGCCAGGTATATTGGTACTAACTGCAGGAATGGACCGCCTATGAAGAAGATCTGGGTGCCAAAAAGGTGTTTGGAGAATCTTCCTGTGAATGTCATCATGACACCACAGGTGAAGAAGACAAACCCCAGACCACAGGCTTCATATGGTCCAAAGGCTTCATACAGACAGAGGACTCACCGGAGTCGCACTAACGCAAATGTTTTGCAGGGAAGCCATACTCAGGCCTATGAATATGAGCGTGGTTCATCAAACCGCCATGTTCATAAGACCAAGAACTATTCTACTTATTCTTATGATAATTATTGTTGACCTGCAAGACTCTTTGCTAGGGCTCCACAGCCAAAGTTCTCAGATGCTGCACTTATACTCATTGCTTCAAAGCCACCCTTGAAGATGTGGGTGGCTAAGAAAGCTTAACTCTCTTTTGCAGGGAAAGGTCTCCAGCAGAAAACCAAAATTGTCTGACGCTATTGCTGGGGACCTTAAACATCTTGTAGGGCGCAATATCAAATGCCCAAATGGTCTTATTATGTACTTTGTTCCTAAATCGCTTGCTACTCGCCCTATCAGTCCAAATCTCGATCTAAGATTTCATAACCCACTGGTTCGTCAAATGTTTTTGCTTCAAAATTCTCTTCGTGAAGCCTATCCCCCTAACTGCACTGTAGGGTACGACACCAGCAGCTTTAGAATGGATTATTGATAGTGGGTGTACCAATCACATGACTGGCAAGAGAAGCCTTCTTATGGACTCAACCTTACGTCCATCCGACAAGAGTCACATCACATTTGCTGACACTGGTAAAAGTAAGGTATTGGGTCTAGGTAGAGTTGCAATCTCGAAGGATCAACACATGGATAAAGTCATGCTTGTTGAATCCCCTGGTTTCAACTTAATGTCTGTCTCAATGCTTTGCGATTTAAACATGATTGTGATGTTTGGAAAATATCGTTGCCTTGTTCTAATGGAATCTGACAAGTCTCTAGTGTTTGAAGGGTATCGGAAAGATGATTTGTATGTGGTAGATTTCTCAGCAGGACCACAGCTTGCCGTATGTCTTCTAGCAAAAGCTTCAGAATGCTGGCTCTGGCATCGGAGGCTAGGGCATGCTGGCATGAGGAACCTGCACACCATTGCAAAGAAGAAGCATGTCATAGGCATCGAGGACATCAAGTTCAAGAAAGATCACTTATGCGGTGCTTGTGAAGCAGGAAAGATGACAAGGGCCAAGCATCCCTCGAAGACAATCATGACAACGACTCGACCCTTCGAACTACTCCACATGGATCTTTTCGGTCCCACTCATTACTCAACTCTTACTACTACTGCTTGTCTCTATGGCTTTTGTCATTGTTGATGATTATTCTAGATATACTTGGGTGCATATAATCCTCTACAAGACTGAAGTGCAGGATGTCTTCAGATGCTTCGCCAATCGAGCAATGAACAACTATGGCGCCAAGATAAAACACATCAGAAGTGACAATGGCACTGAATTCAAGAACACTGGCCTAGATACATATCTTGATACTTTGGGCATCACACATGAATTCTTAGCTCCATACACGCCACAGCAGAATGGCATCGTCGAACGCAAGAACAGAACACTTATTGAGATGGCCCGAACGATGCTTGATGAATACAAGACTCCAAGAAAGTTCTGGCCTGAAGCCATTGATACTGCATGCCATACAATCAACCGTGTTTATCTTCAAAAGCTTCTGAATAAGACATCTTATGAGCTCCTTACCGGCAAGAAGCCAAATGTCAGTTACTTTAGAGTATTTGGCGCCAGGTGCTGGATCAAGGATCCACATCACACTTCAAAATTTGCACCAAAAGCACATGAGGGTTTTATGCTTGGATATGGAAAGGATTCGCACTCCTACAGAGTCTTCAATCTCTTTCATTATAAAGTGGTTGAAACAGTGTATGTCCGGTTCGATGAGACTAACGGCTCACAAAGAGAGCTCCTGCCAAATGTGCTAGATGAAGTTCCATCCAGTGAATCAATCAAACTTATGGGAACTGGAGAAATCATACCTTCTGAAGCTCAACCTGAAGAGGAACTTATCATCTCCGCACCTGATCAACCTGAAGACAATTCTCAGCCTGAAGACAATCCCTCTAACAATGACAATGACCAGCAAGAGCAAAATCTTCGTCCTGTACATCCTCGTGTTGCAAATGAAGTGCAGATTGAGAGAATAATTGATAGCATCAATGCACAGGTCCACTCACTCGTTCAAGGGCAACACAGCTAGCAAATTTCTGTGGGCACTTCGCATTTGTCTCAATAACAGAACCCAAGAAAGTTGAAGAAGCCTTCATGGAACCTGAATGGATTCAAGCTATGCAAGAAGAGCTTCAACAATTTGAGCTGAATAATGTATGGGAACTGGTTAAGCGTCCTGATCCTCGGAAGCACAATATAATAGGCACCAAATGGATATATCGCAACAAGCAAGATGAGCATGGTCAAGTTGTCAGAAATAAAGCTCGTCTCGTTGCTCAAGGATACACTCAAGTTGAAGGGATTGACTTTGATGAAACATTTGCTCCTGTGGCTAGACTTGAAGCTATCCGCATACTGCTGGCCTATGCAAATCATCATAATATTCTCTTGTATCAAATGGATGTCAAGAGTGCCTTTCTCAATGGCAAGATTGAAGAAGAGGTGTATGTTGCACAACCCCCTGGTTTTCAAGATCCAAAACATCCTGACATGGTCTACAAGCTCAACAAGGCACTGTATGGCCTCAAACAAGCCCCTCGGGCTTGGTATGACACACTCAAATACTTCCTGAAGAGAAAAGGCTTCACACCTGGTTCCCTCGACCCCACTCTCTTCATGAAGATATATGATGGTGAACTGTTTGTGTGCCAAATATATGTGGATGACATTATATTCGGCTGCACCAATTCGATATATGATGCAAGAGCAATATCAGATGCCCATGATGGGTTAGCTGAAGTTCTTCCTTGGTCTTCAAATACGTCAGCAACGCAACGGCATCTTTATATCTCAAGAGAAGTACCTCAAAGATTGCCTGAAGAAGTTTGGTATGCAAGACTGCAAGGGCTTCACGACGCCAATGCCAGCCAAACATCATCTGGGTCCCGACGACAACGGTAAAGAGTTCGATCAAAAGGTATACTGCTCCATGATTGGCTCTTTACTTTATCTATGTGCATCTAGGCCAGATATTATGCTTAGTGTTTGCATGTGTGCTCGATTCCAAGCGGCACCAAAGGAATCGCATCACTTAGTTGTGAAGCGAATTCTTCGATATTTGGCTTACACCCCAACTCTAGGATTATGGTATCCAAAGGGCTCAGAGTTTGATCTGGTTGGATTCTCGGATGCTGATTATGCTGGTGACAAGGTGGATCGCAAGTCTACATCAGGCACATGTCATTTTCTGGGATGATCACCTGTATGTTGGTCTTCAAAGAAGCAGAACTGTGTATCTCTCTCCACTGCTGAATCTGAATACATTGCTGCTGGATCTTGCTGCGCTTAGCTTCTGTGGATGAAGAAAACACTCAAAGACTATGGCATTCATCTGAAGCAAGTGCCACTCTACTGCGACAACGAAAGCGCCATCAAGATTGCCAACAACCCAGTTCAGCACTCAAAGACAAAGCACATTGAGATTCGTCATCACTTTCTCAGAGATCATGTTGTGAAGGAAGATATTGATATCATACACGTCAACACTGAAGAGCAATTGGTAGATATCTTCACCAAGCCCTTGGATGAGAAGAGATTTTGCAAGTTACGGTGTGAGCTAAATATCTTGGAATCCTCAAATGTCCTGTGATCAGGCACACATCTTAACACTTATGCATATTGATGACTTAGATGTGCAACACACGAAGTAAAGTATATCTTCAATCAATGAAGACATACATTCTAAGTGTGAATACATTAATGAGGAATTTGACTTCGGAGCTCCACGATAATTGTGCGTCGTGTGTGGGTCTAATATTTCCTATACGGTGGGTAACGCCACCACCAAATGTTCTGTTTGAAATGTTTCACTCATGGCGTTACATTTGCTATGTCTTCACATTTGGTTTGGCTTCAATCTCAACATTCTTCATGATTATCTTCACTATGTTGATTATATATATATATACTAGTGTTCTGTCCTCTACAACATTCACTTATAGCTATGTCTTCTTGTTGAATCTTTTGAACTAAGTGAATGTGATCGGACCCTAACCTCTCTATGCTTTCTATCTCAAACTCTATCTCTCCAAATCATATGCATTCTCTTGAAACTGTCAAATGTCTTCTCTGCGTCCTTGTCAGCAGAAGATACAGAGACAAACATTAAGTCTGCTTTCAATGCTAATTCCTTCACCTGAAACCTGGAGAAGTGGGAACGACCACCCGACAATCCAGGCGTGCGTGGGACGTGGAACAACCTCCGATATGCTGCATGATGGCCATGTGTTCCTCAGATGTGAATCGCCAGGGGCATCTGTGTAATAACACTGAGCCGTCCCTGTCCCTATAAATACATGCCTCACCTCAGTCATTATCCTTTCTTCCACTCTCGCACGAACCCTAGCGCCACCGCTAGCCCTTGACAACGCCGGCGACGAAGCGCTTAGCTGCCGCAACCTCTCCGACGCCGTCTTCATGCCGACCGCGGACATCATCTTCTCCGCCGTCGCCGTAGGTGTCCTCCGTCGCCAAGTTATGGCACGGACGATCAAACTGCTCGGCCTCCTCTTCCACTCCGTCTAGCAGTTCTTCGTGTGGTAAATAAAACTTCCTTTTTACGGCCCCTTTGATCCTATAGATTCGTCACTTTCTACCACAAGCAGTTTCTGTTCACACAAGTTGGATCTATTTCATACTGCATCTCATAATATACTGCATCTCATAATATGCCTAGTATATTCACTTATGCTTCACAAAGTAGTTAGATTCCTCACTTGTACTGATCCGTGGATTCGTACAAATCTGGAACCAACTCCTTATCTATGAGTGAATGTCTTAGCACAATGAGGTCAATGTCTTCTAAACTGATTTATCTTCAAAATCTTCTGAGAATGCATATAACCTCTTCCCCTTCCCTTGCACCTTAATGCTGTCACAGGTACATGTCCGTGGGAGAATCCCTTGGATCTCATAGTCTGCATTCATTTGCAGAATTCTTATAGCATCATATAAATTCTCCCGAAGACAGTTCCTGTTTGTCCAGCAAGCGAAAGCCTTTGAAGCCTTTGAACGTATTGAAGCCATTAAGTTTAAAGTTCATGGCTGCAGAGAAATCAGCAAGGAAGGGTGGCAGAAAGCATCAAGGAGAAACATCAAGAGATCTGCCCGATGACCTCTCTGAGCTATACAAGATAGACCCTGAAGAGGATTACAATCAGTGCAAGACACGAATCCAATGGATTCGACGATATTGGGCAGAACAGTGGTTCAAGTACAGGTTTGTGACAAAGGAATATGCTGAGAAGAATGCCATCAAGCGACCATGGGGAGACATCCTATACAAAAATCTTCAACCCAGGTCCAGAGATGAAGCCATTGAACAAGGCTTCTATCCCAGCATGGTCTGTGGACCACAGCCTGCGGATGCTGACGCATCGTCACTGCTATGGTGTCGTGACGACAATCTTTCAAGCGCAATTTCTAGTTTTCCCAGAATTCGGCGAAGCAGAACAAGAAGTCATTGGGATTAGACTTCAACCCTGGTCCCTCTGCTCCCTGTGCCGATGGCACCCGCGAAGCTGAACCCAATCTTGTTGGGCCCTTCTACAACCTGGAAGGTCTCATCACTCATATCGTGGTTCAAGGGACAGCTGTGGATGAGCCTGCAGATGACGCTGAATCTGATGAAGCGCCTGCAGCGCCGAAGCCAAAGAAACTGAAGCAGCCTAAAGCTTCAAAGCCTGCCTCAGCACCAAAAATCTCACGGGCGAAGTCACTGGCTACTGCACCTCCTGAAGACAGTGTGCAGTCTGAAGATCTGTCACGCATCTCCAAGCCCCCGAAAGTCAAGATGCCTCTGCCACACACCAGCCAAGAACTGACTGCTGCTGCTATTTTGCGCTCCCTGTGCCGATGGCACCCGCGAAGCTGAACCCAATCTTGTTGGGCCCTTCTACAACCTGGAAGGTCTCATCACTCATATCGTGGTTCAAGGGACAACTGTGGATGAGCCTGCAGATGACGCTGAATCTGATGAAGCGCCTGCAGCGCCGAAGCCAAAGAAACTGAAGCAGCCTAAAGCTTCAAAGCCTGCCTCAGCACCAAAAATCTCACGGGCGAAGTCACTGGCTACTGCACCTCCTGAAGACAGTGTGCAGTCTGAAGATCTGTCACGCATCTCCAAGCCCCCGAAAGTCAAGATGCCTCTGCCACACACCAGCCAAGAACTGACTGCTGCTGCTATTTTGCGCAACGATGCCATTGATCTGTCCAATCCTGCAGATGACGCTCTTGAGCAACTGATCAAGAGCAAAGAAGAAGCATAAATCTTCAACAATTTGCCTCTCTTTGACATGGCAATCATCCACGACATCATCGATGAGTGGTTTGACACGCCCAACCTCAGCTTTGAAGACCTGCAACTTCCCATTGGCCTTAGTGTCGCCTTCCATGGCGACATTGCTTCAGAACTAGCTCTAGCTCAGCGCATCGTCGAACTAAAGCAAAAGATTGATTTTGAGAAAGCTCAGTTCAAAAATCATATGGCCAAGCTCAGCGTGCAAGAGGTCAAGAATTTCAAGATCATGCTGCACGAGCTCAAAGAAGCCTTTCTCAAGAAGCGTGAAGAAGCTCAAGGTTCTCGTGAGCGCATGAAGAACCTGGCTGACAAGTGTGTACAAGCCTACAATGAGGCTGAGAAGCGCAAGGCCCTTGGGCATCTTGGCATCGACCCCAGGATGGCTGCAAAGCAGAAGAAGAAGCCAGCTGTGGCTGCACCCGACACACCAAGGCAGGAAGCACATCCCATTGTCTTCCCAACCCGCATGACTGGCTCGAAGCCAAAGGCCAGGTCAACCGCTTCAGAACTGAAGAATACGAGGACTACTGAGGCTGAAGCCAGAAAGAGGAAACATTCTGAAGCCTTTGATGCTGCTCCCTCCAAGAAGAAGCGGAAGACCAAGAAGGAACGGGCTGCTCCCACAGAGCCCCTGGTTGTTGAACCTATCTCAATGGTACGCCCTGCATCTACACACCAAGAGCGCCAACTGATTGTCCATGATCCTGCTTCCACAGAGGCTCATACAGCTGAAGACATTCCAGCAGTCGATCACACCGCTGCTGAAGACATTGGTTACCATGAAAATGTTGAAGATGATGTAGTTCTTCCTCAGATCAAGCACCAACAGGTATCATCGCATGTGCTTACGCACAACGAACTCATCAGCATTGGTCGTCCTCTGACGCCAACTGCTCAGGATGCATCATGGGCTGATCACCCACAACAACAAGAAGAAGATGACCTTGAGGCCCAGCCAACTCCAACTCCAAAGGCGTTGCCAGCGCTACGCAGGCTTCGCAAAGGACCAAGGCCTCCAGTCTCCGAGTCTGAAGCTAAAGCTGCTGAAGACATTCCGGCTGCATTAGCCGATGACACCCAAGAAGAAGAACGTGTCCCCACTCCCCCAACTACTGAAGAAGTTGTTCTCGAGGAGAACGTGTCTGTGCCCGACCCTCCAGCTCATCAAGGGGAGGTAGAAAATCTTGAGGCTGCTACCACCAACACGATGAAGCCACTGACGCTGTCATGGCTGAAGCAAATGTGGAGCCTTCACCAACCCATGAACCAGATGTCAGTGAAGCCAATGATGCTACTGCTCCTGTTCCTGCGCCTGCTGCTGGTCCTCAGTTTGACTATCATATTGAGCATAGGCCTCAGGTACAGCAGCCAATGCCAAGGTTGCCCAGGTTTCCAGGTCCTGCATCAGCACCTGGATCCTTCCATGTCAACGGCTTCAAAACAGACAACACCTTCTTCCATAGCTCCAAGAACCCCTACTCAAATGAACGAATATCTTCAGATCGATTCTGGAGCTATCCGCAGCGAAGCTATTACTCATGCATTCTGTACAATCAAGGTCGCATCTTCCCACATATGCGTCTTGACACCGAAGCAATAGCTGGTCTGCCCTGCTTGGAAGAAGCTCTGGATTGCTTCAAAGAGGTTGGATTGTTACCTTTTGTCACCGACCAAGAGCACTGGAACGAAGAGTTGCTGCTCCAATTTTATGCCACTCTTCACATACGAGGTTACAACAGAGATCCGAAGACTTGGGTCCTTGAGTGGATGACAGGAAATGTTCATCACGAAGCCAAAGCCTTTGACATCATTGAGCTCACTGGTCTGCCCACTCCTGGAGATCTCTATGAACCTGGCTGTCAGCTTCATAGTGAAGCCATGGAGAGCATCCTTCAGAAGCCTGAACCAAACATGAGTCAGATGCTCAGTATGATGAAGCCTTTTCCTCCAGATGCTGCCTATCCTAAGGAGTTCCTTGTTGAAGATTGAGGGAGTCCTAGATTAGGGGGTGTTCGGATAGCCGAACTATACCTTCAGCCGGACTCCTGGACTATGAAGATACAAGATTGAAGACTTCGTCCCGTGTCCGGAAGGGACTTTCCTTGGCGTGGAAGGCAAGCTTGGCGATACGGATATACAGATCTCCTACCATTGTAACCGACTCTATGTAACCCTAACCCTATCCGGTGTCTATATAAACCGGAGGGTTTTAGCCCGTAGGCCAACATACACATCAACAATCATACCATAGGCTAGCTTCTAGGGTCTAGCCTCTCTGATCTCGTGGTAGATCAACTCTTGTAATACCCATACCATCAATATTAATCAAGCAGGACATAGGGTTTTACCTCCATCGAGAGGGCCCGAACCTGGGTAAAACTTCGTGTCCCCTGCCTCCTGCTACCATCCGGCCTAGACGCACAGTTCGGGACCCCCTACCCGAGATCCGCCGGTTTTGACACCGACATTGGTGCTTTCATTGAGAGTTCCTCTGTGCCGTCGCTGTCAGGCCCGATGGCTCCTACGATCTTCAACAGCGATGCAGTCCAGGGTGAGACCTTCCTCCCCGGACAGATCTTCGTCTTCGGTGGCTTCGCACTGCGGGCCAATTCACTTGGCCATCTGGAGCAGATCGAAAGCTACGCCCCTGGCCGTCAGGTCACATTCGGAAGTTTTAACTACACGACTGACATCCGCGGGGACTTGATCTTTGACGGATTCGAGCCACTGCTGAGCGCGCCGCACTGTCTTGACGAGCATGATCTAGCTCTGCCGCCGAACAGTGCCCTGGAGGCCGCACCCTCATCGGCTCCGGTCCCTAATTTGGAGCCAATTGCGCCGATCGAGGATGGGCGGTTGGACACCGCCGCGGGGGCTACGATCCCAATGGCGATTGAGCCGAACACCAGCCCTGTACTCTGCGAGACTCGTGACTCCAAGGAGCCGGACTCCTCCCCGGATTCCGAACCCTCCGCGCCCCTGCCAGTCGAATCCGATTGGGCGCCGATCATGGAGTTCACTACCGCGGACATCTTTCAGCACTCGCCTTTTGGCGATATTATGAAATCACTGAAGTCTCTCTCTTTATCAAGAGAGCCCTGGCCAGACTATGGTCAGCAAGATTGGGATGCGGACGATGAAGAAATTCAAAGCCCACCCACCACCCACTTTGTAGCCACTGTCGACGATTTAACCGACATACTCGACTTCAACTCCGAAGACATCGACGGTATGGACACCGATGAAGGAGACCATGAAGAACCAGCGCCTATTGGGCCCTGGAACGCCACCTCGTCACATGACGTATACATGGTGGACGCACCAAAAGACGACGACGAGGAGCGGAAGGACGCACCAAAGGCTTGTTCCCTCGAAAAGCAGTCAAAGCGGCGACGCAAGCGCCGCCCCAAATCCCGCCTCGACAGAAATAGCGATCACACAGACCCTATGTTGGAGTAGGGCGAACCGCTGCCGGACAACGACAGTCTGGATAATCAAACCGAACAAACAAATCCTATCAAGGATAATGGTCCGGAAGACATAACGCCGGACAGACACCCGGAGCAGCAGACTGCCCGTAAAAGGCTTGTTGCCACCGCGAGGAGCCTGAAAAAACAGAAGCAAAGGCTCAAGGCCGCGCAAGACACACTCCAATTCAGATGGAGTAAAATACTCAGCACTGCAGCAAGGTACGGCGACAATCGCCCCTCCAAGAGCTACCCAAAGCGAAAGCTGCTACCTGAATTTGATGAGGAGGCCCTAGAACCCCCACAACCAAATATCAAAGCAGCCACCTGGTCAGGTAGACGACCCCTCTACCAACATAGAGGGGCACACAATGCCGCTCACAATGCAATACGCGACCCCTGCGAGGGCTCGCACCCAAACGACGACGCAACAAGATCCATCTATGGACCACGCAAGTGCGCCCCAGCATATAGTGCAACACAACAAACATCCGAACAACGCGGTACACCTAGCTACAGGGGTGCCGCACACCCCCTATGTTTCACCGATGAGGTGCTGGACCATGAATTTCCAGAGGGATTCAAGCCCGTAAACATAGAGGCATACGACGGAACAACAGACCCTGGGGTCTGGATGGAGGACTACATCCTTCACATCCATATGGCTCGAGGAGATGGTCTCCACGCCATCAAATACCTACCCCTCAAGCTCAAAGGGCCAGCTTGTCACTGGCTCAAAGGCCTCCCCGAAAGCTCCATTGGAAGTTGGGAAGAGCTCGAAGACGCCTTTCGGGCAAATTTTCAAGGGACTTATGTCCGACCTCCGGATGCGGACGATTTGAGTCATATAACTCAACAGCCTGGAGAGTCATCCTGAAAGCTTTGGAGCAGGTTTCTTACTAAAAAGAACTAGATTGTCGACTGTCCGGACGCCGAAGCCTTGGCAGCTTTCAAGCATAGCGTCCGTGACGAATGGCTCGCCAGACACCTCGGCCAAAATAAGCCGAGAACGATGGCCGTATTAACAAACCTCATGATCCGCTTTTGCGCGGGCGAGGACAGCTGGCTAGCCAGATGCAGCACCAGCGACCCCAGTACATCTGAAGTTAGAGATGGAAATAGGAAATCACGGCGCAACAGCAATAACAAGCGCCGGATTAAAGAAGACAGCATGAAGGGCACGACAGTAAATGCCGAATTCAAAGGCTCTCTGCCAGGTCAAAAGCCGCCCCCTAAAGGCACCAGGGATGAACTGTCCAGCCTCAACAAAATTCTGGACCAAGTATGTCAGATCTATAGTACCCCTGGTAAACCCGCTAATCATACCCACAGAGAATGTTGGGTCTTCAAGCAGTCCGGCAAGCTCAACGCCATACACAAGGGGGAGGATACACCAAGTGAAGACGAGGACGAGCCTCCCAAACAAGACGCGGTGGAGCAAAAGAAATTTCCACCAGAAGTCAAAACAGTAAACGTGTTACATGTGATCAAGGGAAAAAACAACACGGCACTCTCAGGAACATATACCCAAGTGCCTGTCACCGCGAAGTCCTTCCACTGGTCGTCTCAAACGATCACTTTCGACCATCGCGATTACTCAGCAAGTATCCGACACGCAGGATGGGCTGCCCTCGTATTAGACCCAGTAATTGCCGGATATCACTTCACACGAGTCTTGATGGACGGCGGCAGTAGCCTAAACCTAATATATCAGGATACAATCCGCGGGATGGGGTTAGACCCAACACAAATTCTCCATAGCAATACTACTTTTGAAGGAGTAACGCCAGGCCTAGGGGCTCATTGTACGGGCTCCCTCTCATTACAAGTTACATTCGGCTTCCCCGATAACTTCCGTCGCGAGCATTTAACTTTCCACATCGCTCCGTTTCAAAGTGGCTATCAAGCAATGCTCGGACGCGAAGCTTTTGCTCGCTTTAATGCAATACCACACTACGCCTCCGTCACACTCAAGATACCTGGTCCACGTGGCATCATTATAGTGCACGGAGATATCAAGCGCTCTCTACGCGCCGAAGAGAGTGAGGCTGCCTTGGCAGCCGAACATTAAAGGCGTCCGGACCAGCGATTGAGTCCGGCACCGCTATTTACACCGAATAAGTGACCACACCCCTATTTGTCAATACAAGGGGCTCAACGCGCGCAGACAAGTGGCAATTTCTTATCATCTTCAATTATACATGGTTTCTTTGAAAACCACCTTTTTGGACGCCAACTTTCTCATTTAACTTCCTCTCTTTTACAGACGATCATCGTGCTACACCCGTCCAGGATACGGCACAACGGAGACACAGGCGCAGACGTGCAGCAGGGACCCGCTCAAAGGATTCTTTTTAGATTAAGACCCTGCGTAAACCTTTTTTACTGTCTCTTGTTGGTACATATCCACCGTTGTGAAGGATGCTAACGTCTTGGCATGTGGCCACGCCAGAACAATGCACGTACCTGGACACAAGGGGCTTCTTAAAAAGGCCATTATTTAGGCCCGGTTTATACCGCAAAGACCGAATACCTTAGGGAGTGTTCGGCGTCGCGAGTTTGGCCCTATATGCATCAGCTCCGAATCATTGTCTTTGGTCAAATGTTGGGTTTGCCCGGCTCCTGTGTTTTGGTGCCTTACGTTCCGTTTACCGGCTAAGGTAGCACCAGGAGAACTACTACGATTGTGCCCTGGTTCATCCGGACGAGCACCTCAGTAGAGAAAGTCGAAAACTGACTGTCATGATATAGCGTGAGACTGGTCAACCACTCGACGACCTATGGGAATGTTAGAATTCCTCCACCTAAACGAAGGGCCGTTCTCCGGCCAGGCATGTACGCACCCCGAGATCGGGAGAGTGTGGAGCCACCAGGGGCTATCTAGTAGCCCCACTGTGAAACTCCTATGGCTAAGTGAAAGTGTTAAAGCATTATAGTCTGGTTGCCTCGCTCGCTCCGCTATCACCTCCTTAATAGGACCAAGACATTGGGTTAAGTGTGAACGCGTGTTTTTGCTAGCACCTCCGCATTATATGCGTGGGGGTTGAAGCCGACGACTGCAATCTTTTAGGTTATACACACGTATACAAAAACGGCTGCCCAGGAGGCATCATATTACTTTCAGGCAAAAGTACAAAAATAGCCTTATCAAACTCTATAAAAGCATTTCGCTTACAATGATATTACATATCACTCAAACATAATATTTTTTGAGCACTGGGTCTCTACCAAACGGGCACCCTCAAGAACTTCTTCAAAGTAGTGCTCAGCAGCCTTTCGACCTTTGGCAGAATCCCGCGCTGCAACATTGGTAGCATCCATCTCCGCCCAGTATGCCTTGACACGGGCAAAGGCCATTAGTGTGCCCTCTATGCACGCCGACCTCTTCATCGCATCAATGCGCGGCACCACATCGAGTAACCGTTGCACCAAGCTGAAATAGCTGTTCGGTTTTGACCCTTCCGGCCATAACTGATCCACCACAGACCTCATGAAGAGTCCGGACAACCTATTTAGTTCGGCCCATTCGGCTAATTGGTCAGTTAATAAAAGTGGACGCTCGGGAGTATGGAATTGTCTCCAAAACAGCTGGTCTACTCCACGGTCCATCTGACCCTGGAAGTACTTGGCCGCATCGGCAGCGCTCGCCGCCAAATCCATATACACATCCTCCGAGCTCCATAGCCGATCCAGGAGGGCATACTGTGGATCTCCAAACTTCCTCCGCAACATAAAGGATTTCCCAGCTACAATATCCTCGGCTTCCCGCAGCTCCTCCTTCTTTGCCCTCATAGCAGAGCGGAGGTCCTTTCTCGTCACAGCAGCCTTCTCAAAGTCCGATGTCTTTGCCTCGTTTTCCTTTTCAAGAACCTGACAACGGTCGGCAGCGGCTTTTAATTCTATGGCCATCTTGTCTCGGCTCTTGCCATGTGCGGCCTTCTCGGCTTGCAACTCTTCGGCCGCCTTTAAAGCAGCCGCATTACCCAACCTTGCTTGTTACTGGGCTCGGGCAAGTTCTGCCCGCAAGGCTTCAACAGCGGCAGCCCCATCTGCAGTCACAACATATTTAAGATACTGGCATCATGCTACTCTTCCTATGTGACGTTCACCAGATAATGACACTTACCCTGTGCCTCGTCATGACTTTTGTTAACAAGCTCGATGTCGGCGTCTACCGCATCCAACTTCCATTCTAAATGGGCAAAGTCGCTAGTCCGGTTAGCCACCGGAGCTTCCATCACCTGCACATAGAGGCAGTATGGTTATTACCTGGGAATATGATCCTCTATTCGTCATCGTTTCTTACGACAACCAGAGTCTCAGGGGCTACTATCTACACAGGACACACCTAGCATGTGCAGGACTATCATACATTCTTTTACATACCTCAAAACCTGTCAGTAGACTCATAAAAGCTTCATGCAATCCGCTTTCGGCGGACGATATTCTCTCTATCACCGTATCCATCAGCACACGGTGTTCATCTGAGATGGCCGCTCACCCCACCAACTCCCTCAGCACATCCGATCGCACACTAGACGGTGCCGGACTCTTTTGTCTCCTCTCTTCGGGAGCCGGACACTCGGAGCTTCGGGGGTCAATGGGATTATCTTCTAGCCTCACCGGACTCGGAGAGGCCCTCCGCGACGACACTTCAGGGTCGCCCGCTTCCGGAGCGGAGGAGTCCGGAGGAGGCGTTTCGCTCTCCATCATCTCTCGAAGAAGATCCCCCGAAGATGAGCTCATTTGAGAGGGGCTAAGGCCCGAACTGTGAAAATATATGCGGTGGTTATCTTCTCAAAAGAAAAAGATGGCATATCTGTACTATTAAAGTATTTCGGGTCACTTACGACTCACGGGGAAATTGATCCCCTCGCGGACTTTGTGCGGCAACGGTGCCCCCCGAGGTAGGACCCTCTTTGGGAGACTTCTTCTCCCGTTTGGAAGTTTCGACTTCCGAATCCCCGGGCGCAGTCCTTTTCCTCTTCTAGTAGTGTTCCTTCATGGAGACGCTTGCTCCCTCGGCTAGAATGGGCAGCGTTGAGGGCCCGCGTCCGCCCGCATTACCCTCCGTAGTATTTTCCTTTAAGGGCTCCGGGCGGGGTGCGGTCTGGAGCATCTTCTCCAATACCGGATTTTCCAACCCCTCAGGGAGGGGGGAGAACACCGAATCAACTTTGCGTTTGCTAGCCAGTCCTGATCAAAAGGCAAACTCTCAAAAATAACTTCGTAACAAATGAGAGACAGTATGTTCAGCCGGAAGATTCCTTACCTGTTCGGCGGTGCGGGTACTGCTCAGGCCCACATCCTCGGTGATTTCCGGACACTCCACCTGAGGTCCGAAGAATGACTTGTACATCTCCTCGTGCGTCAAACCGAGGAAATTTTGAATAGCACACGGTCCCTCGGGATTGAACTCCCACAAGCGAAGGGGCCGGTGTTTGCAAGGCTGGACATGGCGAACCAGCATAACTTGTGCTACTGCAACCAAACTGAAATCTCCATCAAAGAGATCTTGAATGCGGCTTTGCAGTATAGGCACGTCCTTGGCCGGACCCCAGCTCAATCCTCTGCTAATCCATGACATCAGTTGTGGTGGAGGGCCCGGGCAGAAGACAGTGGCGGCCGCCCACTTGGCACTTCTAGGAGCCGTGATGTAGAACCACTCCTGTTGCCACAACTCAGACACCTCTGGAATGGAACCCTTGGGCCATGTGGCTCCCGTCATCTTGTGTATTGAGGCACCTCCACACTCCACATGTTGCCCCTCGATCGTCTTCGGTTTTACTTCAAAGGTCTTGAGCCATAGGCCAAAGTGAGGGGTAACCCGGAGGAAGGCCTCGCACACGACGATAAATGTCGTGATATGAAGAAAGGAGTTCGGAGCTAGATCATGGAAATCTAGCCCATAGTAAAACATCAAGCCCCTGACAAAAGGATCCAATGCAAGGCCTAGACCTCGGAGGAAGTGGGAGACGTACACGACGCTCTCGTTGGGTTCGGGGGAGGGGACGACCTGCCCCCGGGGAGGCAGCCGATGCAGAATCTCGGCGGTCAGATATCTGGCCTCCCTCTACTTTTTGATGTCTTCTTCCGTTATGGAGGAAGGCACCCATCGGCCATGAAGGCTAGATCCGGACATGACTGAAGGTTCAGAGCACCTGACCTGAACTTCGGGCGCTTGAGCCTGAGGGGGGGGGAGGATTCGATTGAGCACGGGAGGGAAAAATAAAAGCCTGGTCCCTTTATAAAGAGGGTGAATATCAAGCATCCTCTCCGTGTCCGTTTGGACTTGCCTATAATTTAGGAATCCTAGAAGCGGTTGGGTTACCCACACCCGTATTGATGAGAATCCCGGAATAAGGGGACATGATCTCTGCTTTAACAAGACGTCCCATGGAAACCGCCTCGCATGACGCGCTGAGGTGGGGTAATAAAACGACTCGGATAAAGGCTTGGCCGTGGTGTGACACATTACAGAATATGTCAGCAGATTAGATTTGTGTAAATATTATTCTCTCTATGGCAAAATGTGGAAACTTTTTTTGCAGAGCCGGACACTATCTTTGTGTTCAAAATCTTCTATGAAGTACTTGGAGGAGGAACCCGCCCTGCAATGCCGAAGACAATCTGCGTGCCGGACTCGCCGTCATTGAAGCCTGGTTCAGGGGCTACTGAGGGAGTCCTGGATTAGGGGGTGTTCGGATAGCCGAACTATACCTTCAGCCGGACTCCTGGACTATGAAGATACAAGATTGAAGACTTCGTCCCGTGTCTGGAAGGGACTTTCCTTGGCGTGGAAGGCAAGCTTGGTGATACGGATATACAGACCTCCTACCATTGTACCCGACTCTATGTAACCCTAACCCTATCCGGTGTCTATATAAACTGGAGGGTTTTAGTCCGTAGGCCAACATACCCATCAACAATCATACCATAGGCTAGCTTCTAGGGTCTAGCCTCTCTGATCTCGTGGTAGATCAACTCTTGTAATACCCATACCATCAATATTAATCAAGCAGGAGGTAGGGTTTTACCTCCATCGAGAGGGCCCGAACCTGGGTAAAACTTCATGTCCCCAGCCTCCTGTTACCATCCGGCCTAGATGCACAGTTCGGGACCCCCTACCCGAGATCCGCCGGTTTTGACACCGACAAAGACCTTGAGTATCTGCCACGGACTATCTATCACATTATAAGGCGAACTCTCTGGCCCATCAGAGGACATTCTCCATATGCAAAGCAGGAAGGTGCAATGAAGACTTTGGTCTTCTATATTCTTCACGGCAAATGCTTCAACGCACAAAACTTCTTCATCCGTCAACTTGCTGCTTCGGGATCTGATCTTTTTGGCTTGAAGTTCTACGCTCCATTGATAATGCGGCTGATCAAACTCCACTCAGGTATCTCATATCAGCCCTCTGCTCGCAATCATCGGATCTTTATTCCTGACGTGGATATGTCCATTGAAGCCCTCTATCCAGAGCCTGCCAAGGAGCCTCTTAGTCTTCAGAATGCGGAGCATCAAAGTTTCTCTTACAACATTGAAGGAGTTGAAGCAGTCACTCGTGTTTATCCTCTGGCTGGCACTACACGTGCACCTCATCGTGCCCTCACTGAAGCCACTGAAAGCACTATTTCCCAACGGCCCAAGAAGCGATCTCGTGTTCTCAATGACCGAGAGCTTCTGGTTGCTCTTCATTAGAAACAGGATAGGCATCATGACTGGCTGAAGCGCCAAATGCACAGCCTCTTGGTGGATGTCAATCGCATTCGCAACCTTGCCACCAAGAATGCCTTTGTTGCCCATGAAACTTGTCGGCGTACATGGAAAGGGTTGACGCTTATGTTCTCTGAGAATGATCTTCAAGAGGATGGCTTCTCTGAACGTTTCAAGTTTGACTCCACACCTCCCCGAAGGGCTGTGCTGCGACGAACTCCCTCACTTGAAGACTCTGAGTTCTGTTCCTCTACGGCAACTGTGAATGCCAGAGTGATCAAGGACGAAGACGATGCTACTTCACCGCTCCCTCCTTCAGCACGCGCCGTCACTGCCCCGAGCTCATCTGCACCGCCTAACAACATCGACGACCCTGCTACTTCACCTACTCCTCATGGGAATGAGTAGATGCTCTATGTCTTCAAACCTTTTGGTGGATGTCAACCGCATTCGCAACCTTGCCACCAAGAATGCCTTTGTTGCCCATGAAACTTGTCGGCGTACATGGAAAGGGTTGACGCTTATGTGCTCTGAGAATGATCTTCAAGAGGATGGCTTCTCTGAACGTTTCAAGTTTGACTCCACACCTCCCCGAAGGGCTGTGCTGCGACGAATTCCCTCACTTGAAGACTCTGAGTTCTGTTCCTCTGCGGCAACTGTGAATGCCAGAGTGATCGAGGACGAAGACGATGCTACTTCACCGCCCCCTCCTTCAGCACGCGCCGTCACTGCCCCGAGCTCGTCTGCACCGCCTAACAACATCGACGACCCTGCTACTTCACCTACTCCTCATGGGAATGAGTAGATGCTCTATGTCTTCAAACCTTTTTGGTCCTTACTAACAAAAGGGGGAGAAGCATATGAGTTTGATAGTCTTCAAGCGGGTCCATATGGGCGGTTACTTTATGTTTTGCCTAGTGTTTACAACTCTTGTTTTGATACATTTGGTTCTTTGAGTTGTAACACTTAAACTCGATGGTCGTCTGCTACTTATTTGCTATTTTGTGATGCGATGATAAATTCCGCATGTGCGACGATAAATTCCGCACTTAGATCATTTTGCAGACGTCCATTTTCCATTATGCATGTCATTATCTTCACATACTTTTCATGCATGATGAATTGTTATCATAAGTTGAAGAGGATCTCCACAAATACAACCTGCCATGTGCATTTTCATTCCAAAAGCAAATTACTTATATGCACATCTTCAGGGGGAGCCCTTGCAACTTATGAAGACAATTCCTTATCCTTTACAATTTCACATATTATATTCCCTGTTGAAAACTTCAACTAGTTTGTCATCAATCACCAAAAAGGGGAGATTGTAAGTGCATCTAGTGCCACCCCTAGTTGGTTTTGGAGTATTGACGACAAAGCTAGTTGAGGGACTAATGTGTTTGTGAGAATTGCAGGATAACACAGGCAGATGTCCCTCATTGATTCGGTTTTCCTACCAGAGATGACCCCTAAAAATGTATGTAGACATTGAAGTCAAAGGTGGTATGTGAAGACATTCACATTGAAGACTATGACAAGAGAATACATCGCATGAAGACTATGGAGCGCGAAGACTTAGATCTTTCGTAGTTCTTTTTCTTCTTTGTTGAGTCATAGGAACCACCGTACTGTTAAGTGGGGTCCAAGAGAACCAGTCAGAATGACTGAAGTGATGCTTAACCAAAATCCTATGTCTTCGAGTGAAGACTATGAGAGCGAATCTTGTCTAGAGTTGGACAAGTCAGCTTTGCTTGTAGCCCAAGTAAAGTTGCCGTGTGAGTTTGAAATCTGACCGTTGGAACACGTGTCAGTTCCTTAGTGACCCAGGGTCATTTCGGACAAATCAGGTCGGGTTGCCTAGTGACTATAAATAGCCCACCCCCTACAACCATAAACGGTTGGCTGCTCAGAGTTAAAGTACGGCTGTTGTCGTTTGAGAGCAACCCACCTCGAAGCCTTTGAGAGAGAATTCCTTGCGAGGATAAAGCCCTAACCACCCAGAGCCAAAGAGTGTCAGGCATCACTTAAGTCGTCTTGTCTGTGTGATCTGAAGACTTATTACACTTGAGGACTGTGAATCCTCCAGCCGGTTAGGCGTCATGTTCTGAGCATCCAAGAGTCATTGTGGATCGCCGGTGAACGAGGTCTGGGAAGGTTTGGAAGTCTACCTTGAAGACTTAGCAGAGTGATTGGGCGAGGTCTGTGTGACCTTAGCTCAAGGGGAATACGGTGAGGACTAAGGGTTCTGAGCTGCGTGTTCAGGACTGGGTGTCCAGGACTGCGTGTCCTCAGGTTTAAATACCTAGCCGCCCTAACCAGACGTACAGTTGTCACAGCAACTGGAACTGGTCCAACAAATCATTGTCTTCAACGAGTCACTGGTTTCATCCTTCCCTTCCTTTACTTACTGTTGGTCCTTGTGAAGTCATTGCATGATTGTATTATCTTTTGTCTTCACTGAGTGACTGCTTGTTCTGATTGGCTTCACAATATCTTCCTACCTGATCCTTACTTCCTAGCTGCTATTAGTCATTGTGCTTTCACTTCTTTGGTTACTTGACTAAGGTTGCCTAGTGTAGTCTACCTTCCGCTGCGTGGTAATAGGTTTACTTCTATCGTTTGTCTTCGAAACTTCCGTGTTTTGAAGACTTTCATAAAAATCGCCTATTCACCCCCCCTCTAGTCGATCACTAGCACTTTCAGTCCTACTATTGAGACCTAAGTGTGTGACCACGATTTGGTAAAGGTATCGATGAGACGCCATGTAGGAGTACATGGTGGGTTGTTTCATTGGAACCGTCCTTAGGAACTGATATCTGTATGTGTGATTTAAGATCAGCTACTACCACACATTGGGATCCTTAATTGACTCTCTCGACTTATTAACCGCCCCTGTCCTCTGTCCAGGAGTTGCAAGTAGTTTTGGGTATTTGTAGTATGCTGAAGGCCGTGCGCAGCGCTGGCCCGAGAGGTGGGCTGTGATGCGATAAGCATGTGGCCCGGTCTACCGAGTCACCCGTTTGGTGACCCGGGAACCCTGCACACATCGTTCGAGGCCACAGTGGAAACCTCGTCCGGACTCCCTGCGGATGGAACCTGAATAGGCAGTAAACCTGAACTAGGGACTTCGTGTGGTTAGTCAGGTCGTGGCCGACACCCTCGCTAGGCTGTATGGATATGGTGAATATGTGGACTCGTGTGTGCCACCTCAAAAGAGTTACTAGCAGTCGTAGTACAGGATAGCCACTGAGTCAAAGCTGGCTTGCTGCAGTCAAACCCCACAACCCCCTTGTTGATACTGATGCATATGTAGTTAGTTCTGATGTAAGTCTTGCTGGGTACATTTGTACTCATGTTTGCTTAATTTACGTTTTTGTAGAGAGACCCAGTCTCACTAGTAGTTTCGCGTGGACTTCGACGTTTATCTTGTTACCTCAGCTACAATCTTGTACCCTTGGGAGGGTCTTGTAGATAGTCAGGCTTCTTAGCCTTTTTCATTTGTAGTTGTCTGTACTCAAACATGTTATGCTTCCGTTGCTTGTATGCTCTGTATGTTGGATCATGTGACCCCTGTCTGTAATAAATGCTATGTGGCTCTTCTGGGCCTTTATCTATATGAGTTGTTGAGTTATGTTGTGATGCCATGTTGTACAGCACATACTTGCATGCTATGCATACGTGTAATGTGTATTGCTATGTGTGGGATCCAACAACCTAGTTGTTTACTCTTCGTAGCCTCTCTTATGGGGAAATGTCTCCTAGTGCTTCCCCTGAGCCATGGTAGTTCTCTACTACTCCGGAACACTTAGGGTGGCTGGCATGTGTCCTTCTTTGTTCATGTGTCTGTCCCTTGGGGAAATGTCACGCGTTGTTCCTTTAAGTCCTTGTAGCTTGCTACGACTTGGGTTCAAACGTTGATGACCGACACGTTCATTACTGGGTTATGTATGCATATCCCTGTAAGTTAGTGCCACCTTGGGTTTACGACTAATCATGTCGGCTCGGGTTCTCTATGATATGGATTCTAGCGACACTATCATATACGTGAGCCAAAAGGTGCAAACGGTCCCGGGCCAGGTAAGGTGGCACCCGTGGGAATACCGTGCATGAGGCCGCAAAGCGATATGATGTGTTACATTCTAGATCGGTGTGACTTAGGATCGGGGTCCTGACATCTTTGGTATCAGAACCTGACTACCTGTAGGATTACCAAGCCAAACTGGTGGATGTTGAGTCTAGAAATGCTTTAGTTACATAAGGGAATAGATTGTGTAAGGGAATGCAAGGCTCTTTTTACTCCTTTACCTTATGCCCTTCTGATCTGAGTCAACCTCTTCCTTTCTTCGGGGATTAAGAACTAGGCTTCTCATTCTTCTATCAGGATCACGTGTTACTAATCCATAGACTTATAGGATTGTTGATTTCAAGCCTCAGTTTGGTTCTACTACTTTCGTATGCTGACTGTTGATCTTGAAACCTTGATATTGCGATGCTAAGTGGTTATGCCACCATTTTGCACGATGTCTCAAATCTTTTTGAGCATTTACATTTGTTATGTTGTCCGAGTCATCCCAGGTCTCCAAATAATCTGATGCATTTGCAAATTCTTTCTCCCTATTCCGATGTCTTCTTAGGCCAGGTTAACCACACTAAATCAGAGAGTTCAGGTACCCTATTGCCTCGACATATATGTTGCATCTATTATTATGACACTAGGGTATTCTAGAGAACCACCCAGTAATCTAGCAATGCTTGATATTCTCCTTGTGATGATTCTGGCCATCATTCTCGAAATCATCCCGTGATGCCATTTAGTTAGTAGGCATTCTATTTATGGGTCCCTGGACCCAAGTTTCACCCAACTTACCGCATGCTGATAGTGTTTGCTAGTCCCTTTAGGATATTAGAAACCCTGTGATAGTCTTTGAGGTCCATGGTATATCATTCTCCCAATACCATGAACCAATATGGCAGAAGCTCTTTGAACCAAAAGATCACAACCAAAGTGCTCTTGATGAGTTCCCCATTCCATATTGTGACTCTGCCAGTCCTTCCTCTTCTGCATGGGTTATCCGGAAGAAATGCTGAACTTTGCTCAACATACTAATCCATGCATCAACAACTCAAAAAGTTATATGTTCCTTGAGTTGTCCCTCTCTAATGGTATTTCGTCTTTCGTCTATCAGTTGATCATCAAGAGTAGTTGTGCATTCGTGTTCATCGATGCCTTTTACTCTTGTGGTCCGTCAAGCCATTCTATTCCAGAATGACTAGGAGAAACAAATTCTAGTACCTCATCCTTTTCATGGATTGGATCTAAGCAGTTGTATTCTGCAGAGCAAATGCAAATCTAGCTTCTGGTTTGTTTTACCCTGAAGTATTACCCACTTTAGGTCAAGAATATCATAGGAATTGCACCACGTCTTATGAATTCTTGACGAAGTGATACTTCTCGCCATCATCATTCATTTCTTGGTCCCGCGTTACTGCAACCGCAATGCCGACAAGTGAACTATGATGTGTGAAATCAATACTCCTAGCAACCCCGTTGCTTGGTAGTTAATGGACAATACTCTCATTCTTAGCGTGCTAGTTATTGAGCCATCATCCTAAGAATGATCATGCTACCTAGTCCATTTTCTTGGTGCACCCTTCGATCAATGAGTTCGGATTGTATCAGTCTCTCACTTTTTGATCATATCATCTTCCCTGGAAAGCAAGATATCTCTCGACCTTAATAACATATCGATGGTTCGTGATTTTCTGAATATCTTCTCATAAGTATTACTAGGTTGTTCCCTGACCGCTATGTTGAGTTCGTGATCATGCTAGTTTTTCCCTAAACCACCCCTCGTCCAAGAATCTATGTTGGATACCCCTGAGCTAGTTTGATGTAGTGTAGAACCCTAATCGGCCGATCTTTCACGGAAGGAGCAGAGTCCCGCGAAGAACACGAGGAACACAAAGGGGAAAACGAGAGAAACACCAGGGGAAACGAAGAGGAACACTCAAACCAACATGAATAAGTCACACATGTGCTAGATCCTCGGATACATCGAATGATACACGGTACACGATCAACTAGGGACGATACAATGGTAGCGGTCTTCTCCGTGAGGAGATATTGACTTCTTCCCTAAAAGGGGTCTTGAATCCGCTTGGGGGATCTTCTCCGGTGGAGGCTCGAATCTCCGTGGAGAAGGTAACCAAGTGGATGAGCAAAGCTCTCACACAAACATGAGCTAAACCTTTGATAACCCTAAAACGTAGGTGGAGGGGGAGTATATATAGTCTAAGGGGCGAAGGGGTACATGGGCCTCGGTCCAGATGCACTGCACGCAGGCAGGGAAGGCTGGACGTCCGGGCGTCGGGCCAGATGTCCGGGCCTTCGCGGAGGGCTGGATGTCCGGGCTGGAGGGGCCGGATGTCCGGGCTGGCGGGGTTGGTCTTGTTGCTCTCGGGTTCGGCGGTGTCCGGATTTTCGAGGCCGAGGCCGGATGTCCGGGGATGGCGCCGGATGTCCGGCAGCTGATGTTGTTGGCCGTCTGTTGGGGCAGCCCCTACGCTCTGCCCCGACGCCAGATGTCCGGTCTCTGGCCCGGATGTCCGGCCGTTGTAGCTTCAGTAGCTCCGTCTTCTTCCATCGTCGCTTCCAGGCTTCCCTCGTGGATGGTGTAGTTCTTCCTTGGCACTTGAACTCCTCCTCGTCATCCGTGAAGCTCCGACAATACCTATGCATGCACACGGGAGAAGTGTCAAGTAGTATACCATCCTCGAAGGGGTCAAGTGAGCACGTGTAAAGGAGATGATTCACCTTTGAGTATGTGAAGTAGATGCCGCATGTGTCACTCACCGAACGGACTCTTGACATGGTGATGTCCATAGGATGCTCCGCATCATCTCCCCTCCCTTGGGAAAGATCCGACTTCGATCGAAAACCAAATCACCATGGGAAAGAGATGGCTTCACCGTGTAGATGTGGACGTTCACCAAGTACTTGTCATCTTGAAGCTCGAAATTGGCACTCTCCAATGTCGCACCGTCTTGTGATTCCTTCAAAAGGAGTAAGGACAACAAACACTTGGAAAAAACAAATGTGGTTAGCGTTAGTGCAAAACCAAGCTTTCGATAGGTGAGTCACTAAACAAGTGTCGTCATCATGCAAAGCATATGGTGTGACAAAGGATTGTGACATGGAATGTAAGCATATCAATCGAGCACAAGCAAATATATCATGGGGACAAGCATGTAAATGTGAGGTAGTGATGCAAATATGTGTAACAAAAGAATAAGCATCTACCTCAAAGTCATAGCAAGCATGGGCAAAGCGCTCAATGAAAGGTCTATGGTAGGCATAAGAATCATTCACAACACCAAATAAAATGAAGTGTCTAAACACACGGGTCAAGTGCAAGACAATCCAAGCATAATGTGCATGGGGTGTAGTGAATATCGTGTGGCACTCAAGACAATGGAAAGAGCAATTGTTCATCATGTGTGAGGCAATCAAGGCAAGCATGTAGCAATCAATGGGACATGGCATATGTGAAGTTATGACATTGCTGCAACCAAACATATGAGAGGAGCACGTAATCCAAGAATTAGATGCAACACACAAGGCATATATATCATGATGCATGGAACGGTGAAAATGACAAGTCGAAGCAAGATCTCTAATGTGTGTGCAATCAAGTGGTCCAAGATGGACAATAAGTCTCATGGTGCAAGAAACACAAGTAGTATGATCCACAATATCCATGCTCAAGAAAGATGTCACCTTGAAAGCGTGTCCTCGTGCATCCTTCACAATGCCGAAGTACAAGCAAGTGCGATGTAGAATCATCATGGTAGAAGGTGGTTCGCTCTCAAGTGCTTGGATTGTCAACTCACGTGATGTGGAAGTTGACACGAAGTTCAAGTATTCTACACATGCACACAACATAAGAAAGAACGTATGTGCATGGTATATAAACACATCATCCATCATGATGGTTCTTTTCTCTTGCACATAACCATTAGAATCACAAGTGCATGAATAATGTGATGCAACAATGGCAATATTCATGGCACTAGGTATATGGTGCAAAGAGGTAATACAAGCATGCTTCACAAGAAATATGTCAAAATCTCCAAATATATGCGAAAATGCTATGGGGGCAAACTCATTATCAAGAATAAAGGCATAATTGCACTCAATACATGGCAAATCATCTAGCATGAGAGAGGAAACATATGGAGATATATGACGGAAAGCAATAACAATCATGTGATAAGCATGTAGATGGTTGTCATCAACCGCATTAAATGAGCAAGTATGAATCATTGGTGATGCAACATAAGCAAGCATAGTAATCAAGTCGTGCAAGCTAGTAGTGTGAAGATGCAACATACTAGAGGAAATCATGGCCATCATGTAATGTGAGCAAATAATAGGCATAGACAATGCACATGACATATCGCAAGCACGAACACAAAGCAAGATCATAGTATCATCATAGGCATGGGGCACAAAGCAAACATGGCAATAACAAGCAATATCTCCACCAAGCTTGCAAATACACATACTAGTATGAGAATCAATCATCATGTGTAATGCAAAGCATGGGTCACGAATGCATGGCAAAGGCATAGTAATGAACATATCATGCAAAGTGAACATGGAAAGATGGGCAAAGGATATATAATGGACAATAACCCATAGCCAACTGAGGGTCATGTAGAAGAAATGCGCGAAGTCTTTGCACAAAGAGGGCGGTGGGAAAGACACTCCATGGGATCCCAAGTCATCATTGCTCTCTAGAGCTCGTTTTGTCAACTCATGGGATTGCGAGGTTGACAAGAATTCGTGGGTACCTACACAAACGAAAGAGATTGTGTGTGTGGTAAATGTACACATCATCCATCGTGATGTGTATGTGCACGTGAGTGTTAGCACAAGATAAGCATCTCTCAAAGAAATTTGATGCATGGTATAAGAACATGTCATCCATCATGAAAGAATGGTTATTGTGTATAACACGATGGGGACACAAATTGAGAATGCAAGTATATGGCACATCAATAGCATGTTTATTCATGGGAAGCATATGGTGCACACAAGTATTGGGATCATGCAATGAATGGGATGAATCAAAATCTCCTAAAATGTATGAGGAAACTACGGGGGTCTCCTCATGAGAAATATTGGAAACATCATATGGAGAAAATGGACAACATCCAAAACAATGCATATCCGTAGCTAGGTAGTCATGGCATGGCATATGAGATAAATGATGCAAAGGGAGCATATCAATATCATCACAAGAAAAACAAATGCCAATAACCATGGGATTGTCATCTATGCCATATGTGCAAATTGGGTTAATTTTAATGGCATATGCATAGTCCTTATGAAGAGATTGCAAATATGACATATGATTGATCTCATGCATAGCATATGACAAGTCAAGCGGATTGTCAAACTTGATGTGACCTAGAGAATTGTAACAAAAAATCCTATGTAACATGGCATCACAACTAAAAGACTCCACATGGAAATCATCATACTTATCATAAATGGGTAAATCATCGCATGCGGAAAGCATACTAGCATGAAGCATGTCAGTAAGGGGATCAACATCATGCAAGCAATCAATGTCATGAATGTCTGCTAGTGGGACTAGAGCATCACCTTCACCTATGTTACCATTTTCATTCCACTCACGTGGTGTAGGTGAGGTGGGAAAGACCAAATGGTGGTCATCTTCATCTTGATGGAACCATGTGGGGGGTGCATCATATTCCACCATGGCCATCGTCTTGTCCAAAGGGAGGACGAAGTCATCACGAATCGGCGCGTCATCATAGATGGGACCTAGCACCAAATGAGAAGACACAATAGAGGTAGAGGTCAAGTCGTTAGTGTTGAAAGTGGCCTCACATGACCTATCAACTATCTCACTCTCTCTATGTGGTGGTTCACTCACTCCCACAAGGTAGGTTCACTCAATCTCATGTATGGCGGAGTCACTCATCTCACTCAAGTGGTGGGGGTTGTGGCTCTCCTTACATGGGAACTGTGGCAACACATCATATATGGGGCTAGTGGTGAAGTCACTCTCACTCTCAATATGGTGGCTAAAGTCACTCATGTCATCATACGTCGCCATGGTCGAAGGGAAAATCCCATGCTCAACCATCTCATCGCCGTCGCCATGGATGAAGGCCGAAGATGGCACATCATCACTCTCGCCTCCGAAGATGGAAGCATCATCCTTGCTCATCACCATGTCGCTCACCTCCAAAGCATGTTCCTTGATTGGCTCCATAGTCGTAGTCTTTGCCGCATCGTCTTGAAAAAGAGTCATGGAGGATCGGCATCATCAATGCCATAAAGAGGCATGGAGGTGAAGTCGAACTTGGGAGCACCGTCTTGGAGCTCGTAGGGCTTGGACATCTTGGTGGAACTATCCTCATGCTCGCCTTATTGGATCTTGGTCTTCAAGAAGTGTGCTTGGGTTGGAGAAGCCTTGGCCTTTATGAGTTCTTGTTCCGCCTTGAGAGCACCAATGTAGTTGTCGTCGAGGGACTTGTAGTTCTCGAGGAAGATCGTGTTGGAGATGTCGTTGTGCAATCCCATCATGAAGTGGAACTTCATCGAAATGGGGTCGTCCATGCCGGCTCTTTGCAAGGCTTTCTTCATCTCCTTGAAGTACTCATCGATGGACTTGGATCCTTGGATGGTGTTCTCCAATTGGCGTCGAAGTTGTTCCATGTAGGTTGGAGGCACGAACTCTCTCCGTATATCTCTCATCGTCTTGGGCCAACTCATGTCATAGGTCTCCGATGGTGTGTGAAGCCACCATGTGGATGCGTATTCATGGAAATTCCTTGTGGCGCACTTCACTTGATCTTCGGGAGGAACTTGATGTAGCTTGAGGTAGTCGTCCATCAAACGCTCCCACTCGAGATACTCCTCGGGTTCTTGAGTCCATAGAAAGGAATCACATGGCCAATGTCGAGTCGTAGTAGCTCGTGGAAGTCGCGGACTTGAGCTTGGGGAGCTTCTCTTGAAGTGCTTGTGGGCGAAGATGTCGTATATCGGAAGGCGAAGATGCCTTGAAGTCGCTTGGCGAAGATACCAAGTGAGATGGTGAAGTCGTTGAGAGGTTGTTGGTGTTGAGCTCTTGACCTTCACGTCCTTGTTGGTGATGGTGTCGATGCCGATTTGATTTTTCCAGAGATGGTAGCTCGGAGACATGTGCTCTTGATCGTCTTCTCGAAGATGAGGAAGACCGCTTGTAGGTCTTGATGAGGGCTTTGATCTCCTCCATTTGAGCTCGCATCTTGGCATCGTTGGAGTTGTTCATGGCATCGAACTCGTCATTGTTGTTGTAGACCGAAGATGAAGTGCCTTGCCTATCCATCACTCCAAGAGAAAAATGTGAGTGGTAGAAAGAGAAGAACGAATACCAAATGTGCCTTGATCGAAGTTGAAAGTGGATCAATGATCACTGCAATGTGGACAAGGAAATAGCACAATTGGTACCAATTCTTGTCGGTTTCTCACACCTACACAAATAAGGCTTATGGTGGAGCTTGGTGAGGATAGTGGCACAAAAATTTGATGCGAAATGTGAGCAAGAGTCAATAATGTTGAAAGAGATTCAAAAATTCGCAAGTGTAACAAGTAGACCAATAGAAATATGTGGCACGCGGAAACACACATAGGAATAGATAAATGGGGTCGTGCAACCAAGGGATGAGCTCAAAATGTGGAATCCATGGAAAATGCTCTTGTTGCACAACTCTAGAGAGACGCTAGCACGATTTCTTAATAGGCGGATACGACACTTGTGGACAACCTATAGGAGACAAAGATGCAACGACTTCTATCCCAAGTATGCTATGTATATGATGTTCCAGTGGTATGATCCATGATGATCGGATATGAAAATCTTATATGCAATGTGGTATGATGCTATGGCACTTGCTTACAAGCTTCTTTGCTCTTTCTCTTTTGCTTAAAAGCTTTATTCTTCTTTTTTATATGTATGGCCACTTTTGCACAATGCACAAACCAATATGATATGGATGATATGATACCGATATGATATGGTATGTATGCAATGTATGGTATAGATCACTAATGTGCACAAGTAACGTTGCCGGCAATACTCAAATGGCTAGTCTCGATAGGCAAGTGACGCTAAATGGGCTAGGGGTTATCAAAGCAATGGCAAGGGAATGCACAATGGAGGGATACCATGATACCGAGATGATATGGAGGTTACCATCCTTGGCGATGATGAGTGGCGGTGATCTTGATGGAGATATCAAGATGATGGAGACTCATCCCTATGTAGCCGAAACACCTTAGGAAACGGAAAAAACGCGAACTCAAAATCTCAAATGTCAAATGTCAAATGGTGGTAGCAGGATTTGATGGTGGTTGCGGTAGCTCAATGGGATTGCGGAAATGCAATGATGGGTTTTGCGAGTAGGCAAAGCGGAAGTGGAGGGTAAGGTGGTGTACTATAGATGGTGTCGGAGTTGAAAGCACGGTCCCTAAGTAGCCGAAACACCTTAGGAGACACAACTCACAACACTAACAAAATTGGGTTAAGTTGGGATGGTGGCAGTGTATGGTGGTCAAGCCTAGGCGGAAGTTATGGTGGTGGTGGTGGTTGACGAAGAAGCAACCGTCCCTAAGTAGCCTAAACACCTTAGGAGACTCAAATCACTCCTGAAGCAACCACTAATGCGACGGGGAACAAAATTGGTTAGGTTGCGGATGTCGGTGGTGGTGTAGCGGGTGATGTGGTGTAAGCTGCAAAGATGCCAAAGTTTCAAAAATGGTGATGGTAGTATTTTTGTGGGAAGGGGGATGTCAAGAGATTTTCAACGAGCTAAAGAACGCAAAAATCAGACTCCGGATGAATTAGTTATGGACAAAATGGTGAAACGGGGGTGGCTGAGATGTCAGGGGCCGGACATTCGGGCTCGGGGCCGGAAATCCGGGACCTGATGTCCAAAACCGAGCAGATTTGGTGCTCCAGGAGCCAGATGTACGGCCAGGGCCGCGGATGTCCGGCCCGATGGCCCAGTTGTCCGGCCTTTGGCCCGGATGTCCGCCCCGACGATTCCAGATCTCGTTTGGGGCGGAAATTTTCGAATTGGGGGCGGAAATTGATGATTTCAAGGGCAAAATTTGATGGATTTCGTGGATGGAAAGCGGGGAAACTTGGGGGAAAGATAGATCTAGTCAGAACACAACAAGTCCATGGATCAAAATCAACAAAATATCATCACACCAACAAATCACAAAAAAATTTGGGGGGCTATTTTTGGTGGGGAATTTTCGAATTTAGGACGAAATCAAACAAAAGAATGCTAGAAAACAAGGGGGGAGGCTCCGAAATCATGATCAACGTGGCTCATGATACTAAGATGATGTAGGGTAGAACCCTAATTGGCCGCTCTTTCATGGAAGGAGCGGAATCCCGCGAAGAACACGAGGAACACAAAGGGGAAAACGAGAGAAACACAAGGGGAAATGAAGAGCAGCACTCAAACCAACATGAATAAGTCACACATGTGCTAGATCCTCGGATACATGGAACGATACACGGTACACGATCAACTAGGGACGATACAGTGGTAACTGTCTTCTCCGTGAGGAGGTCTTGAGTTCTTCCCTAAAAGGGGTCTTGAATCCGCTTGCGGGATCTTCTCCGGTAAAGGCTTGAATCTCCGTGGAGAAGGTAACCAAGTGGATGAGCAAAGCTCTCACACAAACATGAGCTAAACCGTTGCTAACCCTAAAACATAGGTGGAGGGGGAGTATATATAGTCTATGGGGCGAATGGGTACATGGGCCTCGGCCCAGATGCACTGCAGATAGGCAGGGAAGGCCGGACATCCGGGTGTCGGGCCAGATGTCCGGGCGTTCACGGAGGGCCGGATGTCCAAGCTGGAGGGGCCGGATGTCCGGGATGGCGGGGTTGGTCTTGTTGCTCCTGGGTTCGGCGGTGTTCGGATTTCCGAGGCCGAGGCCGGATATCCGGGGCTTGCGCCAGATGTCCGGCCACTGATGTTGTTGGCCGTCTATTGGGAAGCCCCTACGCGTCTGCCCAGGCGTCGGATGTCCGGCCTCTGGCCCGGATGTCCGGCCGCTGTAGCTTCAGCAGCTCCGTCTTCTTCCATCGTCGCTTACAGGCTTCCCTCGTGGATGGTGTAGTTGTTCCTTGGCACTTGCACTCCTCCTCGTCATCCGTGAAGCTCCGACAATACCTATGCATGCACACGGGAGAAGTGTCAAGTAGTATACCATCCTCGAAGGGGTCAAGTGAGCACATGTAAAGGAGATAATTCACCTTTGAGTATGTGAAGTAGATGTCGCACGTGTCACTCGTCGAACGGACTCTTGACATGGTGATGTCCATAGGATGCTCTGCATCATAGTTGGTTAAGCTAAACAACAACTTGGAGAGTTGGAAGATAAAAGCTTGCCTAACTTAGTTTGGTCCAAAGGGATATCCTTGTGTTTGCGTGTTAGTTAAAGAAAGATCATATCTTCATCGATTGATCTTCATGATCAGTTGTTGGATCTATTGCCTTGCCCAAACTTTTGTTCGAGTGTGGGCTATCATCGAGTCAAATCAGGAACAACGATTCTCGTAATGTTGTCTTACTCGTGGTTGATCCCTCGAGCATACACCGATACATCTTTTGGTCTGACCAATGCTATCACTATGTTCATTCAATTGTGAAATTCCATCCATATGGAAGCCTGGATGAATTGTTGTTGAGCCCATCAACAACAATTTTTACCTCCTCCATGATTCATCATGAACATATAATCTAGTGTTGGAAACTTGTGTAACCATTTTCTTCGTGATCCATTCATGAAGGATATGTTCGATGAAAGAAGTGACTTCCTTTAATTCACGTGCAATTGATGCAAGTTGCCGCCGTGAATTCGGGAAAGTTTGTTTCGCTTCCTCTGGAATCATCCCTAGTCAGTCATGCATGTGCAAAGTATTCTATGGTTTGTTAGACTGCTCATCTTCGTTCCATATGAATTCCGTAGCACACCATGCTACTGATTGATTTGTTCAAGAAAAAGGAGTCTGTTGTGCTAATCCTAGGTCATGCACATGTCTTCGTTATTCTCAATGATGGTTCCCAACCAGAACTCTGTAGTGTTTTGTTATATGACTACTACGTGGTCATGCTTATCTAGGACAGTTGTTCACATGTGTGTAGTAGAACTAGCTCATGTTTTGGAGCTTTCTATCGTAGTTCATTTCCCAAGGATATCGCAACGTCATCTTGTCGGTTTGTGTTGCAAACTTTCTTTCCAGACATGATGTCTGAAATATCCTAACACCAACCATATGTGAGTCTCAGGCAGATATGATGGTTGGAACATTTTCCAAGAACTATAATATTGGTCTCTATGTAACCCGGTAAAGTGGATGTCATGGCCAACACACCCAACCGGAAGACCTACTATTGTAGTATCTTGATTGAGCAAGTTGGCCACCTCCTCATAAGGATTCCATAGGATCTACTCCAGTAGTTGTTCCTTTTAGATTCTTGTGCTCCCGAAGTTCGACCTTTTACTTGATGTTCTAGATACCAAACCATATCTATAAATGGGTTACGCTAGCACATCAAGGAGAACATTAGAAGCGGAGTGCTAAATGTCTCTCGGTCGATCATCCATATTTTGTTTCCTTGGTCTCGCTAAGGTGAAATCTGAGAAGGTTTTATCTTCCTTTGCATCTGCGTCCTCCATCGATATTCATCATGGTAGTACGAGGTGTCACCAAGATCTTGGCACAGATGTTGGCAAACCTTGATGGACATGGGAATGCACAAGTTCTTGAGAGCACGAGCAAGCACTAGGTTTTATTGCCGGCATTGATGAGGACATGACTACCTTGGATACGACCAAAAATATTGCATACATGCATATTTGTCAGGTGATTTCCAATGCAAACTATTCAATAATCTATTTATGTTATCCAGAACAAAAATACTTCACACTTCTGTGTTTTGTCTAATTGCAGGTGTATGGGACATTTGTACAATCCACATATGAGGATAAGGGAAAAGGAGAAGTTTAGGTTGTGTTCAAAAAGTCCTCTCACGTCACTTTTGGGCCAAGAGAAGATAGAGTCCAAGTCTCTCACGTTCTGGATTCAGATTCAGACTACACAGACACACCTGACTCAAAACGCCAACAAATTTTTCATACGGACTCCGAATTGGGTGATTCTTTTTTTGTTGGAAACTAGATTTCGTGCTCTTTCCAACTCAATTGGATTCATCTTCATATTCGTCCGGAGCGTTTAGTTACGGACGAAACAATCTGACATTGCAGCAGAATCCGAGTCAAACTACAAGCCCAAAGGTGTTGCATCACCTCCACTTGGGCCCATGAGCCTTGTACGACCTAGGGTTAGTTTTAGGATGCCTTGGGACATCCTCCCACCTCCTTGGCCGCCACCCCTTGCTCCTATATAAGTAGATCCATCTAGTAGCTTTTTCCTTGGGATTTGTTTAGTTAAAAGTTAGCCATTGCAACTTCGTGTACTTCATTTGTGTCCAACGACCAAACCAAGACCGCTTCCGGATCCCCACCATTATCAATACTTCATATATATTTGTGATATTCAGATTGCTTTATCATATTCTTGCTCGTTCTTCAATTGCTTGCAGGAATAGACCTTCATGGTCAGGCTGACCATGCTTCCAGCATCATCAGTAATCTCAGAAGATTGGTTTAGCGGTTGCTAAGGCGCAACGTCCAGCACGTTTGTAGTCGGATCATCAAAGTCGTCTCCACCAAATCGATAGTTATCATCTCATCGAAAGATCGGGACCCTCGCCTCTATCAAGTGGTATCAGTTTTCAGGTTGCTCGGTTAGAATTTCCAGTTTTCCTAGATTAGATTTATTTTCTTACCTATTGTCCAAGAAAAAGCCATAAAAAAGAGTTAGATCTATTCATCCTTAGTCCAAGCCAGTCTGAGCCTTTGCAATTTTCTTTTCATTGCTTGCATAGTTGAATTATCGGTTGCATCGTCATGTCGAGTTGCTGGTCTTAGTGTCTAGTTCGTTTAGAGTTTCGAGTTCTGTTCACATTAGTCACGCCACCGCTGCATCATTATCTCTTCCGCTGTCCACCACCCATCCATCAATTTCCAACACGTGCTACCCACCATTCATTGTCATAATAATAGTTGAGATCGTTCACATCTTCGTTTGATCCTATCTGCATCTTATCTAGTTTGTTTTGGAAAGAGGGAGAAAAAAAGAGAGAAAAAAAACGAGAGAAAAAAAAGAGAAAAAAATTCAGAGAAAAAAAGAGAGAAGAAAAAAAATTCGGATCTTTTTAGACTCAATCTTGTAGTTGAATTCGGATTGGAATCTGTTTAGTGCACTGTTTAGTAAAACAGGCATAACTTCCTCATACGAAGTCCGTTTTGCCTCCACGAGTACTCAAACGAAAGCTAGCGACGAGCCGCATCTAATTAGTTGAAGAAGCTAGTTCAATATTTGGCACCTCAAAATCGGCTTCTAAATAGGTCTTTTTGCCCTCCGAAGTTCATGAACACAGCTTATTCCAGTTTTTTAGGCCAGTTTTCGAATTTTTTGACTCCTCATATCAACTCGGAATTGAGTGATTCCTTTTGTGTTTGAAATCTTGAGTCAATACCATTCTTGAAAAAAAAATCAAAAAAATCGGCACATACTTTTTCAGAGAAAAGTAGGAGACAAAGTTGTTGATATATCCTGCTTGGCTGTTGTTCCACATCATTATCTTTACTGCCGTTGTGATCTTCAATTATATCTTGTTGTCCATAGCTACTTAGTATCCTTCATTAATGCTAGTTGTGCTACGACGTGACCTCATTAGTGTTCTAGGCTCGCGTCTCTAGTTCGGTCTAGCCTAGGACCAGCACAGTACCGTCGTTGAGCGTTTATTCAACATTGCATCTCTGAATTGATTATTGCTAATCTTTTTCTACCATATATAGCCAACCCAGCTCCACATATTTCTACACCGTGTATATGCACGTTCCCCTGGCAATCGCTTTACACAATCTTCAGAGTTATTTGACACTGCTGGTTGCCTATCACCACCTGCCGCATGGTAAGAACTTGTAAGATATTGATATTTGCTTTACTATGAGCACTTTACAACCACATCCTAGTAGTTCATAGGAACATTATTCTCGAATATTGGTACTTGTTTCTACTAATCATGACAGGTTCCAGAGATAGAAGTTCTTGGACGACGGACACATCTTCACCATCACGAGAGTTGGGACAACACACACAAGCATATGGTCAGGTTATCTCTTTACCATCATTTGAGGGTAGATTTAATCCTGCTATTTATCTAGCTTGGGAGCTTGAAGTAGAACAAGTTTTTAGTCACCATGATTTTTCTGAACTTGAGAGAGTACGAGCTACCATTAGAGCATTTACTGGTTTTGCTTCTGTTTGATGGAGTGTACATTGTAAGAAAAACATTGATAACCAACCCACAACTTGGAAAGTTTTGAAAGCTGTAATGAGACAACAATTTTTTCCTCCTTACTATCGTCGTGAATTGTGTCGCAAATTGGAGCAATTAAAACAAGGCAGTAACACTGTTCATGCTTACTACCAAGAGTTCAAATCTTATATGCATCATTGTGACATAGAAGAATCTGAGGATGATACAATGAATAGATTTTTTGGTGGTTTGAACCATGATATTCAGGCAAGATTTCAGTATATTCCTCGTTGCATTACTGGTATGTATGTCCGTGCTTGTACCTTTGAGAGACAGATACAGGAGGATGCATTGGGTGACTACAACAACTACTATTCCAGTTCATGCTCACCACCACCGGTTGGTTACTCCACTATTGCACCTACTAGAGCAGCCCCACCTCGGATTGTGAGCGCGATATCATCTCAAGAGTATGGTACATTGTCAATGTCCGTACCTACATCAGCTACATCTCTCCGAGGTAACAGTAAAGGTATTGATGATATAACTTCATATGAGAATGAAGCATGCCTTAGAGACTCTTGTTACTGTCATGAATGCGTCATGTAATCAAACAACTGAAATATCAACAATTTTGAGTGCACCCATTGAATTAACTATTGATGCAAAAGAACCAATGTTTAATCATTTTGATATGACCTCTAATCTTGATGATGATTCTGTGTCCAATGGCTTATTGCATGTTTGCTTATTTAAGCATGTTGTAGCATGTAAATTTGATGCAAGTAAGGTTTATTCATCGAAGTTAGGATGGTTTAATGATGAACATTGCCAATCTTTTGAAGTGAATAAGAGCTTCACTTATATGTGCAAACTGAGTTGCAATATTTTCATGCCTTCTACTTCTTGTGATAATTTTTTGGCTTTAGATTTTATGAACAATGAAAGTTACTCATGTATATATCTGACATATGTGCAAAAATCAAGGGAAGTTAAAATGGATGACATACATATACAACATGTACACCTTGTCTCTTTTGTTAGCCACATTTTAAATTAAGAAATGCCGAGGACGGCTTTGTTTTCAAAAAGGGGAGGATGATGAGGACATGACTACCTTGGATACGACCAAAAATATTGCATACATGCATATTTGTCAGGTGATTTCTAATGCAAACTATTCAATAATCTATTTATGTTATCCAAAACAAAAATACTTCACACACTTTTGTGTTTTGTATAATTGCAGGTGTATGGGACATTTGTACAATCCACATATGAAGATAAGGGAAAAGGAGAAGTTTAGGTTGTGTTCAAAAAGTCCTCTCACGTCACTTTTGGGCCAAGAGAATATAGAGTCCAAGTCTCTCACGTTCTGGATTCAGATTCGGACTGCACAGCTTTTACATACCTGACTCAAAACGCCAACAACTTTTTCATACGGACTCCGAATTGGGTGATTCTTTTTTTCTTGCAAACTAGATTTCGTGCTCTTTCGAACCCAATTGGATTCACCTTCATATTCGTCCGGAGCGTTGAGTTACGGACGAAACAATCTGACATTGCAGCAGAATCGGAGTCAAACTACAAGCCCAAAGGTGTTGCATCACCTCCACTTGGGCCCATGAGCTTTGTACGACCTAGGGTTAGTTTAAGGCTGCCTTGGGACGTCCTCCCACCTCCTTGGCCGCCACCCCTTGCTCCTATATAAGTAGATCCATCTAGTAGCTTTTTCCTTGGAATTTGTTTAGTTAAAAGTTAGCCATTGCAACTTCGTGTACTTCGTTTGTGTCCAACGACCAGACCAAGACCGCTTCCGGATCCCCACCATTATCAATACTTCATATATATTTGCGATATTCAGATTGCTTTATCATATTCTTGCTCGTTCTTCGATTGCTTGCATGAATAGACCTTCGTGGTCAGGCTGACCATGCTTCCAGCATCGTCAGTAACCTCAGGAGATTGGTTTAGCGGTTGCTAAGGCGCAACTTCGTGCACGTTTGTAGTCGGATCGTCAAAGTCGTCTCCACCAAATCTATAGTTATCATCTCATCGAGAGATCGGGACCCTCGCCTCTGTCAAGCATCAATTGGGATTTGCTCTCAGTCTCTTCGATTATGCTATAACCATTGAAATAGTGGAATCACTCTTTACTATTAAGCTTTTCTTTCCTGGTTACTAGAATCATTCCTAGCATTTGCATTTTATTCCCAGCTTGCACCCGACATTGTGCGAAGTTCCCATGGGCTGCCCTCTCAGTAATTGTTGTTCAGGATCAGTTTCAAAATTGGTCCTACCGTGGGTCCCATCCATTTCCAAATGATAAGCAAAAATCACTCATTGCGTTGTCTTCAACAAGGTAGTCCACATCGTCCATTCTAGTCCGAGTATGTCATTCTTTCAGACTCCTTCAAATGATCGTTTGATATTTGCCTTAGGCTAGTATAAGAGTTTCAATGATCTAAATATCAAAAGTAATTCTTGTCGTCTTCATCATCCCAGATGAGCCACGCATCCTTGAGCGCCCTACAACGTCGCCACCAATGCCGTCTTCGTCCTCGGCCGCCGTGGTTCGTTGCCGTCGATCCGCTTCGACCCAAGCGCCCATGAGCCCACTGACCTTCCCAACAGACTTGTGGTGAGCCCCCGTTCGAAACCCCCTTGCCCCGTTGCCGACCACGACCCCTAGCTAGCTTAGCCTCCAGAGCTGAGACCTCCCAAACTCCGGCAATGTTGCTGCCGCGGCGCCAGCTGCTTCCGCTTGCATTCGAGCGTGTCATCGCACTCACTATGCTCGCAGGAGCCGATAACGGCCACCATCTCTTCCTCCCGTACACCACAACACTGTCCCGACCAACTCCACGTGGGCGCCGCCACGGATGTGCTCGTCACCGTCAGCTCCGGCGACTACGCGACCAACCAGTGGCACCATTGGACGCGGCGCATCCCCAGGGTCCCGTAGAATCCACCCGCGTGACGAATGGTCGTCGAAACAGAGATTCCGGTGTGCCTCCCCGTCGATTGAGGTCACCGGTGGCCGAACCCCAGCCGGCTGACGTGTCAAATTAGGCTAAAACTAAGTAGGTCACTAACTACCCTCCCTAGTCACTGATATATGGCCCCACGCCCTAACTAACTTCAGTTAAGTTTAGTTAAACTAGTTTAATCCCCGTGTCATTGACATGCGGGGCCCACTGTCAGGTTTGACTTGGAGTAGCCCATTTGACCTGCTGATGTCATGCTTACATAATGCTAACGCAGTTAATCATTTTCTGGATTAAAAACAATCCAGGAAATTCTAGAAATTAGCTTAAATTTAAAAAATTCATATAAAATCAACCGTAACTCCAAACGAAATAATTTATATATGAAAAATGATCAGAAAAATCCAATCTATCCAATGACCCTAATTTCATGCATGATTGAACAAGTTAAATCTACTGTATATGGCAACTTGAACAAATGGCATTTGAAATGTCACGTGTGGATTTTGAATTTGAATCTTTGGTTCAAACCAACTTCATTTAAATTGTTGCTAGTTTCATTAACTAAAATAACAACATGTTTCCATAACATGATTATGCATCATATTGTAGCATTGCATTCATTGTATTTCCTCTCTGTTACCGGTAATTGTTCCCCCTCAGTAGACGTGGTTCCGATAATGAGATCAATGACACCGATGAAGAGCTATTGCTATCTTCAGAAGTGCCAGGCAAGCAAAACCCCCCTTGGTCATTCCAATACAATCCCACTCTCTCGCTCATGCTCTCTTTTACTGCATTAGGACAACAACAATTAATCTGTTACATGTTGTGGTTGTTGAACCCCTTTCCTCTGCATGACCTTTCATTGCCACAGTAAATAGATGAAACCCACTAGCATGAGTAGGAGTTGTTTGAGCCCTGATGTGCCTACTCATTCATGCTTGTTGTCATGCCTGCTACTGCTTAGAGTTGAGTCAGGTCTGATTCATCGGGGATCAATTCAAGTTGTGTGAACATGTCCTGCTGTTGAGAGCTAAGTGGGTGAACACGATTTGTTAAAGTTATCGATGAGAGGCCATGTAGGAGTACATGGTGGGTTGTTTCATTGGAACCATCCTTAGGAACTGATGTAAGTCTTGCTGGGTACAATTATACTGATGTTTGCTTAATTTATGATTTGCAGAGAGACCCCAGTCTCACTAGTAGTTTCGCGTGGACTTCGATGTTTAGCTTGTTACCTTAGCTACGATCTTGTACCCTTGGGAGGGTCTTGTAGATAGTCAGGCTTCTTACCCTTGTTCATTTGTAGTTGTCTATACTCAGACATGTTATGCTTCCGTTGCTTGTATGCTCTGTATGTTGGGTCATGTGACCCCTATCTGTAATAAATGCTATGTGGCTCTTCTAGGCATTTATCTATATGAGTTGTTGAGTTATGTTGTGATACCATGTTGTACAACACATACTTGCATGTTATGCGTATGTGTAATGAGTATTGCTATGTGTGGGATCCGACAACCTAGTTGTTTACTCTTTGTAGCCTCTCTTATGGGGAAATGTCTCCTAGTGCTTCCACTGAGCCATGGTAGTTCTCTACTACTCCGGAACATTTAGGTTGGCCAGCATGTATCCTTCTTTGTTCCTATGTCTGTCCCTTCGGGGAAATGTCACGCGTTGTTCCTTTAAGTCCTTGTAGCTCGCTACGACTTGGGTTCATACGTTGATGACCGACACGTTCATTGCTAGGTTATGTATGTCTGTCCTTGTAACTTAGTGCCACCTTGGGTTTACGACTAGTCATGTCGGCCCGGGTTCTCTGTCATATGGATGCTAGCGACACTATCATATACGTGAGCCAAAAGGCACAAACGGTCCCGGGCCAGGTAACGTGGCACCCGTGGGAATACCGTGCGCGAGGCCGCAAAAGTGATAAGATGTGTTACATGCTAGATCGGTGTGACATAGGATCGGGGTCCTGACATTATTACTCTAACATTTGGTCAAAGTTAGCCTCGAAAAATGCATTAGGCCCTGTATAAATGGAAGGAGGGAGTAGTAGTGGAAGTGGATCCTGTGACCTAGGTATCCCTGCCTTAACCCCCTTTCGGTCACTTACTGGCGAGCCCCATGCTTGCTAGGCCCCGCATGTCAGTTACTCAAAGGGTTCGGCCATGTCAGGGGATCCTCATCCATAGTATACTCACTCTGTTTTTATTTACTCCGCATAAAATAGAGGTAGTAGTATAAATGACGCGGGCGGGGGAGGGGGAGGGACATTGGTTTTCTCTCAACTACGGTCCCACAAGCGAGCGAAAATGCAAGACGAAGCGCATTCCATGAGCGACATGGAGGGTCCAGCGTGCCGGGGTGCAACGCCAACGCGACAAGAGCGATGTACAGTCAAAACCGATTGACCGGTCGCACCAAACCCACTATTCACACCAGAACCTTCGCTGCTCGGACTACGCCAGCCCCTGCCCCAAAACCACACCTCCTCTCCAGCCCATTCCCCCACCTTTCGATCCCCTAGCCCGCATCAAGCATCCCCTAGTTCGCCGGAAAGCCATGGTGCGCCACAAGATCACGTACTACAAGAAGCTGACGCTGGAGCGCCGCGCAGAAATCGCAATGGCGGTCGGCGCCATAGACCTCCATTCCCAAGCTCCCTTTATGGTGGGCCAATTCACGAGTTCTCTGGAGCCAAGCTAAGAGGAGGAGGAAGTCAATCCAATGTTCATGGCGGAGGTCGCGACGCAGAAGGCCCCCGATGCATATGAGACGATAGACGTCGACTTTGTGCTGGCGTCCGGGTCCCCCATGGTGCAGGCGGACTAGGGATTCAACCTAGCGATACTAAAGGAGGACCGGGAGGCAGAGGCTCTAGTCGACGCGGAGCACGCAGATGCCGCTGCCATCGAGGCTCTCCCGCAAGCATAACCGAATGTTGTGGATGTGAACCGGGCGGCGGAGGCTCAACTTGACGCGGAGCGCGCGGATGCCGCTGCCATCGAGGCCCTCCTACAGGAGGAACCGGACGTCCTGGACTTGAACTGGATGGCAGAGGCTCAACTCGACACTAAGCACGCGGATGCCACTGTCATCGTGGCCCTCCTGCAGGCGGAACTGGACGTCCGGGACTTGAATCGGGTGTTGCTCTCGTCTGTGCAGAGCGCCCGCACGCTCCACGTGAACGAGTAGCTGGAGGCCGAGGACAACCACGGTGCGGAGACGCACGTCGGCAGCTATGGCTAGTTCATGCCGGCAGCCAAAGATGACGAGGTCGTCTCGTTCTGCAAGCAGTGATAGTTTTCTTTATGTTGTTGTTTTTAGGGATCTTTTGCTGTGTAAAAACATATATTTATGCAAGTCGCCTGACTTTCATCATTTGGTACAGTCAACCATTTCAGGCGGTTGGATGAATATCCTACGTCTCCTAACCCTTCTTCCTCACCTCTTCTTCTTTCCCAACAAACCACCACACGGGCCGTACGGATCTTCCCCAACATGCGGTTGGATAAACATACTGTATGAATGAAAATTATGTGTCAGCGTAGGATGGTTGAGTTTGGTTTGATCACATGCAGTAGCACGTGTCAGTGAGGGTGCGTCCCCTTGGTTGGGGTTGCAGCGTGCAGGAGCGACTGTGTGAGGGTGCGGTGCGACCGTGGCATGCAGGAGCGACTGTGGGAGGGTGTGGTGCGACCGCGACGTGCAGGAGAGACTGTGTGAGGGTGTGGTGTGACCGCGATAGCCGTACGCAAGTGTACCTCCTTTTCATTTTGAAAAATTTAGGCACGCTTGGAAAAAATGTGTGGCAAAGTATGGCAATGCAAGGCCTAGACCCAAACAGGATACAAATACGTACGTAGGAGTACTAGTGTTAAAAAGAAAGGCGGGGTTTTCCTTCGCGGGATTAATCGAAACAAATCCTCGTTTGACGTGTCAATTAATGCGTATTTTTTTCTCGATAGCCCAAAGAGCTAACCATCTCACTCCTCATCGCTTGATTAATGCAGCGCCATGCAAACCATTCTTCTCACTTCCGCATGCATGCAAGGGTATGTTAATATCCTTGGTTGCTAGTAAGAGGCAAACCCAATCAATTTTGCCTCAATTTGTCTTAGTGGCCTTCTGCAAATTGTAATTTTTATATACTAGCCTTGTGTACAAAAAAATGGCGGTAGTAACTATTTGACTTCCTTCCCCATTGCGGTGACATCGACAATATTGTCGGATCATGGGTTCTGGAAAACCCTTGAGGTTCGAACACTGGGGTGTGCACGAAGATCTCTCTCTCTCTCTCTCTTCCTCTCTCACTCTCACGGTGATCTCTAGGCCTAGCTCGCCGAACCCAAGGAACAAGTGACACGAGAGTTTATACTGGTTCGGGCCACCATTGTGGTGTAATACCCTACTCCAGTGTGGTGTGGTGGATTGCCTTGTAGGCTAAGGATGAACTAGTACAAGGGATGAACACCCTCCTAAGGAGAGGTGTTCTTTAGCTCGGTGAGCTTGTGTGTGTGAGGATGGTCTCAAGGATCCGTCCCTTGCTAAGGTGGTGGCTAGTCCTATTTATAGAGGCCCCGGTCCTCTTCCCAAATGTTTAGGCAGGAAGGGATCCCACAATGGCCAATTTCGAAGTGGGACAACTAGTACAAGTTATCCTGACAAAAGGTGGTCTTTGCCTGCCAAAGGCTCTAGTGGTGACGCCATCGTGGGCTCCGCGGTGACCTTTGTCTTGCCATCCTGCTGGTCTTGGTCTTGTTGCACCGACATAGAAACCTTTGCCTAATGCCTAGGGACTCCTCGCTTGTGCTTGCCCCTTTGGCACCAAAGAGGAAACTGGCACCCTGCGCCCGCTGGCACCTGCCTGGCCTTGCTCATCATGGCTCACATCACGTGAACCTTGTGAGGTGCCCCTTGCATAGATATCTCTACTCCTCGGGAGCCAGCCTAGGGAGGCCGCCCTAGAGGAGGTCTTGGTGCCGTCCGCCTCGCGAGGCTTGGCCCCTCGCAAGGGTCTTGAGTGCTTGCTGGTGAAGATGCGATGTACCAAGCCATTGGTGGAGCCACGCCCTCGGCTACAGGCAGGCAAGTGTGGGTACCCCCATTCCTAGGATGCCGACAGTAGCCCCCGTGCCCAAGGGGCGCTCGGACTTGGCTTCAAGGCGAAGCCTAGGGTCAAATGCGGCCTTGATTGACGCGTGGTGATTGATAGGTGAAAGTGCAACTATCCCTAGGTGGTTTTGGTAATTCATAACAACATATAGCTCATTGAGCTAATGCTATTCCAAGACGATTATTTCAGGAAAGCTCAATGATTGGCATGGCATGGATGTGAAAGTGGAACCCTCAAAATGCTAAGGACAAAGGATTGGCTCAAGCTCAAAAGCTCAAGACTCTTCATTTTACATTTTAGTGATCCAAGATCACATTGAGTCTTTAGGAAAAGCCAATACTATCAAGGAGGGATGAGGTGTTGCTTAATGAGCCTCTTGCTTCATGTGCTTAGTGATATGCTCCAAAACCCTCAACTACTTTCCCATATCCACATATGACCTAAACCCTAAGCCAAACTCGGTCCTACCGATTCTTCCTATCCGGCGCCACCGAGTTTCACTTCTCATAAGCCACTGCCAAACCCTAGCAATTCGGTTCTACCGATAGGGATCTCGGTCTCACCGAGATGGGATTGCAAACTCTCTGTTTCCCTTTCGTAACTTTTCGGTCTCACCGAAAGAGCGAATCGGTCCCACCGAGATTGCAATGTAAATTCAGTGTTTCCCCTTTGTAACTTTTCGGTCTCACCGAAAGAGCAAATCGGTCCCACCGAGTTTGCCTGACCAACTCTCTGGTTAGCTAATTACCAAATTCGGTCTCACCGAGATTACGATATGCCCAAACCCTAACCATATCGGTCCTACCGAGTTGCATGTCAGTCCCACCGAAAATCTCTAACGGTCACTAGGTTTACATTTTCGGTCCGACCGAGTTTGTTGATTCGGTCCCACCGAGATTGGAAAACTGTGTGTAACGGTTGGATTTTGTGTGGAGGCTATATATACCACTCCACCTCCTCTTCATTCGAAGGGAGAGCCATCAGAACACATACACCATTCCAACTCATATGTTCTGAGAGAGAACCACCTACTCATGTGTTGAGACCAAGATATTCCATTCCTACCATATGAATCTTGATCTCTAGCCTCTCCAAGTTGCTTTCCACTCAAATCTTCTTTCCACAAAATCCAAATCCTATGAGAGAGAGCTGAGTGTTGGGGAAACTATCATTTGAAGCACAAGAGCAAGGAGTTCATTACCTACACACCATTTGTTACTTCTTGGAGAGTGGTGTCTCCTAGATTGGCTAGGTGTCACTTGGGAGCCTCCGACAAGATTGTGGATTTGAACCAAGGAGTTTGTAAGGGCAAGGAGATCGCCTACTTCGTGAAGATCTACCGCTAGTGAGGCAAGTCCTGTGTGGGCGATGGCCATGGTGGGATAGACAAGGTTGCTTCTTCGTGGACCCTTTGTGGGTGGTTGCTTCTTCGTGGACCCTTCGTGGGTGGAGCCCTGTGTGGACTCACGCAACCGTTACCCTTTGTGGGTGGAGCCCTCCGTGGACTCTTGCAACCGTTACCCTTTGTGGGTTGAAGTCTCCATCAACGTGGATGTAGGATAGCACCACCTATCCGAACCACGGGAAAACATCCGTGTCTCCAATTGCGTTTGAATTCTCCAAACCTCTCCCTTTACATTCTTGCAAGTTGCATGCTTTACTTTCCGCTGCCAATATACTCTTTGCATGCTTGCTTGAATTGTGTGATGATTGCTTGACTTGTCCTAAAATAGCTAAAATCTGCCAAGAACTAAAATTGGGAAAAGGTTAAGTTTTATTTGGTCAAGTAGTCTAATCACCCCCCTCTAGACATACTTTCGATCCTACAAGTGGTATTAGAGCTTTGGTCTCCATTTGCTTTGATCTCCATAGCTTTTGGTGGTCATAGCCTTGGTTTCACAACCTAGGAGAGTATGGCGTCTAGCGAGGGAAATTATCACCGTAGAGGTCCCTACTTTGATGGTACTAATTTTGCTAGTTGGAAGCATAAAATGAAAATGCATATTCTTGGACATAACCCCGCCGTTTGGGCTATTGTGTGTGTTGGTTTGCAAGGTGACTTCTTTGATGGGAGAGAACCAAACCGTGAAGCTACCGCGGATGAGTTGAAGATGTTGCAATACAATGCTCAAGCTTGTGATATTCTCTTCAACGGATTGTGCCCCGAAGAATTCAACAAAATCAGCCGTCTTGAGAATGCGAAGGAAATTTGGGACACTTTGATTGATATGCACGAAGGTACCGACTCCGTCGAGGAATCCAAGTTGGATGTGCTTCAAAGTCAACTTGACAAGTTCAAGATGAAGGATGGTGAAGGTGTCGCTGAAATGTACTCTAGGCTTGCTCTCATCACAAATGAGATTGCCGGCTTAGTAAGTGAAGAGATGACCGATAGATTCATCATCAAGAAGATTCTAAGAGCCTTGGATGGAAAATATGATACCGTGTGCACATTGATCCAAATGATGCCCAATTACAAAGATCTCAAGCCAACGGAGGTGATTGGAAGAATTGTTGCTCATGAGATGTCACTTAAGGATAAAGAGGAACTTCACAACAAATCAAGTGGTGCCTATAAAGCCTCATGTGAAGCCCCTACATCATCAAGTGAGAAACAAGACTTCAATGAAGAATTGAGCTTAATGGTGAAGAACTTCAACAAGTTCTACAAGAGTAGAAGCAAAGATAGAAGCTTCAAGTCAAGGTCCTACAATGACAAAAGATCTTCTAGTCGAGAGCGAAACTGCTACAGTTGTGGAAGACCCAGACACTATTCCAATGAGTGTACAGCTCCCTACAAGAGAAGAGAAGATTCCCCAAAAAGAAGAAGCAAAGAATCACCACAAAGAGAGAGAAGGAGTAGAGATTATCGTTATGAACGAAGATACTCACGGAGAAGCAAGGATTCGGAAAGGAAGGAAAAATCATCAAGGAGCTACACAAGACGAAGACATCAAGCCCATGTTGGTGAATGGGTATCCGGCTCCGACTCCGACAGCCACTCCGAGAGAAGTTATCACTCCGACTCCGAAGATACTCAAGATGAAGGTGTTGCCGGTCTAGCACTTGTGTCAACCAACTCCTACGACATATTTGACTCACCAAATGAAGGAATTGGAAGATGCTTCATGGCCAAAGGTCCTAAGGTAACACACCCCGAGTATGTTGATTTCAATAGTGATGAAGATGACTTGTTAGGTGATGATTTGCTTATTGACAACTCTAGTGATGAATACTATGATGAAATGTCAATTAATCATGCTAATCAAGATAAAACGAATGACAATGATAAGGAAAAGATTGAGGCTCTAACTAAAGAACTAAACACTCTTAAGTTAGCTCATGAAACTATCTTCGAAGATCATCGAGAACTTTTAAGAGCTCATGAGAAATTACGCTTTGAAAAGCTCAATCTTGAGCAAGAGCATGAGTTCTTAAAAGCAATCAATGATGATCTCCGCAAGAAAAGTTCTTCTTACATTGCCAAGTGTTTACTCTTATCCACTTACATGCCTCAAGTCAAGTCTAGTAACAAGAACAAGAAAGATTCTTCCTCTAGCAGTAACAATGATCATGCTAAATCCAATATTGTTGCTTCTAGTAGTTCTATTGATTCCACTAATGACTCTCTTAGCCAAGTTACACTTGAGCAAGAAAATAGCTTATTGAAGGGAATTATAGAGAAAGGAGTGTACAAAAGCCTTGCTGGGAGCAAGCAATTCGAGGAAATTGTGCGCAAGCAAGGAATGCACCGGAAGAATCAAGGCGTTGGTTTTGAACGAAAGTTCAATGCCAATGGAGTTGAGTGGGAAGAAGATCAATACCCCAAGACAAAGTTTGTTCCTCAACAAGAGAAGTATGATACTTCTTTCAAGGGGACACAAGCTCAAGATGATCTTCCACCACAAGACTACAAGCAAAAAGGCAAGGACAATCTTCAAGAGGAAATTGACGCATTTGAAGAAGCTCCTAAGACCTTAGTCAAGTGGATTCCCAAGACTACTTCAAGTTCCACTTCATCAAGTATGACTACAACTCCAAGGATTCCCATCAAGATGATGTGGATCCAAAAGAAGAAGAACTAGAGAGTTCTTGATGGTGACTCCGCCAACATACTTCACTCTTATCATTTTGGCAAGAACAAGTGCAATCAACTTCCACATCTTGCACTAGTTCAAGGAGTCACAAACCCTCTTGTTGGTAAGACAAGGGACAAGGTAACCTAAAAGTTTTCATGGACATCATCTTGTGTGTGCATCACTCTATGTCTATGGATATCCTTGTTTGTTCCTTGTGGGACTAACCCATGTAGGTATTGAAAGTGCAATTCACTCAAATGGATAGATCCAAGTGATCTACATCAACATTGAGCATCCACATCTTCAACATCTACATGAAGTCATCATCGACGAAACCCAAGGTTAGTTCATCCCTCCAAGGGGGGATATCACATCTAGGGGGAGCTTTACTCTAAGACTAGAGCTAAAGCAACTCTAAAGATGTGAACAAAACAATGCTTTATGTAAAAGTGGTAACCCCACTTGAGCTTAAACGATGAGTATAACCTATGATCAAGTGTTCTCACTTGACTCCTAAGTCAATATACTCATATATAGATGACCTTGTCATCGCAAATTGCTTGATAGATGCTAGAATTGGTTGTGCATGCCTTGCCACATATTTCATTTGCCATCTTATTGTGTGAGCATGCTGGTTGCATATTTTACTCATTCGAGGACATCCACTTGTTGTTTTGATCGTTTGGGTTTATTTCCTTTGCCAAGTGGATGGACAAGAATGCCTAAGAACCTCCTCTATCTATCTATGCTTTTCTCATCTCAAACTCTATTCATGCTGCATCACAAAATTTGATCAAGTCAGATTCGAACCACTCCGTGTGAGGAGCGCCCGGAGTCCCCGATTCATCATAGACTTAAACTTCCAAAACCTCTTTATGATTCTCGGTCTGACCGATACCCCACTTTCGGTCCTACCGAGATCATTAAGTTGATCTAGGTTTTCGATCTCGGTGCAACCGATTTGAACATTTCGGTCACACCGAGTTTCAGTAACTGCATGCAGTTATGAATCTCGGTGCCAACGAGTTGTTCCACTCGGTCACACCGACAGGGTCGGGCTATATATAGTCACGGGCAAAATTTGGAAATTTCTCCGAACCCCTTCGCCCGCGCGATAGCCTGCTCTGCCAACGTGGTCTCCGGATCGTCTTCTCGCGCCCAGCCGCCTCCAGTCGCTGGTCTCCGTCGCCGTCAACGGGAATTCTGCCCCGCCGTTGCCGCCGTAGCGAGTCTCCGCCGAGCTAGGGTATGGACTCGATCTTTGTGCTATTCTCCAATCCAATTCTCAGCACATTGTGATCATCATGATTCTTTCCATGATTGAAACACTCCTATCCAGTCAATACGCCCGTAGATTAGCTTTGATTCGAAAATTTTAGGGTTAGGTTTCCGCCAAAACCATCTCGGACCCACCGAGTTGAAAAACTTGGTCCCACCGATTTGGCTTATGCCATTGCACAAGTGAGACTCGGTCTGACCAAGAATTACTTATCGGTGTGACCGATTTTGGAACTCTGTGAAACCCTAGCAGTCTCGGTGCCACCGAACTGTGACTCGGTCCAACCGAGTTCACTAGTTTAGGTTCCAAAACTGCTTCGTTATCACCGAGTTTAAAAATCGGTAGATCCGAGATGATTTCAGTGGGAAACTAAAACTAAGTTTTTAGATCATTCTTTTGCAAAAATCTCTGCATTTTGTGATGCTCATCTATTCTACCTCATCTATAAACTATTCACAGGGTCAGCAGTCAGAGCTTGCAGCATGTCTGATCAGAGTGACAGCCAGAACTTGTCAGAGCAGCAAGTGCAGATGAGTGAGGGCACTAGTCCCTCCAGCTCTTCAGATGATGGCAGCAGAAGTACCCCAAGCAATCTGCCAAAAGCTGCCACCAGACAGAGGAAGAAGAGAACTTCAGACTCCGAAGATGAAGATTATGTGGCAGAGGAAGAGGCCACATCAAAGAGAGTTGAGCCAGCTCAAGGCACAAAGCCAGGTCTAAAGATCAAAAGGCCAGCAGGCAGGCAGTCTATGTCAAAGGCTAGAGCCTCAACTGAGAAGCCTGCACCCAAAGAGCCAGTTGTTGCTGAAGGCAAGAAGAGGAAGGAAAGGGTCAAGAAGACCGTAGCCAGAGTGCTTGGAAAGGCTTCCATCATGGAAGAGGAAGAGGAAGAAGAGGTAGCTGCACCAGCACCTAAGGCACCCAAGCTGATGGGTGATGCCATAAGATTAGGGGCTACTGCATCTAAGCCCAAAGCTGCCTCCAAGCCAAAACCAAAGAGGAATACAAGGAGCATTCCTGCAGCTGAGAAGAACAAGGCCCCAGTGCCTGAGACTGTTGCTGAAGAAGAGGATGAAGAGCAAGTTCTTAGAAAGCTCAAGCCCAAGATCCCAGACCACAACGATGCTCATCCTGTGGCTGAGGACATGAAGCTCAGGAGAGATTCAGGGCTGAGGAAGTGGAGAGAAGCAGACCCGTATGCTTCAAGGAGAAGGACTGCTATGGATTACAGATTTCACACCAAGGAACAGCAGGACTTCTATGAGACAGTGCTGCTAGATAAGAAGCCCATTGTTTGTGACATGAGATGGGTCGACTGGACCTACATGAAGGAAAATGAGGAACACTACCCTGGAGTGTATGACAGCTTTAGTGCTTGTGGAGTTGCTGACTTTGTTGGGCAGAAGCTCACAAAGTGGAACGAGGAGCTTATCATGCAATTCTACTCCACGGCACACTTTTATCCAGATGGGAGGATAACTTGGATGTCTGAGGGTACGAGGTACCAATCTACAGTTGCTGAATGGGCTCAACTGATCAATGCCCCAGAGGAGCAAGCAGATGACTTAGACATTTATGCCGAGAAAAAGATGGATCATAACTCAATGTCCAACATGTACAAGGAAATTCCAAATGAAGCTCTTGACACTTTCAAATTTGGCTCAGTGCATTATCTTCTGTCAGGGCTGCCAACCATCAATTGGATATTGAGGCACACCTTATTGCCCAAGTCTGGAGATCACAAGATGATCAGAGGCCATGCAATCAACTTGCTTCACATATTTGATGTGCCACAGAAATTCAAGGTCATGAGCCTCATAGTAGAGACTATCAAGAGGACTGCAGCAGATCAGAAGAGGAGCTGTGGATATGCACCTCAAATTCAGGAGCTCATCAACTCTAAGATGGGCATGGGCATATATTTATTGGACAAGGAACACCTGCCCATCCGTCCAGATTTTGAGGACAATCAAGTTGTCATGACTGAGAATGAGCCATCTCTGACCAAGCACAAGCAAAGAAGGAGAAGGCAAGGAAGGAGAAAGCTGCCAAGATGCCAACTCAAGAGGAGGCATCTGAGTATTTCTTGAAGACCAAACAAGAGCAGCTTGGTTACCTGATTGCATCCACCCTGCGGATTGAGAAAGGACTAGCCACCCTAACTCAAAACCAGGCAAGCCTAGAGAGAATCATGGAACAAAAGTTCTATGACTTGGATGTCAAGGTGATAGAGATTCAGACTGCAGTGGAGCAGCTCCAGGATGACATGCAGGAGAGGAGAGACAGGACTACCACTCATGCCTTTGCCAGAGTGCCACGAGGTCCGAGGTCGTCTGCCGTGCCAGTTGCTAACACAAGAGCCACCACTTCTGCACCAGCTACAGCTTCAGTTCCACCAGCTCCAGCATCTACTTCAGCTCCAACTCCAGCGTCTACTTCAGCATCTACAGCAGCCTTCGTCCTTGGAGTGATCCGGACTCCACCACCACCAGAAGATCAAGCCTGAGCGTCGATCTAGCACTATGCATTTTCAAGGAACTTTTTGGTAACTTGTTGCCAAAGGGGGAGAAGATGTATAGATCATAGGCTTCAAGAGAGAGAGAGTGTTGTTTTTTTTTCTCTCTTGCTTTATTTGGTGGCTTTTCGAACTTGTTTGCTTTTGAGTGCTTGAGATACTATGTCATTGCTTGTGAGACATTGATGATCATGTGTTTGATCATAAGCTACACTTAATGCTTTTATCTTATCTATCTTATGTGATCATTCACTATTCTTGGTGATGAGTGCATGTATTTCATTCTTATCATTTTAAGCGCTCCATCAAGATGTATGTGACATGGAAGAGTAACCCATGACTCTACCTCCTTGTGCATTTGCAGTCCAAAGCAGATTTTAAATATGCACAAACTTAGGGGGAGCTCTTACTTATCACATACTTCTCAAAGCAACGATATATTTCATGCTTATTATCATTTGTCGAAGCTTTGATCTATATGTTGTCATCAATTACCAAAAAGGGGGAGATTGAAAGTGCAACTATCCCTAGGTGGTTTTGGTAATTCATAACAACATATAGCTCATTGATCTAATGCTATTCCAAGATGATTATTTCAGGAAAGCTCAATGGTTGGCATGGCATGGATGTGAAAGTGGAACCCTCAAAATGCTAAGGACAAAGGATTGGCTCAAGCTCAAAAGCTCAAGAATCTTCATTTTATATTTTAGTGATCCAAGATCACATTGAGTCTTTAGGAAAAGCCAATACTATCAAGGAGGGATGAGGTGTTGCTTAATGAGCCTCTTGCTTCATGTGCTTAGTGATATGCTCCAAAACCCTCAACTACTTTCCCATATCCACATATGACCTAAACCCTAAGCCAAACTCGGTCCTACCGATTCTTCCTATCCGGCGCCACCGAGTTTCACTTGTCATAAGCCACTGCCAAACCCTAGCAATTCGGTTCTACCGATAGGGATCTCGGTCCCATCGAGATGGAATTGCAAACTCTCTCTTTCCCTTTCGTAACTTTTCGGTCTCACCGAAAGAGCAAATCGGTCCCACCGAGATTGCAATGTAAATTCAGTGTTTCCCCTTTGTAACTTTTCGGTCTCACCGAAAGAGCAAATCGGTCCCACCGAGTTTGCCTGACCAACTCTCTGGTTAGCTAATTACCAAATTCGGTCTCACCGAGATTACATTATGCCCAAACCCTAACCATATTGGTCCTACCGAGTTGCATGTCAGTCCCACCGAAAATCTCTAACGGTCACTAGGTTTACATTTTCGGTCCGACCGAGTTTGTTGATTCGGTCCCACCGAGATTGGAAAACTGTGTGTAACGGTTGGATTTTGTGTGGAGGCTATATATACCACTCCACCTCCTCTTCATTCGAAGGGAGAGCCATCAGAACACATACACCATTCCAACTCATATGTTCTGAGAGAGAACCACCTACTCATGTGTTGAGACCAAGATATTCCATTCCTACCATATGAATCTTGATCTCTAGCCTCTCCAAGTTGCTTTCCACTCAAATCTTCTTTCCACAAAATCCAAATCCTATGAGAGAGAGCTGAGTGTTGGGGAAACTATCATTTGAAGCACAAGAGCAAGGAGTTCATTACCTACACACCATTTGTTACTTCTTGGAGAGTGGTGTCTCCTAGATTGGCTAGGTGTCACTTGGGAGCCTCCGACAAGATTGTGGATTTGAACCAAGGAGTTTGTAAGGGCAAGGAGATCGCCTACTTCGTGAAGATCTACCGCTAGTGAGGCAAGTCCTGTGTGGGCGATGGCCATGGTGGGATAGACAAGGTTGCTTCTTCGTGGACCCTTTGTGGGTGGTTGCTTCTTCGTGGACCCTTCGTGGGTGGAGCCCTGTGTGGACTCACGCAACCGTTACCCTTTGTGGGTGGAGCCCTCCGTGGACTCTTGCAACCGTTACCCTTTGTGGGTTGAAGTCTCCATCAACGTGGATGTAGGATAGCACCACCTATCCGAACCACGGGAAAACATCCGTGTCTCCAATTGCGTTTGAATTCTCCAAACCCCTCCCTTTACATTCTTGCAAGTTGCATGCTTTACTTTCCGCTGCCAATATACTCTTTGCATGCTTGCTTGAATTGTGTGATGATTGCTTGACTTGTCCTACAATAGCTAAAATCTACCAAGAACTAAAATTGGGAAAAGGTTAAGTTTTATTTGGTCAAGTAGTCTAATCACCCCCCTCTAGACATACTTTCGATCCTACAATAGGTCGTGGGTGTCTCCTCTTCGCCACGCTGCCTCAGCAACTACCCGACTTGACAAGACCCTGTTGCATGTAGAAGGAAATCATCATTACCTTAGATCATGGAGGTCGGTGGTTCGCCTCCCTCTGGCTATAAATGAGGAAGGGGCGGAGCCCCCATTGCTCATTTCCTCCTCCGTTCCGTTTGCTTCTTCTTCCTCCTCCTTGCTGCGACATCCATGGCGCCGATACGAAGGATCTCCGCCGCCGAGAAGGGGAAACCCCTCCGTGAAGAACTTGGGCCACTCCCGCCGAAGAAGAGGCCGATCCGCACCCGCGACATCGTCGTGAGGCCAGAGGTGACAAGGCCTTGTTACGACCGGTCTCCCCCTGGCTACCCGCTGCCCTTGTATGCTTAGGTAGGAGGAGGCAGCGATCGACGCCCCTCGCGCCATGGTCGCGATGGCCGTGCGGTAGTGGCGCGTGCCGCCGCCCCGCGAACACATGCCGAGGGCTCCTCGCGAGAACTTGTGGTGTGGGCGGTGATGCCACCGCACACGTGGATCCGATTCCCGCCATTATTTGCCGCAGCTCGAGTTGTGGCTGCAGCACGCCGAGTGCGGTACCTCGGCGATGGGAGCAGAGATTGAGGTCGTCTACCCATGCAAGATCTTCATGACCCGCGGATGGGGCGAGGTCGCCCGCGTCTGCCGCACGGAGGGGGCCCTCGCCATCCATTTCGAGTATGACAGCGCCTCAATGCTGTTCTGAAGGGGATCACCAGGACAGCGCAGGGGCAGGCGCTGGGCCCGGCCATGGTCCTGCCGACGATCCCACCAGCAGCAGTGATGGTGCCTGGGAGTCCAGCGACTCTCCCGAGCCTAGGAGCCCTCGAGATCACGTCGTGCCCGAAGCGCGACGGCGTTGTACGCCCATCGTCGCCGCTGATCTGGATGGGGTTGGCACCGGTCCATGGTGGCCCACTATTGATGGTGGTGCCGACGGCGATACTGGTAGATAGGGCTCCTAGAAACTTCCTTCTTTTGTTCCCTACGAGAAATCAAGATGAACCCCATGGGGGCGTGTAAAGAATCTGTAATGCTTTGCATCAGTATTATCTTCACTACGGAATCCGTGATTGCACGTCTTGCTTTGGCACTGTCCCCCTTTTCGTCCTCGCAGTAGCTTAGTGCTCTACACCGACAGGTCCTAGTCCCCAGACAGGCTTCAGCTGTCGCTAGTATGCCAGGTCACGATGCTGTGGTGAAGGCCAGGAGGTGAGCAGCCCGAGGTCCAGTAAGAGTTCTTGAGGCGCAATGCTCAAGAGGTCCCCCTTAGTGTGTAAGCAGCTCCCTGAAGGTATAAAAGGTAGGCGGCATTCCTAGAGCGAGGATGCAGGAGTAGAAAATCCTAAGATGCGAGCTGAGTTACCTTGGGTACGCGACTTATCTTAGCGATCTCAGATCGATTCCTTGTGTGGCGCCCAATTTGTGGCTGCTGATGGCGATGCTGCCAGGTTGTGTCCATGCTAGCTCCCACCCTTCATACTTCCCTGATTGCTCTACGTCCTCGGGTCCCAGCACCCGAGCGAGCTCGGCCGCCGCTGGTATGCCAGGTCGCGATGTCGTGGTCAAGGCCAGGGGCGAGGGCTGGAGAGCCAGTAAGAGCTCTTGAGGTGCGATGATCAGGAGCCCTCCCTTTAAAACCCAAGCGAGAAGCATGAAAGGGAGCAGCTGACGGGGACCTCCTGCAGCAAGGCTCTAGAGGTTCCTATGGGTTAGTGTAAGAGAGAGTGGCCCATAGCTGTGCTTGCCGTCCTGCCATTGCTACTTCCGCGAGAAGATGAAGGCACTAAGGATCTGGTGAGGTGGCATATAGTGAGCGGGCCGCGAGCCAGAGCTCGATCGCATAGGTTTATCTGTGTTGCAGGGACAGACCCGAGCACAAGCACCGTGGCAGCATGCGAGTCTCTCGTTGCGGGATAAGCAAGTGACCAATCGGTAGCACAGGAGGCTGCGATAAGCATGCACCATGTGAGCAGTGGTTATGGAGCAATTCACGCGAGAAGGCAAATTAGTTCAGATAGATGCAAGAACGATACATGCCACTGGGATGGACCGAGCGGCCTGGGGATGTTGCGGCCCGTGAGGCGCCCCCAATAGAGTAAGCTAAAGATGCAAAAAGGATACACGCCGCAGTGACAGGCCCATGCGACTTGGGGATGATGCAGCCCGATGGGCGCCCCTTACTGAATGAACTGGAAAGAGTCACCTGATACCGTGCTGGAGTGGTGTCGGGGCAGCTAAAGACGCACGCTGGAGAGGTTGCCCTTCACGAGCCGTCGGGGTCCTAAGCCTCGAGGGGCTCCGCAGGCCCAGGTAGCTCCTGAAGAACTGACGTGACCTCCGCTAGGACAACATGATGCCTGGCCTCCTGAGCCGCCAGAATGCTCCGTAGGTGGCACTGGAAGGTGACAACCGTGTTCTCTAGGCCGAGGGGCATGCAAACGTAGCTGTGAGTGGGACCATTGCACCACCCAACACGCGAAGGCCAGAATCGTCGCCGAGATGCGGCCCTGTTGAGCCCTAGAATGTCGACGTAGACGCGTAGCCCACCACCCTCGCCAGGGTGGAGAGCTGCACTAGATCGTGGGCGACGGCCGCCACGTATGGTCCCTGTTGGGTTCTACGGTAGGGTGCGTCGACTACAAATTAAAATTTTCGTATATGCAGAACAACCAAGAGCATGTTACTGGAGATGGATCACAGATCGTTACCACTAGACGTGCAGTGCCGTGCAGCGGAAGAAGAGTTGGGGCAGCGCGTCTGTGTGGATCGTCTCCTCCTCGTCCGATCTCCCTCGAACAACCGGTCGACGGTTCCGACAGGCAGGTTTGCTGGAGTGGCGCAAGTGCACCGCCTCTAATGGTATCCGCGCGTGCAGGAGGAACGTCGTGCGGCAAACTGCTAGGTCCGATCACATAACCAGCGGCGAGTGGAGGTGTCTATTCGCAACACATGCAAACCCTAGTGACAGCGCCAAAGTGATCTATATAATGAGTGTGCAGCACCTCCACCTTATATAGGCGTCCGTCGTGGGCTCAACACTTGGGCCTCGCACGGACCCTAAAGCCCATAAGTCTACTCGGCCACAATCCAAATACAGCTCGGATCACATCCGACCAGTGTCCTCGGATCCGACCTCGTAGGTTCCTTCCCTTAAGTGCGCGACCCCTTAGGTTCAAGCTGCCTTGGTCGCAGTTCGGATCACCTCCGAACTACACGGGTGGTAGCGGCCCCTAGCAAGGCATGTCAAACACCAAGCAGACTATGAAGCTGGTTAGGCGGACATGTACATCCTACTTCCATTCCTTTTGCCACACCATATATGTTGTCGGGCTCAAGGCGAGCCTGTCATCCTTGTGTTGGCTCGACCTCTTTCTCGTTCCAGTGATGCCGACCACAAACCAGATTATCTCATAATCCTTGTTGCATGGCCATGCTTATCCTGGTCGGATCACACGAGGGGCCCAGAGTATATCTCTCCTTATAGGAGGGGCAAATCCCATCTTGCTCGACAATGTCTCGCAGCATGGGTCTGGACAAGCCCGAAACATAACTTTGTAACTACCCACTCACGGAGTAGCGTTTGGTTGGCCCAAAGCAAGTCTGTCACCATCCCGAGTACATGCACTAGCTCAGGTCTTAGGACATAGAACATATGTTGTACTAGAGACTCACAGATGACATATCGCTGCGTCTCATAGTTGGGTCTGTCCGACTCGGACCTTATCTCAACTCGGATCCAACTACGTCGAATCCGACCAGATCCTGCCGAGTCCATATTATCTGGTTAGCATCCAATGCTTCATGGCTAGTGAGACCAAGCCTTCGACTGTGTCATATGCTAGTCTAGTCGGCTGCATGTCCACACAGCCCTTTCGACCAGGGACCTTTTAGGATAGTCATCATACCATGCATAGTCCCAGAAACAAGTCACGTACTTGCTGATACACATCATTAATAATGTCCAAGGACTATCTTTATTCATAAACACGTAGGAAATATCATCATACATGATTGTCTCTATGGCATATCTCCAACAGTCCCTACCTCTTGAAGCTCCTGGATCGCCTTGGTGATGAATTCCTAAGCACAAGGCGCTCCATGCCTCGTGCCCTCTTGAGGGAAACGTGCAGTGGAGCACGCGTCCACATGGTGCTCGAGCACCTCCCTCATGACGATGACTAGGTCTGAGGCCCTAAAGAAGAGAGCCCCCGAGCATAGCTCGAGGAGGGCGCCGGGCACGCCTTCCTATGCGAGGGAAGGAGGCGCCCCATCTGTGGGTGCAGGTCCTGAGGTGGTGCTGCTGCAGACGCCGCCCTCCTGAGGTCCTTGGTGGAGTAGCTGCTTCTTCTTCTTGGGGTTGGCCTCAGGAGGGTGCGGGGTGCCTTCGTTGTCGAGGTCTTCGGCTGCTGTAGCCTGGTAAGCACGCTCGAGGGAGCACACCGCATCTATTTCCTCGTAGGCGACCGAGATGACACCGCCACTCCCTGGCATCTTGAGGATGTTGTAGCCGTGGTGGGTAACTGCGATGAACTTGGCCAAGGCTGGATATCCAAGGATAGCGTTGTATGGCAGGTGGATGTGGGCGACATTGAAGTCGATGAGCTCGGTGCGGTAGTTGTCACGCTGGCCGAAGGTAACAGGGAGGCGGACCTGCCCTATCGGGGTGGTGGAGCTATCGTTCACTTCTAAGAGAGGCTTGGTAGGCTGTAGCTGGTCGTATGGCACCTGAAGGCTGTCGAATGTCTCGACGGACAGGACATTGAGCCCCGAGCCACCGTTGTTGAGGGTCTTGGTGACTTGAAGGTTGCTGATGACGTGTGAGCAGAGCATCGGGAGAGCGCCAGCCGTTGCTGTGCACTTGAGCTGATCCACCGAGCTGAAGGTGATGGCACACATGGACCACCGGAGCGGGCACGTGGCCTCGAGCCTGGGAAGGGCCGCATTCACCTCGCGAGCAAACTGCTTGAAGACGCGTTGAGAGGCTATGGCCTAAGCACCACCCAAGATACAGGCAACGTCACGTGGTTCCTGTAAGCCCCCAGCCTCCTCGTCCTGATGGTGGTCGTCGTTTCTCCTTGGTGGTGGCGGTAGTGGAGGTAGGCCAGCGTAGCCCTAAGGGCGGTCCTCACTAGGCTGCTCCCTCCAGGGGCCCTCGCGAGGCTTCTCCTGCCAGTGGTCCTCACGAGGCCGGTCACGCCACTCCTGGTGGGGGCCATGGTCATCCCAGCATCCTCCACTTCGTCCTCCTCCTCGGCCGTAGCCTCAGTCATTACGCTCGGGGCGATGACCAAAGCGCCCATCTCGGATGGCCCTGAACTCCTGATAGTCGCTAGTATTGTGGCTGTGAACATTGTGGATGGCGTGGAAGGGGCAGTTGGCCCTGGATGATTCGGGTGGTCACAACCGCGCTTCATCCCTGGCTCCGCCGCGAGCATGGCAGCCCCCATGCGCTTCATGTCCTTGATCTTTGCCTTCTTGTCCTCCTGGTCAACAGCTGGGAGCTGGAGGAGGGAGAGGCGCCCTTCCTCAGCCCTTGCGCACTTGGTTGCCATGTTGAACATCTCCAGGGTCGAGCATAGCCCCTCGTGGATGGCGAGCTCCTCCTTCATCTTGACATTGCAGACGCCATCGAAGAACGTGAAGATGATGGCCTCATCCGTCACCTTGGGGATCTTGAGGCGGACACTGTTGAAATGCTGGATGTAATTTTGCAGGGTTTCCCCTGGTTGCTGCTTGATGCACCGCAGGTCGCCTGTGGCTGGCGGGCAGTCACAAGTGCCCTGGAAGTTGGCGACGAAGCGCTCGCACATCTCGCTCTAGGAGGATATTGATCCCGTGGGCAGGTTCAGGAGCCACGAGCGCGCGCCATCCTTGAGGGCCATGGGAAACCAGTTCGCCATGACCTTCTCATCTCCGTTGGCTGCCTCGATGGTCAGCTCACAGAGCTGCAAGAACTCTGCAGGGTCGGTACAGAGGCAGTTCCGGTGTGAACTTGCTTGGCCAGATGACGGTGCGTAGCTCGGGAGTAAAGGCTCGGCAGCCTGCTGTGGTCACCGGAACCAGTCGCGACGGTGGAGCCTGATCTTGATATCTCGGCAAGAGTGAGACATGGATGCGATGGAGCAGTGGAGTGCAAGTGAATGGAAGACCAACTTCAGCACACCCCTACCTAGCGCGCCAAATGTTGGATCGTGGGTTCCGACAAACCCTTGAGGTTCGAACACTGGGGTGCGCACGAATATCTCTCTCTTCCTCACTCACTCTCGCGATGATCTCTAGGCCTAGCTCACCGAACCCAAGGAACAAGTGACACGAGAGTTTATACTGGTTCCAGTCACCGTTGTGGTGTAATACCCTACTCCAGTGTGGTGTGGTGGATTTCCTTGTAGGCTGAGGATGAACTAGTACAAGGGATGAACAACCTCCTGAGGAGAGGTGTTCTTTAGGTCGGTGAGCTTGTGTGTGTGTGAGGATGGTCTCAAGGATCCGTCCCTTGCTAAGGTGGTAGCTAGTCCTACTTATAGAGGCCTTGGTCCTCTTCCCAAATGTTTAGGAGGGAAGGGATCCCACAATGGCCAATTTCGAAGGGGGACAACTAGTACAAGTTGTCCTGACAAAAGGTGGTCTTCGCCTGCCAAAGGCTCTGGTGGTGACGCCGCCGTGGGCTCCGCGGTGACCTCCGTCCTACCGTCCTGCTGGTCTTGGTCTTGTTGCACCGATATGGAAACCATTGCATGATGCCTCGGGACTCCTCGCCCGCGCTTGCCCCTTTGGCACTGAAGAGGAAACTGGCACCCTGCGCCCGCTGGCGCCTGCCTGGCCTTGGCTGTCATGGCTCACGTCACGCTTGTGAGGTGCCCCTTGCATAGATATCTCCGCTCCTCGGGAGCCAGCCTAGGGAGGCTGCCCCAGAGGAGGTATTGGTGTCATCCGCCTCGTGAGGCTTGGCCCCTCGCGACGGTCTTGAGTGGCTGCTGGTGAAGATCGGCCGTACTAGGCCATTGGTGCAGCCACGCCTTGGGCCGCAGGCAAGCAAGTCTGGGTACCCTCGTTCCCAGGACACCGACAAATATCTCAAACATTGTGGTTTGCCGAAATTCTTTCGACGGAGAACACCATTGAGGGAGAGCATGGTAAGTGAGGGAGTCCTGGACTAAGGGGTCCTCAGGCGTCCGGCCTGTTATCCATGGGCCGGACTGATGGGTTGTGAAGACATGAAGGCCGAAGACTGCACCGTGTCCAGATTGGACTCTACTTTGCGTGGAAGGCAAGCTTGGCGATCAAAAATTCCTTCTTATGTAACCGACTCCATGTAAACCCTAGATCCCCTCGGTGTCTACATAAACCGAAGGGGATAGTCCGGAAAGGACACCACATATACTCATTACCATACCCACGTAGGCTAGACTTCTAGGGTTTAGCCATTACGATCTCGTGGTAGATCAACTCTTGTAACACTCATATTCATCAATATCAATAAAGCATGACGTAGGGTTTTACCAACATAGAGAGGGCCCGAACCTGGGTAAACACTGTGTCCCCCGCCTCCTGTTACCATCGATCCTAGACGCACAGTTCGGGACCCCCTACCCGAGATCCGCCGGTTTTGACACAGACATTGGTGCTTTCATTGAGAGTTCCGCTGTGTCGTTAGCAAAGGGCTCGATGGCCCTTCGATCGTCAGTAATGATGTCGTCCAGGGAGAAACCTTCCTCCCTGGACAGATCTTCGTATTCGACGGCTTCGTACTGCGGGCCAACTCGCTTGGCCATCTAGAGCAGATCGACAGCTACACCCCTGGCCATCAGGTCAGATTCGGGAGCTTGAATTACGTTGCGGACATCCATGGAGACTTGATCTTCGACGGATTCGAGACCGCGACAACCGCTCCCCATCGCCCCGATGAACATGGCTTAAACATTTCATTAGGCCGCATCCAGGAGATAGCTCCCGTAACAGCTCCGGCCTCAAATTCGGAGCAGTTGAAGTCGTCCGAAGATGGGAGGCTCAACCCCATCACGGGGACCACCGATTCGGCGGCGCTGGAGCCACACGCGGATTCCACTTCGTACGGTATCTGCATCAACGGAACCCCAGACTCGCCTCCGATGTCGAGCTCCGAACCCTGCGAGCCTGCGTACGCCAAACTCGATCGTTTGTCAATCTTCAAGTTCAGTGCCGCAGATGTCTTCCAACACCCGCCCATGCGCGACATACTAAATTCACTAAAAAACCTATCCCTGACAGGCGACCCGTCTTCGAACTATGTCTGGTTCGAACATACGGCGGACAACAGAGAATTTTGCTTCCCACCCGCCACCCACTTCATTGCCACTGTTAAAGATGTAACCAACACACCCGATCCCCGCGCCGAAGACATTGACAGTATGGACGACGATGAGGGGCAAGGCCAGAGCTTACTACCCGCTAGACACGAGACAGGCACTTCCTGGTATGACGTGTGTATGATAGACACACCTTACAGCGCTCTCGACGATGAGAAGGAGAATACGGTCGAGGATAAACCGCCTGGTACACAGTCCGGACACTAGCGCTCTGGGCCTCATCGCCCAAGAGAAGACACTGCCAGCACCAGAGAAGACGATACTCCGGACAACAAAGACCCTGTTGAGGTAGAATCCGAGCAGGAGGAATGGGAAGACGGGCAAGACAACCCTGACGAACAGGCCACATGTGGGGACTCGGAGGACAGCAACTATATCCCCCTCTCCGAGGAGGAGGAGATCCTCGGCAACAAGGATTTTACCACGCCAAAGGAACCTCTCGAGCAGGAGCACTTTAAACGCCGGCTTATAGCCACTCCAAGGAGCTTAAGAAACGCAGCTGCAGCTTCAAGGAAGACAAGACTTGCTCAATGATAGATGGACCGAGGTCTTGGCCGCCGAAGAATACGGCCTTAGCAGCCCAGACAAAAGCCACCCCAAGAGTAGGTGGCTCCCTCAATACGATGGTAGGGCGATGGAGACCATACCACCATCGAATAAAGCGGCGGGGCAATCACAGTTCGGTCCAGACAAAGCAGCAGCCCAAGCAGAGCACCATACCAACCCATCCGGCATGGAGGGTAGAGCAGGACGCACAAGATTGATGTACATATCACAAAGATATACCCCGACCGACGACGATGGTCGCCTATCCGGACACAACAGAGCTGACCACGCCCGGTCCGAGCACCGTAAACGGAGCCCGCCGGAGGAACTTCATAGTGTGGCCCAACATAGAGGAGCTGCACACCCCCTCTGCTTCACAGACGAAGTAATGGAACATGAATTTCCAGACGGGTTTAAACCCATTAACATCGAATCATACGATGGGACAACAGACCCCGCGGTATGGATCGAGGACTACCTCCTCCATATTCGCATGGCCCGTGGAGACGACGTCCACGCCATTAAATACCTACCTCTCAAGCTTAAAGGGCCAGCTCGATACTGGCTAAACAGTTTGTCAGAAAATTCTATTGGCAACTGGGAAGATTTGGAAGACGCCTTTCGAGACAACTTCTAGGGAACATATGTCCGGCCATTATGCGTCGATGACTTAAGTCACATTGTCTAGGAGCCCGGCGAGTCAGCTAGTGAGCTCTGGACCAGGTTCTTAGTCAAAAAGAACCAAATTGTCGACTGTCCGGACGTGGAAGCCCTCGCGGCCTTCAAACATAGCGTCCGGGATGAATGGCTTGCGCGTCACCTCGGCCAGGAAGGACCCAAATCCATGACAGCCCTCATCGCTCTAATGAACCGCTTCTGTGCGGGAGAAGACAACTGGCTTGCTCGTAAAAGGAACCACGCCAGCGGCCCGGGAACTTCCGAAATCCGAGATGGCAACGGCAAGCCACGATGAACCAAACATAACAACATACGCGACACAGCGGTGAATGCCGGATTTCACAATCCGAAGCCCGGTCAATGGAAGAAGCCACTAAAGGCAAACTAGGATGGACCATCCACCCTTGACAGGATATTGGACCGACCTTGTCAGATTCGCGGTCTCCCTGATAGGCCAGCTAATCATACCAACTGTAACTGTTGGGTCTTCAAGCAGGCAGGCAAGCTTAACGCTGATCACAAGGGGAGGAGGCCACCGGGTGACAAAGATGACGGATCGGCTTGCCAGCAAAACACCAGGGGCCAGAAAAAGTTCCCCTCCGACATTCGACCACTCCTGAAACGCAAATAGCAGTTCGGCTCCCACCACCCACCTACTGTAATGGCAAAATTTGCACCACGCGCACATCACTACGCACTCAAGATACCATGGGCATCGGCGGAAGCACAACACGTTCAACCCTACAAGCATTCCCGTAACGTTTTTTTATATGTTTTTCTCATTTTTTCTGTATCATGTTTAAAGAACATGTGACCAACTGGAAAGCATCTACAGTGGACTCTATCGGAGTTCGGATCCATACACTCACCTAAGGGGTTACTTCCGTTAAGGATCCCACTCCCTGAGGATGGGCTACGCAGACGTGCGATAGGAGGTGAAAGTGTTAACGCCTTATAGTCCGATTGCCTGATTCGCCGCATTATCTCCTCCATCATGGACCAAGACGTTGGATAAAGAGTGATTAAATGCTTTTCCGAACACCACCGTACTTCCTACGAGGGGGCTGAAGCCGACAACTGGAAAACTTTTAGATTATATTAAAACGACCGCACAGGAGGAATTCAAGCTTTTCGAGCAAAACATAAATAGATTAACTATAAAGTTTTCTTTTACAATCATCATACACCTCACTCGAACATTATGTTCTTCGAGCATCGGCCCTCAATCAAGCGGGCGGCCTCTAGGACGTCTTCAAAATAATGCCCTGGTTGTAGACGGTCCTTGCCTTTGGGCGGACCCTTCATCACGACATCGATGGCCTTCATCTTCCCCCAGAATGTCTTGACTCAGGCAAGGGCCATCTGTGCACCTTCAATGTGCGCCGGTCGCTTCACAGCATTGATGCGCGACACTGCATTGACAAGCTTCTGCACCAAACCAAAATAGCTATTTGGCACAGGCTCGGTCGGCCATAGCCGGACTATGGCACCTTCATGGCAGCGCCAGATACCCTATGAAGTTCGGCCCATTGGGACATCTGTTCATTGAGCAGCAGCGGGCGCTTTGACACACCAAACTGTGACCAAAAAAGCTTCTCTGTTGCATATCTAGCTTGCACTTTGTAATACCGCGCTGCATCGGAAGAACTCTTCGACAAGTCCAAAATACTCGCCCGAAGAACTCCACACTTGGTTCAGCTGAGCATAGTCCGGGTCACCGAACTTAGTCTGCCGCAGAAAAGGCTTTCCAGCCAATATCTCTTTCGCCTGCCGAACCTCCTCACGGAGTGCTCTAGACTCTGATCGCGCTTCTCTCGCCTCCTGTCGGGCCTTGTCCAGTTCAGCCATTAAGACTTTATTCTCCTTCTCAAGAAATTCGCAGTGGCCAGTAGCATTCTCCAAAGCGAGTGTCATCGTGGATATCTTCTCCTCGCCCTGGCATCGCGCAACTTGTTCGGCCTGCAGTTCAACCAATGCTCCTTCAGCAGCAGCATCACTAAACTGGGCCCGCTCTTTGTCTAGGATTAGCTCCGCCCGAAGAGCCTCCACGGCGGCAGCACCATCTGCATTTCATGCACATTTCATATAAAGCTCTTTCCTGCGTCAAACACACTGCTATAAAGAATGCTCGAAATATATACCTTGCGAGTCGTCAAGACGCCTGTTGATCAACGCAACGTCATCCTGCGCACTATCCAGCTTTCGCTGTAGTTCGGCCACTTCTGTATTCCGGGCAGCCACAGGAGGGCAAGTAACCTATATTTCAAATTAAACCAAGGTTAATACCTGAGCATATCTCTTTGATCCTCTGATCGCTCCCTTCGGAAGACAATCTGAGTCTCAAGGGATACTGCATATACAACAGGGGCATTCTATCAATGAAATTCAATTGACAAAGCTACTGTTGGAAATATTCCCTAGAGGCAATAATAAAATGGTTATTATTATATTTCTTTGTTCATAATAATTGTCTATTGTTCATGCTATAATTGTGTTATCCAGAAATCGTAATACATGTGTGAATACATAGACCACAACACGTCCCTAGTGAGCCTCTAGTTGACTAGCTCGTTGATCAAAAGATAGTCATGGTTTCCTGACTATGGACATTGGATGTCATTGATAATGGGATCACATCATTAGGAGAATGATGTGATGGACAAGACCCAATCCTAAGCATAGCTCAAAGGTCGTGTAGTTTGTTTGCTATAGCTTTTCCGAATGTCAAGTATCATTTCCTTAGACCATGAGATTGTGCAACTCCCGGATGCCATAGGAGTGCTTTGGGTGTGCTAAACGTCACAACATAACTGGGTGACTATAAAGGTACACTACGGGTATCTCCGAAAGTGTCTGTTGGGTTGGCACGAATCGGGACTGGGATTTGTCACTCCGTATGACGGAGAGGTATCTCTGGGCCCACTCGGTAATGCATCATCATAATGAGCTCAATGTGACCAAGTGGTTGATCATGGGATCATGCATTACAGTACGAGTAAAGTGACTTGCCGGTAACGAGATTGAACGAGGTATTGGGAAACCAACGATCGAGTCTCGGGCAAGTAACGTACCGATTGACAAAGGGAATTGTATACGGATTGATTGAATCCTCGACATCGTGGTTCATCCGATGATATCATCGAGGAGCATGTGGGAGCCAACATGGGTTTCCAGATCCCGCTGTTGGTTATTGACCGGAGAGTCGTCTCGGTCATGTCTGCGTGTTTCCCGAACCCGTAAGGTCTACACACTTAAGGTTCGGTAACGCTAGGGTTGTTGAGATATTAGTATACAGTAACCCGAAAGTTGTATGGAGTCTTGGATGAGATCCCGGACGTCACGAGGAGTTACGGAATCGTCCGGAGGTGAATATTTATATATAGGAAGTCAAGTTTCGTCCATCGAGAAGGTTTCGGGGGTAATCGGTATTGTACCGGGACCACCGGAAGGGTCCCGGGGGTTCATCGGGTGGGGCCACCTATCCTGGAGGGCCCCATGGGCTGAAGTGGGAGGGGAACCAGCCCCTAGTGGGCTGGTGCGCCCCCCATGGGCCTCCCCCTGTGCCTAGGGTTGGAAACCCTAGGGGTAGGGGCGCCCCACTTGGCTTGGGGGGCACTCCACCCCCTTGGCCGCCACCCCCCTTGGAGATTCAATCTCCTAGGGCCGGCGCCCCCCTAGGGGTCCTATATATAGTGGGGGGGAGGGCAGCCGCACCCTAGCCCCTGGCGCCTCCCTCTCCCTCCCCTGACACTCCTCCCTCTCCCTGAGCTTGGCGAAGCCCTGCCGAGATCGCCGTTGCTTCCACCACCATGCCGTCATGCTGCTGGATCTTCATCAACCTCTCCTTTCCACTTGCGGGATCAAGTTGGAGGACACGTCTTCCCAACCGTACGTGTGTTGAACGTGGAGGTGCCGTCTGTTCGGCGCTAGGTCATCGGTGATTTGGATCACGACGAGTACGACTCCATCAACCCCGTTCTCTTGAACGCTTCCGCGCGCGATCTACAAGGGTATGTAGATGCACTCCCCTCTCCCTCGTTGCTAGATGACTCCATAGATTGATCTTGGTGATGCATAGAAAATTTTAAAATTCTGCTACGTTCCCCAACAGTGGCATCATGAGCTAGGTCTATGCGTAGTTTCTATGCACGAGTAGAACACAAAGCAGTTGTGGGCGTGGATATTGTCAATTTGCTTACCGTTACTAGTCTTATCTTGATTCGGCGGCATCGTGGGATGAAGCGGCCCGGACCGACCTTACACGTACGCTTACGTGAGACTAGTTCCACCGATTGACATGCACTAGTTGCATAAGGTGGCTGGCTGGTGTCTGTCTCTCCCACTTTAGTCGGATCGGATTTGTTTTTGCAGCATGTGCCGTGTGATGTGATATGGCCAAAAGGATGTGATGAATGATATATGTGATGTATGAGATTGATCATGTTCTTGTAATAGGAATCACGACTTGCATGTCGATGAGTATGACAACCGGCAGGAGCCATAGGAGTTGTCTTTATTTATTTATGACATGCGTGTCAACATAAAGGTCATGTAATTACTTTACTTTATTGCTAAAGCGTTAGCCATAGTAGTAGAAGTAATAGATGACGAGACAACTTCAAGAAGACACGATGATGGAGATCATGGTGTCATGCCGGTGACAATGATGATCATGAAGCCCCAAAGATGGAGATCAAAAGGAGCAAAAGATATTGGCCATATCATGTCACTATTTGATTCCATGTGATGTTTATCATGTTTTACATCTTATTTGCTTAGAACGACGATAGCTTAAATAAGATGATCCCTTGTAATAATTTCAAGAAAGTGTTCCCCCTAACTGTGCATCATTGCGAAGGTTCGTTGTTTCGAAGCACCACGTGATGATCGGGTGTGATAGATTCTAACGTTCAAATACAACGGGTGTAAGCCAGATTTACACACGCAATACACTTAGGTTGACTTGACGAGCCTAGCATGTACAGACATGGCCTCGGAACACGGAAGACCGAAAGGTCGAGCATGAGTCGTATAGAAGATACGATCAACATGAAGATGTTCATCGATGTTGGCTAGTCCGTCTCACGTGATGATCGGACACGACCTAGTTGACTCGGATCATGTTTCACTTAGATGACTAGAGGGATGTCTATCTGAGTGGGAGTTCATTGAATAATTTGATTAGATGAACTTAATTATCATGAACTTAGTCTAAAATCTTTACACTATGTCTTGTAGATCAAATGGCCCACGCTAATGTTGCCCTCAACTTCAACGTGTTCCTAGAGAAAACCAAGCTCAAAGATGATGGCAGCAACTATACGGACTGGGTCCGGAACCTGAGGATCATCCTCATAGCTGCCAAGAAAGATTATGTCCTAGAAGCACCGCTAGGTGACGCACCCATCCCAGAGAACCAAGACGTTATGAACGCTTGGCAGTCACGTGTTGATGATTACTCCCTCGTTCAGTCCGGCATGCTTTACAGCTTAGAACCGGGGATCCAAAAGCGTTTTGAGCGACACGGAGCATATGAGATGTTCGAAGAGCTGAAAATGGTTTTCCAAGCTCAAGCCCGGGTCGAGAGATATGAAGTCTCCGACAAGTTCTTCAGTTGTAAGATGGAGGAAAATAGTTCTGTCAGTGATCACATACTCAAAATGTCTGGGTTGCATGACCACTTGACTCATCTGGAGTTAATCTCCCAGATGACTCGGTCATTGACAGAATCCTTCAGTCGCTTCCACCAAGCTACAAGAGCTTTGTGATGAACTTCAATATGAAGGGGATGGGAAAGACCATTCCTGAGGTATATTCAATGCTGAAATCAGCGGAGGTGGAAATAAAAAAGGAACATCAAGTGTTGATGGTGAATAAAACCACTAAGTTCAAGAAAAGCAAGGGTAAAAAGAACTTCAAGAAGGACGGCAAGGGAGTTGCCGCGCCCGATAAGCAAGCTGCCGGGAAGAAGCCAAAGAATGGACCCAAGCCCGAGACTGAGTGTTTTTATTGCAAGGGAAGTGGTCACTGGAAGCGGAACTGCCCGAAATACTTAGCAGACAAGAAGGCCGGCAACACTAAAGGTATATGTGATATACATGTAATTGATGTGTACCTTACCAGTACTCGTAGTAGCTCCTGGGTATTTGATACTGATGCGGTTGCTCACATTTGTAACTCAAAGCAGGAGCTGCGGAATAAGCGGAGACTGGCGAAGGACGAGGTGACAATGCGTGTTGGGAATGGTTCCAAGGTCGATATGATCGCCGTCGGCACGCTGCATCTACATTTACCTACGGGATTAGTTTTAAACCTCAATAATTGTTATTTAGTGCCAGCTTTGAGCATGAACATTGTATTAGGGTCTCATTTAATTCGAGATGGCTACTCATTTAAATCCGAGAATAATGGTTGTTCTATTTATATGAGAGATATGTTTTATGGTCATGCTCCGCTGGTGAATGGTTTATTCTTAATGAATCTCGAGCATAATGTTACACATATTCATAGTTAGAATACCAAAAGATGTAAGGTTGATAATGATAGTCCCACATACTTGTGGCACTGCCGCCTTGGTCACATAGGTGTCAAACGCATGAAGAAGATCCATGCAGATGGACTTTTGGAGTCTCTTGATTACGAATCATTTGACACGTGCAAACCATGCCTCATGGGTAAAATGACCAAGACTCCGTTCTCAGGAACAATGGAGCGAGCAACCAACTTATTGGAAATCATACATACTGATGTGTGCGGTCCAATGAGTGTTGAGGCTCGCGGTGGCTATCGTTATGTCCTCACCCTCATTGATGACTTGAGTAGATATGGGTATGTCTACTTAATGAAACACAAGTCTGAGACCTTTGAAAAGTTCAAGGAATTTCAGAGTGAGGTTGAAAATCAACGTGACAGAAAAATCAAGTTCTTGCGATCAGATCATGGGGGAGAATACTTGAGTCATGAATTTGCCACACACTTAAGGAAATGTGGAATAGTTTCACAACTCACGCCGCCTAGAACACCTCAGCGTAATGGTGTGTCCGAACGTCGTAATCGCACTCTATTGGATATGGTGCGATCTATGATGTCTCTTACCGATTTACCGTTGTCATTTTGGGGCTATGCTTTAGAGACTGCCACATTCACTTTAAATAGGGCTCCATCAAAATCTGTTGAGACGACACCATATGAATTATGGTTTGGGAAGAAACCTAAGCTGTCATTTCTAGAAGTTTGGGGATGCGATGCTTATGTCAAGAAACTTCAACCTGAAAAGCTCGAACCCAAATCGCAAAAATGTGTCTTCATAAGATACCCTAAAGAAACTATTGGGTATACCTTCTACCTCAGATCCGAAGGCAAGATCTTTGTTGCCAAGAATGGATCCTTTCTAGAGAAAGAGTTTCTCTAGAAAGAAATAAGTGGGAGGAATGCTCACCACTCCAGCCGAATGCCTAGCTAGTATTACTTCGAATTTGGTTAAATTGTATCTGCTTAGCTTATACATTATACATTTGAATATGACATCCCTTCCTGTTTTTTGGTACATACCAGTACATCCATCTATTAACCATGTTCTTCCATCAAACTAATGTTCTTGTGTATCCCTCATCAATCACTTATGATGAGACAGTGAGGCCAGTGGACTACTATGAGTAAAGAACCTCATTTAAAGAATGCAGCGTCAACCTCCCCACATGATTCTCAAGAAACATCAAGCCTAGATGAAGATAGTGACATAGCTTTGTTGATTACCGCATTTCCCCTACACGAGCATCGCAGGTGCTTGCTGTAACTTGGCAGCGTGATATGTGGCTGCATGTTGCATATGAAATCTAGATTGTAATTCTTCCAATCTGGTTAAATTGCATGTGCTATTCTCCTTAGTTTATACATTATACCTGTTAATGTGAAATGCCTTCCAATTTTTAGTACATAGTACATATGTCTATTAAGCATGCCCTTACCTAAAACTATTGCCTTTTTGTATCCCGCATCAATCAATATAAAGACACACCTTTAGTATATGTAGTGCGATATTAGTTGCATCTTCCATATGATTTATTGCATGTGTTGCTTCTAATTTGTTGAAATGCCAATTATGATGGGACGCTTTTAACTTGGCAGAGTCATATTGGTTGCATCTTTCATGTGGTGTCTAGCTTGCAATGCTTCTTATTTATTGAAATGGCTTCTGCTTAGTTTACACAAACAGTTGTGAATATGACATGCCGTCCTGTTTTTCGTGCATATTCCATCCTGGTATCATGTGTTTGCCTTACTTCAAAGTAGTGATTGTCAGTATCATGCACGAATGAGTTCTGAAGAGTGAATTTTTATTGCTTTTTCTTGTCGGTTTTACTTGAAAATTCAAAATCAGTAAGGCGGAAGAAAGTTAGCAAGGCAGCGGATAAAGGTGCTCCTTACAAATGGAGGGCCTCTACAGATTCTACTCCTCCAACCCCCTAAGATGATTTGCAAGATAACACATGCATAGACAGTCAACGTAGTTGTGTTGATGCTGAGCACGTCTCCCCTAGTGCATCATCATAGGTGCTCCCTCTAACTTGGCACTGTCATATGTGGTTGCATGTTATGTATGATGTATAGCTTGTATTGCTTCTAATTTTGTTGAATTCCATCTGCTTACTTTACACATTATACTTCTGAATAAGACATGTGTTCCTGTTTCTAGAACATACAATATATGTCTATCACACCATGTTCTTACATCAAAGTACTACTGTTGTGTAACCTGCAACAATCACTTATCATGAGACACGTTTGACTTGGGAGTGTGATATAGGTTACATCTCGCATTCTTTTCTACCTTGTACTACTTCTAATTTGTTGAAATGGCACTTATGACGAGATAGTTTTAACTTGGTAGAGTGATATTCGTTGCATCTTTCATATGGTGTCTAGCTTTCATTGCTTCTAATTTGTTGAAATGTCTTCTCCTTAGTTTACTAATCAGAGTTGTGAATATGCAATGTTGTCCATTTTTGTTGCACATTCAATCATCCTATCATGCGGTTGCGTTACATTAAAGTAGTGCTCGTCAGCATCGTGCATCAATGAGTTCTGAAAAGCGGATTTTCATTCATTTTTCTTGTGGGTTTGAATTGACAAGGCAATAAAACTAAGAAGCAGGAAGGAAAAAATAAGGCAGGGGCTGATGGCGGTCTTCCAGCGAAACCGGCATCTTAGGTGCTTTCTCTAGCTTGGTAGTGTGATATTGTCTTGCATGTTGCATACGGTGTCTAGCTTTCATTGCTTCTTATTTGTTGAAATGGCTTCTGCTTAGTTTACACAAACAGTTGTGAATATGCCATGTCGTCCTTTTTTCGTACATATTCCATCCTGGTATAATGTGTTTGCTTTACATCAAAGTAGTGATTGTCATGCACGAATGAGTTCTGAAGAGTGAATTTTATTGCTTTTTCTTGTCGGTTTTACTTGACAATTCAAAATCAATAATGCGGAAGGAAGTTAGCAAGGCAGTGGATAAAGGTGCTTGTTCCAAACGGAGGGCCTCTATAGATTCTAGTCCTCCAACCGCCCAAGATGATTTGCAAGACAACACATGCATAGACAGTCAACGTAGTTGTGTTGATGATGAGCACGTCTCCCCTAGTGCACCATCATAGGTGCTCCCTCTAACTTGGCACTGTCATATGAAGTTGCATGTTATGTGTGATGTCTAGCTTGTGTTGCTTCTAATTTTGTTGAATTCCATCTGCTTACTTTACACATTATACTTGTGAATAAGACATGTGTTCCTATTTCTAGAACATACAATATCTGTCTATCGCACCATGTTCTAACATCAAAGTACTATTGTTGTGTAACCTGCAACAATCACTTATCATAAGACACGTTTGACTTGGGAGTGTGATATAGGTTACATCTCGCATTTTTTTCTACCTTTTACTACTTCCAATTTGTTGAAATGACACTTATGACGAGATAGTTTTAACATGGTAGAGTGATATTCGTTGCATCTTTCATATGGTGTCTAGCTTTCATTGCTTCTAATTTGTTGAAATGCCTTCTCCTTAGTTTACACATCAGAGTTGTGAATATGCAATGTTGTCCTTTTTTGTTACACATTCAATCGTCCTATCATGCAGTTGTGTTACATTAAAGTAGTGCTCATCAGCATCCTGCATCAATGAGTTCTGAAAAGCGGATTTTCATTCATTTTTCTTGTGGTTTTGAATTGACAAGGCAATAAAACTAAGAAGCAGGAAGGAAAAAATAAGGCAGGGACAAATGGTGGTCTTCCGGCGAAACCGGCATCCCAGGTGCTTTCTCTAGCTTGGAAGTGTGATATTGCCTTGCATGTTGCATACGGTGTCTAGCTTGCATTGCTTCTTATTTGTTGAAATGGCTTCTGCTTAGTTTACACAAATAGTTGTGAATATGCCATGTCGTCCTATTTTTCGTACATATTCCATCCTCGTATCATGTCTTTGCCTTACATCAAAGTAGTGATTGTCAGTATCATGCACGAATGAGTTCTGAAGAGTGAATTTTATTTCTTTTTCTTGTCGATTTTGCTTGACAATTCAAAATCAATAAAGCGGAAGGAAGTTAGCAAGGCAGCGGATAAAGTTGCTCCTTCAAACAGAGGGCCTCTACAGGTTCTACTCGTCCAACCCCCCAAGATGATTTGCAAGGCAACACATGCATAGACACTCAACGTAGCTGGGTTGATGATGAGCACGTCTCCCCTAGTGTACCATCATAGGTGCTCCCTCTAACTTGGCACTGTTATATGTGGTTTCATGTCATGTATGATGTCCAACTTGTATTGCTTCTAATTTTGTTGAATTCCATCTGCTTACTTTACATGTTATACTTGTGAATAAGACACATGTTCCTGTTTCTAGAACATACAATATCTGTCTATCACACCATGTCCTTACATCAAAGTACTACTGTTGTGTAACCTGCAACAATCACTTATCACAACACATGTTTGACTTGGTAGTGTTATATAGGTTATATCTCGCATTCTTTTCTAGCTTGTACTACTTTAATTTGTTGAAATGGCCCTTATGACGAGACAGTTTTAACTTGGTAGAGTGATATTCGTTGCATCTTTCATATTGTGTCTAGCTTTCATTGCTTCTAATTTGTTGAAATGCCTTCTCCTTAGTTTACACATCATAAGCTGTGAATATGCAATGACACTAATGACGAGAGACCTTTAACTTGGTAGTGTGATGTTGTTTGCATCTTGCATATGATTTATTTCTTGTACTGCTTCACATTTGTTTAAACGCCAATTATGACAAGACACTGTTAAGTTGGTAGAGCGATATTTGTAGCATCTTTCATATGGTGTCTACCTTCTGTTGCATTGCTTCTAATTTAGTGAAATGTCTTTTGCTTAGTTTACACATCATAGTCATGTTTTTCGTACATATTATATCCTCCTATCATGTGGTTGTCTAACATCAAAGTTCAGTTTGTCTGTATCACACATCAATTTGTTCTGAAAAACTAAATTCTTATTCTTTTTTCTTGTCGGCTTGACTTAACATGGCACAGAGAAAGAGGAGGGACATAGAATGACAGGGGATGGTGTTAGTACTAAGGACACACGGAAAGTGACCTAGAAGAATCTTGCAGATTCTACTGGTACTGATGGTGCAATAGAAGGTCAAAGTTCAGCTGAAAATCATAAAAACGGGGTATCCCATCCTACATGAGCTACAGAACAAGCCAAACAGAAACAAATAGCTGCCACCAAACAAGCAGAGACATCACTAGTTGTTGCAACACCTTCTACAGTACTAGCAGCTGTACGAGTTACTCGTTTGTCAACTCAGCTAGCAGCACGTTTCCAAGCTCCCTTTCCACCTGACACTACTTCCGAAGCACTCTTGACACAAAGATGAATTGGCAAGATCAGATGAACTTTGTGAGCTTCAAAACCAGGAAGGTAGTTGCTGGAGTCAAGTTATAGTTGCATGCTTCTTTATATGTAGTCTCACAGTTTGATGTACACTAACACTTCCTATGTTCGTTGTTGGACTAGCACCTAGGCTCAAGAGTAAACAAACATCAAGGATAATGCTTGAAGGTTAACTAAATCTAGAGGAGGAAGAATGGAGATCCGTTTTGAGGCAGGTTTAAAAAGGCCATGTGATGCTACAGAGTCAGCCAAGTTAGTATCAGAGGTAGTGGTTGCCGTTACGTGTCATGTACGTATCCTCCAAAAAAGGATTCAGAACAGGAATGACAAAGACGAAACCGAGTTAAACACCTTCCTCGACCATTTATCTGTAAGTATGGTTATGTATGGAAACTAGTAATACTGTCTTGCTATATCCCATACTTTCTAGATTGCTGGTAATGAGACTCCCATAATGTTCAACAGATGAGGTTCAAGTTGGATAGCCAAGATGATGCAACGAGACAAGCTTGCACCCATCTTTTCAAGTCTACTCTGCGACAGTATCGGTATAACTTGAGGAAAACTCACTTTGAAGGCAAGGCTAACAGTGAACTTGCCCAAACATCTCTAGTGGAAAACAGATCGGATGAAGACTGGAGAGGCCTCGTTAAACACTGGTCTGATCCAAAGTATCAGGTACAATATATATATATATCTATGTGTGTGTGTGTGTGATTAGATCACATGTTGAAGTCCTATTTACACATGTGCCTCACAAATCAATCTTCTTGTAGGTGAACTATTCAAAGAACAAGGCCAACCATACGGAAGTGAAATTCCAACAGATGTCAGGATCTCGTAGCTATATTGCACACTGTGAGGCTCTTGTAATTAGCTGTTGTTTCAGTCTTTTCACTGTACCATATTATCAGATCTATATTGACTTGTTCCAAATGCAGAGGAAAGACCGCAAGGACCAAAAAGTACCTGAACCAAATGTTGTGGAAATCTTCAGGGACTGTCACACCAGCAAGACGAAGGGCATGACTACACCAGTCAAAGCCGCTGTTGTAAGTCCTTAATCCTCATGCCTTTTAACTACTACTTACTCTGACTTGTGCATTGAACTGCATCGTTTGCAACCAATGTCTATTTCTCTTTTCAATTTTATACACAATTGTCTTAGTGTATCCTTGCACCTTACAAGGTTTAAAAGAGATGAGTGATGTTCCTTTGATCTTGATCTGTAATCTAGTTCCTTGCTGGACTTGCCCACACAATGTTACAATTGCGTGTTTGTCTGTTCTTAGTTGTTTTGTGAAATGAATGATGTCATACTATGCTTACCGTATTATAAACTTTGTCTCTTTATCCTTAGCTGTCAATACAATGTGAAGAAATAGACAATACATTAGCCATGGTACATGGTCATATGTTTGGAACCTGGTTTTATCATGTACTTTGCAGAAAAATACAACTAATATTTTACATGGGTTCACTAGAATAAGTTTTGTATATAGACCAAAGCTATTTTGTTTGGTTTTGCTACCTCCTTAATATCTTCTGTTTTGGTACTACTAATGTAAAAACTCAACTTTTCAGCAAGCTATGGAAAAATGGTGGAACCGCCACCTTCTGAAGGAGATGAGGCAACTATAACCGCAATGTCACCTCTTGCTGCATTGGGTCAGTACCTATCCACTAATAGTGTCGAAAACACGTTCCTTCGTAATACTGGGTTGGTTGTTAAGGCAATCTCGTCCAAACTTCCTCATGATCAAGATATGCAAGCTCAAAACAATGTTATATCTACGCTCCAGACACATGTCCATTCCCTAACAGAGACCCCTCCTGAAACAAGGACAGACATTGTTCGATGTTGTCAAGATATGCATGGTTTTGAAACCAGACTATCAGACATTTGCTATGTTGTTTAGGAGCCTAGGAGAAATGAAGGCGAAGGGTGCTCCATCGGACTATACAACATGAAAACGTAACAGTCAGGTCAAATGAACTGAGCTTCTGAACTTTTAGGGGTGCATTTATCTGCCAGACTATTAACTTTTATGCCAACCTTCCTTTTGTTTTATGGTTTAATTTCTTTTGTTGCAATACAAAATTTGTTCTTAACATGCAGCCACCGGCTAAAGAAAACAGCAAGCCATTTTTGTACAGTGTAGGGTGTTCCCTATATTTGCACCGGTGCCGATCTTTGATGCCAGTGGATGTAATGTGTGCAATCGCCTTAATAGCCTAGCGTTAGTTTCAGGCTTATTTATTTCCTAGTCTTCTTTTTACCTGGTTTGCTTGTGGCCGCAACAACCATGGGCTATATACGGACCGTGGTAACCTTAACCCTGCTACAGGCCGTAGGATCCATGGGCCTCATACGGGCCGTCGGATAAATGGGCCTCCAAAGGGCCGTAGAATCGGTGGGCCTAGGGCCGTTAGATAAATGGGTCCACATGGGCCGTAAACGGGCGTAATTGGTATCGACCTAGTACGATAACGGGTCGTTAACATGCCAGAGGACAGAAAAGGCTTAATTCTATCACAGGCATAACGGGTCGTTAATGGGCCAGAATATAGGATGGGTTGGAAACGGCGCAATGGGTTAATAGGCCACAAACAGGCCGATTCTTGCCACGGGCCAAATTTGGCCCATTGGGGGAACATGCCAGTAATGGGCCGGAAGTAATGGAGGGCCGGAAAGGAGCCCAAGAACGTATGGGCCATCAACAGGTCGAAAGCTAATACGGGCTAGAAACGGCCCATGTGAATAATGGGCCATTAATGGGTACAAAGAAATTTACTATTCATTATGGGCTAGAATCATCGTGGGCCACTAAAGGGCGTAAAGTTATGGAAGGCCTCATATGGGCCTAAAGACGTCGTGGGCCATACATGGGCCGAAAGTGAAATGGGCTAGTGTTATATTCGACGGCCCACATGACGTTGTTGGGCCGATTTCGGGAAGGCCCTAATAGGCCGTGAGTTACCAAGCCGTAAAATGGGCTATTTGCGAATAGATCATTAACATGCTTTTCATGGACCGGCCTGCTAACTTTTGACAAAGTCAAACGGGCCGGCCTTGGAAGCTAACTGGGCCAGTGGTGGGCCGTCGCACGTGTCGACATATCATAGGGGCCTATCTAACCCAATGAAGAGCTGACACGTGTTTCCTCCGACCAATGAGAATTTTACACGAGGAAAAACCCCATTGGTCCGGGCTGTTAACAGGTTATCGGATCCAAAACCGGACCCGATAGCATTATGGCGACTGTTCCGGTGGATGCCACGTGTCAGTTACCCTTGACGAAAGAACTTCCATGACGCATCATTTATCGTCATGGAAGTGGACACTTCTCTGATGATTATTTTGGTATTGTCATGGAACACTTCTACGACAACACAAGTAGGACTATCTTGATTCTGTCATAAAATTAGTATGGATGTACATGCATGACAGAAAACGTGACCTACTATGACAAACACGTATCATCACGGAAGTGTATTTTTTTGTAGTGCACCTGAAGTGACACGCACCCCGAGCGCTGCTCTTCATCGATCAATTGAAGGGAGAAGAAGTGGCGGAGCAGGGCCACAGACGGGGCAATGCCCATGAAGGCCTTGCACAAGAACGCGAAGGTGGAGAGAAGGATGATGGACCCGTGATCCAGATGGAGCGTGTGGATTTGATAGTGCGAGAGCACTCCATTGAAGAAATCGGAGAACGGCGGCAACAGGCCGGAGAAAAGGGCGTGAATATGAGGAGGGATCTCGGTGGCCTCCATGTCGGTTAGAAGCCGAGAGGCCGGCCAGATCTTTGTCACCTTCCACTCTTTGGAGTCGGCGGCAATTGCATGCTGGACCTCGTCCAGCCCCTCGTGGTTGATCATGGTGGACCGGCCCAACATGGGCTCTGGCCCTGTCAGGGACTCCGCCTTAGCCTTTCCCCTCTTCTTCTTGGCGGCCATGGTGGCGAGGCGAATCTAAGCTAGCGCGGAATCCGGCAAAGAAGGCACAAGATTGCGAGGAGGAGGGGCAGAAGGCAAGCGCGCAGCAGGGCAATGACAGCTCTGCACGCATGCGCCAGCCTTTTGTTGGCATTGACGGTTGCTCAGGCGACATGGGGGAGTGGAGGTGTCCGCGTCTCGTCAAGCACCGCGCGTCGACCTGGCCCACAGGCGATTGGGTCCCGCGGCGCTTCATCCTTGCCCTTTGGCTTCGCCTCGAAGGCAGCCAGAGCACGCCTTGGGCCCATGGGCTACTGTCGGCGTTCTGGGAACCAGGGTACCCAGACTTGCCTCTCTATGGCCCACGACGTGGCTCCCTTGACGCCCTGGTAGGGTCCATCTACAAGACCGCCAAGGCAACACCCTCCAGAGGCAGACAACACCAAGACCTCCCGAGGGAGCGGCCTCCCAGGCGGCCTCCCGAGGAGCAAAGATTTCTATGCAGGTACCCAGCCTCACGAGGCTGCGATGATGTGAGACATCACGACCAAGGCCAGGCGGGCGCTAGCGGGCACAGAGGAAGCAGTTTCCTCTTTGATGCTAAGGAGGCAAGGACAGGCATGTGTTCCCGAGGAATCTCCCAAAGGTTTCCATTCCATTGCTACAAGACCAAGACCACATGCTCGACAAGGCGGAGGTCATCACCGAGCCCACCACTACGTCACGACCAGAAGCTTTCCAGACGAAGACCACCTTTCGTTAGGATTAGATGCACTACTTGTCCCCTTTCAAATTGGCGGTTGTGCGATCCCTTCCCGCCTAAGTTTTGGGGGAAGAGGACCAAGGCCACCACCGTAGAGAGGGATCCAATCCAACCCCTTCCACCCTCACCAGAGCAGCGCTCGCGAGGTTGTTCATCCTCTGTACTAGTTCATCCTCAGCCCCTCGCGAGGCCAATCCACCACAAGGCAGGAGTAGGGTTTTACACCGCAAGGTGGCCTGAACCTGGGTAAACTGCCATGTTCATCTTCTTCCTTGTTCATGTGAATCCGGCAAGGCTAGGCTATGGGGCGACGGGCTTTAAGCTTGAGAGGTTGAGATCATCGTACATGCCTTAGAGTTTGAACCTTCTTTGGTCTACGGAGCCCTGAATCTGACAGCCTTGGGATGCTTCTCCTCCTCCTTTGGGGTGTCCCTTAGCTGCTTGGTGGCATTGGTCTTCGTACCTAATGACACATAGCATGTTTTGGTGAGGTAGCATCCAAGTTGCATTTATATGCATATCGATCTCGAGTAGGAGTGAGTTCACCTCGGTATCAATGGCGCGTTCTCGTGCTCTTGTCATGGGTCCATGTGGTGCTTGATGTGTTGTTGTAGAGTACATGGGGATGATGGAAGGATGCTCCGCATCATCTCCACCCTTGGGCGAGATCTTCCCTCAGATCGTGATCTTCATCACCATGGTAGGGGTGCCAAGTCCTTGACATTGAAGATGTCGCTTACATTTGTACTTGTCTCGTGGGAGATCGATCTTGTAGGTGTTGTCATTGTAACGGACTAGCACTTTGAAAGGTCCATCGGCTCGTGGTGGTAGCTTGGACTTGTGCTCGTGTGGAAATTGGTCCTTGCGAAGATGAAGCCATGCGAGATCTCCCAGTTGGAATACCATGGGGGCCTTGTTGATGTTGAGCTTGGTGGTGAGGCGCTGTACATGTAGCTGGATCATGGACGTTGTGTCTTCATGCACCTTCTTGAGGTAACTTTCTCTTGCACTTACATCCATGTTCGCTCATTCATGGAGCGGTAGAGGAAGGATGTCCAAGCATGACAAGGGTTGAAGTCGTAGATGACCTCGACGGGGGACTTGCCAGCAGTAGAGTGTCTTGGACGATTGTAGGCATACTCGGCAATGGGTAAGCACTCCTCCCACTCCTTGATGTTCTTAATGATTAACACGCGTAGGAGAGTAGATAGCGTCCGGTTGGAGACTTCTGTTTGGCCATCTCTTTGGGGATGATAGGCCATCAAGAATAGTAACTTCATGCCGAGCTTGCCGCATAGTGTCTTCCAAAAGTAACTTAGGAACTTGACGTCGCGGTCCAACACAATTGTCCTTGGCACTCCATGTAACCTCAAGATTTCCCTACAAAAGAGATTTGCAACATGTGAAGCGTCGTCTATTTTATAGCATGGAATGAAATGTGCCATTTTAGAAAATCGGTCGACAACAACAAATACTGAATCCTTGCCATTTTGAGTCCTAGGTAATCTGAGCAGAAAATCCATGCTAATAATTTCCCATGGTTGATATGGAATAGGAAGGGAAGTGGCATATGTAAACCATGAGATTGAGCTTTTGACTTAGCTTTGCGGCATGTAGAGCACCGGTTGGTGAAGCGTGCGACATCGCGAAACATCTTGGGCCAAAAGTACTTGAAGGAGAGTGTGGCAAAGGTATTGTCATGCCCGAAATGTCCCATAAGTCCTCTGATGTGAGCCTCTTACAAAAGTAACAAACTAAGAGAAGATTCGGGTATACCAAGTTTATTAGCACGCATAAGAAAGCCATTCTTGAGGTAATAGCTCTCACAACAAGTGTTAGCAACACATTTGGCATAAGGAAGCGCAAACGAAGGATCATGTGCATATAGATCTTTAACATGCTCAAAGCCAATACCATTTAATTCAAGTTGAGTAACTAACATGCACTTGTGGGGAAGAGCATCCATCACAACATTCTCTTTACACTTAATGTACTTGATCACATAAGGAAAAGATTCAATAAATTAACTCCATTTAGCATGTCATTTAGTCAACTTTGTTTGACCTGTAAAGTATTTAAGTGTCTCATGATCAGTATATATGACAAATTCATGTGGGCGAAGATAATGCTCCCAAACATGCTATACTCGCACTAAAGCATACAATTCTCTGTCATAGATGGGATAGTTAAGTCGAGCGCCGGAAATATTTTCTCTAAAATATATAATGGGTCATTTTCTTGCATCAAAACTCCACCAATACCATTTCTACTAGCATCACAATGAACCTCAAAAGTTTTTTTCAAAACTAGAAATGCAAGAATCGGAGCATGAGTAAGGAAAGATTTAAGTTCATTAAATGCGGTAGATTGAGAGGGTCCCCAAACAAAGGATGCATTCTTATTGCTCAAGGCATGCAAGGTGATGCAATGGTGCTAAAGTCCTTAACAAAGCAACGGTAGAAGCCGGCGAGACCAAAAAAAACTACGCACTTCTTGCAAATTTGTGGGTTGTGACCAAGTTTTAATTGCTTCAATTTTAGACTCACAGACATGAACACCCTGAGAACACACAACAAAACCCAAGAAAACAAGCTTGTCAACACCAAAAATGCATTTCTCCATATTAGCATAAAGACGCTCGTTTCTAAGAGTTTGCAAAATGGTCCTAAGATGAGTGACATGATCTTTCCGAGACTTGCTAAACACAAGTATATCATCAAAGTAGACAACAACAAATATGCCAATGTAAGGTTGAAGAACATAATGCATCACACACATGAAAGTACTAGGTGCTTCAGATAAGACCATAGGCATAACTAGCCATTCATACAAGCCAAATTTGGTTTTTAAAGTAGTTTTACATTCATCACCTTCTAGAATGCGGATTTGGTAATAGTAACTTTTAAGATAAATTTTGGAGAAAATGGTTGCGCCGCTAAGATCATCTAGCATATAGTCAAGGCATGGAATGGCATGCCTATAACGTACGGTGATAGCATTTATGGGACAGCAATTGGAACTCATGCGGAAATTACCATATTTATTAGGCACAAGAATGACCAAAACGGCACAAAGACTTAAGCTTTCACGTACATGTCCGTTGTCAATGAGTTGTGGTACTTGCCTTTCTATCTCCTTAGTTTCTTCGGGGTTGACACGGTATGGATCCTTGTTTGGTAGGGGTGCGTCGGGTATGAGGTTGATCCAGTGCTTAATGTCGCATAGTAGAGGAAGGCCGGGAGGTAGCTCATTGGAAAAAACGTTCGCAAACTCCTGCAACCAATTAGACAACACTAGAGGAAGATGGTTAGAGGTGATAGTCCTTGCCGCTTCATCTATGCATACTAGGACATAGTGTATGACACAAGATGGGATCTCACACACTTCTCTCATGTCTCTTTTGGTAGCTAAAAGAACTAAGTTTTTCTTGTTGCTCATCCTAGAGGCACTCATTTTTGGCTTGTGGTGCTCACTCTCTCTTTGGTGGTTCGCTCTCTCACTAGTCTCTCCGTGATGAGTGGAAGTTTTTTTGTTGACTATCACTTGGCATGGCGACATATATAGGTCATAGCACATACTCTTTCCCCTTCATCTTGAAACTGTAGTAGTTGGTTCGCCCATTGTGGATGACGCCACGGTCGTATTTCCAAGGTCACCCTAAGAGGAGATGGCACACAGACATAGGCACCACATCACACTCCAAGGTGTCCTCTTATGCGCCGATCTTGAAGGAAACTTGCATAGTGTGCTCCACTTTAATAGTGCCAGAGTTGCTAAGCCATAGGACCTTGTAGGGGCGAGGATGCTTCATCTTGACAAATTGTAGCTTGGAACATAGCTCTTCACTTGCCAAATTGTGGCAACTTCCTCCATCAATGATGACCTTCATGGAACGTCCATTGATGCCTGCTTTGGTGTGGAAGATGTGGTAACGTTCGTCTTCATCTTGTTAGTGTTGAAGGTTGGTGTTGAAGTGTCAAGACCTTAGCGAAAGCGAGAGCGGGGCTCAAATCATTGTCACAAAATACTTGGTCATCTTCATCTTTGTTCACGCGCCGGTGCATGGGCACGTGCTCAAGGGCTTCCATTTCTTCCTCACTCATCGAGTCATAGGTGTCGTCGTCGTCGTTGGCGATCATGGTGCGCCGAATGGGGCACTCAAATGTCTTGTGGCATCGGCCTTTACATGTGAAGCATTTGACGGAACTTGTCTTGACAGTCTCATCCATTGGAGTAGATGATGATGAAGCTCTCGGCTTGAAGTTGCTTGTAGTAGGAGGACAACTCGAAGATGTTGAAGTTTTCTTGTAGCTTGACTTGTCGTCGTTGCTTGGAGATGCTCTAGTGGAGGTAGGAGGTGACGTAGTAGTGGGAGCTTGAGTGTAAGAGTTGTAGGTCTTGGACGAGTACTTGGCATATTTGAAATCATCTTGCACTTGTCGCTTGGCCTTGGTCGCTTGATGAACGAACTCAAGGTGGTTGGAGTAGGGTTGGAGGTCGGAAATCATCTTTATTGGGTGATTGAGGCCATTCAAGAGGCATGCCATAGTTTGCTCATCATGTTCATTGACATTGGCCCGTACCATGGCAATCTCCATTCCTTGGTAGTATTCTTCCACCATCTTCTTGCCTCGCTTGAGGAGTTGCAACTTCTTGAAAAGATCGCGGGTGTAGTGTGTAGGCACGAAGCGAGCTCTCATGACATCCTTCATGAGTGTTCAAGTCGTGATGGGTGGTTCGCCTCTCTCCCGGCATCGCTCGATCACTTGTTCCCACCAAATGAGGATGTAGTCTTGAAACTCAAGAGAGACCATGGCGATTTGATTCTCGTCTTCAAAATTGTGAAGACAGAATATCTTGTCGACCTTCAATTCCTATGACATATACTCCTCTGGATCGTTGCTTTCAGAGAACTTGGGCATGATGAACTTGAGCTTGTCGTAGTGTTATTCTTCATCATGTTGACGATGGAGTGGTCACACTTGGCGAGGAAGAGGGTCTTCAATTTCATGCTCCTCATGCGGACTTGCCTATTGGGATGCGGCATGTGTGCCCAGTTCCTTCTTTCTTGTTGCTCCTCATGGCTACTGTTTACATCTTGTCGTTCTTATCGAAGTGCTTCTTCTTGTTCGCGCACTTCGCAGTTATGTTCAGTGACAGCTCTAGTGGCCTCGCAGAGTGCGCATTGTGCTTTGAGTGCTTGTTCGTGATGGCGCTTTTGTTCTCGTAGGATTGCATCACCATCTTAAGGTTCTTGACACTGCACTTGTGGAGGTTGCTCTTGGTCCACTACGTCTTGTTCTTGGCATCTTGCTCTTTCACGTGCTCGGACTCGGTCTTGCATCAACAAGAGTGGTGATCTTGAGCTTGGTGATCTTGAGTGTCGGCGCGTCAACAAGAACAAGAATGAGGAGGACTTGGATCGGAGGAAGAGTAGGCCAAAGAGTGTCGCGGGATATCCACGGCCACCTATTGGACCGGGAGGCCCCTTGCTGCTTCGGTAGGGGGACGTCGCGTTGCACAAAGAGCAGAACAGCATACGACAGCGCGGCAGAGAGCACACAAGCAATTTACCTAGGTTAGGGCCACCGCGAGGCGTAAACCCTACTCCTGCTTTGGTGGATTGATGGTGGAATGGAGGTGGTGAAGCATAGTACACTTGCCCAGCAGGGGTTTCGTTAGGGCAGTAGCGACTACGCGCATATGGGAGTGTGGGTTCATCAACTTTCCAACCCTTTCTACGGTTTCCATGGGCCTCCTTTTATAGATAAAGAGGTCATCACAATGGCAAAGTAGTCACTGTGCACTAATGTGATAGCAAACAGTGCTATCATACCTAACTCTGCGGGCTGACAGGGCGCACTAAATGCACCGCTTAGTGTCACATCATTGGTTGCTCGGCAAGGCTTTCCGGGCTATCTTGCCAGCTCCGTGCCTGTTCTCTTGACACGTCGCAGGATGGGTGTCATCTCTGGGTTTGTCCTATAGGAAACAGCTGTCATATGGCGAATGGCTGCCACTTAATCATCTTGCGGCCCGACACCGCACTAATGGATGATGTGGGTTGTGCTAGGGTGGTTGGTGAGGTGGTTTTGCCTCCGCGAGCCCCGGCAGGCCCTGCCGGGGCGCCTCGGGCGCCTACTTCTGGGAGTGGCCTGGCCTCTTGCCGGGCTTGCCTGCCCGACAAAGGAGGCCTTCTCTTGGCAATGTCTTGCTTGTCTGGCTTGGCCTTAGTCTCTCCGAGCTTTATGCTGGTTCTCCGAATCTCTTGATTCCTTGTATCCTGGCTTGGGTTGGTGCTTCGACCTTGCCCTTGTGCCTATGCACACTATGGGCCACAGACCAAGGGTTTGTTGCACCGACCGAAGCCCCTAGGCCTGCCCCCCCCCCCCCCCGAACACGCTGCCGAGCATCATCGGTGTAGGACCTAATAAGTGCATAGCCAGGATTGCTGAAGGGGTCGGCCCCTTGAGGTCTCCTTTGCTTCTTCATCAGCCTTGATTTCGGGCCAGTTTCTAGTTTCCCCGCGTGTGGTGTAAAGCCAATAGTGGTGGGGCCACTACAGTGATGGCCCATGAATGACTTTAACACAAGGGGTAGAAATTGCCAATTTACTCTTCCCACGGCGCGCCCGTATTGTTGGCCACGTATGTTGCATGCATCGCGCGGGGTAGGTAACAGAGGCGCGTGGAGCATGAGAGCATCATGGTAATGGCCCGGTCGTCTTGAATTGGCAGAGGACGGCGGTGGCCGCCTATTGATGGAGCAGCTACCCTCCCCGCCTAGCCTATAAAAGGGAGGGGTGGATCAGGGCGGAGTCATCCATCTTCGCATTCCTCCTCTTCTTATCCTTCGCTTTTGCTGGCTTTGTCGAAGATAAGGGCCTGGGGCCAGCCCCCGGGCTCCTGTTTGGGGCTATTGTTGCCTCATGTTGGTGCTGACGCTGGGGAGTGAGGTTGGTCCTTGCTGCGGCGAACTTGTTGGTTCCTTCGAGGTTCGTCTAGGAGTAGAGGCCGGAGGTCATCGGTAATCCCAGCACTGCCCCTCTCGGAGGTCTTGGGGCTGATGTCTATGAGAGGCGCGCCTTCCTGCCCGCCAAGGTGGGGAGTGGCGCGCCTCGAGCCCCCTGGTCGTTTTGGCTGCTTGTTGTTTCTCCACTGGAGGTGCCGGACTGGAGTCTTGGCGCTTCCCGGGAGCAGCGATGGGGAGGAGAAAGCGAGGGAAGACGTAGAAGGCGGGTGGCAGGGGGTAAGGTCGGAGTACGATGGCGTGGATGCCTCCGCCTCCGACCGTCGACCTGCCGCCTCGTGTTTCCGCTCTTCCCCTCCCTCCCCAACACCGTCATCACCAGCCTCTTTGGGTGATAGCCGGGGAGGGATGTTCTCTTGGCACCTTCTCGCCTCCAGCAGTCTTCCGACTGAGCTTTGGTGGATGACTCCACCGGCACTCAAGCTAGGGCTTCTTGTTGGCTCTGGAGGTGGTGACCATAAGGTTCCTCCCTTTCCCCCGCACTCCTCCTTCGCAGCCTCGCCACTCCCGGTCTTGTCAGGCCGTGCCCAACGGGCCCTGACGGGACCGGGGAGGTCTCCTGCTTGGGTGCTCCTTTTCTCGTCTTTTCCTCCTTCCGCCGTAGTGCCTGAAGGAGGAAAAAAGAAAAGAGGGGATCGTGGGGCACTTTTTTTTTTCAATCTTAAACTTGCAGTCAATCGCCAAATTTTAATTCAAATAATGTAGTTCCTCAAGTCCATCTTTGTGTCCTATAATGCTTGTACTTGTATTAGCATATGAATGAAAAAGATGAACCTTGCTAGGAACTCATGCATGTGTACGTCCATGCAGAGGTGGAATGCCTACTTACTGTAAATAAATGAGTTTTGCCCGGTAGGATATCATGCCGGCACCCTCTTTGTCTGCCAAAGAGCTGCGTCTGCCGAGGAACAAACAGAGGGGCCAGCCCCCCGCCAACATCTTTTTACCAAAGGCCACTGTGAACATCATGACCGAAGCAACGTTCGAGTCATGGATGGGAGCACCTAAGTCTCAAAAGAGAGGCGAGGCTTTCTCATGCAAAGTTATAGCTTTACAGAACACTAACGGGTAGGAGGTAGAACCTATCTATTTGGCTTGCCGAGGATCGCTGTGCCGGGCAATCTTCTCAATCTTTGTCGAAGTCAACTCCACGACAAGAACCTGCAACTTCATGCAGATGAGAATGAATGCACGATGCGATCCTATCTATTTGCATATGAAAATGCTCATGAAATGCTTATGCAGTGATCTTGGTGTGCTCATGCATGCATGCAATCTTAGTTGGGGGCCCCCTAAGGCGCTTCTTTATTTTCTCTTGCACGGGGTCATCACCCCGGCTTGCTACAAGGGGTTTCATGCAGCTAAGGCAAGGCATGTACAAAAGGGTAGCTGTCGGGTAGGGCCCGACAACCGCGCCTTACGGGTAGTACTTGCGGAGATGCTCAATATTCCATGACTTTTGCAACCGAGGGCCATCTCTAGTCTCCAAACGGACTACGCCAGGTCTGGTGACTCGTACCACCCGGTAAGGGCCTTCCCACTTTGGTGATAGCTTGTTTGTAGCCTTGGCGGGCTGAACGCGCCTAAGGACAAGGTCACCTTCCTCAGAATACCAGGCATGAACCATGCGGCTATGATAGCGACACGGGGCTTTCTGGTAGCGTGCAGCACGTGTAGCAGCCGGGAGACGGTTCTCCTCGAGTAGCACAGCGTCGTCTCGCCGGTGGTGATCTTGCGCTACTTCATCATAGGCAAGCACTCGAGGAGACCCGTAAATGAGTTCCGTGGGGATAACTACTTCTATCCCGTAGAACAGGGAGAAGGGAGTCTGCCCGGTAGCTCGTTTAGGTGTCTTTCTGAGGGACCAAAGAACTACCGGCAGCTCCTTGGTCCACTACCTACCGTGCTTCTGCAGCGTATCGAAAGTTCTTGTCTTGAGTCCATGTAGCACTTCAGCGTTCGCCCTCTCGGCTTATCCATTGCTCCGGGGGGTGCCACATAGGCGAATGAGATCTTTCATCCGAGGGTATGAACATATTTCATGAAGGCGTGGCTCGTGAACTGGGTGCTGTTATCGGTGATGATCCTTGCCGGAACTCCAAAACAACACACCAATTCTTTGTGAACTTGTCGATAACAATGAACAAGAATTCAATACCCCCGATTGCTCGGGGGAAGGGGCCGAGAATATCGAGCCCCAGACTGAAAATGGCCATGATAGAGGGATTGTCTAAAGGGCTTGGGCAGGCTGGTGTGTTTTCTTGGAATGGAACTGGCAGGCTTGACATGTCGTGATGAGCTCGACCGCATCTTGGAGGGCTGTGGGCTAATAGAATCCTTGCCGGAATGCTTTCCCAACGAATGCCCTTGATCCAATGTGGGAGCCACGCATTCCTCTATGAATCTCAGCCAACAGTTCCTTTCCATCCTCCCGGCAAACACACTTCAATTTCACACCGTTGGGCCTCCTTCTGTATAGAGTGTCATCGACAAACTGATACATACTAGCCCTCCGGTCTAATCTTTCAGCTTCATCTTGGTCGTCGGGGAGTTCTCCGGTCAGGAGGAAGTGGACAATGTGCCTTTCCCAAGTTGGAGACTGGGGCTCGTCAACGAGGACTAGCGGCACCTCCTCTATCGCGGGAGCACCAGCCTCGTTCGTGGTGTCCATGGGCCCGGCTGGAGGGGGTGGTCCGGCAGGCTATGAGGAGTTGTTTTCGGCAGGGTCTCTGCCGAGAGCGGACGGCTCAGCCGGGAGAGGCTTACCGTAGTCCAACTTTCTCCTTTTCCGGGCCATTGTTGCTGGGGATACGGAGGGTTGAGAGAGATGGAGAACAAAAGTTCCTAGTTTCACAGGAAGCTTCTATGCAGCACACTTTGTTTGACATGTGATCAGCTATGTTGTTTTCCGCATGGGGTACGTGCTTTGTTTGCAACCCGTCAAAGTGCTCCTCCAATCTCCTTACTTCTCGACGTATGCCTCCATCAATGGACTTTGATAATCCTTGTTGGCTTGTCTCACCACAAGCTGTGAATCTCCTCGAATGATCAGCTTCTTAATTCCCAATTATGCTGCAATTCTGAGCCTGGCAAGAAGCCCTTCATACTCAGCTGTATTGTTGGTGGCTTCTTCCCGGGAAAAATGCATTTGGACGACGTACTTCAAGTGCTCCCCGAAGGGGGCAACAAGAAGCATGCTAGCCCCTGCACCATGTAGGAAAAAAGCACCATCAAAACACATAATCCATTCTTGGGGCGATTCCTTGCCAGGGAGAGTTGTCTCTGTCATTTCCTCATCAGGGGTTGGCATCCATTCTGCAATAAACTCTGCCAGTGCCCCGCTCTAAATAGTTGATGTGCTCTCAAACTTCAATCCAAAGTTGGATAGCTCCAAAGCCCACTCCACTATTCTGCTAGTAGCCCCATGGTTTCGGAGTATCCTTTGCAGCGGAAAATGAGTGACAACCGTGATCTCGTGGGCTTGGAATTAGTGGCGTAGTTTCCTTGAGGCCATAATGGGACCAAAGATAAACTTCTGCACATCAGAGTACCTCGATCTAGCCCCCTGTAACAAGGAGCTGAGGAAGTACACTGAGCGATAACCTACTTATTCCTTGTTGCGTCCTTGGGGTTGTTCTCGTTGTCATGCTCGTTGCTGTCCTAATCCTTCTCTGACTCTGCTGTTTTCTGCTCACTTTCTGCCTCATCCACTTCTCGCTGCGCTACCAAGGCTGCACTAACCACTTGGTTGGTTGCCGCCAAGTATAGCAATAACGGTTCTCGGGGTTTGGGAGAAACAAAGGTGGGCACAGACGATAAGTAGGTCTTCAACTCCTACAAAGTTGCATCTGCTTCCGGGGTCCACTTCATAGGCCCTGCCTTCTTCAAAATTTTAAAGAACAGCAGGGCACGCTCGGCAGACTTGGAGATGAATCTGCTTAGTGCGGCAACACATCTTGTCAGACGCCTCACATCCTTAACTGTCCTTGGCGCTTGGATCTACTCAATGGCTTTGATCCTGTCGGGGTTAGCTTTGTTCCCCCGATGGGACATGAAGAACCAAAGTAGCTTGCTGGAGGGAACACCAAACACACACTTCTCCGAATCAAGCTTCAAGTTGATCTTGCGCGGATTAGCAAATGTCTCCCCCAAATCCTGGATAAGGGTGGCCTTATCCTTGGTTTTGACCATGATATCATCCATATAGGCTTCTCTATTTCTGTGTAACTGTGGCTCAAAATCGATCTGGACTGCCCTTGCAAAAGTCGACCCGACACTCTTCAATCCGAATGGCATGCAGACAAAGCAGTATGTACCACATGGAGTGATGAATGAAATCTTCTCTTCATCTTCCTTGGACATGAAGATCTGATGGTATCCTGAGTATGCGTCTAGAAAGGAGAGCAAATCACAACCTGAAGTGGAATCCACAATCTGGTTGATGCGCGGTGATATGGCTCCAGTGTATCTATAATTTTTTATTGTTCCATGCTATTATATTATCTGTTTTGGATGTTTAATGGGCTTTAATATACCTTTTTATATTATTTTTGGGACTAACCTACTAACCAAAGGCCCAGTGCAAAATGTTGTTTTTTTTGCCTATTTCAGTGTTTCACAGAAAAAGAATATCAAACGGAATCCAAACGGAATGAAACCTTCGGGGGAGTTATTTTTGGAACAAACGTGATCCAGGAGACTTGGAGTGGACGTCAAGAAAGAAGCGAGGAGGCCACGAGTCAGGAGGGCGCGCCCTAGGGGGGTGGGCACGCCCGCACCCTCATGGGCCCCTCACAGCTCCACTGACCTACTTCTTCCTCCTATATATATATCCATATACCCCGAAAACATCCAGGAGCACCACGAAACCCTATTTCCACCGCCGCAACCTTCTGTACCCATGAGATCCCAACCTGGGGCCTTTTCCGGCACTCCGCTGGAGGGGGAATCGATCATGGAGGGCTTGTACATCAACATCATAGCCTCTCCGATGATGTGTGAGTAGTTTACCTCAGACCTTCGGGTCCATAGTTATTAGCTAGATGGCTTCTTCTCTCTCTTTGGATCTCAATACAAAGTTCTCCTCGATTCTCTTGGAGATCTATTCGATGTAATTCTTTTTGCGGTGTGTTTGTCGAGATCTGATGAACTGTGGGTTAATGATCAAGATTATCTATGCACAATATTTGATTTAATGTCTTTGCAAGTCTCTTCGAATTATCAGTTTGGTTTGGCCTACTAGATTGATCTTTCTTGCAATGGGAGAAGTGCTTAGCTTTGGGGTCAGTCTTGCGGTGTGCCTTCCCAGTGACAGCAGGGGCAGCAAGGCACGTATTGTATTGTTGCCATCAAGGATAAAAATATGGGGTTTATATCATATTTCTTGTGTTTATCCCTCTACATCATGTCATCTTGCCTAATGCGTTACTCTGTTCTTATGAACTTAATACTCTAGATGCATGCTGGATAGCGGTCGATGTGTGGAGTAATAGTAGAAGATGCAGAATCGTTTCGGTCTACTTGTCGCGGATGTGATCCCTATATACATGATCATGCCTAGATATTCTCATAACTATGTGCTTTTCTATTAATTACTCGACAGTAATTTGTTCACCCACCATAGAATTTGCTATCTTGAGAGAAGCCACTAGTGAAACTTATGGCCCCCGGGTCTATCTTCCATCATATTATTTTCATATTTATTTTGCAATCTTTATTTTCCAATCTAGACAACAAAAATACCAAAAATATTTATCTTATTATCTTTATTAGATCTCACTTTCGTAAGTGTCCGTGAAGGGATTGACAACCCCTTTATCGCGTTGGTTGCGAGGTTCTTGTTTGTTTGTGCAGGTACTAGGTGACTTGCGTGCTACCTCCTACTGGATTGATACCTTGGTTCTCAAAACTTAGGGAAATACTTATGCTACTTTGCTGCATGACCCTTTCCTCTTCAAGGGAAAACCAATGCATGCTCAAGAGGTAGCAGGAACGATTTCTGGCGCCGTTGCCGGGGAGGTTGCACCAAGTCAAGTCAAGATTTCATCTCCTAGCAACTAGTCATTTCTGGTGCCGTCTACGCACAAGTCAAGACATACCAAGTACCCATCACAAACTCTTATCCCTCGCATTACATTTTTTGCCATTTGCCTCTCGTTTTCCTCTCCCCCACTTCACCCTTGCCGTTCTATTCGCCCTCTTTTCCGTTCGCCTCTTTTCTGTTTGTCTCTTTTCTCTTGCCTCTTGTGTGTTCGTTCTTAGTGCGGTTTGTTGCTATCATGTCTGAAACTGGGGAGGTTATCATTGAAAAGGGTAGTAGTAATGATGGAGGGAAGGTTGATGCTTTTGATTACCCTCAGGAAGAACCTACTATTTTGCACACTAAAAAGTTTCAGATCGCAGTGGTAATATTATTGGAAAATGAGTTATTCAAGATTTCTTTACTTGTGCCGGTGCTTTGCCCACCATGAGCGGGTCTATTCTTCATAAAACTAGTAGTCTTGCGGATGCTATATCTTTGCTCGTGGTTGAACTTGAAAGACAATTTATCCATATGCATCCATGCATACAGAGGATTTTTCTAGAATTTTCTAATATTGAGCATTCTGCTGTTAAGCGAGAAGCTACCATCCTTTTAGCTCATGAGTTCAGATTTATAATATAAGAGGCCAATGAAATTTTTGCGCATTATAGAGTGGATGCCGGCCATCCTCCCATAGAAGCAATCCTTTTTTATCAAGAGGACATAATGCGCTTACGATCTTCAGGTCATGTTGCTTTTAACGAAAACCTTAGAAAAAAGGTTCCTCCCGATGTTCTTGTTGACAGGATCTTTGAACTTAATGGTAATTTTGCTATCCGGAACAATGGGTTAGGTTTTTCCCTTGAACAAAGGCTCATGACTTTTTGTCAAAAGAATGCTTATAATGATGAATTGTTTGTGCAATATGAGCGGCCAAAGGAGGAACCAATACCTCCCGAGCTTGATCTTGGGGACTTTTGTCCCATTAAATTTAGCCCTTTTGATTACTTTTGCTTGCCACAAAGAAAGATTGCTGCTGAACGTAGGGAGTATGAGATGAGTTTTCGTGATTTACCTTATCAGTATCGTGCAATGCCTAGATCTATTCTTGTTTTTATGCCTAGCTAGGGGCGTTAAACGATAGCGCTTGTTGGGAGGCAACCCAATTTTTTTCTTGTTTTTTGTTCCTGTTTAGTAATAAATAATTCATGTAGCTTGTGTTTAGATGTGGTTTTATGTTTTTAACTAGTGTTTGTGCAAAGTAGAACCTTTGGGAAGACTTGGCGGAAGTCTTTGTGATCTTGCTGTAAAAAATAGAAACTTTAGCGCTCAACAGGTTTGCTGCTATTTTTTACTGGAGTGTGAGATTAGGTTGATTCCTTTTGCAGATGATTAATATACAAATTCCTCACGTCCACCAATTTATTTCAGAATTTTTTGTGTTACATAAGTATTCGAAACCTACATATTACTACAGACTGTTCTGTTTTTGACAGACTCTGTTTTTCGTGTGTTGTTTACTTATTTTGATGAATCTACGGCTAGTATCGGGGGGTATGAACCATAGAGAAGTTGGAATACAGTATGTTTAAAACCAATATAAATAAAGAATTATTTCATTACAGTACCTTGAAGTGGTGGTTTGTTTTCTTATACTGACGGAGCTCATGAGATTTTCTGTTTAGTTTTGTGTTGTGATGTTTTCAAGTTTTGGGTAAAGATTTGATGGATTTTGGAATAAGGAGTGGCACGAGCCTAAGCTTGGGGATGCCCAAGGCACCCCAAGGTAAAATTCAAGGACAACCAAACGCCTAATCTTGGGGATGCCCCGGAAGGCATCCCCTCTTTCGTCTTCGTCAATCGGTAACTTTACTTGAGGCTATATTTTTATTCACCACATGATATGTGTTTTGCTTGGAGCGTCTTGTATGATTTGAGTCTTTGTTTTTTTAATTTACCACAATCATCCTTCCTATACATACCTTTTGGAGAGACACACATGAATCGGAATTTATTATAATACTCTATGTGCTTCACTTATATCTTTTGAGCTAGATAATTTTGCCCTAGTGCTTCACTTATATCCTTTAAGAGCACGGTGGTGATTTTATTTTATAGAAATTATTGATCTCTCATACTTCAGTTATATCATTTTCAGAGTCTATTAGAACAGCATGGTAATTTTCTTTGGTTAGAAAATTAGTCCTAATATGATAGGCATCCAAGATGGGTATAATAAAAACTTTCTTAAAAAGTGCATTGAATACTATGAGAAGTTTGATACTTGATGGTTGTTTTGAGATATGAAGATGGTGATATTAGAGTCATGCTAGTTGAGTAGTTGTGAATTTGAGAAATACTTGTTCTGAAGTTTGTGATTCTCGTAGCATGCACATATGATGAACCATTATGGGATGAAGTCGGAGCATGATTTATTTATTAATTGTCTTCCTTATGAGTGGCGGCCGGGGACGAGCGATGTTCTTTTCCTACCAATCTATCCCCCTAGGAGCATGTGTGTAGTACTTTGTTTCGATAACTAATAGATTTTTGCAATAAGTATGTGAGTTCTTTATGACTAATGTTGAATCCATGGATTATACGCACTCTCACCCTTCCACCATTGCTAGCCTCTCTAAAACCACGCACCTTTCGCCGGTATCATACACCCACCATATACCTTCCTCAAAACAGCCACCATACCTACCTATTATGGAATTTCCATAGCCATTCCAAGATATATTGCCATGCAACTTTCCACAGTTCCGTTTGTTTGACACGCTTCATCATTGTCATATTGTTTTGCATGATCATTTAGTTGACATCGTATTTGTGGCAAAGCCACCTTTATAATTCTTTCATACATGTCACTCTTGATTCATTGCATATCCCGGTACACCGTCGGAGGCATTCACATAGAGTCATATTTTGTTCTGGTATCGAGTTGTAATTTTTGAGTTGTAAGTAAATAAAAGTGTGATGATCATCATTATTAGAGCATTGCCCCATGTGAGGAAAGGATGATGGAGACTATGATTCCCCCACAAGTCGGGATGAGACTCCAGACGAAAAAAAAAGGAGGAAAAAAGAGAGAAAATGAGGGAAAAAGAGCGAAGGGGCAATGTTACTATCCTTTTACCACACTTGTGCTTCAAAGTAGCACCATGATCTTCATGATAGAGAGTCTCCTATGTTGGCACTTTCATATACTAGTGGGAATTTTTCATTATAGAACTTGGCTTGTATATTCCAATGATGGGCTTCCTCAAAATGCCCTAGGTATTCGTGAGCAAGCGAGTTGGAAACACACCCACTTAGTTTCTTTTTGAGCTTTCATACAATTATAGCTCTAGTGCATCCGTTGCATGGCAATCCCTACTCACTCACATTTATATCTATTGATGGGCATATCCATAGCCCATTGATACGCCTAGTTGATGTGATACTATCTTCTCCTTTTTTGTCTTCTCCACAACCACCATTCTATTCCACATATAGTGCTATGTCCATGGCTCACGCTCATATATTGCATGAAGATTGAAAAAGTTTGAGAATATAAAAAGTATGGAACAATTGCTTGGCTTGTCATCGGGGTTATGCATGATTAAATACTTTGTGTGATCAAGATAGAGCATGGCCAGACTATATGATTTTGTAGGGATAACTTTCTTTGGCCATGCTATTGTGAGAAGACATGATTGCTTTGTTAGTATGCTTGAAGTATTATTATTTTTATATCAATATTAAAATTTTGTCTTGAATCTTTCGGATCTGAACATTCATGCTAAAATAAAGAAAATTGCATTGAGAATTATGCTAGGTAGCATTCCACATCAAAAATTCTATTTTTATCATTTACGTACTCGAAGACGAGCAGGAATTAAGCTTGGGGATGCTTGATACATCTCCAACATATCTATAATTTTTTATTCCATGCTATTATATAATCTGTTTTGGATGTTTAATGGGTTTTAATATACCTTTTTATATTATTTTTGGGACTAACCTACTAACCAAAGGCCAGTGCAAATTGTTGTTTTTTTGCCTATTTCAGTGTTTCGTAGAAAAGGAATATCAAACGGAATCCAAACGGAATGAAACCTTTGGGAGAGTTATTTTTGGAATAAAAGTGATCTAGGAGACTTTGAGTGGACGTTAAGAAAGAAGCAACAAGGCCACGAGGCATGTGGGCACGCCCCGCACCCTCGTGGGACCCTTGCAGCTCCACCGACCTACTTCTTCCTCCTATATATACCCATATACCCTGAAAAAATCCAGGAGCACCACGAAACCCTATTTCCAAAACGACAACCTTCTGTACGCGTGAGATCCCATCTTGGGGCCTTTTCCGGCGCTCCGCCGGAGGGGGAATCGATCACGGAGGGCTTCTACATCAACACCATAGCCTCTCCGATGATGTGTGAGTAGTTACCTCAGACCTTCGGGGCCATAGTTATTAGATAGATGGCTTCTTCTCTCTCTTTGGATCTTAATACAAAGTTCTCCTCGATTCTCTTGGAGATCTATTCGATGTAATTCTTTTTGCGGTGTGTTTGTTGAGATCCGATGAATTGTGGGTTTATGATCAAGATTATCTATGAACAATATTTGATTCTTCTCTGAATTCTTTTATGCATGATTTAATATCTTTGCAAGTCTCTTCGAATTATCAGTTTGGTTTGGCCTACTATATTGATCTTTCTTGCAAAGGGAGAAGTGCTTAGCTTTGGGTTCAATCTTGCGGTGTCCTTTCCCAGTGATAGCAGGGGCAGCAAGGAACGTATTGTATTGTTGGCATCAAGGATAAAAAGATGGGGTTTATATCATACTGCTTGAGTTTATCCCTCTACATCATGTCATCTTGCCTAATGTGTTACTCTGTTCTTATGAACTTAATACTTTAGATGCATGCTGGATAGCGGTCGATGTGTGGAGTAATAGTAGTAGATGCAGAATCGTTTCGGTCTACTTGTCGCAGACGTGATGCCTATATACATGAGCATGCCTAGATATTCTCATAACTATGCGCTTTTCTATCAATTGCTCAATAGTAATTTGTTCACCCACCGTAGAATTTGCTATCTTGACAGAAGCCACCAGTGAAACTTATATCCCCCGGGTCTATCTTCCATCATATTATTTTCGTATCTACTTGCTATTTCGATCGTAGTTTATTTTGCAATATTTATTTTCCAATCTATACAACAAAAATACCAAAAATATTTATCTTATTATATTTATCAGATCTCACTTTCGTAAGTGACCGTGAAGGGATTGACAACCCCTTTATCGCGTTGGTTGTGAGGTTCTTGTTTGTTTGTGCAGTTACTAGGCGACTTGCGTGCTACCTCCTACTGGATTGACACGTTGGTTCTCAAAACTGAGGGAAATACTTACGCTACTTTGCTGCATCACCCTTTCCTCTTCAAGGGAAAACCAACGCATGCTCAAGAGGTAGCATGCGGCAAGGGAAATGGGTCCTTCGGACAAGCCTTGTTGAGATATGTGAAATCAATGCAAAGCTCCACTTCCCATTAGCCTTCCGGACTACCACTGGATTTGCTAACCATGTAGGATGCAGTACTCCTCTGACCAAACCAGTTGCCTCCAGTTTCTTGATCTCTTCAGCAATGAATTGCTACCTCTCCAAGGCCTGCTTCCGGACATTCAGCTTGACAGGTTGGGCATGTGGGCAGACAGCAAGCTGGTGCTCGATTACCTCCCTGGGAACGCCGAGGATATCAGATGGTTGCCAGGCAGACACATCGATGTTCGCCCGTAGGAAGGCAACGAGCGTCCTTTCCTATTTGTCATCGAGGGTGGCGTTGATAGTGAAAGTGCCATCTACGCCAGCCAGCCCTGCCGGGACCTTCTTCACTTGGAGTGCAGCAACCTTAGATCTCTTGCTGTTGGAACACTCCGGCACATCGTCAACGGGTACCGTGCACTTGGAGGGGGCACACTTCCCGGACTCCTAGCCGGAGGTCCTACAATCCCTCTTCTTTCTTTTGCTTTCCTTGGCGGGAACTACCGCTGTTGCTGCCTCTGTTGCGACTGCATCCCGGTACATCTTGACAACACAGATAATTTCATCCTTCTCATTCGATGGGATAGTGATGACTCTCAGTGGCCCAGGCATCTTCAAGGTGTTGTAAGCGTGGGATGCCACCATGAGCTTGGCCAGGGCCGGACGTCCAAGAATCCCATTGTACGGTAGGGGGAGATCAACCACATCAAACACAATCTTCTCAGTCTGATAGTTCAGTTCTTCGTCAAACGTTACCGGCAACATAGTCTTCCCGTTAGGATGGATCCTGCTGGGATTAACTCCTTGAAACGTGTCGGTAACCTCTAGCTCTTCTTCTCCTATCTGAAGCTTGCTGATGACTGATGGGGAAATAAGATTCAACCCGGCCCCACCATCCACTATCATCTTTGTGATTGTGACTTTGTGGTTGCGAATTGTTGGGGAGACCAAGAATGGAAAACACCCTACCGCAGTGGTGCAGTCAGGGTGATCTGCCTCGTCAAAGATGATGGGCGTGCGGGACCATTTGTGCGGCTTCTGGGCCTCTGGCACCGGCTCCACTGCATTGACCTCTCGTGCCCATCGCTTGAGCTGGTGGTGAGAGGCGTGCAAGGATGCACCCCCATCAATATATAAGCCATCAGTGGCCTGCTGAAACTCCTGCTCACTAGTTTACTCTTCACCCCCTCCATCACTCACATCATCACAAATTTCTTTCTCTTGACCCCTGGCGGGCTTTCCTTGGTTCCGAAAGGGTTGCCGGGGCGATTTGCTCCACCGCCTCGGCCCTTACCGCCAGCAGCATTCTGACCTTTTTCCTTGTCATGCTTATCATATTCTGACCTCTGTTTCTTGTAGTAACACTCCTGAAGGTCGCGGCCCTTGGTCCGGTATTTCTTGTAGTACGTCACATCACCTTTTCGAGCTTTCTCAGCGATAGCGGCTTCCCGGCAGGGAGCGCAAGCGGCAACTTCCTTGCCGGGGGCCTCAGCCTTGGCCTTCTTGCCAGTACTAGGTGTGCCCAAACCTCCCATAGTCGTCGCTGCCTTATCTCTTGGATTCTTACCATGCTTCTTGCCCTTTCTCTGACTGGTTGATTCATCCTCATCCTCTGAATCAACATTGGTGCAATCTTCCTCCCCAGGCAACTTCCTTCCTTCCTCCATCCGAGCACACTTATCCACCAGTGCGTATAGCTCCTTCACAGTCTTGGGCAACCACACGTTCATCTTGGAACGAATACGGCGGTTGCGCACATTGGACTGGAAAGCTGCTATAACGGCTGCCGGATGGATATTTGGAATATTCCTATGAACTTTACAGAATCTCTGCAAATACTTACGGAGTGTTTCTCCTTCCTTCTGCTGGAGAAGTTGCAGGTTGCGGGGCCTGCCAGGCTCTTGGTGGCACCGGTGAAGGCACCGATGAACTCATAGCACAGGTATACCGATGATGAAATGGGGTTCTCCGGCAGGTGCATCAGCCAAGACCTCACATTGGACTTGAGGGCCAAAGGGAAGTAGTTGGCAAACACCTTCTCATCTCTTCCCCCGGAAGCCTGAACAGTTATGGTCTAGATGCTCAGGAACTCCGCCGGGTTCAGCCTTCCATCGTACTTCTCAGGTATCTCTGGCTTGAATGTGCGAACGGACGGCCTACGGACTTGCCGCAGTTCTCGTGTAAAGGCAGGGCAGCTAACCTCGAAAGGCAGGCACCCGCCAACACCGAGCACAGGCTCGTCGACGTTGAGGCCGTCGCACCCGTCGGTAGAGCAGAGGTCATCACGGTGTCGATCTGCGACGACGCGCGCGTCTCCCCGCCGCGTATCCTCCGGTGCTCCATGTTGGCCTGGACGTGCTCGAGAGTCAGAAGAGGCCATCGAGACGTTGTCGGAATCATGATTCTGTTGCGCCCCCACCGGCAGCCATGGTGGGGACTGCATCGTGGGGACGGCCCTCTCCATACGACCAACAGTATGGGTGGTTGCTGTCGCTTGGGGAGGTTGCGATGGGCCAGCTTGTCGTGAGCCCCCAGCTTTGGCAAAACCGAGCAGGCTTTGGATGGTGGCACGCCATTCATCCATCTGCTCGGCTGCTAACGGAAACCTCAGTAGCAGTTGAGCTCGCACCATAGCCTCCGTGGCTATGCTTGGTATAGATGTTGATGACATGGACCACACTGTTGCCTGGCTCCTGACAGTGCCAGTGGCGGCGACGGCGGTGTCATGCCCACGCTATTGTGGGATTACCACCTGGGCAGCGGGGTTGCGTGGCGGTGGTGCTCGAGGGTCAGCGGCTCGGTCGAGCATAGCGGTCTGGCTGGCTTGTCCGGGAGGAGGCGCATGCGCCGCGGTCACTACCGTGGTGGGGCGGCTGGAGGGCGATGGCCTACCCCGGACCGAGCACCGTTGCTGTGGCTGTGCCCATTGGCGAGAGGAGGGGGTGCGGCCGGAGTGACCCCCTTGCCTGCACCTTTCGGAGCGTGCCCGTCGAGGCGTTGCTGATGTCATTCGCCTCCGATATCTCCTGCCCCCATGTCGGCCGCGGGGAAAGTGGTGATGGCGCCACCTGCTCCAACCACGTCCCATGCAGCAACCACGTCCTCTCATGCCTCCGCATCCCCCGCAGCATTAGAGGTCGGGGCCGGCGGAGCCTTTGAGGTGGATGGATGGGACAAAGCACCGGACTTCTTCTTGGGCGCCATGGTCAATGGCGTTGTCGAAGATGAAGATGGTGATGAAGATGATGCGCCACACACACTTTCAGGTTCGCGCAAGCGAGCCCCCTACCTGGCGGGCCAAAGATGTCGCGGAATATCCGCGGCCACCTATGGGACTGGGAGGCCCCTTGCTGGTTCGGCAGGGGGACATCGCATTGAACAAAGAGGAGAATAGCGTACGGTAGCACGACAGAGAGCACACAAGCAATTTACCCAGGTTTGGGCCGCCGCGAGGCGTAAAACACTACTGCTGCTTTGGTGGATTGATGGTGGAATAGAGGTGGTGAAGCATAGTACACTTGCCCGGCAGGGGTTGCCTTAGGGAAGTAGCGACTACATGTGTATGGGGGTGTGGGTTCATCAACTTTCCAACCCTTTCTATGGTTGCATGGGCCTCCTTTTATAGATCAAGGGGTCACCACAATGGCAAAGTATTCATTGTGCACTGATATGATAGAAAACAGTGCTATCATACCTAACTCTGCGGGCTGACAGAGCGCATTAAATGCACCACTTAGTGTCACATCGTTGGTTGCCAGGCAAGGCTTGCTGAGATATCTTCCCATCTTTGCGCCTATTCTCTTGACACGTTGCAGGACGGGTGTCATCTTTGGGTTTCTCCTGTACGAAACAGCTTCCATGTGGCGAATGGCTGCCACTTAATCATATTGCAGCCTGACACCGCACTGATGGATGACGTGGGTCATGCTGGAGTGGTTGGTGAGGTGGTTTTGCCTCCACGAGCCCCAACAGGTCCTACCGGGGCGCCTGCTTCGGGGGGTGGCCTGGCCTCTTGCCGGGCTCGCCTGCCCGGCAAAGCAGGCCTTCCCTTGGCGATGTCTTGCTCCTCTGGCTTGGCCTTGGTCTCTCTGAGCTGCATGATAGTTCTCCGAATCTCTAGATTTCTTGTATCCTGGCTTGGGTTCATGCTCCGACCTTGCCCTCGTACCTGTGCATAGTCTGGGCAATAGACCTAGGGTTTGTTGCACCGACAAATAGTGCCGACTTGAGTGGCGCCGTCTTGACGAAGAGGTGGTGGAAGACGTGCGGCTCACGATCATGTTGCAGAATTATTCCATTTGTGTATTGAGCTTGGCGTCGAGGTAGCTCCCAATTTCATGCTTCCGGTTGTCTTAGGTCAGTGGTGAGTTGTTCGATGCGGTCACCCAAAGTTTCACTTTCTTGATGGAAGGCTCGTTAGGCGATGAAGAAGTGATTTTTAGTGCTGTAGTCACATTCGTCATCTTGATCCTTGAAGAGTGGGTTCACCGAAGACATTGGCCTATCCATCATAACCAAGTGGTGGTGAGTAGGAAAATGAGAGAACAATACCAAATTCACCTTTTCAGAAGATTGATGATGTATCGAGTATCACTCAACGGAATGCTATAGTAGGAGAATTGGTGCCGGGTATTTTTCTCGCACCTACAAGTAAAGGCTTATGGAGTAGCTTTGTTAGGATGAGTGGCACAAAATTCAAGCAAGTTTTAGTCAAGATATGGATAATGTTGAAAATATGCACAAATTGTAAGTAAAGAAAATAGATCAAACACAAGGGTATCACTAGGAACACACACTGAAGATAAATGGGATCCGCACAACCAAGGAGTGAGCTTGAAATGTGGAACCACGGAAGATGCTCTTGTTGTACGGATACTAGAGAGATGCTAGCTCGATTGCTCCAATGGGCTAGATACGCTTGTGCACCATCCTATAAAAGAAACGGCTGTCTACAATCCCAAGTATGCTTATGTATGTATGAACCGAGATGATGAAACTAGGAAAAATGGCTTAATGCTAATGCTTACAAGCTCTTTGTTTCTCTTTTCTTTTGCTCAAAGGATTTTTTTACTATGCCACAATGCTTGATATTCGAGCCAGAGTATGAGCTAACAAGTGTGACATGCGCGGGAGAGACATAACACTAAAGGTGCACAAATAGCGTAGCCCAGCAATTATCAACTAGCTAGTCTCGACGGGTAAGTGACGCAAAGTGGCTCGAGGCTAACAAATGTAATGCCAAGGTATGAAGTTAAGATTTCATCAAAGTTACCGTCCTTGCTTACGGTAGCATGATCATGAAGTGGTCGAGGTCGATGTGGAGTCCAAGCCGACGACGAGTGGCGGTGATGTCGAAGTCAACCCGTGCCTAAGTAGCCGAAACACCTTAGGACACGGTGAAACCGCAACTCAAAAACCCAACACACCAACGGGAAGTAGTGCGAAAAGCAGATGGTGGTGGCGGGATGTCAAAAAGAGGCAAACAAGGCTGCGGTCAAACAGTTCTATAGGGGTCATGCGCATGGGGTAAGTTGAGCCTGTCTGCATGGGATCCCAATGGCCCATGCGCACGGGGTGCTCTGCTGCGCAAGAACACCTACGGATCCGTGTGTATTTTCAAAAACGCGGCCAAAATCGTCGGTGCGATGTATGGGGAAGGTGGGTAAGGGGTAGATCCACATGTCAAACATGAAATTCGTGGACCAAATGAACAAAAACTCACAAGATCTAACAAATTGCGAGAAATATTTTGGGGCTATTTTGTGGGGATTTTTGAATTGGGATAAAAACAACAAGATTAGGCTAGAATATGCGGGGTATGGACTCCAAGATGTGAATCCACCTTGGATCATGACACCAAGATGTTGTACGGGGGAAACCTAAGTGAAGATATTTTCACACTTGGAGGGGAAAAGGGGATGAACAGAAGAACACAAAGGGGAAATCACTCAAACAAAACCAAATCACACATCCACTAGAATAGCAAAGTTGAGGTCCACAAGAATACAAGATCAATCCAAGGAAACAAGCACAAAGGTAAAGTTCATTCTACTCCGAAGGAGGTAAGGTCTTGATGATAGTGTTCTCCCAAAAGGAAGTCTTGATAACCACATGGGATCCTCTCCTGAGAGGTCTAGATCTCCAAGAGGAGTGGTAGAACGAGCAAAGTTCTATAATTGTCTCACATATACTTTACTAACCCTAAAAATGTCATAGACATGGAATATATATAGCAAGAGGGAGGAAGGGGATGACTTGGGAGGCAAGAAAGGGTGTCCATGGCCGAAACAGGGGAGGATCGTGCGCACGGGGTGCACGTCTCAGCTACAGGAGCTCTCTGGGTGGCCCATGGACACGGGGTCTAGAGGGCCTATGCGCACTGGGTCCCTTGGGAGGTGTTGTCTTCATCTTCTTGTGCTCCTTCTTCTTCCTTGTGGCCTTGGGATGCTTCTCCTCCTCCTTTGGGGTGTCCCTTAGCTACTTGGTGGCGTTGGACACATAGATGTTTTGGTGAGGTAGCATCCAAGTTCCATTTATATCCCTATCGATCTCGAGTAGGAGTGAGTTCACCTTGGTTTCAATGCTGCATGCTCGTGCTCTTCTCATGGGTCCACATGGTGCTTGATGTGTTGTTGTAGAGTACATGGTGATGATGGAAGATGCTCCGCGTCAGAACCACATCACACTCCAATGTGTCTTCGTATGCTCTAATCTTGAAGAAGAGTTGAATGGTATGCTCCACTTGAAATATGCCGGAGTCTCTAAGCCATTGGACCTTGCAGGGACGAGGATGCTTCATCTTGAACAATTGTATCTTGGTAGATAGCTCTTCACTTGCCAAATTGTGGAAACTTCCTCCATCGATGATGACCTTCACTGAATGTCGATTGATGCCCGTTGTGGTGTGGAAGATGTGGCAATGTTGGTCTTCTTCTTGTTGATGTTGAAGTGTAAAGACATTGGAGAAACAAGAGTGGGGCTCGCATCGTTGTCACAAAAGACTTGGACATATTCCTCTACATTCACTTTCCGAGGAATGGCCACATGCTCAAGTGATTCCATTTCTTCCTTACTCATGGAGTCATAGGTGTCGTCGTCGTTCGCGATCATGGTGCGCCGAGTGGGGCACTCAAATGTCTTGTGGCCTCGACCTTGATATGTGAAGCATTTGATGGAACTTGTTTTGATGGTCTCATCCATTGGACTAGATGATGATGAAGCTCTCGACTTGAGGTTGATTGCAGTAGGAGAACAACTTGATGATGTCGAAGTTTTCTTGTAACTTGACTTGTCACCATTGCTTGGTGTAGATTTCGTCATGGTAGAAGGTGTTGTAGTCATTGAAGCTTGATTGTATGAATCGTAGGTCTTCGAAGAGTACTTGGCATACTTGTAATCAACTCGCACCTGTCTCTCCGCCTCGGTAGCTTGTTGCACTAGCTCGAGGAGGTTCGAGTACGGTTGGAAATCCGCAATCTTCTTGATTGGATGGTTGAGTCCATTCAAGAGTTCTGCCATAGCTTGTTCCTCATCTTCCGTGACATTGGCTTGGATCACGGAAATCTCCGTTTCCTTGTAATACTCCTCAACTGATTTGTTGCCTTGCTTGAGTAGTTGCAACTTCTTGAAGATATCTCGACTATAATATGTTGGTACGAAGTGCACCCACGTGACATACTTCATTTGATTCCATGTTGTGATGGGTGGGTCACCTTTTGCTTCTCGCTGCTCAATGACTTGCTCCCACCAAATGAGGACATAGTCTTGGAACTCAAGACATGCCATGGCAATCTTCTTTTCTTCTTCATAGTTGTGTAGATGAAAGATCTTGTCGACCTTTAATACCCATGAAAGGTAGTCTTTGGGATCATTGCTTCCAGAGAACTTAGGCAAGGTGAACTTGAGCTTTTTGTAGCGTTATTCTTCAATATGTGTGGATCGATTGTGATGGCGCTCTTGCCTTGGTTGAGGGGCTTCGACCTCTTGTTCCTTGTGCTCTTCTTGATTAGCTTGATATTGAGGGTGTAGGATTCTTGCACGGTTCCTCATTTCTTAGTGCTCCTCGAGGTGCATCTTGTTCCCGACGCTCCCGTCGAATGGCCTCTTCTTGTTCCCGGTTACATGCACGGACGACTTGAGTTGCTTCATTTAGAGCATGTTGGGCTTCAAGGGATTGTTTGTCATAGGGTCGATGCTCTTGTCGAAGCGCGTCACCATCTTGGTTTACTTGGTGATCTTGGCATATTGGAGCTTGCTCTTGTTCCATGGCAGCTTGTTCTTGTTGAGGTTGTTGTTTGCACTCTCGAATGTGGCCTTGCAAACCATCACCATTGAATGGGATTTTGTGAATCTTGACGATCCTCATGAACTTGACGACGATGCGAACAAGGTCTTGAGTGACTTGAATCTGAAGGTGTATCTGAACAGTGTCGCTTGACGTGTGCCATCGTGATGATGACGACGTTGTCAAAGAACGATTGATCAACAAGGCTCGAAAGTCATCCATTTGGTTTAACAATTTGGCGTCGAGCTCTTCAATATGGTTGGAAAGCTTGTTGAGGAGGTAGTCTCTTGTTCGTTCTTCGGATTGTTGCAGGCCGATGGCGAGTTGATCGATGTGGTCACTCAATGCTTCATTCTATTGGTGCAAAGCTCTATGTGCATCGAAGAGTTCATTCTTGGTGACTGATATGTCTCCAACGTATCTATAATTTTTGATTGTTCCATGTTGTTATATTATCAATCTTGGATGTTTTATAATCATTTTATAGTCATTTTATATCATTTTTTCGTACTAACCTATTGACATAGTGCCAAGTGCCAGTTGCTATTTGTTGCATGTTTTTTACATCGCAGATAATCAAAACCAAACAGAGTCCAAACACAGCGAAACTTTTTGTGGATTTTTTGGACCAGAAGGCAACCAATGGGTCGGAGAAGTGCCTGGGGGGTGCTCCGAGGGGAGTCAAACCCACCAGGGCGCGCCTGGGGGCCCAGGCGCGCCCTGGTGGGTTGTGCCCATGTCGGGTCCCCCCGGACCGCCTCTTTGCTCTATAAATACCCCCAATATTCCAGAAACCCTAGGGGAGTCGACGAAAATCAATTCCAGCCGCCGCAGACTCCAGAAGCACCAGATCCAATCTAGACACCGTCACGGAGGGGTTCACCATTTCCATTGGTGCCTCTCTGATGATGCGTGAGTAGTTGTTTGTAAACCTTTGGGTCCGTAGTTAGTAGCTAGATGGCTTCCTCTCTCTCATTTGACTCTGAATACAATGGTCTCTTGGAGATCGATATGATGTAACTCTTTTCTGGTGTGTTTGTTGGGATCCGATGAACTTTGAGTTCATGATCAGATCTATCTCTTTTTTATCCATGAAAGTTATTTGAGTTTCTCTGATCTCTTATATGCATGATAGCTTATAGCCTCGTATTGCTTCTCCGATATTTGGTTTTTGTTTGGCCTACTTGATCTATTTATCTTGCAATGGGAAGAGGTGCTTTGTAGTGGGTTCGATCTTACGGTGCTTGATCCCAGTGATAGAAGGGGAATCGACACGTATGTATAGTTGCAACTAAGGATAACACGATGGGGTCAATTTCTACATAAATAGATCTTGTCTACATCATGTCATCATTCTTATTGCATTACTCCGTTTCTCCATCAACTTAATACACTAGATGCATGTTGAGCCGTCGATGTGTGGAGTAATAGTAGTAGATGCAGGCAGGAGTCAGTCAACTAATCTTGGACGTGATGCCTATATAATGATCATTGCCTGGATATCGTCATAATTATTTGAAGTTCTATTAATTGCCCAACCGTAATTCGTTTATCCACCGTTGGCTATTTTTCTCGAGAGAAGCTACTAGTGAAACCTAGTGGCACCATTACCCGAAAGGGGTTGACAACACCTTTTACACGTCGGGTTGTGAGTATTTGTTTTTTGTGTGCAGGTGTTGTTTACGTGTTGTTGCTTGGTCCTCCTACTGGTTCGATAACCTTGGTTGCATATCTGAGGGAAATACCTACCGCCGCTGTGCTGCATCATCCCTTCCTCTTCGGAGAAATACCGACGTAGCTTCAATCCGCCATCAGTGACCTGGTTGTTTGGTTTCTCTTCTTGCTCGATAAAGAGTGAATTGGTAGAAGTATTTGGCCTATGCATCATCTCAAGCAAATATGTGAGTGGAAGAAAGGAAAGAACTAGACCAAATGTACCTTATCGAATGTTGAAGATGGATCAGAAATCACCCAATGTAGTATTATGGAAGTAGCACAATTGGTACCGGATCTTGTCGATTCTCACACCTACACAAGCAAAGTCTTTGGAGTAGATTGGTGAGGATGATGGCACAAAATTTATGCGATTGTTAGCAAGATTCAATAATATTGAAAGAGATTCACAAATTCACAAGTGAAACAAAGACCAATAGCGATATGTGGCACACGGAAACACACACACACAGATAGATAAACGGGGTTGTGCAACCAAGGAATGAGCTCAAAATGTGGAATCCACAGAAAATTCTCTTTTTGCACAACTCTAGCGAGACGCTAGCACGATTTCTCAATAGGTGGATATGAAACTTGTGCACAACCTATAAGAGACAAAATGTAATGACTTCAATTCCAATTATGCTATGTATGTATGGCTCCCGGTGATTCTCTCACGATGATCCAAGATGATCGAATATGACAATTTGATATGCAAGGTGGCGATACTATGGCTATAGCTTCCAAGATCTTTGTTTCCTCTCTGCTTAAAAGTTTTTTGTTCTTTTGATATTGTTTGTTGGCCACTTATGCAAAAAGGTTAAACCAAGGTAGCAATGATGTATATGCAGGAACAATTGATAACACAAGGGATGATACGATGATATATGCTCGCAATGGAAGGTGCGGATCAATTAACACCAAAGTGCACAAGTAACATTGCACGACAATACTCAAATTCCTAGTCTCCATAGGAAAGTGATGCAAAATGGGCTCGGTGTTAACAATGCAATTTAAAGGGAGAGTATACTATGATGTCGTCCAGGTTAACATCCTTGGTTACTGTCGGATTCAGGGCTCCGCAGACCCAAGAAAGGTTTGAACTCTGGGGAGAGTGCGAAGAACTCAACTATCTAGCCTACCAGCCCATCGCTCCATGGCCTTGCTCGACGAATAGGGTAGAAGATGAACACGGCAGTTTACCTAGGTTCAGGCCACCCCGCGGTTTAAAACCCTACTCCTTCTTTGTGGTGGATTGGCCTCACGAGGGGCTGAGGATGAACTAGTACAAGGGATGAACAACCTCGCGAGGTCTGCTCAAGTGATGGTGGAAATGATCCCTCTCTACGGTGGTGGCAAACCTATATTTATAGTGGCCTAGGTCCTCTTCCCCCAAAACATAGGCGGGATGGGATCCCACAATAGCTAATTTAAAAGGGGACAAGTAGTACATCTTATACTCACGAAAGGTGGTCTTCGCCTGCAAAGCCTTTGGTCGTGACGCGACGGCGAGCTCGGTGATGACCTCCATCCCGCCGTGCTGGTGGTCTTGGTATCATTGCATAGGAATGGAAAACCTTTGCCAGTTTCCTCGGGAACCCACGTCTACGCTTGCCTCCTTAGTACCAAAGAGGGAACTGCCTCCTCTACGCCCATTGGCGTCCGCCTGGCCTTGGTCGTCATGGCTTGCATCATCACAATCTCATGAGGTTGGGTACTTGCATAGAAATCTCGGCTCCTAGGGAGGCCGCCTCCTCGGGAGGTCTTGGTGTCGTCTGCCTCGTGAGGCTTAGCACCTCGCGAGGGTTTTGTATTGATAGTCTTGGAGGTGGGCCATACTAGTTCGTCAAAGGAGCCACGTCGTGGGCCGCAGGCAGGCATGTTTGGGTACCCTGGTTCCCAGAATGCTGACAGTAGCCCCCAGACCCAAGGCACGGTTGGACTTGGCTTCGGGGTGGAGCCAAAGGGCAAGGGCAAAGTGTCGCGGGCCCCAACCGCCTGGAGGACAGGCTCGCGCGTGGCGCTTGGTGGGACGTGGGTGTCTCCGCTTCCCCATGCCGCCTCGGCAACTGTCCGACTTGACAACTTCCTGGTGCATGCAGAGGGATCATCATGACTTGGAATGTGAGAGGTCCCCGGTTAGCCTTCCCCTCCTATAAATGGGGGAAGGGGGGCGGAGCCCCAGCCCATCTTCGTCTTCTTGCTGCTTGCTCCTGCTTCCTCTCCGTTGTGCTGCCATCTTGCCAAAGCACCCATGGCGCCAGTGAGGAGGATCTCCGCTGCGGAGAAGGGAAATCACCCTAAGGAGGGACCAGGCTCGCCCCCGCCCAAGAGGGGCCGTGGTTGTCCATGCAACTACGCCGCGACGCCTGCTGTGGCTCCCCGAGGAAGTGGGCACACCCTCTTGAAGGTTGGCACCGCCTCCGGCAGTCGTGGGGAGGCTCCCTCCCATGCCGGAGGTTGCCGCGGCCGAGGTGGCCGCGGCCAAGGAGGGTGGCAGGCATTCGACCACCGCCACTACAAAAAAAGACACATCCGTGACATTTTGGGCCGAACGAATTTTTTCTGTCATGCTTATGACACTACTATGATTATAATTGTGACAAAACCTTGTATCATCATAGATGTGGTGGGCTCCTAGTTCTATGACAAAAAATCCTGATAGATAATGGGCTTTTCGTCCTGGGCTTGCCGGAGACGCAGCTGCTTGACATTCCTTGGGCCGTCCATGACGGAAAAAAACATGGTAGAAGCAAGGGCGAGGAAAATATCGGGGAGTTCCCGGTTAAGGTGGGTGGTCAGGGCCGAGCGATGTGCGTTTCTCTCGTACACGTATGCGCGTGGGTGCGAGGCATTGGGCTCTAACTAAACTCGAGCGAGACATTCGCCTACTAATCCCAAGCTATTGCACTGCAGGCTACGCGTTACTGAACCCGATCGATCGATCGATCTGGCTGTTAACTGAACCCGCTCGAGCGATTCCTTCAATACTGCTGCTAACAGAAGCCGATCAAACCTACTGCCTCTTGATGAACAGTGAGCGTTGTTGGGGGTTGGATGAATAGTTCCCGGTGGGGGTTGGATGAACAGGACCCTGTGGTAGTAGAGGTCGTTGCCACTTGATGAATAGGACCCCGATCGAGCCGGTTGGGGGTGGATGAACAGGACCCAGTGGAGGGCTGGATGAACAACAGCCGATGGATGATACGTCTCCAACATATCTATAATTTTTGATTGCTCCATGCTATATTATCTACTGTTTTGGACTATATTGGGCTTTATTTTCCACTTTTATATTATTTTTGGGACTAACCTATTAACCAGAGGCCCAGCCCAGAATTGCTGTTTTTTTTCCTATTTCAGTGTTTCAGAGAAACAGAATATCAAACGGAGTCCAAACGGAATAAAATATTCGGGAACGTGATTTTCTCACCGAACGTGATCCAGGAGACTTGGACCCTGCTCCAAGGAACTAAAGAGGCGGTCACGAGGGTGGGCCCCCCCTAGGGTGCGCCCCCTACCTCATGGGCCCCTCGTTGCTCCTCCGACGTACTTCTTCCTCCTATATATACACATGTACCCCCAAACGATCAGAACGGGAGCCAAAATCCTAATTCCACCGCCGCAACTTTCTGTATCCACGAGATCCCATCTTGGGGCCTGTTCCGGAGCTCCGCCGGAAGAGGGCCGTCATCACGGAGGGCTTCTACATCATCCTAGCCCCTCCGATGAAGTGTGAGTAGTTTACCTCAGACCTTCGGGTCCATAGCTAGTAGCTAGATGGCTTCTTCTCTCTCTTTGAATCTCAATACAAAGTTCTCCCCCTCTCTCGTGGAGATCTATTCGATGTAATCTTCTTTTTGCCGTGTGTTTGTTGAGATTGATGAAGTGTGGGTTTATGATCAAGTCTATCTATGAATAATATTTGAATCTTCTCTGAATTCTTTTATGTATGATTGGTTATCTTTGCAAGTCTCTTTGAATTATCCGTTTGGTTTGGCCAACTAGATTGGTAGTTCTTGCCATGGGAGAAGTGCTTAGCTTTGGGTTCAATCTTGGGGTGTCCTTTCCCAGTGACAGAAGGGGCAACAAGGCACGTATTGCATTGTTGCTATCGAGGATAACAAGATGGGGTTTATTTCATATCGCATGAATTTATCTCTCTACATCATGTCATCTTGCTTAAGGCGTTACTCTGTTTTTAACTTAATACTCTAGATGCATGCTGGATTGCGGTCGATGAGTGGAGTAATAGTAGTAGATGCAGAATAGTTTCGGTCTACTTGTCACGGACGTGATGCCTATATACATGATCATGCCTAGATATTCTCATCATTATGCTCAATTCTGTCAATTGCTCAACAGTAATTTGTTCACCCACCGTAGAATACTTATGCTCTTGAGAGAAGCCACTAGTGAAACCTATGGCCCCCGGGTCTATTCTCATCATATCAATCTCCATCACTTTAATATTGTTTTGCTATTTACTTTGCCTTTACTTTTTACTTTGCATCTTTATACCAAAAATACCAAAAATATTCTATCTATCAGATTTCACTCTCGTAAGTGACCATGAAGGGCTTGACAACCCCTAATCGCGTTGGTTGCGAGTAGCTATCGTTTTGTGCAGGTACGAGGGACTTGAGCGTGGCCTCCTACTGGATTGATACCTTGGTTCTCAAAAACTGAGGGAAATACTTACGCTACTCTGCTGCGTCATCCCTTCCTCTTCGGGGAAAACCAATGCAAGCTCAAGACGTAGCAATGGAGGGCTTGTTGAACAGTAGCCGGTGGAGGGTTGGATGAACAATAGCCCGTGGAGGGGTGGTTGAACAGATCCCCATGGAGAGGGCTGGATCAACTGTAGCCGAGGAGGAGCAGTGGAGGCTGGACGAACAGGAGCCTGTGGATGAATAGTAGCTGCTGGAGGCAGGAGGGAGACGCCATGGATGAACAATCACAGGTGGAGGCTGGAGGAGGTCAACGGTGGATGAACAGTTGCCCGTGGAGGCTGGAGCGAGGTAGTAGACGGTGGATCAAAATTAGCCCGTGGAGTCCCGTTTCGTTGTACGCCACACCCCTCCCAATGAACAGGACCCCCGTTTCGACCGTAGCGCTCCAACACAAGTTTGTTTCCTCCATTTTGCGGTACGCCACACCCTTCCCGATCAACAGGACCCCGTTTAGATCGTAGGAGGTCGAAGAGAAGTACATTTCGTCCGTTTTGCGGTACACCACACCACTCCCGGTGAACAGGATCCTGTTTCGACCGTAGGCGGTCCAACACAAGGCTGTTTCCTCCTTTTTGCGGTATGCCGCGCCTCGTTTAGGCCGTTCCTTCCAAGTCGGTTGGCTCCCAATGAACATGACACATTCCGTTGCCTCCTGATAAACACAACGACGCAGTTTCTCCATTCCGACCTAGCCGATTGGCTGCCGATGAACAGGACGTCGTCGCTGCCTCTCCATGTACACGAGCCCTGGCCGTACGTATGCACGAGTAGGCGTTCGAGACCCCGTCCGTACGTACGTACGTGGTCGTATTTACTTTCTTGCACCCTGGATGTACGTACATGTACATGATATTGACGAGACTGTGTGACATGCTACGTCCGCGCCTCTGCTACGACATGTGCCCTTCCTTACTCGGCCATGGTTCATCGCTGCAGCCTACAGAAAGACCGATCGACCAGTATGTACGTACACATTCGCGACTAGAATGACAACTCTATGTACGCTTCGACCGGGTGGGTCTCGACAGTCAGGGAGGATAAGGAAGCACTTCCTTGCATGCGAAGATGTAGCTGATGGGTCCCAGTAGTTAGGGGGGAAGCATTTTTTTCGTGAAATATGGTGGCCTGTCCGGTGGGTCCCTATTGTCAGGTGGATGAATCATTATTTTCCGCATAATAAGGTTGCACTTCCTTGCTGTGGTCGTGGACCCAGCTGTCAACCTCTCCACGTACAGTACTCTTCCGATGGAAGTCGTTCCTTGACCACATTGACCACGCGCCGAGAGCACCAAGGCGGTGGACGACGGCGAAGCCTTGGAATGGGACGATGCCGAGCCGGGGAAGACGCGACAGTGGATGCCCACGCGGAGAGGAGTACGAGGGTTGACTGGTTCGGCTGTGGTGTGAGGCAGCCATCAACGCAGAATAACAGGGGGTGTGGGTGAGTAGAGGGATGGCCTGGCTAGCGGTGGGAGTAGTAGGGGCAGTGAGGCCTCTGCGGCAACACAGCCAGCGACGGGAGGCATGAGCAGGCGAAACAACCGGCCCTGGTTTGGGCAGCTGGAGCAAAAAGACCAGAGGTTGAAGAAGACCTATAATCGTTGGATGGATATCGTACGGTCACTAGAGCAAGAATCGTTCATATTGACTAAGCTGACAAAGCCCTCCATCCGCGTCAACTTAGTAGGCCCACAAGTCAGCCTGCCACTATGGTGGGTCCCAGCTAGCAGGGGCAGTATTCATTTTTTGTGTGTTGACCATGCCGCGCTGAGCGCATCCAAGGTGGTGGACAACAGCGAGGCCGCGGACAGCAACGAGCCGGAGATGGGAAGACGCGGGTGTGGAGTCGCAGACGGAGAGGTGTATGAGGGTTAACTGGTTCTGGTGTGGCGTGGTTCGGCAGTCGGTGGAGAAGAACAAGAGGTGTGGAGGGTCGGAGGGATAGCCTGCGCGGCGGTGGGGTAGCGCTTCACAGCGAAGCGTGCTAAGCAGAGCTGCTAGCAGCAGGAGGCAGGAGCAGGTGGTCCTGGCAGCACTGGAGGAAGAAGACGATAAATTGAAAATGGATGTCGATTGTTGGATGTAAATCCAATGGCTATCGATATCCGAATCATTTGTTGACTAAGTTGACAATGACTTGCGTTGGCTTCGACCTATTGGCCCACATTTCAGCCTCCAAAAATTTGGCACATATTCAACCCATTTTTTCAGAATTTACAGTCCATTTGATCTTCTTTTGAGAATTACAGTCCATTTGCTGGGCTGGGTGAACAAATAATGTAGCGTCCATGCGGCCCTTTTTTTGAACTACAACCCATTTTCACTTTCTCGAAATACAGGAATTTGCTGGGCTGGCTGAACAAATAATGTTGCGTCCATGCGGCCCATTTGTTTTTTCCTAAAAAAATTATAGCCCATTTGTACTTTCTCGAAATACACGATTTTGCTGGGCTCGTTCTAATTATAATGTTGGGTTGGGTGCAGCAATGTTATCAAAAAATAAACAAGGGTTGAGCATTTTGTTATAAATATATTTAAATAATAAGTTATTTATTATTACATTGGTCCTTAAATCTTACCAAGCTTTTGTGCACAATCACCAGGATTTTCGTTGCCTTAATGTAAAAAATCGAGGATTTTATTGTTAAAAAATATTTTTATAATTTAATAATATGCAGGATATTGTGTTCCTATATATGTAAGAGCCTGTTAAATATATGATGACTACGACAATAATATATAATAACATATAAAATAATATAAATATATATAATATAGTTAGAAGGTAAGTTGGACCTGGCGTTCCTATTCTTATATAGACAAACAGAACAGACCTCAGCGTTTTCATCAAAAAATACATAAGTTGGGTTGCAGATGTTTCAGGAAAAATAAAACCTAGGATGGCAGGTCCAGACGCCGGTCGATACATGATGACCCTCAAGAGAATACAAACCGGCATGTCATGGGCTGCGCATGTTAAAAAAGAAAGCCTAGATGGGCAGCCCACAACCCAGCTGACACTTGCTGGCCCACTAATAATAAATGATACCTGCCAGCTTCCCGGCTTCATTGTAAATTTATCTCCTTTAGCAACTATATTGAAGCACCTCAAAAAAATGTAACTATGTTGACAAACCCGTGGGCCCCCTTCTTGGGGCCGGCTGGTCCTAGCGGCCGGCTGCTAGAAGGCGGCGGAGCCCAGAAGGCAGCAATAAGGTGGGACGACTCCCAGCAGGCGGCGCCTCACTCGCTCAAAGTTAGCACCCAGTTATAGTGAGGAGACGAGGCGTGGCTACAGTGCAGCCTGCCACCCCCGAATCTAGGGTTGAACATGGCTACAGTGTGACATACCAGGCAGACATCCCTCGCCCGGCACAGCACTGTTGCCACATCGCCTGTGACATCATCACCATAGCTGTCGGTATGGCCTGCAGGCGGCGGGCCCTACCTGTCCGTGAGATGCCGGAAGACGGCAAGCCCTGATCAATCGGCACGGGGGAGGCCGACTCCTAGTAGGCGGCCGTCCCCCTCCCTTGGAGTCTATGCGCCATTAACCAGATAAGATGGGATGCGTCTATAGTGAACGCATGCTAGGCGGGGGTACTGTAGCCATGCTCCCCTGACAAAGCATGCATCATCAGTGGCACGGCTACAGTGCTAAGTAGCCGGCCAAGACCCGTAAGCGGTGGGTGCGGCCTGTCGGCCAAGTACAAGACGGCCGGCGGGGCCTACCAGGCGGTGGGCCCCAGCAGCCGGCGGGGAAGCCGGCAACCAAAGATACTGACGGCCGGGTCCCACACCCGGCCGGATTACCATTGTAGCCCTGGGGGTTGGCCTATATAAACCCGCCAGGGCACCCATGCAAAGGGATCAGAACCTTAGTAGATTCACACACACATATAGAGTGGGGAAGAAAGGCTAGCCTTGCTCATCTTTTTCCTCTAGCCAAACAGCTCAAGGAGCAACTATGTAGTCAGCTTGTTGAGATAGTGATCATGCGGAGACCCCGCAGAGTAGGACTAGGGGTATTATCTCCTAGGAGAGCCCCGAACCTAGGTAAGGTTCGCCAGCTTCGGTGTTCTCGCTCACTCCCGCCTCTAGAGCCTGGAGACGTAATCTTGGCCCTCTCCATGATAAGCCACCCCTTGGCATATGTCACACCACAACCCTGACATTTGGCACCCACCATGGGGCCAGGTGCACCATCGTCTGGAAACACATTCTGGATGGGAACCCTCTTCCTTCCCAGCGAACGCAACCAGCCCGGCACGCCGGATGGCGTCTGTGTCGACATGCTGCGTGGCGCAGAACCTGCTTGCGCCGCGAGCGCTCTTGCTGACCTCGTCAGTGAGATCTGTCTCTCCGATGAGCCAGCGCATGAAGAGGGATCAGCTCGCTTTGAAAGCTGCTTCGTCGACCTCCTTTGCAAGATCGACATCGCCAATGAGCCTGCCTTGGACAAAGATTCTGTCGGCTCCACCGACCCGATGCTGGTCGACTTCGACGTGTCATCCCCCGATTCCTTCCGTGCCAACGTGGTGATCTTCGACGACCCGCTCCCTCCTGCGATCAGCAATGCCAGCACCATCACGGAGGTGCTGGTCATCAGTCACGATGGAGCTTTTGGCGGAGCTGGCCAGGACCCGCTGCAAGCTGCAATGCGAGACCCGCCTGCGCCCATTGTGGCAGATGCTAACGGCGAGACGCTGGAGGCCTGCCGCATCACACTCATTGAGAGCTCCAAAATTTTGGCCGCCATGATACGCCTCACTGAGGCCTACGGCACGGGATCGACCGCGCTGTATGCGGCACACCGGCTGCTGGCGAGCCCAGCCGGATGGGCACCGTTTGGCAGCTGGGCGTGGCCATTGCCAGCATGCTGGAGGTTGACCGCCCCGTTTACGCCACGCCCTTGGAGAACCTGCGCGCCGCCAAGGTGGTGGCAGACAAACTAGATCACCTGGAGGGTGACGAGCGACGCTGCATGATGGAGCGCGTCCAGCAGCTCCTCAATGCGGCTGCCACACAACAAGAAGCCGGACGCCATGTGGTGGAACCCTGCCTACAAGCCGAGAACCTCCCCCCTCACCAAGAACATGGTGCGACCTCCCGGACGCCGACAGGTGGCGCCCGTGACTGAAGAGACCAAGAGCCGGCTACTAGCCGCAGTCGGACGCGCATCACCATCGAGTGCGACTAAGATGGCCGCCCTCGAGCACTCGAGCAACGAGGTGATCAACCGCCTCCTCCATGCAGGGAGAGGTGCATTTCCCGGCCGGCTGTTGACCACCCAACTCTCGGCGACCGGCTAGGCCGCCATGAGGGAATCGGAGAAAGTGACGCCCGCCACCAGATCGACTCGCCTTGTTTCCGGGCTGAAATCCCTATTTGGACCTTTTCAACAATCTTTGCTACAAAGTGAACTTGACATGAAAGTATTTCACGATTTGACACTTTTAGCAACGCCACAGCCCGTGACGTTTCTTATCCATATAGAAACGTCGGGATATCTCGCGTTTCAGCTCCACATTCAAATGCCAAGCTAGCTCACGTTTTCACTCCACATGGAAACGTCAAGCATGTTGGCGTTGTTGCGCAGACCGAAACGCCAAAGCTCATGGCGTTTCTAGCTAATTAATCACATGGTTGCACTGGTTGCCGAGCAGAGGGGCGAGCAGCAACGAGGTGGTAGGGCCCATGTTCATAGTGTACGTTCCACTGCGGTCCACCGTCGCGCTGGCCATCACATCACGGCCGCACACCATTTGCACCCCGCATTGATGGAGTTCCAAGCACTGCATGGCACTACGTTAGTGATGAGCGCCAGCGGAAGCTGCTTGCCTGCCTCCGCACCGTGCGGCGCCATGCTAACGATGAGCACCAGGAGAGCAGCAAGAAGAAGGCTCTTGGTTGCCATTGGCTTGGATCCGCTCGATCTCTCTGTTGTTGTATCTTTTAAGTATGAGAGGATGTTGTCATGTGCTGAGTGCGGTGGCTTATGCTGCTGCATGGATCCTCCTTTTATAGGCGTGTGAAGAGGCCAAGTTGCCGCAGTTTAGTATGACTAGGTAGTGGCAACGCTTGCTGGTTGCACTGGTTCACGGTGCGCATGCTTGTAGTGCAGTAGCTGTGCACGCTGCCGTCCGTGTCGGGCATAGGAAGGATCCAAAGTTCCAAGCAACTTGGCCCAAACGATGAGCGCACACACTCCAAAGTAGTAGCAAAAATATCCATCAACTCAGTTCATGGGCCAGCGCATGCATGCAAGCCAAGCTAGAGATTTTTGATCGCGAGAGCTAGAGATTAGTTAGCTAGAAATGCCATGAGCTTTGGCGTTTCAGCCTGCAGCAACGCCAACATGCTTGGCGTTTCCATGTGGAGCGAAAACGCGAGCTAGGTTAGCATTTGAATGTGGAGCTGAAACACGAGATATCCTGGCGTTTCTATATGGAGAAGAAATGCCACGGGCTGTGACGTTGCTAAAAGGGTCAGATCGTGAAATACTTTCATCTCGAGTTCACTTTATGACAAAGATTTCTGAAAAGGTCAGAACAATGATTTCGGCCTTGTTTCAGTCCATGCATTCGCGACGAGCCCTTCCCCAAAGGGTTCTTGCTTCCTCGATACACTCCCAAGTACAACGGTTCCGTGAAGCCGGAAGATTGACTGGTTGACTACTCTACGGCTGTCAGCATAGCCAATAGCAACAAGCGTGTTGCCGTGAAGTATGTTCCCCTCATGCTCCATGGCACAGCCCAGACGTGGTTGAACAGTCTCAAGCTCTACAGCGTCAACAGCTGGGTGGACTTCACCGAAGTCTTCATCCGCAACTTCACCAGCACCTACAAGCGGCTGCCCAAGCCTCGCCAGCTCTCCCTGTGCACCCAAGGCCCCGCTGAGTCCACCCGCGACTACTTGACTCGGTGGGCTGAACTGCGCAACTCTTGCGAGGGAGTGCACGATGTGCAAGCTATAGAATACTTCACTGCTGGGTGCCGAGAGGGCACCCTGCTCAAACATCGACTCCTCAGTGACGAGCCGGCTACACTCGACAAACTGCTGATCATAGTAGACAAGTATGCCACTGCCGACTCCTCCTTGAAGTCGGAGCTCCGGGTGGACGTGTCTGGGAAAGTGCTCCTTCCGGATCCTCAGACACCGGCTGGTGATAATAGCCGGCGCCAGTAGAAGGAAGACAACAAGCGCAAGGCCCCGCAGCAGGTTTCCGCCAGCCGGCAAGTGGCAACAGTTGAAGATCAGCAGCCGGAGGGTCAGCCCGGCCCCAAGCATCAGAAGGGTGGCAAGCCTGCTTGGCTGCCCGCCTTCTCCTTTGAGCAAACCCTCGATGCTCCCTGCAAGTTCCACAGCGGCGCAAAGCCGTCCAACCACACCACCCGGAAGTGCCACTAGCTCACCCGAATCTCCAAGGGCGAAGGACTACTACCGCCTCCGCCTGCTGGCCAGCTGGCTCCGCCCCCTCCGCAGCTGGCATTCCGCCCTGTTGCCGCCGTCTAAGATGAGTACCCCGAAGAACACAGATCCTACATCGTCTTCAGCAGCGTGGCTGACGACAGGCACAGTCGGCGTCAACAGCAGCATGAAGTGAATGCCATCACTTCAGAAGCCCCAAAATTCATGCACTAGTCCCAGAAGCCCATCAGCTGGAGCCGAGCTGACCACCTGGAGGTGATGCCTTATCTGGGTTCCTATGCCTTAGTGTTGGATGCCACCTTTTCAATAGATAGGCGAGCTGCTCGCTTCTCCCGATTCCTGATAGATGGTGGTAGCAGCATCAACATCCTCTACCATGACACCATGGAGAAACTGCACATCAAAGAAAGACAGCTTCCACTACTAGGAAAAGGCTAATTAATGGCGCACCTGTTTTGGCCATTAATGGCGCACTACAGGTGCGCCACTATCATCACGCCACTAGTAACTAATACTAATGGCGCACCCCTGGTGCACCATTAGTATACCAGACAATAGTGGCGCACCAGGGAGTGCTCCATTAGTATGTCAAACGGTGCGCCATTACTATGCCTCCCAGGGGGCCATATTTACCTTGTGCTCTGGGTTACTAATGGTGCACTTCTAGGTAGTGCGCCACTAGTGTGTTTATTGCAGTGCGCCACTAAAGTGCAGTGTGGTGCGCCACTAGTATGAATATTAGGATTTTTTTTCTTTTCTGATATTTGCACAGGTTACAAAATATATTACTGCACAGAATATAGACAACACAACATATATACAGCAGATTCATCAAATACAATAGAAGATTAGTCTCCGAATACAATTCATCATATTAGTCTCTGAATTCAAAACACCGAACAAAGCCAGAATCAGAGTCTATCTTCGTGCCGGCTGCTCCCGGAGCAGTCGGATCCGACTCGGGGACTGCATCAGTCGGCCCAGGGTCTTCGGTAGGTGGCTCGGGGGCTGCAGCAGTCGCACCCGGCTCGGGTGAGGGAGTCCTGGACTAAGTGGTCCTCGGGCGTCCGGCCTGTTATCTATGGGACGGACTAATGGGCTATGAAGACATGAAGGCCGAAGACTACACCGTGTCCGGATGGGACTCTACTTGGCGTGGAAGGAAAGCTTGGCGACCGAAGATTCCTTCTTATGTAACCGACTCAATGTAAACCCTAGATCCCTTCAGTGTCTATATAAACCGAAGGGGATAGTCCGGAAAGGACACCACATATACTCATTACCATTCTCATATAGGCTAGACTTCTAGGGTTTAGCCATTACGATCTCGTGGTAGATCCACTCTTGTAACACTCGTATTCATCAATATCAATCAAGCAGGACGTAGGGTTTTACCTCCATAGAGAGGGCCCAAACCTGGGTAAACATTGTGTTCCCCGTCTCCTGTTACCATCGATCCTAGACGCATAGTTCGGGACCCCCTACCCGAGATCCGCTGGTTTTGACACCGACATTGGTGCTTTCATTGAGAGTTCCATTGTGTCGTCGACCGAAGGCTCGATGGCCCCTTCGATCATCAGTAACGATGTTGTCCAGGGAGAAACCTTCCTCCCCGGACAGATCTTCGTATTCGGTGGTTTCGTACTGCGGGCCAGCTTGTTTGGCCATCTGGAGCAGATCAAAAGGTACGCCCCTAGCCATCAGGTCAGATTCAGAAGCTTGAATTACGTCGCGGACATCCGAGGAGATTTGATCTTCGACAGATTCGAGACCGCGGCATCCGCTCCCCATTACCTCAATGAACATGGCCTAAACCTGTCATCGGGCCGCATCAAGGAGATAGCTCCTGTAGAAGCTCTGGCCTTAAATCCGGAGCAGATCAAGTCGCCCGAAGATGGGAAGCTCGACCCCATCATGGGGGCTACAGATTCAGCGACACTGGAGCCGCACGCAGATCCCACTTCATACGGTATCCGCATCAACGGAACCTCGTACTCGCCTCTGACGCCGAACTCCAAACCCCGTGAGCCCGTGTATGCCGAACTCAATCGGTTGTCGATCTTCAAGTTCAGCGCCGCAGATGTCTTCCAACACTCGCCCATGGGCGACATGCTAAACTGGCTAAAAACCCTATCCCTGGCAGACGACCCGTTGCCGAACTATATTCGGTTCGAACTTTCGGCGGACGATAGAGAATTTTGTTTCAGGCGCACAACTCACTTCATAGCCACTGCTGAAAACCCAACCAACACACCCGATCCCCGCTCTGAAGACATCGACGGTGTGGACGACGATGAGGGGCAGGGCCAGAGCTTACTACCCGCTCGACACGGGACGACTACTTCCTGGTATGATGTGTGTATGTTAGACACACCTTATGGCACTCTTGACGATGATAAGGAGGATCCGGTCGAGAATAAAACGCCTGGTACACAGCCCGGACACCTGCACCCTAGGTCACATCGCCCAAGAGAAAACACTGACAGCACCAGAGAAGACGGCAGTTCAGCCAACAAAGACCCTGTTGAGGTAGAATCCGAGTAGGATGAATAGGAAGGCGGGCAAGACAGCTCTGATGAACAGACACAATACGGGGACTGGGAGGACACAAATTATCTCCCACCCTTCGAGGAAGAGGAGATCTTCAGCAACGAGGATTTTACCATGCCTGAGGAACCTCTCGAGCAGGAGCGCTTTAAACACCGGCTTAGAGCCAGTCCAAGGGGCCTACGAAAGAAGCGGCTGCAGCTCAAGCAAGCCAAGATTATCTCAATGATAGATGGACCGAGGTCTTGGCCGCCGAAGAATACGGCCTTAGCAGCCCAGTCAAAAGCCACCCCAAGAATAGGTAGCTACTAACACGAGGGCAGAGTGATGGAACCCATACCATCATCGAGCAATGCGGCAGGCCGACCACAATCCGGTCCAGACAAAGCAGCACCCCAAGCAGAACACCACACCAACCCATCTGGCCGTAAAAAAACAGCTCGGGGAAACACAACGATATCAACCAAGACACGGAGGGTAGAGCAAGACACACAAGATCGATGTACAGATCACAAAGATATACCCCGACCGACGACGATGGTCGCCTATCCGGACACTACAGAGCTGACCACGCCCGGTCCGAGCACCTTAAACGGAGTCCGCCGAAGGTACTTCATAGTGTGGCCCAACATAGGGGAGCCGCACACCCCCTCTGCTTCATGGGCGAAGTAATGGAACAAGAATTTCTAGAAAGATTTAAACCCATTAAGATCGAATCAAACGATGGGACAACAGACCCCGCGGTATGGATCGAGGATTACCTCCTCCATATTCACATGGCCCGCGGAGACGACCTCCACGCCATTAAATACCTACCTCTCAAGCTTAAAGGGCCAGCTCGGTACTGGTTAAACAGTTTGCCAGAAAATTCTATTGGCAACTTGGAGGATTTGGAAGACGCCTTTAGAGACAACTTCCAGGGAACATATGTCCGGCCATTATGCGCCGATGACTTAAGTCATATTGTCCAGGAGCCCGGCGAGTCAGCTAGGGTGCTCTGGACCAGGTTCTTAGTCAAAAAGAACCAAATTGTCGACTCTCCGGACGTAGAAGCCCTCTCGGCCTTCAAACATAGCGTCCGGGATGAATGGCTCACGCGTCACCTCAGCCAGGAAGGACACAAATCCATGACAGCCCTCACCGCTCTAATGAACCGCTTCTGCGCGGGAGAAGACAACTGGCTTGCTCGTAAAAGCAACGATGCCAGCGGCCCGGGCACTTCCGATATTCGAGATGGCAACGGCAAGCCACGACGAACCGAACATAACAACATACGCGACACAGCGGTGAATGCCAGATTTCACAATCCGAAGCCCGGTCAACTGAAGAAGCCACTAAAGGCAAACTTGGATGGACCATCCACCCTTGATAGGATATTGGACCGACCTTGTCAGATTCATGGTCTCCCTGATAGGCCAGCTAATCATACCAACCGTAACTGTTGGGTCTTCAAGCAGGCAGGCAAGCTTCACGTTGATCACAAGGGGAGGAGGCAACCGGGTCACAAAGACGACAGATCGGCTCGCCAGCAGAACACCAGGGGCGAGAAAAAGTTCCCCTCCGACGTTCGACCATTCCCGGAACGCAAATAGCAGTTCGGCTTCCGCCACCCACCTACTGTATTGGCAAAATTTGCACCACGCGCACATCACTATGCACTCAAGATACCATGGGCACCGGCGGAAGCACAATTGGGACAACCCTACAAGCATTCCCGTAACGGTTTTTATATGTTTTTCTCATTTTTCCGTATCATGTTTAAAGAACAGGTGACAAACTAGAAAGCATCTATAGTGGGCTCTATCGGAGTTCGGATCCAGGCACTCACCTATGGGGTTACTTCCGTTAAGGATCCCACTCCTCGAGGATGGGCTACACAGACGTGCGACAGGAGGTCCAAAATTACCTTTGGTAGACCGCACTCTTTAGTCCGAGCCTGTACTATGCCCCTTTTCCTCTGATCCCGACCACGAGCATGTCAAATAGCCGGGTCTATGGTTTCTGTATATATACATAAATTTATCATTGGCACATCGCTCCATTCTCAGTAAGCCTCACCCGAACCGATCTCTCATATCCTTTCAACAATAAAGTATGGCCTTACCGGCTGCTTTGCAGATGCTCCTTGACACACCCTGCCAGGGGCTCGGCATGGGAACACATGAGTTGCCAGTAAAAGTCCGAATAGCTCTATAGCATACTTCGACATCGGAAGTTTGGCCTTATATGCATCATCTCCGAATCATTGTCTTGGGTCAATAGTTGGGTTGCCCGGCTCCTGTGTTTGCTACCCTACGTTCCGCTCTATCGGCTAGGGTAGTAAAGGGAGAACTACTGCGATTGTGTCCTGGCCTAGACTGGATGGGCACCTCAGTAGAGAAAGCCGAAAACTGACTGTCATGATGCAGCGAGAGCTGGTCAACAATTTGACGACTTATTGGACTCTTTAGTGATTCTCTGTGTAATACGAGGGATCTTTTTCAGATCAGATATGTAAGGCACCACACGCCGCATACACACCAGGGGCTATGTCGTAGCCCCACCATAAAACTCCTATGGTTAAGTGAAAGTGTTAACGCCTCATAGTCCGATTGCCTAGTTCACCGCATTAACACCTCCTTCATGGACCAAGACGTTGGATAAAGAGTGATTAAATGCTTTTTCGAACACCCCTGTACTTCCTACGAGGGGGCTGAAGCCGATGACTGGAATTCTTTCAGATTATATTAAAATGACCGCACAGGAGGAATTCAAGGTTTTCAAGCAAAACATAAATAGATTAACTATAAAGTTGTCTTTTACAATCATCATACACCTTACTCGAACATTAAGTGCTTCGAACATTGACCCTCAATCGAGCGGGCGGCCTCCAGGACGTCTTCAAAATAATGCTCTGGTTTCGGACGGTCCACGCCCTTGGTTGGACCCTTCGTTGCGACATCGATAGCCTTCATCTTCCCCCAGAATGTCTTGACTCGGGCAAGGGCCATCCGTGCACCTTCAATGCACACCAATCGCTTCACAACATCGATTCGCGACACTGCATTGACAAGCTTCTGCACCAAAGTAAAATAGCTATTCGGCACAGGCTCGGTCGGCCATAGCCGGACTATGACATCCTTCATGGTAGTGCCAGATACCCTATGAAGTTCGGCCCATTGGGACATCTGTTCATTAAGCAGCAGTGGGCATTTTGACACACCAAACTATGACCAAAAAAGCTTCTCCGTTGCATATCCAGCTTGCGCTTGGTAATACCATGCCGCATCGGAAGAACTCTTCGGCAAGTCAAAATACTCGTCCGGAGAACTCCACACTTGGTTCAGCTGAACATAGTCCGGGTCACCGAACTTACTCTACAGTAGAAAGGGCTTTCCAGCCAATATCTCTTTCGACTGCCGAATCTCCTCACGGAGTGCTCTGGATTCAGATCGTGCTTCTCTTGCCTCCTGTTGGGCCTTGTCCAGTTCAGCCGTTAAGGCTTTATTCTCCTTCTCAAGAAATTCGCAGCGGCCAGTAGCACCCTCCAAAGCGAGGGTCATCTTGGATATCTTCTCCTTGCCCTGGCATCGCGCAACTTGTTCGGCCTTCAGTTTAATTGATGCTCCTTCAGCAGCAGCATCACTAAGCTAGGCCCGCTCCTTGGCCCGGATTAGCTCCGACCAAAGTGCCTCCACGGCGGCAGCAACATCTGCATTTTATGCACATCTCATATAAAGCTCTTTCCCACGTCAAGCACACTGATGTAAAGAATGCTCGAAATACATACCTTGCAAGTCGTCAAGACGCCTGTTGATCAATGCAACGTCATCCTCCGCAATGCAGTTCGACCACTTCCGTATTCCGGGCAGCCGTAGGACGGGAAGCAGCCTGTATTTCAAATTAAACCGAGGTTAATACCTGAGAATATCTCTTTGATCCTCCGATCGCTCCCTTTGGAAGACAACCCGAGTCTCAGGGGCTACTGCATACGCAGCAGGTGCATTCTGTCAATGAAATTCAATTGAACAAGCTACATCACAAACCTCAAAACCTCTTAGAAGGCTCGTGAAGTCCTTGTTCAGTCCACTCCTCGTGGATAGAACCCTTTCGACAACCGTAACCATCAAGGAATGGTGCTCTTCTGAAATAGACGCTCGTCATAGCATGTCCGTCAGCATATCTGGCGCTCTTGCGTCTTCGGAAACCACCGCCGGAGTACGGCATTCCAGTGAAGGAACCCACTCGCTTGCCTCCAGAACCGTCTCCGGCTGTAAACCAGACGGTTCGGGGATGCCAGTCTCGATCCCGGAACCTCGGGTGATGGAGGCACCGCCTTCGGGTGCCCTTCGGGACAATACCTTGGTATCATCTCCTCTATTGGGCGATGGGGCCGGAGGAGGCGTGTCACTCTCCATCATCTCTGGAAGAAGATCTCCCGAGGAGGAGGATGATTGAGAAGCACCAGGCGTTAACCTGCATGGACGAACACATATCGGATGATTACTTCACTGAAAAAAGAATGAGGTGCGTTTAAAGTACCCCAGCCTCGTTTACGGTCTGCGTCAAGGTTCGTCCTCGTCATCAAACTCTACGGCAGCCTCGCTCGCCCGGCCCAAGCCACTCGACGACGAAGTTTTTCCTCTATTGGAAGGCTTCCCCTTCTGATCTTCGGAGGCGACCCTCTTCTTACCCTGGAAGGCTCCCTCTGCACTCTTGCCCTTGGGCGGAAGGATTTCGGTTTCCCCGGACGCAGCCACCTGGCACGGTGTTGGAATCAACATTCTCGTCAGCGGGTCAGTCATAGGGCCTTCGGGAAGAGGCGCCGGACACAAGATTATTACCGCCTTCTTTATCTAGTCCTGAGCAAGGACGGGTTGTTCAATATCTTGTTAAAATATGCTCGAATGAAAGGTGCTCGAGTACTCACCGAGCCGGGCGATTGCAGTCAAGGCCAACATCTTCGGTAGTGTCTGTCCATTGCCCTCGTTCCCCAAAATACAATTTCCACATTCCTTCGTGCATAGTGCTGAAGCAGTGCTATAGGGTCCGTCGCCCTTCTGGGTTAAACTCCAACATACGAAGAGGCCGCCGCTGACACGGCAGGATCCGGCGGACTAGCATTATTTGAACGACACTCACAAGATCGATGCCCTTCCCGGTAAGGCATCGGATGCGGCTTTGCAGAGTCTGCACTTCGTTGATGGATCCCTAGTCCAATCCCATATTGACCCATGAAGCAAGTTGAATTGGAGGACCGGGACAGAACGTAGGTGTAGCCGCCCACTTGGATCTTCGCGGCTCGTTGATATAAAACAACCCTGCTACCATAGGTTGGGAGATTTGGCGAAAGATCCTTCGGGCCAATCCGCGCCAGCCAGCTTGCCTATTATGACGCTGCCGCACTCTGCCTGCTCCTCCACTATCACCTGCGGCCTCACACCAAAGGTCTTGAGCCACAAACCAAAGTGCGGAGGAGTCCGGAGTAAGGCCTCACATGTGACGACAAATGTCGAGATGAGGAGAATAGAGTCCGGGGCCAGATCATGAAAATCGAGTCCATAGTAGAACATGAGCCCCCGGACGAAGGGGTTAAGCGTGAAACCTAGCCCATGAAGGAAGTGGGATACAAATACTACGCTCTCGCCAGATCTGGGGTCGGTATGACTTGTCTTTGTGCAGGGAGCTGATGAAAGATTTTCGAGGTCAGATACCTCGCTGCGCGGAGCTTCGCAATATCCTCCTCTGTGACAGAAGAAGCCACCCACTGGCCCTGATGGTTGGATCCGGACATGACTAGGGCTGGTGGAGATTGGAACCCGAGGGTTGGAACTTGGGGTGGCTGGGGTTGAGGAAGAAGCAAGCACAAAGGAAGAAAATGAGATTGGGTCTCTATATAAAGGCCCCAAGTATTGGGCGTCTCCCCCAGGTTCTCTAAGCTTACCTATTACCAAGGAGTTGTACCCAGGGGACGGTTGGGTTACCCACGCCTACGTTAATGAAAATCCCGTAAATAAAGGAACACGATCTCTGCCTTGACAAAAGCGTGCCAGTAAAACTGCACCCCGAGACGTGGGGCGGCTCACTAGCCGACGGTTGGAAATAGCAACCGGGCAGGCACGATATGATGTCATGAAAAATTATCAATAGGTTGGGCTCGTGGGGTATTATATTATCTGCCATTATGTACACAGGTCCAAATATGCTTACGTTGTCCGAAGACTATTCTGGAGTTCGGGAGAAGGGAACCCGCCTTGCAATGCCGAAGACGAATCTGCGCGCCGGACTCCTCGTCATTGAAGCTAGGTTCAGGGGCTACTGAGGGAGTCCTGGACTAAGGGGTCCTCGGGCGTCCGGCCAGTTATCTATGGGCCGGACTAATGGGCTGTGAAGACATGAAGGCCGAAGACTGCACCGTGTCCGGATGGGACTCTACTTGGCGTGGAAGGCAAGCTTGGCGACCGAAGATTCCTTCTTATGTAACCGACTCCATGTAAACCCTAGATCCCTTCGGTGTCCATATAAACCGAAGGGGATAGTCCGGAAAGGACACCACATATACTCATTACCATACCCATATAGGCTAGACTTCTAGGGTTTAGCCATTACGATCTCGAGGTAGATCCACTCTTGTAACACTCATATTCATCAATATCAATCTAGCAGGACGTAGGGTTTTACCTCCATAGAGAGGGCCCGAACCTAGGTAAACATTGTGTCCCCCGTCTCCTGTTACCATCGATCCTAGACGCACAGTTCGGGACCCCCTACCCGAGATCCGCCTGTTTTGACACCGACATCGGGGACTTCAGAATGCGGCCCGGGGGCTGCAGCAGTCAGCCCGGGGACTTCAACAACGCAGCAAGCGGCGACCAACTCCACCCCGCCGCCCCCCAATCCCAACCACCCTAGTTTCAGTGACCGTAATGATAGTGAATGAAGTCAAAGAACCATCAGGGACGCAGCCCATCCTCAACTTTCTGGTGAGCAGCGAGCTACTAGCCGACGAGTTCTCGACCCGGTAGTTGCAACACCGGGCAGGAGCGTACATGATAGTAAACAGAGAACTTGTCAGGCGTAGCATCACTGGTGTGTTCCAGTCTGCGTGGAGCCAGAGAAGGGCAAGGCAATCCTCAGAGACATCCACCAAGGCGAGTGCGGACACCACGCGGCCTACAGATCCCTTGTCGCCAAAGCCTTCCGCCATGGCTTCTTCTGGCTGACTGCTCTAGAAGACGCCAACGATTTGGTCAAGAAATGCAAGGGGTGCCAGAAATTCAGCTCCAAGCAACATATGTCGGCTTCTGCACTCAAGGCCACCCCCTTACTTGGCCTTTTTCCGTGTGGGGGCTGGACATGGTGGGCCCATTCAAGACAGCGGGCGGCGGCATGACTCATCTGCTTGTTGTTGTGGACAAATTCACCAAGTGGATTGAAGCAAGACTAATCAAGAAGTTGAATGGTCCGACTACTATGACCTTCATCATAGATATCACTGTCCAGTACGGTATACCGCACATCATCATCACCGACAATGGCACAAACTTTGCCAAAGGCGCCTTGGCTCGTTTCTGCATTATGTAGGGCATCTGACCGGACTTAGCGTCTGTTGCCCATCCGCAGTCAAACGGCCAAGTCGAGCGAGCAAACAACCTCATCCTCTCCGGCACCAAGCCCCGACTGGTCGAGCCGCTAGAGCGCTCGTCCGGCTGCTGGATCGATGAGCTGCCTGTCGTCCTCTAGAGTCTACGCACCACTCCGAACAAATCAACCAGCTTCACTCCTTTCTTCCTCGTGTACAGGGTCGAGGCCGTCATCCCAACTGACATTGAGTTCGACTCACCTTGCGTCACCATGTACACGGAGGCGGAGGCGAGGGAAGCCCGAGAATACGGCATTGATCTGCTGGAAGAGGGCTGGCTGTTGGCACTCAGTCGGTCCGCCATCTACCAGCAGAGCCTCCACCGCTACCACAGTCGGAAGGTCAAGCCAAGATCCTTCCGAGAGGGGGACCTTGTACTCCGGCCGATCCAGTGAACAGCCGGCCAACACAAGCTCTCGGCCCCTTGGGAAGGCCCCTTCATCATCAGCAAAGCCTTCGGCAACGACTCCTATTACCTGATTGATGCACAGAAGACCAGGGCACGCAAGAGGGAAGATTCCGGCAAAGAAACAAAGCGCCCATGGAAAGCACATCTCCTCCGAAGATTTTATAGTTAAATGCAGTATGTACCACGCTACCTTTTATATTAAGCGCAAAGACATTGGGACCCTCGAGGAGCACTCAGGGGCTCCCCTTTTTATCTATATGATAAGTTTTATACCCGTGAATGTGTTATTTCCTTCCTTCGACTGGCACCAGGTTCGACCAGTCGGCCCGGGGGCTTGTCAGCTTGTACTATCTTGATGCTACCTGCAGCCGGACAAGTAGTGTGCCGGCATCTAAGCCCTCTCTTGCCACAAGCCACAACTCGCAGAGCGACTGTCCGGCTGGCAAGAGCTAAAGTCAAGAAATGGTGTCCACACAAAAAAGTCTAAGGAAAAAAGCATCTAGATAGGCGTAGCCGGCTCCTCGCATGTAACACCCCGGATGTAACTTTCCCAATTTGTACTCCAACTCTTGCCGTTTCCGGCGTTAAGTTATATTTATTTCCTCGGGTTCGGGTTTTGTCTCCGTGTGTTGTTGTCGTTGTCATGCATCTCATATCATGTCATCATGTGCATTGCATTGGCATACGTGTTCGTCTCATGCATTCGAGCATTTTCCCCGTTGTCCGTTTTGCATTCCGGCGCTTCGTTCTCCTCCGGTGGTCATTTCTAGCTTTCTCTCATGTGTGGGGATTAAACATTTCCGTATTGGACCGAGACTTGCCAAGCGGCCTTGGTTTACTACCGGTAGACCGCCTGTCAAGTTTCGTATCATTTGGACTTCGTTTGATACTCCAACGGTTAACCGAGGGACCGAAAAGGCCTCGTGTGTGTTGCAGCCAAACACCCCTCCAATTTGGCCCAAAACCCACCAAACTCTGCTCCATCATCTAGAGCGTTCGATAACGATCGCGTGGCCGAAAACCGCACCTCATTTGGACTCTCCTAGCTCCCCCTACCTATAAAACTAGCCCCTCCTCCGAAATTCCGGATCAAACCCTAGATCCATTCGTCTTCACGCGCACCGGACACATTTCGCCACCGACGGACACGTCCGGACCGCCGTCCGCCGCCACGTGGCACCCCGAGATTCATCCGCCCGGGCGCCCACATCGCCGCGTCTCCCCGCCGCGCGGGCCCGCCGCAGCCCAGGCCGGGCCCCCCCGGCCCGCACCGCCGCCCGCCTCGCCGCGCGCGCCCGCCTCCTCGCGCCGCCACCCCGCCACCGCTCCACCCGTGCGCGCCCTCGCCGGCGGCTGCCTCACCCCTCACCGAAGACGACCGCGGCCGCGTCGCCCCGCGCCTCCTGGCCCGGATCCGGCCGCCCCTCGCCGCGCCTCCCCGCGCCGCTCCGGCCGGCCCCAGCTCCGGCAGCCGCCGCCCCCTCCTCCGCCGTAATCTCCAAGTCCGGCGACCCCCCTCCAACTCCGGCGAACAGTGCATCTACGGCGATCCTCGATCCGCGTGCGATCCAGATCTAGGATATTTTCGTCTCAGTTGACTTTTCCCTCAGAATCCCTAGCCCATGTTGCATACTTTGACCTGCCGTAACTTTGCATCCGTAGCTCCGATTCATGCATATAGCATATCAAAATGTTCATCTCAAAGAGTACATCATTTCATTCCATTGTATCATTTTCATTTGAGTTCATCTTGATGCCCGAAATGCTATTAGAAGAGGGCTACTTGAGTTATTTGTCAGATCTGCTAATCCGTTTAGGTTTTTGTCTTTTTTGCCAAGATTAATGTGTGCATGATATGCCCTGATGCTCTACATATGTTTTGTTAACTGTTTTGTCATCTTTCCAGAGGTGCAACCCATGTATTTTTGTGATGTGTGTGGTGACTAGTGCAAGCTTGCAAAGTGGTGCACTTAGTAATTCTGTTTCCAGGGACTTTGCATTTTCACTAAGTCCTGGAGCTGTTTATCTCATGATGCCATATGTTCTTATTGTTTCCTAGTGATCCGTGCCTCTTTTGAGGATGATTAGTAAGGGAGTTTTGTTAATATTGTAGTTCTCTATCCATCCATGTCTTTTTTTGGAATTATGGAGCACCCTAACTTGAGTCAATCGAGCTCTACTTTTGCTACTTTGTGAATCTGGGCAACTTGTCAACTTGTTTGCAATTTTGCCGGTGGTGTTGTAGTTGATCCGTGCATGCTATGCTATTGTTCTTGCCATGTCCAGCTTTTATTTTATGCCTTCTTGATGGGTGTATGCTTGTCTTGCCATGACTTGCACCGTAGTGAGTGCATCGAGCTCGTAAACATGCCTACTTGAGTTATATTTCCGCATGTGTCAGTTTTCACTAAGTATGAAAACTGATTATGTTTTTGCTATCTTCACATGCTTGCAATTGTATTTTCTGATCCCTTTTGTCTCAAGGTCACTAAGGGACTTTTGTTATGCTCTTTGAGTAGCTCCATGCCATGCTTTACTTTGCCATGTTCAGATCCTGTAGCATGTAGTTTTGTTGCTCCGAAGAGGGCTACCTGATTTGAAATTCTAGACAAGTGTTGATTTCACAAAGTCTGAGATCTGTTTGCCATATGCATTTTTGCCATGCTTGTTTGAACCTGTTAATGGATGAATTGGCTGTAGCTCAGTGCTAGACTTTTGTTAAGCATCTTGTGTGCATCCCTGCCATGTATTTTGTTGTCTTGTTTGTGTGATGTAGCATGTTCATCTCATTGCATTTAGATGCCTACTTGCTGTAAATCGCAGACCGGTGTCATTTTTGAATCGCTTGCCATTTCCAAACCGTAACCCCGATTCCGGCGTTCTTTATATCATTTTCAAGCGATTTAATCTCATCTTTCCAGTGGAGCACTTGGAATTCCAGGTTGAGGCCAAGTTCATGCATTTCCTGTCATATCTTGCATTTTGCATCCCGCATCACATCCCGCATAGCATATCATCTTTGCATTGTGTTGTTTGAGTTTGCACGTGGTTGATTGTGTCCTTGTTGCTTGTTTGTCTTGTTTGGGTAGAGCCGGGAGACGAGTTCTCTAATGAGGAGCCCGTTGAGTTTGCTTTCGAGGATCCAGTCAACTCTGACCACTGTGCAGGCAAGATGATCATACCCTCGAAATCACTACTATCTTTGCTATGTTAGTTTGCTCGCTCTTATGCTACGCCAATGCTATGATGCCTACCACTTGATTTCAAGCCTCCCAAATTGCCATGTCAAACCTCTAACCCACCATGTCCTAGCAAACCGTTGATTGGCTATGTTACCGCTTTGCTCAGCCCCTCTTATAGCGTTGCTAGTTGCAGGTGAAGATTGGAGGCCGTTCCTTGTTGGAACATTTATTTTACTTGTTGAGATATCATTATATTATCTTGTTATCTTAATGCATCTATATACTTGGTAAAGGGTGGAAGGCTCGGCCTCTCGCCTAGTGTTTTGTTCCACTCTTGCCGCCCTAGTTTCCGTCATATCGGTGTTATGTTCCCGGATTTTGCGTTCCTTACGCGGTTGGGTTATAATGGGAACCCCTTGATAGTTCGCCTTGATTAAAGCTTTTCCAGCAATGCCCAACATTGGTTTTACCTTTTGCCACCTAGCCTTTTCTTTCCCGTGGGTTCTGCAGACTCAAGGGTCATCATTATTTTAACCCCCCCGGGCCAGTGCTCCTCTGAGTGTTGGTCCACCTGTCAGCTACCGGTGGCCACCAGGGGAAACTCTGGGCTGGCCTACCCGTACCTAGGACAATCTGAGTGTGCCCTGAGAAAGAGATATGTGCAGCTCCTATCGGGATTTGTTGGCACATTCGGGCGGTGTTGCTGGTCTTGTTTTAACCTGTCTAAGTGTCTTGAAGAACCGAGATACGGAGCCTGATCGGAACGTCTTAGGAGGAGGTCTATTCCTTCGTTGACCGTGAGAGCTTTTCATGGGCTAAGTTGGGACTCCCCTGCAGGGATTTGAACTTTCGAAAGCCGTGCCCGCGGTTATGGGCAGATGGGAATTTGTTAATGTCCGGTTGTAGATAACTTGAACCTTAACATAATTAAAATGAATCAACTCAGTGTGTTACCGTGATGGCCTCTTTTCGGCGGAGTCCGGGAAGCGGACACGGTGTTGGAGTAATGTTGCGCAGGTTGTTCTCTAGTTTCTCGCTCGTGCTTTGCCTCCTCTTCTCGCTCTCTTTTGCGAATAAGTTAGCCACCATATTTGCTAGTCGCTCGCTGCAGCTCCACATATATTTACCTTGCCTTACCTATAAGCTTAAATAGTCTTGATCGCGAGGGTGCGAGATTGCTGAGTCCCTGTGGCTCACAGATTACTATTACACCAGATGCAGGGCCTGATGATTCCACTCCAAGAGATGCGTTTGAGCTCAAGTCGGAGTTCGACGAAGACTCTCAACGATACTATGTTTCCTTTCCCGATGATCAGTAGTGGTGCCCAGTTGGGGGTGATTGGGACCGTGTTGCTTGTTGGGTTATCTTTTATTTTGGCGCCGTAGTCGGGCCATGAGTGTTTGGATGATGTAATGTTATTTATGTACTTGATTGACGTGGCGAGTGTAAGCCAACTATGTTATCTCCCCTTTATTATTTATATTACATGGGATGTTGTGAAGACTGCCTAACTTGCGACATATGCCTTCAATGCGATTTTGTCTCTAAGTCGTGCCTCGACACGTGGGAGCTATAATCGCATCGAGGGTGTGACAAGTTGGTAATCAGAGCCTTCCCCGACCTTAGGAGCCCCATTGCTTGATCGTTTTAGCGGCCGAGTTGTGTCTAGAAAAATGTTTTGAGTCATTTAGGAATTATATATCGGAGAGTTTAGGAATTCCTTTTACTTCCCAGTCTCCTCACCGCTCTGGTAAGGCATCCTGACGTAGAGTTTTGACTCTTCTCTTCTCAAATTTCACTAAAAAAAAAATTTAGGATCACGCGGGTATCTTGGAATCGTTCTGATGGTTTTATGATGAGAACACTGTCTTGGTGCCTCCTGTCAGGGGTTTAGTGGAAGTGTCCCGGGGAGTTGAGCTCTGAGGTGTTGTCGTCATAATTTTATCGTTGCAGTTCTGGAATACCTGAGTTTAGTACGCCGACATCGAAAATCTGTTTTATGTAGTTCGTTGGTGAGATAACCTCGACGCCACCCAGTACTGGGGCGGGAGTTCGGGAGTATCGCCATAACTTGTATAACGGATGCTTTTTCGAAGGTTGAGGTAGATGGTTTCCGAAGGTTTCTTGGTTATGTGTTGAAGGATGGATACAGCTGGATGTAGGATTTGCTAGTTTGGGTGAGATATTATGCTTCCCCTGTATCCCCAACACCTGATTGCATAACCGGAAAGGTTCGGGAGTTTCATAGGTGGGAATTCTTGTAGCTCTAGTTCTTCTTCCACGGATATTGGTTTGATATTGGGATTTCTTACCTTATTCGTTCTTGATCCGTACCTTGTTGATTTATTTCTCTACCTTAATTCTACATGGCTTCTCAATTTATGGATATGTGACCATTTCAAGAGGAATGCATTCATTCATTTTGTTCGGATGTGAAGACTATATGTTGCAATTTTCATTCCGTTGGATTCAGCTTCAATATTGTCTATCAATGTGCTTATGGTGGTCAACCTCTTCAGGATGGCTCCTCCAACGCGCACGACTCCGAATCCTGATCCGCCACCACCTCCACCTCCTCCGGAGGCATGGCAAGCTGTGATGGCCGCAACCAATGCAAACGCACAGTTGATCATGCAAATTCTTCAAGAGCGCAATCAAGGCAACCAAGGGAATCAAGGCAGCAATCAGAATCACTTTGCTACACTCAACCAGTTCCTTGCTAACGGGCCAAAGACTTTCAGCAATTGTGTTGAGGCAACCGATGCTGACGATTGGCTTGTGGATCTGTGCAAGCATTTCGAGTGCAGTAACGTCAGGCCTGAGGACTTTGTTAAGTTTGCTTCCTTCCAACTCAAAGATCAAGCTGCAGAATGGTTCCAGTAGTACAAGGACTCCAGAGGTGGATGTGTTATCACTTGGGATGATTTTCGTTGAGATTTCCGAGCTCATCATATTCCTCAAAGCGTGGTTGAAAGCAAGCATGAGGAATTCCGCAACCTGAAGCAAGGCTCTTTATCTGTCTATGACTACAACAAGTTGTTTCAGAAGCTCGCCCGCTTTGCCAAGAAGGACGTCCCTGATGAGAAGAGCATGATATACCAGTTCAGGGGTGGTCTCAGAGAAGATATTCAGCTCGCTCTTGTTCTCTTTGAGCCCTTGAGATACGATGAGTTCTACAACAAGGCACTGAAGCAAGAGGCTGCTCAGTTGAGGTGTGATGCTTCCAAGAAGCGAGTCAGAGATGTTACTCCTTCTTCCTCTACTCAAGTGGCCAAGCAGCAGAAGTATTGGCTTCCTCCTCCTCCGTTCCGTCAGCCGTATCATTAGAAGAGCAAAGGTGGCAGTGGTTCTTCCCAGCCACCCAACCCTGGCTTTCAGAACAATACTTTGTCTCAAGCTCCAAGATCGAGTGCTCCGTATCACCGTCCGCTTTCAAAGGTCACGTGCAACAAGTGCCAACAAAAGGGTCACTATGCCAACAAGTGTTTCAACCAGAGGCGTCTTCCTCCTCCTCCTGTCAGATCGGCAAGTACAGCTGTGGTCAAGCATATCCCCAAGCACGCCAAGGTCAACTTGATGAACGCAGCTCAGGCGGAGGACTCGTCAGATGTGATCATGGGTAACCTTCCTGTTAATGGTATACCTGCAAAAGTTCTTTTTGACACTGGTGCATCGCATTGCTTCATCTCGAGACTGTTTACAAATAGGCATGATTTGGTTTCGCAAGTTTTGCCTAGTCCTTTAGCAGTTGTCTCTCCCGGTAAGCGCATGCAGGCTAACTCCATCGTTCCGGATGTTACTATCACTTTGGGTGACTACAAGTTTCTAGCTTCCCCAACGGTTCTTGGTGACTCGGATATTGATCTTATTCTCGGAATGGATTGGCTTTCTAAGCACAAGGCACATCTTGATTGTGCAGCAAGGAAGATTAAATTGACTCATTCATCTGAGGATGTAATTGTCTTTGCCGCTCGTGATGATACCATTCGTCTGTTTTCTCTCAATGAGAGGGGTGAACTCGATGCTATTTCGCAAATTCCAGTCGTTTGCGAATATCAAGACGTCTTTCCAGAAGAGCTTCCAGGAATGCCTCCGCACCGGCCAGTTGAATTCGTTATTGATCTTGAGCCTGGCACGGAACCAGTGTGCAATCGTCCTTACAAGCTCGGACCTTAAGAGTTGAAGGAGCTGAAGAAGCAACTCGATATTCAAGAGAAAATGGGTCTCATCCGGCCTAGTTTTTCTCCATGGGGTTGTGGTGTTCTTTTTGTGAAGAAGAAGGATGGAACGGACCGAATTTGTGTTGATTACCGTCCAGTGAACAAAAAGACCATCAAGAACAGATACCCACTTCCCAACATCAATGAGCTGTTCGAACAACTCAAAGGTGCCCAAGTATTCTCCAAGCTTGATCTCCGTATGGGTTATCATCAGATTCGAATCCGTGAGCAAGATATTCCCAAGACGGCTTTCAGGACAAGCTTTGGTTCATATGAATACACTGTCATGTCTTTTGGCCTCGTCAACGCTCCTCCGACGTTCTCTCGCATGATGAATTTCATCTTCAACGCCTACACCAATGACTTCGTTTTGGTCTATCTCGACGACATTCTGGTTTTCTCGAAGAATAAGGAAGATCATGCCAAGCATTTGTGTTTGGTTCTTGATAAGCTAAGGGAACATCAGTTCTACGCCAAGTTCTCCAAGTGTGAATTTTGGCTCGATGAGGTTCTTTATCTTGGTCATATCATCTCTGCGAAGGGCATTGCCGTGAATCCTGAGAAGGTGTCTGCAATTGTGAATTGGGAACCTCCTCAGAACGTGAAGCAACTCCGCAGTTTTCTCGGTCTCGCAAGCTATTGCCGAAGATTCGTTGAAAACTTTTCTAAAATCGCAAAGCCTCTCTCAAATCTTCTCCAGAACCACGTCAAGTACGTTTGGTCTCCGGAGTGTGATATTGCTTTCAGCACTTTGAAAGAGAAATTGATCACTGCTCCAGTTCTGACTCCGCCTGATGAATCCAAGCCGTACGAGGTCTTTTGTGATGCCTCTCTCCAAGGTCTTGGCGCGGTATTGATGCAAGAGAAGAAAGTTGTTGCTTATACATCTCGCCAGTTGAAGCCTAATGAGAAGAACTACCCCACTCATGATCTCGAGTTGGCGGCAGTTGTGCATGCTCTTTTGACTTGGAGACATCTTCTATTGGGAAGAAAAGTGGACATTTTCACTCATCACAAGAGTCTCAAGTACATCTTCACTCAGCCTAATCTCAACCTCAGGAAAACTCGATGGGTCGAAATGATTCAAGAGTATAATCCGAGTATTGAGTATACTCCAGGCAAGGCCAATGTGATTGCTGACGCATTGAGCAGGAAAGCTTATTGCAACAGTCTGATTCTCAAGCCTTATCAACCCGAGCTTTGTGAAGCTTTCCACAAACTTAATCTGCAAGTTGTTCCTCAAGGTTTCCTCACCAACCTTCAAGTCTCTCCTACCTTGGAAGACCATATTCGCCAAGCCCAGCTTCTTGATGCTATGGTGAAAAGGTGAAGATTGGGATTGCCAAGAGTCAACCCAAGTACAAGTGCTACTGCCTTGATGACAAGGACACTCTCTTCTTCGAGGATCGTATTGTTGTACCCAAAGGTGACCTTCGTAAAGTGATCATTAACGAGGCTCACAATTCTCTCCTCTCCATCCACCCTGGGAGCACGAAGATGTATCAGGACCTCAAGAAAGCTTATTGGTGGACTCGAATGAAGCGCGAGATTGCTCAATTCGTGAATCAGTGTGATGTCTGTAGAAGAGTGAAGGCAGAACACCAAAGGCCAGCTAGTCTCCTCCAACCTCTTGCCATTCCAGAATGGAAGTTTGACCACATTGAAATGGACTTCGTGACTGGGTTCCCAAAGTCCAAGCGTGGCAATGATGCTATATTCATTGTCATCGATAAACTCACCAAAGTGGCTCACTTTCTGCCTATCAAAGAGTCGATCACTGCAGCTCAATTGGCAGAACTCTATACCTCTCGTATTGTCTCTCTGCACGTTATTCCACAAGTGATCTCTTCAGACCGTGGCAGCATCTTTACCTCAAAGTTTTGGGATTCTTTTCAGAAGGCCATGGGCACGGACATCCGCTTCAGCACAGCTTTCCATCCTCAAACTAGCGGTCAAGTCGAGCGTGTCAACCAGATTCTTGAAGATATGCTCAGGGCTTGTGTGATCTCCTTCAGCATGAAGTGGGAGGATTGTCTTCCTTATGCTGAATTCTCCTACAACAACAGTTTTCAAGCAAGTTTGGGCAAGGCCCCTTTTGAAATTCTGTATGGCAGGAAGTGCCGTACCCCTCTCAACTGGTCTGAAACCGGTGAACGTCAGCTTTTGGGTAATGACTTAATCACAGAGATAGAGGAAATGTGCAAAGTCATTCGTGATAACCTCAAAGTAGCCCAATCCCGCCAGAAGAGCTACTATGATAGTAAGCACCGTGATTTGGCTTTCGAGATCGGAGATCATGTTTACCTCCTTCTCTCTCCTATGAAAGGTACTTGTCGCTTCGGTATCAAAGGGAAGCTTGCCCCCAGATACATGGGACCTTTCAAGATTGTCAGCAAGAGAGGCGACCTCGCCTATCAACTCAAGCTTCCTTCAAACATTGCAAATTTTCATGACGTGTTCCATGTCTCTCAGCTTCGAAAGTGCTTCAAGACTCCTGACCGCACCGTCAACTTCGAGGACATTGAGCTCCAAGAAGATCTCTCCTATCGTGAGCACCCAGTTGCTATTCCTGAAGAGACTGAACGCAAGACTCGCAACAAGTCAATCAGATTTCTCAAAGTAAAGTGGTCACACCATTCTGACCGTGAAGCTACCTAGGAACGCGAGGATCACCTCCATTCTGAGTACCCGGCGTTCTTTCAGTCCTAGATCTCCGGACGAGATCCTTTCGTAGTGGTGGAGTGTTGTAACACCCCGGATGTAACTTTCCCAAATTGTACTCCAACTCTTGCCGTTTCCGGCGTTAAGTTATCTTTATTTCCTCGGGTTCGGATTTTGTCTTCGTGTGTTGTTGTCGTTGTCATGCATCTCATATCATGTCATCATGTGCATTGCATCTGCATACGTGTTCGTCTCATGCATTCGAGCATTTCCCCCGTTGTCCGTTTTGCATTCCGGCGCTTCGTTCTCCTCCGGTGGTCATTTCTAGCTTTCTCTCGTGTGTGGGGATTAAACATTTCTGGATTGGACCGAGACTTGCCAAGCGGCCTTGGTTTACTACCGGTAGACCGCCTGTCAAGTTTCGTATCATTTGGACTTCGTTTGATACTCCAACGGTTAACCGAGGGACCGAAAAGGCCTCGTGTGTGTTGCATCCCAACACCCCTCCAATTTGGCCCAAAACCCACCAAACTCAGCTCCATCATCTAGAGCGTTCGATCACGATCGCGTGGCCGAAAACCGCACCTCATTTGGACTCTCCTAGCTCCCTCTACCTATAAAACTAGCCCCTCCTCCGAAATTCCGGATCAAACCCTAGATCCATTCGTCTTCACGCGCATCGGACCCATTTCGCCACCGACGGACACGTCCGGACCGCCGTCCGCCGCCACGTGGCGCCCAGGGATTCGTCCGCCCGGGCACCCACATCGCCGCGTCTCCCCGCCGCGCGGGCCCGCCGCAGCCCAGGCCGGGCCCCCCCGGCCCGCACCGCCGCCCGCCTCGCCTCGCGCGCCCGCCTCCTCGCGCCGCCTCCCCGCCACCGCGCCGCCCGCGCGCGCCTTCACCGGCGGCCGCCTCGCCCCTCGCCGGCGACGACCGCGGCCGCGTCGCCTCACGCCTCCCGGCCCGGATCCGGCCGCCCCTCGCCGCGCCTCCCCGCACCGCTCCGGCCGTCCCTAGCTCCGGCAGCCGCCGCCCCCTCCTCCGCCGGAATCTCCATGTCCGGCGACCCCCCTCCAACTCCGGCGAACAGTGCATCTACGGCGATCCTCGATCCGCGTGCGATCCAGATCTGGGATATTTTCGTCTCGGTTGACTTTTCCCTCAAAAACCCTAGACCATGTTGCATACTTTGACCTGCCGTAACTTTGCATCCATAGCTCCGATTCATGCATATAGCATATCAAAATGTTCATCTCAGAGAGTACATCATTTCATTCCATTGTATCATTTTCATTTGAGTTCATCTTGATGCCCGAAATGCTATTAGAGTAGGGCTACTTGAGTTAATTGTCAGATCTGCTAATCCGTTTAGGTTTTTGTCTTTTTTGCCATGATTAATGTGTGCATGATATGCCATGATGCTCTACATATGTTTTGTTAAGTGTTTTGTCATCTTTCCAGATGTTCAACCCATGTATTTTTGGGATGTGTGTGGTGACTAGTGCAAGCTTGCAAAGTGGTGCACTTAGTAATTCTGTTTTCAGGGACTTAGCATTTTCACTAAGTCCTGGAGCTGTTTATCTCATGATGCCATATGTTCTTGTTGTTTCCTAGTGATCCGTGCCTCTTTTGAGGATGATTAGTAAGGGAGTTTTGTTAATATTGTAGTTCTCTATCCATCCATGTCTTTTTTTGCAATTATGAAGCAACCTAGCTTGAGTCAATCGAGCTCTACTTTTGCTACTTTGTGAATCTGGGCAGATTGTCAACTTGTTTGCAATTTTACCGGTGATATTGTAGTTGATTCGTGCATTCTATGCTATTGTTCTTGCCATGTCCAGCTTGTATTTTGTGCCTTCTTGATGGGTGTATTCTTGTCTTGCCATGACTTGCACCGTAGTGAGTGCATCGAGCTCGTAAACATGCCTACTTGAGTTATATTTCAGCATGTGTCAGTTTTCACTAAGTATGAAAACTGATTATGTTTTTGCTATGTTCACATGCTTGCAATTGTATTTTCTGATCCCTTTTGGCTCAAGGTCACTAAGGGACTTTGGTTAAGCTCTTTGAGTAGCTCCATGCCATGCTTTACTTTTCCATGTTCAGATCCTGTAGCATGTAGTTTTCTTGCTCCGAAGAGGGCTACCTGATTTGAAATTCCAGACAAGTGTTGATTTCACTAAGTCCGAGATCTGTTTGCCATATGCATTTTTGCCATGCTTGTTTGAACCTGTTAATGGATGAATTGGCCGTAGCTCAGTGCTAGACTTTTGTTAAGCATCTTGTGTGCATCCCTGCCATGTATTTTGTTGTCTTGTTTGTGTGCTGTAGCATGTTCATCTCATTGCATTTAGATGCCTACTTGCTGTAAATCGCAGACCGGTGTCATTTTTGAATCGCTTGCCATTTCCAAACCGTAACTCCGATTCCGGTGTTCTTTATATCATTTTCAAGAGATTTCATCTCATCTTTCCAGTGGCACACTTGGAATTCCAAGTTGAGGCCAGGTTAATGCATTTCCTGTCATATCTTGCATTTTGCATCCCGCATCGCATCCCGCATAGCATATCATTTTTGCATTGTGTTGTTTGAGTTTGCACGTGGTTGATTTTGTCCTTGTTGGTTGTTTGTCTTGTTTGGGTAGAGCCGGTAGACGAGTTCGCTAACGAGGAGCCCGTTGAGTTTGCTTTCGAGGATCCAGTCAACTCTGACCACTGTGCAGGCAAGACGATCATACCCTCGAAATCACTACTATCTTTGCTATGTTAGTTTGCTCGCTCTTATGCTATGCCAATGCTACGATGCCTACCACTTGATTTCAAGCCTCCCAAATTGCCATGTCAAACCTCTAACCCACCATGTCCTAGCAAACCGTTGATTGGCTATGTTACCGCTTTGCCCAGCCCCTCTTATAGCGTTGCTAGTTGCAGGTGAAGATTGGAGGCCGTTCCTTGTTGGAACATTTATTTTACTTGTTGCGATATCATTATATTATCTTGTTATCTTAATGCATCTATATACATGGTAAAGGGAGGAAGGCTCAGCCTCTCTCCTAGTGTTTTGTTCCACTCTTGCCGCCCTAGTTTCCGTCATATCGGTGTTATGTTCCCGGATTTTGCGTTCCTTACGCGGTTGGGTTATAATGGGAACCCCTTGATAGTTCGCCTTGATTAAAGCTTTTCCAGCAATGCCCAACAGTGGTTTTACCTTTTGCCACCTAGCCTTTTCTTTTCCTTGGGTTCTGCAGACTCAAGGGTCATCATTATTTTAACCCCCCCGGGTCAGTGCTCCTCTGAGTGTTGGTCCACCTGTCAGCTACCGGTGGCCACCAGGGGAAACTCTGGGCTGGCCTACCCGTACCTAGGACAATCTGAGTGTGCCCTGAGAAAGAGATATGTGCAGCTCCTATCAGGATTTGTCGACACATTCGGGCGGTGTTGCTGATCTTGTTTTAACCTGTCTAAGTGTCTTGAAGAACCGAGATACCGAGCCTGATCGGAACGTCTTGGGAGGAGGTCTTTTCCTTCATTGACCGTGAGAGCTTTTCATGGGCTAAGTTGAGACTCCCCTGCAGGGATTTGAACTTTCGAAAGCCGTGCCCGCGGTTATGGGCAGATGGGAATTTGTTAATGTCCGGTTGTAGATAACTTGAACCTTAACATAATTAAAATGAATCAACTGAGGGTGTTACCGTGATGGCCTCTTCTCGGCGGAGTCCGGGAAGCGGACATGGTGTTGGAGTAATGTTTGCGCAGGTTGTTCTCTAGTTTCTCGCTCGTGCTTTCCCTCCTCTTCTTGCTCTCTTTTGCGAATAAGTTAGCCACCATATTTGCTAGTCGCTCAATGCAGCTCCACATATATTTACCTTGCCTTACCTATAAGCTTAAATAGTCTTGATCGCGAGGGTGCAAGATTGCTGAATCCCTGTGGCTCACAGATTACTATTACACCAGATGCAGGGCCTGATGATTCCGCTCCAAGAGACGCGTTTGAGCTCAAGTGGGAGTTCGACGAAGACTCTCAACGATACTATGTTTCCTTTCCCGATGATCAGTAGTGGTGCCCAGTTGGGGGTGATTGGTACCGTGTCGCTTGTTGGGTTATCTTTTATTTTGGCGCCGTAGTCGGGCCATGAGTGTTTGGATGATGTAATGTTATTTATGTACTTGATTGACGTGGCGAGTGTAAGCCAACTATGTTATCTCCCCCTTATTATTTCTATTACATGGGATGTTGTGAAGATTGCCTAACTTGCGACATATGCCTTCAATGCGATTATGTCTCTAAGTCGTGCCTCGACACGTGGGAGCTATAGTCACATCGGGGGTGTGACATCGCCTCACCATCCGGCTGCTAAGCAGCCGACCGACCGGCTTTTCACGTTACTTGATACGTTCTAAGCGGCCAAAGTACTTGTCTTCCCAAAATGGCCAAGTACCTGACCCAGCAACAGACCACGGAGTGGCTGCCTGGCTGGCAAGGCGGTAGCCAAGGGAAGATGGCAAAGGAAAAAGGCAAAAATAGCAGAAAAGCAAGACAAGTCAGGGCCCCGCAAAGCACAACTTGTGCGAATTAAATTAATTTAGATAGCAAGGCTCATAGCTAGAATTCAACAAGTTTGAATACACCACCAGCGGGTGGAACTATGCAAATTTAATGAGCTTATTCGAGAGATTACAAAAGCAGGAAAGGATGAGATAAAACTGGCCGCCTAGGACAGGGGAGCAACGGGCGGGTCCAGCAGGTTGGTGGAGTTGGCAGCGCCGGCTGGTGAAGTGGCCATCTGATGAGTCTCGGCCTGGTCAGCATCAGTAGCGGTCGGCGCGCTCGCACGCGGCTTGTTTCTTGAGGCTCGATCAGGCTGGGCTGGCCGTCCGCTCCGCCTTCCAGTGTGTTATCTTCACCTTCCTCGCCCTCTTCATCCTCGCCTTCTTCATCCTCGCCCTCATCGCTAGAGGCGATCTCCTCCGCAGAGTCCTCACCATACTCTGGGTTCAGCCCGATCCAGTTGGGTGGCACCTCAGCGCCCTCCTCGTTCATCTTGGGGAGGAACTCGGTGGTTTCGGTGTAGTCAGTGATCGCCGCCACGCGTTTGGTAAGGTGGCGACTTGCCACCGCCAGCTCCGGTGCGGCCTCTTGCCGGAAGGTGGCCAGCTGGGCCAATTCCAGACCTGGATACCACACCTTGACGAACTCTAGGGCCCTCCCAGCACTGGCACGAGCCGCGGAGCCTTCCAAGGCTCAAAGCGGTCGACTGCTACCTCTAGCCACTCGGCAGTCCGGTTGGGGGTGCGTGGGATCTGAGCATCCGTTTAGAGGGCGGTCAACACCTGGGCCTCGACGCGCTGCAGGCGGCGGAGCATTTGATGAGCTGGCTAGAGGCGAGCTCGGACGGCAAGAAGCTGCTCGCCGAGGGTTCGGGGCGCGTAGGGCACGATTTATGCACTAGCCCGTCTTCGCTCATCGCTACAAGCCTCGATGGCCTGGCTGGCGGCAGCGACATGACCAGGAAAGAATTCTGCACAAGAAAGAAAAAGAAGTCTGAGGCCAGAAGCAGGCTCACATAACAAGTCAACGGCTGCAAGAAAGAAAGGATAACTCACCGTCAATCATAGCTTTCTCCTTATCGGCCCAGGCCAGCGTTCAGTCTCGAACTCGTCCTGGAGGTTGGCCTTGTCATCCTTTACCTTCTGGAGGTCCACCTTGTGTCGATCCGCCTGGTCCGCCAACTCCTTGACCAGGCGGTCGTGCTCCTGGGCCGCCTTGCTGCACTCCTCCTCCTTGGCGCGCAGCTCGGTCTAGACCTCGCCCCGCAAGAGAGAAGGCGGAGTGCTTACTTCGGCTTTCGGCCAAATCAGTGGTCCGCTTGGCCAGCTCCTGGACCTGGGAGTTGAAGGCGGCTGCACGGATGTTCTGGTCATCCCGGAACGAAGACAATAGAAGAAAAGAAAAATGTTAGTGCTCGGAACTTACCTTAAGTTCCGAGCCATCTGCTCAGCCCAGCAACCAGCATTTCAGAAGACGGACGACGCAATGCGATCACATCACTCGGAGTAGGAAGATGCTCAGTCTTCTCGCCTTTTCAGCCGCCGTGCCCCACCAGCTTTGGGGGCTACTATCGGAGTAAATTACCATAGGTAGCCTCATCGCCCCCCCTTGGTATTTCAAGACATCGGGGTCGGCTACACCCCTCAGGCATCAAACACAAAGGATCGCCTTCTTGGGGCAGGCTAGTCCTAGCGGCCGGCTGCTAGAAGGAGGTGGAGCTCGGAAGGCGGCCACAAGATGGGCCGACTCCCAGCAAGTGGCACCTCACTCCCTCACAGTTAGCACCTCATTATAGCAACGAGACGGGACGTGGCTACAATGTAGCCTGCCACCCCCAAATCTAGGGCTGAAAGCGGCTACAATGCAGCGTTCCAGGTAGACATCCCTCGCCCCGCGCAGCACTGTTGCCACACCGCCAGTGACATCATCATAGGAGAGATAGCCATGCTCCCACGACGAGTTGTCGGTACGGCCTGCAGGCGGCAGGCCCTACCAGTCCGTGAGATGCTGGAAGACGACAAGCCCTGATCAGTCGGCACGGGGGGAGGGGGGCGACTCCTAGCAGGCGGCCACCCCCCTCCCTTGGAGTCTGTGCGCCATTAACCAGATAAGACGGGATGTGGCTACAGTGAACGCCCGCCAGGCGGCAGGACTATAGCCACCCTCCCCCGACAAAGCATGCATCATCAGTGGCACAGCTACAGTGCTAAGAAGCCGGCCAAGACCCGCAAGCGGCGGGCACGGCCTGTCGGCCAGGTACAAGACAGACAACGGGGCCCACCAGGCGGCGGGCCCCAGCAGCCGGCGGAGATGCCGATGACCAGAGACACTGACGGCCGGGTCCCACACCCGGCCAAATTACCATTGTTCCCCTGGGGGGTAGGCCTATATAAACCGCCAGGGCACCCATGCAAAGGGTTCAGAACCTTAGTAGATTCACACACACACATATAGAGAAGGGAAGAAAGGCTAGCCCTGCTCATCTTCCTCCTCTAGCTAAACAGCTCAAGGAGCAACTCTGTAGTCACCTTGTTGAGATAGTGATCATGCGGAGATCCTGCAGAGCAGGACTAGGGGTGTCATCTTATAGGAGAGCCCTGAACCTGGGTAAGATTCGCTGACTTAGGCATTCTCTCTCACTCCCGCCTCTAGAGCCTGGAGACGTACTCTTGGCCCTCTCCATGATAAGCCACTCCTTGGCATATGTCCCACCACAACCCCGATAGGCATTTTGAGAATTGCATATCTTTTTGACTGTGCATCATATGAAGATGTGCTTTGCATGAATGTTGATCAGCATGACGTTAACTGGCTGGTAGTTCCATTTTCAACCATGAATAAAACTTCCAACATGATGTTATCCCAATTTGAAAAGGGCATGTTAATATAAATGCTCTGCCAATGAAACTTGCACTTTCCTATCTGAAACTGAAACTTGCAGTTTCTTCTTTGAGAATCACATTGTCTGCACTTTTATATGAAACTACATTTTTTATGTTCTAAAAATAGATCTCTAGAATTCATAATATACTACATATGATCAATACTGCAAATATGAAATTCAAAAGACATTCATATCTGAAAGTACTCTCCAAATACACAACACAAAACACAATTCACAACCTGCAAACACTGACAACCCTAAGCTCCTCCTGACAATTCACAACATGCCCCTCTATTGGGTTGGGGGGCAGTCCCCTCCTATTTCTTGGCAGTAGACAGCCGCCCCGTGAGACGATATGAACGACGAGGGAGAGGATGGCGGGGAAGCGTCGCCAGGCCAACTGCTTTTCTCCTCTTGCAGTTGGGTTCGGTCGACGAGGACTCCACCGGCTCGCTCTAGCATGACACCCTCACAAACGGACCCCTATAGATGACCGATCCTTCATTCTCTTGTGGATGCTCCATCTGGGATCGATACTCCCACCGCCGCTGCCTCACGGTCGGATTCGGTGAATCTGTTTGCTCCATGGCCAGAGGAGTAACTCTATGTACTCCCGCGCGACTCCCTTCAGGAGTATCGCTGCCTTTTCGTTATGTTGCATATATTTGGCCATGGATGTCGCCGTTGCTGCTAGTTGGTCCTTGTTGTCAAACCAAGACTGTATCTCCAACATCCTAGCTAGCTTCACAGGGTCGCCGTCTACGATCCTCACGTATCGGCTGTACTCGTCCATCGATCTACTTCTCCACATCACCTTCACTTGCCGGTGGTGGTTTTTGAATGGAAGAGGAGATTAGTGGCGCTGGTTATCGATTAGAACGGGAGAGGAGCAGCGCTGCTTTTGGATTGGAACAGGAGAGGAGGGCCAGTGGTTTTGAAATGGAAGAGGAGAGTAGCAGTGCTGGATTTAGATAGGAACATGAGAGGGGCGGAAGTGGTTTAAGAGGAGAGGAGCGGCGCTGTCTTGGAAGTATGTTTTTTGTTTTGCGTATTTTGGGTCAAAGTTTGACCATGTACTGTTTTAACAAGCAAAATGTGAATGCATGTCACTAAAAATTGTATCGTTTGGTTCGTATCTGAATGTACTTTCAAATTATATTGTTTTTGCAATGTATAACATATATTTTTTTTGTTAAAATTATGGTCAATTATGACCCAGAATAAACGGGAGACTAGTTAATGTGGGGTTGCTTTCTTAATTGAAGGGTAAAATGGTTTTGATTTTGATCTTCTCACAGCGCGTCGGCCCCCTCGTCCAAACCTAAATTGCCGCCGCACGCTCCTCTCCCTCTTCTCCATTGCAAAACTACCTCCTCTCCTCTACATCATCTCCATTCCAAAACCACCGTCTCGCCTCCCCCTCTACTCCATCGCAAAACCACCCCGTCTCCTCTCCATCTTCTCCATTGCAAAACCACCATCTCGCCTCTCCCCCTTCTCCATTACAAGACCACCGTCTGGCCTCTCCCTCTTCTCCATTGCAAAACCACCCCCTCCTCATGCTTACAATTAGTGTGACAGCTAATGAAAATGATGCTTAAATCAGTCACCGGGTACTACGCTAATCACCCTAAAATAGCTCTGGACCAAAAACAAAGTTGTGACACTGTGTACAAATAGAGAAAATTAGATTGGTGCTTATTTCAGAAAAGAGTACTTCCTAGAAAACTACTAATATAAGCTACTAGTATTTGGTTAGAGGATTTGCTGCCGAGAAAGATCTGTCCACAGAGAGCGCCACACATCCCACTGGTCGTGGTGGATGCCGATGCTTGCATGGAGAATGGTTGGTGTCAGTAATTTTTACTTGGCACACCTCATACTATGCATATATGCCGGTTCCATCCGTACATTTGTGCAGTTCCACCAAAATGCAGCTGAATAACCCTGTTTGCATAGATAATGAAAAAGCCTAATTACATTATAGTGGAACTAGTTGATGAAACATACACTAATAAATATAAGGAAATATTGCGATAGTATCATAGTATAACATGCTGCGAGGGCGAGATGGGCCCTGCGATGCCTCATTTGGTAGGCCTCATACGGGAAATCGACCCAATTCTCCCCGATACACAGTGCGTCGCAAGGATGGAGGCTGGGCGAGATGTTGTCGGATAATGGTGCTCTATGGTTAGGTTTAGTTGATGAAATCGATGGAAACCCCCTCTTTCGATATATAAAAAAATCAGTGGCACTAGCGGTGCCAAAACATTGCCTCAAATTAATAGTGCCACTAGATTAAGGTGCAAAATAAAAATATTACTGCTTCATCATGGCAGTGCCAAAAGAGTAGAACAAGAGCAGACTCAACATGCAGGATCTTTGGCAAACAGTCGGACCAAAAAGGAACATACCTCGTGATGGAACCATTCTGCAGTCAACGCCATCATAGAAGGGATGACGCCGGTCACCAACATGGATGATTCAATTCATGGGACCTTTTTGTGCAGTTCACCTAAAATGAAGCAATGTCCCATGAGCTAGCAGCTTCTTCTTCATTAGTTGCAATTAGACTAAGCAACATCAAGGTTTGTTGTCCAGCTCGTGGAATGTTCAACTATAATTTGGATATCATTTGTGCAGTTCAACTAAGATCAAGCGTGAAATGTATATCTCTGTTTGCACAAAAAGGTGGAAAGGAGGGTGACTAACAAGCGATGAAACATACATCAAATGAAAAGAAGCGCGTTCCTTATCTGAATGGCAATCCTACAAGGATAGTAGAATTTTCTAAAGCAACAACATTGCTAGATATTAGTGTGGGCATTAGGATTAACTATGGCAACCGTTAAATACGACATAACTTTAATGGTGCCATTGCTTCATTTTACCAGCAACATTACATTAACAGCTACTACAGAGTTGGTATTTTGGCACGGGAGAGTAGGCGGACCAGGACAGTTGAATTTCTAAAGAAAAGAAGGAACTTATATTAATGGGAAATTTAGTAGGACATGAAAAACCGTGCCATTGATTCATATTATTGGAGGCATTACATTGAAACAACATTAGTTTAACATGTCCTTACTATTAATAGTGCGACTGCTACATTTTACCAGTTGCGTTACATAAGAGGTGCTCGGGGCAACACACATCAGAACAGGATATCTAGGTTGGTCCCATTTTTGTTCGGTATAGCCACCGTATAGTGTGTGGGGCTAGCAAATCTAGTGTTGGACATACTCTACAGACTTGTCCCCGGTCCCCACTTTCTTTCCTTTTTGAACAAATATATCGGTTTATATTGAGTTTGTACTGCGTTTCCCTTTATTTCCCTATTAGACCAAGAGACCATTTGGATAGCCAGTCTCTGCTACTTTTCGCCCCCATTATTTCCTCTTTCGACCAAGTCCTAGATTCAGGTAACAAATCATCCACACCCCCACCCCCTTTCTTCCCTGTTTGAACCAAGTAGTACTAGATTCGAGTGCATGAACTAGTTTTACCTGTTAAGAATAAAAATTTAGGTGGCTTTCAAACAGCCGAACGATCCTATCTACGAGGGGGCTGAGAAATAGTAAAAGTTACAAATGCAGCGATGTCAAGAGCTAGGGAAGTAGAGCAAGGCTGGTTTTGAAGGAAGTTTTACCTGAGGGTCGCCGGGATGTCGCTAGGTGGGCGGCGGGAGGCCGGATCTACCCACACTATGGCAGCAAGGAAGAAGGGGTCGGAGGCCCTCCCTAGCCGGTGGTGCGTGGGAGAGAACGGCAAAGCACGTTGATCGGGATGCGCCGGCAGTGGGTAAGAGCCGTCGCCAAGGACGACCGCGTGAACATTGCACCTTCTCACCTTCCCCGGTGGAGAGGATCCGGCTGGATCTATGACCAGTGGTGAGCAGTGAAAGAGTGTGGCCACCGATGTCGTGTTTAGATCAAGAGAGGACGAGACGTGTGAAGAGAGAAACACTAGCAAGCAAGCATGGAGGCTCCTGCCTGTATAGTGGAGTAGTTTTCTTCTATCTACCGGAGCCGGCTTGACCTTGTCAATGACTGTCGAGAAGTCTTCATGCACATGCCCTGGAGGCGCAGTTGTCATCATTTTGATCTGAAGCGCCGGATTAACATATAACACAAAAAAATGCCACATGACAAGAAACCACAACCTCACTGCCCCAAGGAGACAACATGAATCCCGACTGACAAACTAGACGAGGATTAACGCTGAAATTAAAGATAAAATCGTAGAAAAGGTCTCCGCCAATAGATGTCCTATTTAACATAGTCGCGTTGACCTAGATGGCAGCTGAGTAGTCTTCGTGCATGTGCCCCCAAAGACCAGCGCCTTGGAGGAACTCATTTGTCGCTGTTTAACCCTCGCAGTGGTCCGAAGCACATGACACCTAATATTGCGAGATGACAAGAAACCTTTTTTTAGATTTCTCATCATAACTACAGCCCTGTACAACACAGCCTGCACGATATGTAGATGATAGCCAATCCAACCGTCTGCGGTAGTCTGGTCACAAGCATGGACGAACTTATCTTCCTTGTCATGCAGGGATTGTCTAGGCACCGACGTCTGTACAACGCTGCTCCAGTACTATCTCTCGTCTCTCTCTTCTATTTACTCACCCTACTTGCGGGGCCGGGGAGTCTGCCTATGGTGGATTCTCAATTGCGGCCCCACATGTGTGTGCAAATACAATATGACACGCGTTCCATTAAGAGAGCGGCATGCCAGAAAGATTGACCATCTGGGGTGTGCCGCGACGGCGATGGGCGTGATGTATACTCCGTACATGTGTACCGCTGTTTTCTTGAGGCTTTGCTCCATGGCACAATCCATGGATAAAAAATTATATTTAAAAGTCGAGGGCGGGGCTTTTCTCGCGTGGTAGGCGGGGCAGTTCTGCCTAGTCAGTTCAATAGAGACGCAAGAAGATGAGGGAGTAGGCTGCTGCAAACGTAGGGTTGTGTGATTTGACAGTGAGTTACTACTGGACAGGTGGGGCCATGTGATTTGACTTGCCATTATCATTTTTACTACGGCGCTACGACCGGCGTGAGTCTCCCAATTCCTGACCACCTCCATGGTATACAGGCGCCTCTCCCAATGCTCCGCCATGTTGAGCATGGTTTAATAATATAGCCAGCTGCTGGCTATATAAACATGCCATGTCATCAAAAGTTAGTATTATTTATTAGTCATACAGTAGGGTTGGCTATAAGGTTACAACTTTTTCTCACTTTCTCTCTACCTCTCTCCTTGTATTAATTGTTTTTGTCTAAGAGCATGTGTAAAGGTTGGCTCTTGCATCCAAGCCTGCTCCTCCACTTTTTCCTTGCCTCTCTCCTCCACATATGCAAAAATTCCATGTGAGCGGGCTTATAGCCCACTATTGTACTTGCTCATACAGGTGCTAAGCCTTCCACATAGGCATAAAGTCTGATGTGGTAAGTTAATTAAGAAGAGAGAGAATAGTTTGGCGACCCCAGGAAGAAATAGTGCTAAGCGCGTGTACCTAGGTGAAAAGACAATTTTGAGTCTATAGCTAATTAAATGAAGCAAGCCTAGCAACAAAAAACTAAGCACCCATGCATTGGGGACTTGAGTTGCTAAGCCATTTAATGCCCTTAGCACTTCATCTAAGCACCATTTCATTGGAAGAGGTCACTCCTTGGCAAATGCAATAAATACTATGAAGAAAGCGATAGAGAGAAGTAAAAAATACTCTTATAGCCAACCTTATAGCTAACCTTGTTGTATGAGTGAGTAAGTGATGACTATGTATGACATGCCAACATCAAATAGCCTAACGCACCTGGACGGAGGAAGTAGTTTCATGCATGCAAAGTAGGCAATAAAAATGCTCATTTATAGCCGTCTGAAATCTCCAAGGGAGCGACCGCGCCAGCGAGGCGACGGTTGTGGTAGGCGTGACATGATACGGTCTTCCTAGAGCCCTTGGATCTGAGATCAAACGGTCGCATGCTAAGTTGCTGAAACTTTGCAGAATAACCCTCCAGGATAGGATATTCACCCATAGGTCTAGAATCACACCATGCAACCATTCGGTCTCAGATCCAAGGGTTCTCGGAAGCCCGTATCATGGGAGCATGAAAAGCTTCGTATCACCTGTAATTTTCAAGATGCTTGACGTGCAAACACGCAGATGCATGGGGCTATATAATTAGGCGTCTAGTAGACATGACATCTAATTGGGCCCCCATAGTACTATGCATGAATCCATTTATCCACCGGGAAAGCCACTACCCTGCCGTTCGCACGCCACACTCAACATTTTGACAATCGGAAAACCGCTAGGAGTTCGCTCCTACTCGTCCCTGGCCGTCCTTTAACATTACGGCAGTTCTCTCCTAGTCACCGCGTCCTTTCACATTACAGTAGTTCCACTAATCCTAATCCTCCTACTGGTTGGCGTTCTGGGAACGGGGCTACCTAGACTTGCCTGCCTGTGGCCCACGACGTGCCTCCTTCGACGGCCTGGTACGGCACACCTTCGGCATCAACAATGCAAGACCCTCGCGAGGGGCCAAGCCTCGCGAGGTGGACGACGTCAAGACCTCCAGAAGGAGCGGCCTTCTCAGACTGGCTCCTGAGGAGTGGGGATTTCTATGCAAGCTCTCAACTCGTGAGGTTCAGGTGACGCAAGCCATGACGACCAAGGCTAGGCGTGCGCCAGCGAGCGTAGTACATCAGTTTCCTCTTTTTTGCTAAAGAGGCAAGGGTAGGCGTGGAGTCCCAAGGAATCAGCCAACGATTTCCATTTCCATGCAACAAGAACAAGATCGCTAGGACAGTAGGACGGAGATCATCACCGAGCCCACCACGGCGTCACGACTAGAAGCTTTGCAGGCGAAGACCACCTTTCATCAGGATAAGATGTACTAGTTGTCTCCCTTCAAATTTGGCTCTTATGGGATCCCTTCCCGCCTTCATTTTGCAGGAAGAGGACCAAGGCCACTATAAATATAGCCTAGCCACCACCATAGAGAGGGACAGATCATTCAGACCATCTCCCCCTCACCAGCTCAAGAACACACCTCCTGAGGTTGTTCTCCCACTGTACCAGTTCATTCTCAGCCCACCTTGAGGGTAATCCACCACAAAGCTGGAGTAGGGTTTTACACCGCAAGGTGGCATGAACTTGGGTAAACTGCAATGACCCATTTCCTTCCCATTCATCGAGCTAGGCCGTGGGATCGGCGAGTAGGAAGACTGGGGAGGTTGAGTTCTTCGCATGCACCCCAGAGTTAGAATCTATCTAGGGTCTGCGGAGCCTGGAATCCAACATTTGGCGCGCTAGGTAGGGGTGCCTCGGAGCCTCTCTTCCTCCCGTCGATTCGCGACCACTTCGCCGAGCACTGGGCCGCTCGGCCTAACCTGGCAGCACCTTCCACCCAAGAAGATCTCCACTCCGCGCTCCTCACAGCCCGCACGCTGCCCGGCGTCGTCGACCGTGGGCAGCGCGGACTGCCACCACCAGCTCTCGCGCCATGCTGCAACCGCGCCACCACATGATCTTCGAGCTATGCTGCGGCGACGATGCGACACACCCGCCGGGAGAAGGCGAAAAAATGAGCCGCGCTCATCGTGGCACGAGAGCTGCTGCGATGCAGGCTGGCGGAAGGTGGCCATGACGCCCTGCTAGAGAGGGTCACCGAGCTGCTCCACACCGCCTACAGGGGCGTGACACTTTTCCGCACCCTGGCCACGTCGCAAGCAGATCCAGCGGTGAGGGCCGGCCCCCGCTACGCCCGCGCGCCCCTCCTCACAGGACTTCACAGCACCAACCCAACCCGCGACGCCACTCATCCAACCCAGGATACGCTACCTCCTGGCGTGGAGAGCATGGACGGTCCCTCCTGGGGCAGCGCTAAGATGCCACCCTACGGTCGTCGTGACCTGGCACTGAGCCTGGCGTCCAACGACGCAGGACGACCGGGCGGCGACTCTGGTGTGGCGGCTTCGGGCACCCCTGTACCTCCCTTGATGGATTGGCGGTACGCACCAAGATGCAACCCCTGCCCATTCCCCACGCCGTCCTAGGCATCAAGACCACGTGAAGCCGAGGCTCCTCATTAGCCGCACCAGAGCTTCGTCGACGCCTTCAACAACAATTGGCACTGGGTACAGCCGATGTCTCAGGAGCATGATTTCAGTAACCATGGACCACAGGGGAACCAAGCTATGGCTCCAGTCATGGACCTCAGGGTGATGGCCCCGCTGCAGGTGGACGAGGTGCACTGGGGCTGCGTGGGGTGAGCCCGGTGCCAGGGCATCCTCCACGCCGCATGGAGGTAGGTGCCGCATGGAGGTCGGTCCCCTACCGGGAAGGCGCTAGCGAGCCCCCCCCCCCCCCCCCCCGGTACAGGATCTCTAGTCACCGGGGGCACCGCCAGCGTCTCCCTTGTCCCTTGGTTTGGTCTTGGTTTCTGAACGCCCCAACGGTGGCTGGGGGAGGCACAGGGTGGGGCCCTTGTTAGGCACCATGGATGCACGTGAAGATCTTTGCTCGTCACACTCTCATGTAATAATGAGTTAGGGCTATACACGCCCCAGAGTTTCCTGAGCACCGCCCTCGGGCATCACGGGGGCTCCCACCGACGTACAAGTGGAAGCAACATGCTCCGCGCTAGCCGTCGACACTATCCTCCAATGACTATACCCACGCCAAGTGGTATCACTTAGCTCTGCGCTGGTGGGAAGACAAGAAGACTAGCTACGTGCCAGACGCAGCTGTTTGCTTTTGCCCTATTTCTGTAACCCAATTTGCCATTTTTTGGAATGAGATTTGGAGTTTCTTGCGTGTATCAAAGGAAAAACGGGGGTAAATTTTCTTGGTTCGTGGTGTTTTCTTGCCTTTTGGTTTGTGTTCAAGAGCAAGGTTGAGCCTGCTACCCCCCCCCCACCCGTGAGCGCCCCGGGAGCGGGGGCTGGGCGTGGTATGCGCGCGTGAGCATGCTCGGGCTAGCCCAGGCAGCGCCGAAGCCCCCCGGGGTCAAGACTGCAACTACCGCAGGACTGCCGCGTGCACACCTTGCCGTAATCCGGCAATGGGCTCCTCGCGAGGCTCTCTCGGGCGGGCCAGCAGGCTCCTCGGGAGGCCTAAACTCTTGCGAGCCCCCGGAGAGCCCGCCTCCGGAGAAGGGTGCTCCCGCGACATCAGGATCCGCTGAAGACCTACAAAATCAAAAGATAAGTCGCAACAGTTGCTTCGCTCGGGAGCATCTAGGCTCACGACGGCCCGCCCAAAATTCTGTCTCAAAAATATATCATTGTTTCAGGGGGGGCCCTTCAAAAATGCTTTCGCGCCCTCCAGGGCCTTGTCCAAAGTTTTTTGCATACATGTCAGAACAGGAAAGGAAATGCAGGCCTAGCCGGAGGTGCTGCCACTGACACTGTCCTCATCGTCTTCATCCGCACTGCCCCCCCCCCCCCAGTTGCAGGCACGACTGCGTTGTCTTCGGGGGCGAACTCCGCGACCAGGCCATCCACCCAGTCCGCCTGATTGCCCTGGATGACCCTGGGAACGGGGGCTATCATGGTGTTGAAGTCAAAATGGGGGTCAAGGTTGAGAAGGTGACTGAAGATGCGTGAGAACGCACGCCCGAGAAGGCCCCGACTTCTATCTTCGACGAGCTGACGAGCCCTCGCGGCACGGTCCTCTAGACGGGTCACGATCTGGGTGAATAAGCGGAGGTGGCTGGCATCGTCGTCCTCGTGCAGGTGAGAGATGCTCTCCTCACAGATGGTGTCCAAGGCCCAGTTGGTCCTGACCCCGAGGTCCTGGAGCATCGAGGAAATCTCGCGTTGCATCATCTGATAACCCACAAGTATAGGGGATCAATTGTAGCCTCTTCCGATAAGTAAAAGTGTCGAACCCAACGAGGAGCTAAAGGTAGAACAAATATTCCCTCAAGTTCTATCGACCACCGATACAACTCTACGCACGCTTAACGTTCACTTTACCTAGAAGAAGTATGAAACTAGAAGTACTTTGTAGGTGTTTTTGGATAGGTTTGCAAGATAATAAAGAGCACGTAAATAAAAGCTAGGGGCTGTTTACAGAAAGAAGCAATAAAGTTAATATAGCGAGTGTGGAAAAGTGGTGGTAGGAGTTGCGAAATTCTCCCTAAGCAATTGACTACTTTACTAGACCGATAGCAAGTTTTATGTGGGAGAGGCCACTGCTAGCATGTAATCCCTCACTTGGAATTCTATGCACTTATGATTGGAACTATTATCAAGCATCCGCAACTACTAACGTTCATTAAGGTAAACCCCAACCATAGCATTAAGATATATTGGTCCCCCTTCAATCCCGTATGCATCAATTTCTATGCTAGGTTGAAGCTTCTGTCACCCTTGCCCTCCAATACACAGTCCTATCAACATACAACTAACCCTATGGTGTGATCCACGCGCGCGCTCATATGGTGGGCACCAAAGGAAAACAACATAACCACAAGCAAATTAAATCAATCATAGCAATTCACCAATCACCGATAGGACAACGAAAATCTACTCAGACATCATAGGATGGCAACACATCATTGGATAATAATATGAAGCATAAAGCACCATGTTCAAGTAGAGTGTACAGCGGGTTGTGGGAGAGTGGACAGCTGTAGATAGATGGGGGAAGGTGATGGAGATGTTGGTGAAGATGGCGGAGGTGTTGGTGTAGATTGCAGTGATGATGATGGCCCCCGACGTTGTTCCGGCGCCACCGGAAGGGAGGGGGAGAGAGCCCACCTCCTTCTTCTTCTTCCTTGATCTTCTCCCTAGATGGGAGAGGAGTTTCCCCTCTGGTCCATGGTCTCCATGGTGTGGGAGGGGCGAGAGCCCCTCCAAGATTGGATCTGTCTCTCTGTCTCTCTCTATTTCTGCGTTCTGGGATTGTGCCCTTTCACCATTTCTTATATTCCCGGAGATCTGTAACTCCGATTAGGCTGAAATTTTAACACGATCTCTATCCGGATATTAGCTTTCTTGCGGCAAAAAAGGGCACCAACCGCCTTATGGGGTGGCCACGAGGGCCCAGGGCGCGCCTGACCCCCTGGGGCGTGCCCCCTCCTCGTGCCCCCTCAGGCACCGTCTCGCGTTGATTTTTCTTCCCAAACATCACATATATTCCAGAAAAGATCTCTGTCAGTTTTTATCCCGTTTGGACTCCGTTTGATATGGATTTACTGTGAAACAAAAAACATGCAACAAACAGGAACTGGCACTGGGCACTGGATCAATATGTTAGTCCCAAAAATATTATAAAAAGCTGCCAAAAGTATATGAAAGTTGTAGAATATTGGCATGGAACAATCAAAAATTATAGATACGACAGGGATGTATCAGCATCCCCAAGCTTAATTCCTGCTCGTCCTCGAGTAGGTAAATGATAAAAAAGATAATTTTTGATGTGGAATGCTACCTAGCATAATCTTGATCATATAATCTAATCGTGGCATGAATATTAAGACACGAGTGATTCAAAGCAATAGTCTATCATTTGACATTAAGACAATAATACTTCAAGCATACTAACCAAGCAATTATGTCTTATCAAAATAACATAGCCAAAGAAAGCTCATCCCTACAAAATCACATAGTCTGGCTATGCTACATCTTCACCACACAAAGCATACAAATCATGCACAACCTCGATGACAAGCCGAGCAATTGTTTCATACTTTTTAACGTGCTTCAGCCTTTTCAACCCTCACGCAATACATGAGCGTGAGCCATGGACATAACACTATAGGTGGAATAGAATATGATGATGGAGGTTTGTGTGAAGAAGACAAAAAAGGAGAAAGTCTCACATCGACGCGGCTAATCAACAGGCTATGGAGATGCCCATGAATTGATGTCAATGTGAGGAGTAGGGATTGCCATGCAACAGATGCACTAAGAGCTATAAGTGTATGAAAGCTCAAAATGGAAACTAAGTGGGTGTGCATCCAACTTGCTTGCTCATGAAGACCTCGGGCATTTGAGGAAGCCCATCATCAGAATATACAAGCCAAGTTCTATAATGAAAATTCCCACTAGTATATAAAAGTGATAACTCAAGAGACTCTCTATATGTAAAACATGGTGCTACTCTGAAGCAGCCCGCATCGAAATAGTGCTTTACCCCTAGATGTCCAGTCAACTACTGCCAAGTGTGGTAAAAGAATAGTAACATTGCCCCATCTCTCTTTTTCTCTCATTTTTTGTTTTTTTCTTTTTTTTCTTTTTTTTGGTGGGCTTCTTTGGCCTCTTTTTTTATTTGGGATTCTTTGGCCTCTTTTATTTATTTTTAAAGTCCAGAGTCTCATCCCGACTTGTGGGGGAATCATAGTCTCCATCATCCTTTCCTCAGTGGGCAATGCTTTAATAATGATGATCATCAGACTTTGATTTACTAACAACTCAATGCTTACAACTCGATACTAGAACAAGATATGACTCTATATGAATGCCTCTAGAGGTGTACTGGGATGTGCAATGATCTAGCGAAGCAATGACATCAAAAAATGGACAAGCCATGAAAACATCATGCTAGCTATCTTACGATCATGCAAAGCAATATGACAATAAATGCTCAAGTCATGTATATGATGATGATGGAAGTTGCACTGCAATATATCTCAGAATGGCTATGGAAATGCCATGATAGGTAGGTATGGTGGCTGTTTTGAGGAGGATATAAGGAGGCTTATGTGTGATAGAGCGTATCATATCACGGGGTTTGGATGCACCGGTGAAGTTTGCACCAACTCTCGAGGTGAGAAATGGCAATGCACGGTACCGAAGAGGCTGGCAATGATGGAAGGGTGTGAGTGCATATAATCCATCGAGTCACATTAGTAATAAAGAACTCATATACTTATTGCAAAAGTTTATTAGCCCTCGAAGCCAAGTACTACTACGCATGCACCTATGGGGATAGATTGGTAGGAAAATACCATCGCTCATCCCCGACCGCCCCTCATAAGGAAGACAATCAATAAATACCTCATGCTCTAACTTCGTTACATAACGGTTCACCATACGTGCATGCTATGGGACTTGCAAACCTCAACACAAGTATTTCTCAATTTCACAATTACTCAACTAGCACAACTCTAATACCACCACCTTTATATCGCAAAACTATTGCAAGGAATCAAACATATCATATTCAGTGATCTACAAGTTTTATTAAGGATTTTAAGACTAACCATGTGAATGACCAATTCCTGTCAACTCTCTAAATAAAAAGTGAAGCAAGAGAGCATTCTACAAATGGCGATTTTCTATGTGAAGAAAAACAGGCAATCCAAACTTCAAATGATATAAGCAAAGCACATGAAGCATTCTATAAAGCCATACTCAAAAGATTTAAGTGAAGTGCATAGAGAATTCTACAAATCAACCAAGGAATATCTCATACCAGCATGCTGCATAAAAGAAAAATGAAAACTAAATGCAAAAGACGCTCCAAGATTGCACATATCGCATGAACGAAACGAATCCGAAAACATACCGATACTTGTTGAAGAAAGATGGGATGCCTTCCGGGGCATCCCCAAGCTTAGACACTTAAGTCTCCTTGAATATTTACTTGGGGTGCTTTGGGCATCCCCAAGCTTGATCTCTTGCCTCGCTTCCTTCTTCTCACATCGAGACCTCCTTGATCTTCGAACACTTCATCCACACAAAACTCAACAGAAAGCTCGATAAGATCCGTTAGTATAATAAAGAAAATCACTACTCTAAGTATTGTTGAAAACCAATTCATATTTTCTTTGCATTGTATCTACTGTAATATAACTTTTCCATGGCTTAATCCATTGATATAAATTGATAGTTTCATCAAAACAAGCAAACTATGCATCAGAAACAGAATCTGTCTAAAACAGAACACTCTGTAATAATCTGAACATTCACCATACCTCTGGTACTCCAAAACTTCTACCAAAATTAGGACAAATAAACAATTTATATAGAAAGACAGTGTAAGAAGTTTCAGAACCGTTAGACGTTCCAGTAAAAAAATGTAAAATCGCGCACTACAGCCAGAATTTCTGTCCTACACCGCACAAACCAACAAGTAATCTAAAACATCCTAAAGGCAAACCTTGGCACATTATTTTTATTTTTAAACTTTATAAAAGAACAAAAGAGAAATAAATGACTCTATAAAACTTCCGGGTTGTCTCCCTGGAGCGCTTTCTTTAAAGCCATTAAGCTAGGCATATGGTGCTCAAGTAATGGATCCACCCGGATCCCAAGGTATATCAAAGACAAATTTAATTAGCTATGATTTGTAATTTAGTAGTGAGAACAAAGTAACATATATCATGTAATGACGAAGTCTAAATTCCTTCCTATGCATTGGCATGTCATAAAAGAACAATTCATGCACGCAAAGTAAAGGCCAATGCATAGTATAAACAATTTCTTGCAATTTTTTCATGTTGGAAACAAAAAGAGGCGGAGATGTAGTTCCTCTCTCATAATAATTGCAAGTAGGAGCAGCAAGCACACGCATATTATATTTATCAAAATCATCATTTGTAATGGTAAAATGCAACCCATCAATATAATCCTTAATAAGGGTAAACTTCTCCGATATAGTGTAGTTGGGAGAATTCAAAAAGATAATAGGATTATCATGCGTGGCTACAATAGCAACAATTTCATGTTTAACATAAGGAACTATAGCAAGTACATCTCCATAAGCATAATTCATATTGGCATCTTGGCCACAAGCATAGCAAGCATCATCAAAAAGGGATATTTCAAAAGAATCAACGGGATCATAACAATCATCATAGCATTCATCCTTCCGTAAGCACGAAGGGAAATTAAACAATGTATGAGTTGAAGAGTTACTCTCATTAGAAGGTGGGAATGGGTGATCAATCGGCTCTTCCTCCTTTTGTTCTTCGCTCTCCATATCATCTTTTTCATCCAATGAGCCCATAGTTTCGTCAATTCCTTCTTCCATAGACTCCTGCAAAGTATTAGTCTCTTCTTGGACAGTGGAGGCTCTCTCAATAGAATCATCAATATCGGAATTCAATTCATAATTCTCATAGAAATATTTAAGGATAGCTAAATTTTTAGGTCTATAAACTGAATCATCAAAATTTTCACACTATTTAAACAAAGATTCAATTTCATAAGCACCCATAAAAGCAACAAATTCTTATATTTGTTCCACATCATAGTAATCATATATACCATTAGCATAAGAAGCCAAGGTTTTATCATCATTAAATTTGCATGAAAAGGGAAGGTGTGGAGCCTTCATCCTAGAGCAACAAGTATAGTCATATCTCAAGCATAGTTCCCGAGCATACCAATGCAACATATGAATTTGATCCCATAATAGTTTCCCTTTTTGAGTCAAGCGATAATCCCTAAAGTATTCACGTTGATCCAACGTGTCTCCCATTACATAATTGAATGGGGTTTTCTCAGGATTATCAAAGTAGTACATAATAATTTTCAAATAACCAGCATCGATGATTTTAGGAGGTTCCCCATCTCCATGAGTAGCAGGTACACCTAATTTTTTTGGTATTTCATGTTCCATATCCATAACTAAATATAGAGAACAACTTAGAACATCAAATAAAAATTACTTAGTGATAAAGCAAACAAGAACACATGAATATTCACCCCACGCTATGGCTCCTCAGCAACGGCGCCAGAAAAAGGTCTTGATAACCCACAAGTATAGGGGATCAATTGTAGCCTATTTCGATAAGTAAGAGTGTCGAATCCAGCGAGGAGCTAAAGGTAGAACAAATATTCCCTCAAGTTCTATCGACCACCGATACAACTCTACGCACGCTTAACGCTCGCTTTACCTAGAACAAGTATGAAACTAGAAGTACTTTGTAGGTGTTTTTGGATAGGTTTGCAAGATAATAAAGAGCACATAAATAAAAGCTAGGGGCTGTTTAGATAAAAAAGCAATAAAGTTAATATAGCGAGTGTGGAAAAGTGGTGGTAGGAGTTTTGAAATTGTCCCTAAGCAATTGGCTACTTTACTAGACCGATAGCAAGTTTTATGTGGGAGAGGCCATTGCTAGCATGTCATCCCTGACATGGAATTCTATGCACTTATGATTGGAACTATTAGAAAGCATCCACAACTACTAACATTCATTAAGGTAAACCCAACCATAGCACTAAGATATATTGGTCCCCCTTCAATCCCTCATGCATCAATTTCTATGCTAGGTTGAAGCTTCTGTCACTCTTGCCCTCCAATACATAGTCCTATCAACATACAACTAACCCTATGGTGTGATCCATGCGCGCGCTCATATGATGGGCACCAAAGGACAACAACATAACCTCAAGAAAATTAAATCAATCTTAGGATGGCAACACATCATTGGATAATAATATGAAGCATAAAGCACCATGTTCAAGTAGAGGGTACAGCGGGTTGCGGGAGAGTGGATGCTACCTCTTGAGCACTGCGTTGGTTTTCCCCGAAGAGGAAGGGATGATGCAGCAAAGTAGCGTAAGTATTTCCCTCAGTTTTTGAGAACTATCAATCTAGTAGGAGGCTATGCGCTAGTCCCTCGTACCTGCACAAAACAAATAAATCCTCGCAACCAACGCAAATAGGGGTTGTCAATCCCTATAAGGCGACTTATGAGAGTGAGATCTGATAGATATGATAAGATAATATTTTTGGTATTTTTATGATAAAAGATGCAAAGTAAAATAAAGGCAAAGTAAATAGCAAAGGAAATAACTAAGTAGTAGGAGATCAATATGATAAAGATAGACCCGGGGGCCATAGGTTTAACTAGTGGCTTCTCTCAAGGGCATAAGTATTCTACGGTGGGTGAACAAATTACTGTTGAGCAATTGACAGAATTGAGCATAGTTATGAGAATATCTAGGTATGGTCATGTATATAGGCATCACATCCGAGACAAGTAGACCGACTCCTGCCTGCATCTACTACTATTACTCCACTCATCGACCGCTATCCAGCTTGCATCTAGAGTATTAAGTTAAAAACAGAGTAACGCGTTAAGCAAGATAACATGATGTAGAGGGATAGACTCATGCAATATGAAGAAAACCCCATCTTGTTATCCTCGATGGCAACAATACAATACGTGCCTTGCTGCCCCTACTGTCACTGGGAAAGGACACCACAAGATTGAACCCAAAGCTAAGCACTTCTCCCATTGCAAGAAAGATCATTCTAGTAGGCCAAACCAAACTGATAATTCGAAGAGACTTGCAAAGATAACCAGTCAAACATAAAATAATTCAGAGAAGATTCAAATATTGTTCATAGATGGACTTGATCATAAACCCACAATTCATCAGTCTTAACAAACACACCGGAAAAAGATTACATCGAATAGATCTCCACAAGAGAGGGGGAGAACATTTTATTGAGATCCAACAAGAGAGAAGAAGACATCTAGCTACTAACTATGGACCCGTAGGTCTGAACTAAACTACTCACACTTCATCGGAGGGGCTATGGTGTTGATGTAGAAGCCCTTCGTGATCGATGCCCCCTCCGGCGGAGCTCCGGAACAGGCCCCAAGATGGGATCTCGTGGATACAAAAAGTTACGGCGGTGGAATTAGGGTTTTGGCTCCATTTCTGATCGTTTGGGGGTACGTGGATATATATAGGAGGAAGGAGTACGTCGGTGGAGCAATAGGGGGCCCAAGAGGGTGGAGGGCGCGCCCCCCTACCTCGTGGCCTCCTCTTTTCTTTCTTGATGTAGGGTCCAAGTCTCCCTGGTCTTGTTCGTTGAGAAAATCACGTTCCCGAAGGTTTAATTCCGTCTGGACTCCGTTTGATATTCCTTTTGTTCGAAACCCTAAAACAGGCAAAGAAAACAGCAATTCTGGGCTGGGCCTCCGGTTAATAGGTTAGTCCTAAAAATAATACAAAAGTGGATAATAAAGCCCAATAATGTCCAAAACAGTAGATAATATAGCATGGAGCAATCAAAAATTATAGATACATTGGAGACGTATCACTGGACCGCTCTAAATAGATGTGGGAAGGTGATGGAGATGTTGGTGAAGATGGCGGAGGTGTCGGTGTAGATTGCGGTGATGATGATGGCCCCCGGCGGCGGTCCGGCGCCACCGGAAGCGAGGGGGAGAGAGCCCCCCTCCTTCTTCTTCTTCCTTGACCTTCTCCCTAGTTGGGAGAAGGGTTTCCCCTCTGGTCCATGGTCTCCATGGCGTGGGAGGGGAGAGAGTCCCTCCGAGATTGGATCTGTCTCTTTGTCTCTCTCTATTTCTGCGTTCTGGTATTCTGCCCTTTCACCGTTTCATATATTCCCGGAGATCCGTAACTCCTATTGGGCTGAAATTTTAACACGATCTCTATCCGGATGTTAGCTTTCTTGCAGCGAAATAAGGGCACCAACCGCCTTACGGGGTGGCCACGAGGGCCCAGGGCACGCCTGACCCCCTGGGGCGCCCCCTGCCTCGTGGCCCCCTCGGGCATCGTCTCGCGTTGATTTTTCTTTCCAAAAATCACATATATTCCAAAAAATTCGCTGACAGTGTTTATCCCGTTTGGACTTCGTTTGATATGGATTTACTGCGAAACAAAAAACATGCAACAAACAGGAACTGACACTGGGCACTGGATCAATATGTTAGTCCCAAATATACTATAAAAGCTGCCAAAAGTATACGAAAGTTGTAGAATATTGGCATGGAACAATCAAAAATTATAGATAAGATGGAGACGTATCATCCTTCGACGATGGCACGTTTCATTCTCGGTTTGCTCTGCGAGGGACGTGACGGCCTCAACCTGCTGCTGAAGTGAGGACAAGTCATCCTGAGCGGAGTCCAAGTTGGCCTGGGCAGAGGCATGAGCCTCCTTGGGGGCCCTCTCTCGTTGCTCTACCTCGGCCAGCTTCGTCTCGAGTGCGGAAGTCCTGCCCTCATGCTCCGCCTGCCGCAGTCCGAAGCGGGTCTCCTCGAGGGGTGCTCGTCAGCCAGGGCCGCACAAATCTTCTCCACCCTTTGGTCAACCTCCTACTGCTGGCCTCCCAAGCAGCGATGGTGTCCTCGGCGGCGGCTGCTTGGCGCTCCCTAACCTCTAGTCGCTCGAGCTCCAAGCTGTGCTCCAAGACCTCAAGCGCCAACGCGTCTTCACATTCCTGGACCTCCTTCTCATTGGAGGGGGCCTCGCTTAGCGGCGCCGCCAGGGCGGCCCTGCGCTCCTGGATCTGCTGCTCAAGGGCAGGGTTTGAAGCTCGAACCTCCCTCTCCCGCTCCTCAGCCACCTCATGGCGGCAATCGGCGGCCCTGGCTTCTTCCAAGGCGCGTACGCAAGCCCCACGAGAAGTGGCAAGGGATATCGCAGCATCCGCACGGGCGTGCTCTTGATGTATGTGCTCGAGTTTGATGGCGACCTTTAGCTGCTGCAACTTGCACGCGAGGCGGAGGCCCTCCGCCTCGAGGCGGGTGTCGACATCGACAAGCTCTCCTCCGAGCTGACTCAGCGCGCCCATTGCTTCCCGGAAGAGGTTGTGGCGGACGGCGCTACGCCCACGCGCAAGCTGTAGCACACCGCCGAGCCCCTCCTCTGCGTCAGGGGCTGCAGGAGAGGCGCGGGGTGGTTTGCCCATCTCTGGCATGGGGCCGATGGCCAGCGCTTCCCTAGCCATTTCCCGGGCCTTGGCAAAGGCGTTGGGTAGCATGGCCCCGCCGCTCGAAGATGAAGCTGATGCTGAGGCCGCCCAATCGCCAGCCATGACCAGTGGAGGAGCCCTCGGCATGCTTCCCGCGCCCCAGGGGTGGCCTGAAGGAGGGGTCCCGAGGTTACAACCTCACGACCCTCCACCGGCACCCCCGCCTCACGAAATGGACTCGCGCCATGCGCAGATGTCTGTCATTAGGGGCCTGGAGTCGAGAGCAGACCAAGGGCCTCTAGAGGTCACTCCCCAGGAGTTTTCACCACCGCAGCCGAAGGCATCCTGAGGAGCCAGGGTCAGGGAAGGATGCAACATGCAGAGAATCACAAAGATAAGGCACTTACTCATCCATGGCTATGTACTACCTCTATTTTAGGGGCCGGTAGGCGTCACCACCGCAGCCTCGGGGCCCTTTCCTCTTGCGGAGTACTCCAAGGTTCAGTCGAAGCGGGCCGAGTGTTGAAGCATGACCCTTGGTGGCTGGGCCGCACACCGCCACCTCAGGAGCACCAGGCGAGGCTTTAGGAGCAGCACCCTCAGGAGCGCTGGGCAGCACCGGCTCACCAGCAACCTTCTCAGGAGTGTCAGGCCGCACCTCAGGAGCGCTAGCAGCTTCCTCAAGAGCGTCGGCCCGCACCTGCTCACCAGTGACCTCCTCGGGAGTGCTCGCCGGAACTTCAGGAGCGACTGTCTCGGGAGCACCTGACGACATCAGCTCCTCGGAGGTCGCCCCAGGAGTACCGGATGGCATTCGCCCCCCTGCATCCACATCCGGGGAGCATGCCACAGGGTCGGTGAGCACAGGAGCAACCCAGATGGGATTCTCGTGAGGCCCTTCATGGCCCGCCATGCATAGCCCCCACTTGTCAAAGAGGGGCATCTGCCTCATGAAGTTCTCCTTGTTTGAGCAATGGTACAAGAGGCAGCCATCCTCCGGAAGCGCGTCAGGCACTGGTCACCCGTGAGGAACTCGAGCGTTACACGTAGCGTCTTGGAAGGGAGCGAAGGCACATGGAGCCTCATGGTGTCCTTGGAGCCGGTGAAGGCCCACATTGGGCAAGAATGGCACTGGAGCGGGGTGATGCGCCGCCGGATGAACTCCCTCACCACCATCGGTGCCTTCACCCCAACCTTCTTCAACTTGGCTAGCCTAGACCAGACGTGGGCAAGTCGATGGTCGGTGAGCTTCACGTGCTCAAAGCCGGAGCTGGGTTCTGCCAGCATCCATGGGAGTAGGAGCAGGGGGCTGAGCGTGCCAACGTTCACGTACACCCACTGCTTCCGGAATCCATTCACACTCGAGCGGAGCATGAAATCGACGCCTGAGCCACCCGTCACCGCCTCGGCTTGGAATGTCACACATCCAGAGTGCTGGCGGTTGTCGACCAAGTGGAGCGAGAAGAAGTGGTGAAACAAGGTGACAGATGGGGCAATGCCCACCATAGCCTCGCACAGAAAGGCAAAATTAGCAATGAGGATGATGGACCGGGGGTCCAGGTGCACTGCTTGGATCTGGTAATGCGAAATTATGGCATTGAAGAAATCAGAGAAAGGGGGGACCAGGCCGGCCAAAAGAGCATGAAGATGGATGGGGATCTCAGTGGCCTCCATGTTGATCATAGCCCGGGAGACAGACCACACCGTCGTCGCCTTCCAGTCGTTGGAATCGGTGGCAAGGGCAAGCCGGACCTTGTTCAACCCCTCCCGATTGTCCACCGTCGACCGACCAAGAGCGGGCTACAAGCTCGGTAGATATTTGGCGAGAGCATAGACCTTCCCCTTCTTCTTTGACCTCGGGGCCATGGTGTCAATGGAGGATTGGCGCCAACGCTGAATCTAGGGGAAGAATCGCAAGTTCGCAGGAAAGAGGGGGAGCCAAGGGCGAACACGGCGGGCAATGATGGCAACGTTGCACTTGCAGCAGGCATCCATCAAGCCTAGCAGTTATCGAGGCTACGTGGGGAAGTGGAGGCGCCTATCGGTGTCAAAACCAGCGGATCTCGGGTAGGGGGTCCCGAACTGTGCGCCTAGGCCGGATGGTAATAGGAGGCAGGGGACACGATGTTTTACCCAGGTTCGAGCCCTCTTGATGGAGGTAAAACCCTACGTCCTGCTTGATTAATATTGATGATATGGGCAGTACAAGAGTAGATCTACCACGAGATCAGAGAGGCTAAACCCTAGAAGCTAGCCTATGGTATAATTGTATGATGTGATTGTTGTCCTACGGACTAAAACCCTTCGGTTTATATAGACATCAAAGAGGGTTAGGGTTACACAAGGTCAGTTACAAAGGAGGAGATATCCATATTCGTATTGCCTAGCTTGCCTTCCACGCCAAGTAGAGTCCTATCCGGACACGAGACGAAGTCTTCAATCTTGTATCTTCATAGTCTAACAGTCCGGCCAATGGAGATAGTCCGGCTGTCCGGAGACCCCCTAATCCAGGACTCCCTCAGTAGCCCCTGAACCAGGCTTCAATGACGATGAGTCCGGCGCGCAGTATTGTCTTTGGCATTGCAAGGCGGGTTCCTTCTCCAAATACACCGTAGAAGAATTTGAATATGAGGATAGTGTCCGACCTTGCAAAATAAGTTCCACATTCCACCGTAGAGAGAATAATATTTTCGCGAATCCAATTCGCTGCCTCGTTTTGGCAGCATGACGTTGTGTCATGGCCCGACGATTATTCGAACCATTTTTCTTCAACCAGCTCCACACATAATGCGAGGCGGTTTCTTGACACATCTTGCCGAAGCGGAGATCGTGTTCCCCCAATTACGGGATTCTCATTAATGCGGTCGTGGGTAACCCAACCGTGTCTAGGACTCCTAGATTATAGGCAAGTCCTAAACGGCTATGGAGAGGACGCTTGATATTCACCCTCTTTATAAAGGGACAAGGTTTTCGCTTTTTCCCTCTCGTGCTCAATCGAACCCTTCCCCCGCCTCGAGTTCTAACACCCAAAGCCCAGGTTAGGTGCTCCGGATCTTCAATCATGTCCGGATCCAGCCTTCAAGGCCGATGGATGCCCTCCTCCATTACGGAAGAGGACAATAAGAAGTTGAGGGAGGCCAGATACCTGACCGCCGAGGTTTCGCATCGGCTGCCTGCTCGAGGGCAGATCATCCCTACTCCCGAACCCAACGAGAACGTCGTGTTCGTCTCCCACTTCCTTCGAGGTCTAGGCCTCACTCTGGATCCCTTCGTCAGGGGTTTGATGTTCTATTACGGGCTAGATTTCTACGATCTAGCTCCAGACTCCTTTCTCCACATCTCGACATTTATTGTCGTGTGTGAGGCCTTTCTCCGCGTTACCCCTCACTTTGGCCTGTGGCTCAAGACCTTTGAAGTAAAGCCGAAGATGATCGAGGGGCAACATGCAGCGTGCGGAGGGGCATCAATAGGCAAGATGGAAGGAGCTCCATGGCCGAAAGGTTCCTTTCCAGAGGTGTCCGAATTATGGCAACAGGAGTGGTTTTACGTCACGGCTCCCAGAAGTGCCAAGTGGGCGGCTGCCCCCGCTTTCCGCTCGAGCCCCCCACCACAACTGATGTCATGGATTAGCAGAGGTCTGAGTTGGGGTCCAGGCAAGGACGTGCCTATACTGCAAATCCGCATCCGAGATCTCTTCGAGGGAGATTTTAATTTGGCTGTGGTAATACAAGTTATGCTGGTTCGTCAAGTCCAGCCTTGCAAACGCCGGCCCCTTCGCTTGTGGGAGTTCAACCCAGAGGGACCGCGTGCCATTCAAAGTTTCCTCGGCCTGACGCACGAGGAGATGTACAAGTCATTCTTCGGACCTCAAGTAGAGTGTCCGGATATTACCGAGGACGTGGGCCTGAGCAGTAATCGCACCGCCGAACAAGTAAGAAATCCTCTGGCCGAACACACTGTCTTTTATTTGTCATGAAGTTATTTCTGAGAGTTTGCTTTTTGACCAGGACTGGCTAACAAAGGCGAAGATGATTCGGTGTTTGGCCCCACTCCCTGAGGGTTTGGAAAATCCGGTATTGGAAAAGATGCTCGAGGTCGCACCTTGCCCGAGCCCTCGAAGGAAGATACCGGGGGGGGGGGGATAATACGGGCGGACGCAGGCCACCATCGCTGCCCGTTCCAACCGAGGGAATGAGCGTCTCCACGAAGGAGGACAACCGGGGGAGGAAAAGGACTGCTTTCAAGGATCCGGAAGCCGAAGCCTCCAAACGGGAGAAGAAGTCTCCCACAGAGGGTCCTGCCTCGGGGGGTGCTTTTTCCGCACAAAGTCCGCGGGGGGATCATCCCTCCAACGAGTCGTAAGTGATCCAAAATACTTTAATAGTAAAGGTATGCTATCTTTTTTCTGAGAGAATAACCACCGCATATATCTTGCAGTTCGGGCCTTAGCCCCTCTTAGCTGAGCTCGTCTTCGGGGGATCTCCTTCCAGAGATGATGGAGAGCGAAATGCCTCCCCCGGACTCCTCCGCTCAAGAAGCGGGCGACCCCGAAGTGTCGTCACGGAGGGCCTCTCTGGATCCGGTGAGGCCAGAAGATAATCCCATAGACCCCCGACGTCCACAGCATCCGGCTCCCGAAGAGAGAAGACAAAAGAGTCCGGCACCGTCTGGTGTGCAGTCGGACGTTCTGAGGGAGTTGGTGGGGCGAGCGGCCATCTCAGAAGAACACCGTACGCTGATGGGTACGGTGATGGACAGAATTTTGTCCGTCGAAAGTGGATTACATGAAGCCTTTATGAGTCTACTGACAGGCTTTGAGGTACGTGAGATAATATGTGATAGTACTGCACATGTTAGGTGTGCCCTGTGTAGATAGTAGCCCCTGAGACTCTGGTTGTCATCGAGAACGGCGGCGAACAGAGGATCATATTCCCAGACAATAGCCAGACTGCCCCTATGTGCAGGTGGTGGAAGCTCCGGTGGCTAGCCGGACTAGTGAGTTTGCCAAATTAAAACGGCAACTGGATGCGTCAGACGCCGACATCGAGCTTGTTAACAAGAGGCTTGACGAGGCACAGGGTAAGTGTTATTATCTGGTGAACGCCACAGAGTAAGAGCAGCATGATGCCAGTATCTTTAATATGTTGTGACTGCAGATGGAGCTGCCACCATGTAAACCTTGCGGGCAGAACTTGCCCGAGCCAAGGAATAAGCGAGGATTGGTGATGCGGCTGCTTTGAAGGCAGCCGAAGAGTTGAAAGCCGAGAAGGCCGCACATTGCGAGAGCCAAGAAAAGATGGTCGTAGAATTAGAAGACACTGCCGACTGTTGCCGGGTCCTTGAAAAAGAAAACCGAGTGAGGGCAACGGACCTTGAGAAGGCCACGGCGACGGACAAAGACACCCGTTCTGCTATGAGAGCAAAGAAGGAGGAGCTATGGGAAGCCGGGGATATTGCGGCTGGGAAACCCTTCATGTTACGGAGGAAATTCGGAGATCCGCGGTATGCCCCTCTGGATCGGCTGTGGAGTTCGGCAGATGCGTATATGGATTTGACGGCGAGCGCTGCCAATGCGGCCAAGTACTTCCAAGGTCAGACAGATCGTGAAGTGGACAAGCTGTTCTGGTCGCAATTCCACGTTCCAGAGCGTCCGCTTTCATTGACTGACTAGCTAGCCGAATGGGCCGAACTGAATAGGTTGTCCGGACTCGCCATGAGGTCTGTTGTGGATCAGCTATGGCCGGAAAAGCCAAAGCCGAACAGCTATTTCAGCTTAGTGCAGCAGTTCCTTGGTGCGGTGCCACGCATTAATGCGATGAAGAGGTCAGCGTGCATAGAAGGCTCGCGGATGGCCCTTGCCTGTGTTAAAGCATACTGGGCGGAGATGGATGCTACCACTGTTGCGGCGCAGGGTTCGGCCATAGGCCGAGTGGCTGCCGAGCATTATTTCGAGGAGGTTCTCGAGGGTTCTCGTTTGATAGAGCCCCAGTGCTCGAAGAATATTATGTTTGAGTGATATGTATTCTCATTGTAAACACAATGCTTTTATGAAGTTTTTATGAGGCTATGTTTATACTTTTGCCTGAAAGTAGTATGATGCCTCCTGTGCGGCCGTTTATGTATACATGTGTATAACCTGAAAGATTGCAGCCGTTGGCTTCAACCCCCACGCATATAATGCGGAGGTGCTCGCAAAAAACACTATTCACACTTAACCCAACGTCTTGGTCCTATTAAGGAGGTGATAGCGTAGCGAGCGAGGCAACCAGACTATAATGCTTTAACACTTTCACTTAGCCATAGGAGTTTGATAGTGGGGCTACTAGATAGCCCCTGGTGGCTCCACACTCTCCTGATCGCGGGGTGCGTACATGCCTGGCCGAAAAACGGCCCTTCGTTGCGGAGGAATTCTAACATTCCGATAGGTCATCGAGTGGTTGACCAGTCTCACGCTATATCATGACAGTCAGTTTTCGGCTTTCTCTACTGAGGTGCTCGTCCGGATGAACCAGGGCACAATCGTAGTAGTTCTCCTGGTGCTACCTTAGCCGATAAAGCGGAACGTAAGGCACCAAAACACAGGAGCTGGGCAAACCCAACATTTGACCAAAGATAATGATTCGGAGTTGATGCATATAAGGCCAAACTCACGACGTCGAACACTCCCTAAGGTATTCGGTCTTTATGGTATAAACCAGGCCTAAATAGTGCCCTTTGTAAGGAGCCCCTTGTGTCCAGGTACGTGCATTATTCTGACGTGCCCACATGCCAAGACGTCAGCATCCTTCTCAACTGTGCTGAGAATTCGGTGGATATGTATCAACAAGAGACAGTAAAAAAGGTTTACGCAGGGTCTTAATCTAAAAAGAATCCTTGGAGCGGGTCCTTGCTGCACGTCTGCGCCTGTGTCTCCATTGTGCTGTATCCTGGACGGGTGTAGCACGATGATCATCTGTAAAAGAGAGGAACTTACGTGAAAAAGTTGTCGTGCAAAAAGATAGTTTTTAAAGAAACCATGTATAATTCAAGATGAGTAAAAACTGCCACTTGTCTGTGTGCGTTGAGCCCCTTATATTTGTAATAGGGGTGTGACCATTGATCCGGTATGAATTACATATAGCTGCACCGGACTCATCTAACCGTGTCCTAGGTCTTGACAACCTATTAAATGCTTTAGTTGGTGAGGCCGTTTTTAGTGTGCGGCTGCCAAGGAAGCCGCACTCTCTTCGGCGCGCAAAGCTCGCTTAATACTTCCGTTTACTGTAAGGATGCCACGTGGGCCGGGCATCTTGAGTGTGAGGGAAGCTTAGTGCGGTATTGCATTAAAGCGAGCGAAAGCTTCACGTCCGAGTAGTGCTTGATAGCCACTTTGGAACGGAGCGATGTTGAAGGTTAAATGTTCGCTACGGAAGTTATCGGGGAAGCCGAATATAACCTTTAGTAGCAGGGAGCCCGTGCAATGAGCCCCTGGGCCTGGCGTTACTCCTTTAAAGGTAGTATTGCTATGGCAATTTTTTGTTCGGTCTATCCCCATTTCGCGGATTTTATCCTGGTATATCAGGTTTAGACTGCTGCCACCATCCATCAGGACTCGTGTGAAGTGGTATCCATCAATTATTGGGTCTAATACCAGGGCAGCCCATCCTGCACGCCGGATACTTGCTGAGTAATCATGATGGTCGAAAGTGATCGGTTGAGACGACCAGTGGCAGGACTCCGCGGTGATAGGCCCTTGGGCATATTTTTCTGGGAGTGCCGTTTTGTTTCCTCCCTTGATCACGTGTAACACATTTACTGTTTTGACTTCTGGTGGAAATTTCTTTTGTTCCCCAGCATCTTGCTTGAGAGGCTCATCCTCGTCTTCGCTTGGTGTATGCTCCCCCTTGTGTACGGCGTTGAGCTTGCCGGACTGCTTGAAGAGCCAGCATTCTCTGTGGGTATGATTAGCGGGTTTACCAGGGGTGCTATGGATCTGACATATTTGGTCCAGAATTTTGTTTTGGTTGGACAGTTTGTCTCTGGCGCCTTTAGAGGGCGGCTTTTGCTGATCTGGCCGAGAGCTTTTGAATCCGGCATTTACTGCCATGCTCTTCGTGCTGTCTTCTTTATTCCGGCGTTTGTTATTGCTGTTGCGCTGTGATTTCCCGTTTCCATCTCTAACTTCAGATGTACTAGGGTCGCTGGTGCTGCATCTGGCTAGCCAGCTGTCCTCACCCGCGCAAAAGCGGGTCATGAGGCTTGTTAATGCTGCCATTATTCTCGGCTTTTCTTGGCCGAGGTGTCTGGCAAGCCATTCGTCACGGACGCTATGCTTAAAAGCTGCCAAGGCTTCGGCGTCCGAACAGTCGACAATTTGGTTCTTTTTAGTAAGAAACCTGTTCCAAAGCTTTCAGGCTGACTCTCTGGGCTGTTTAGTTATATGACTCAAATCATCCGCGTCGGGAGGTCGGACATAAGTCCCTTGAAAATTTGCCCGAAAAGCGTCTTCGAGCTCTTCCCAGCTTCCAATGGAGTTTTCGGGGAGGCCTTTAAGCCAGTGACGAGCTGGCCCTTTGAGCTTGAGGGGTAAGTACTTGATGGCATGGAGATCATCTCCTCGCGCCATATGGATGTGGAGGATATAGTCCTCGATCCAAACCCCAGGGTCTATTGTTCCGTCGTATGCCTCTATGTTTACGGGTTTGAATCCCTCTGGAAATTCATGGTCCAGCACCTCATCAGTGAAACATAGGGGGTGCGCGGCACCCTTGTATCTGGGTGTACCACGTTGTTCGGATGTTTGTTGTGTTACATCGTATGCTGGGGTGCGCTTGCGTGGTCCATAGATGGATCTGGTTGCGCTGTCCTTTTGGTGCGAGCCCTCGCGTGGATCGCGCATTGTCTCGTGAGTGGCATTGTTTGCCGCTCTATATTGGCCGTGAGGTCGTCTATCCGGCCAGGTGGCTGTTTTGATTTTTGGTTGTGGGGGGTCTGAGGCCTCCTCATTGAATTCAGGTAGCAACTTCCGCTTTGGGTAGCTCTTGATGGGGCGATTGTCGCCATACTTTGCTGCTGTGTTGAGTATTTTACTCCATCTGATTTGGAGTGTGTCCTGCGCAGCCTTGAGCCTTTGCTTCTGCTTTTTCAGACCCCTCGTGGTGGCAACAAGCCTTTGACCGGCATTATGCTGCTCCGGACGCCTGTCCGGCGTTATGTCATCCGGACTATTATCTTTGACAAAATTGGTTTGTTCAGTTTGATTCTCCGTATTGCCGTGGACCGGCAGTGGTTCGCCCTACTCCAACGCTGGGTCTGTATGATCGTTATTTTTGCCGAGGCGGGATTCGGGGCGGCGCTTGCGCCGCCGCTTTGACTGCTTCTCAAGGGAACAAGCCTTCGGTGCGTCCTTCCGTTCGTCGTCGTCGTCTTCTTTTGGTGTGTCCACCATGTATACATCATATGATGAAGTGGACGTCCAGCGCCCTATGGGCGGTGGTTCCTCTTCGCCTCCCGCATCGTCATCCATACCGTCGATGTTTTCAGAGTCGAAGTCGGGCATGTCGGTTGAGTCATCGACAGTGGCTATTAAGTGGGTGGTGGGTGGGCGTCGAATTTCTTCGTTGTCCGCATCCCAATCTTGTTGGCCATAATCCGGCCAGGGCTCTCCTGACAAATTGCGAGTGCTGAGAGATATCCGCGGCGGTGAATTCCATGATCGGCGCCCAATCGGATTCGACTGGCAGGGGCATGGGCGGTTCGGAGTCAGAAAAAGAGTTCGGCACCTTGGAGTCACGGGCTGCGCAGAGGATTATGCTGGTGCTTGGCTCGATCGCCATTTTGACTGCAGCCCCTAAGGCGGTGTCTAACCACCCGTCCTCGATTGGCGCAGTTGGCTCGGAGCTAAGGGTCGGAGCTGATGCGGGCGCAGCCTCTGGGATATTTTTCGGCGGCAGAGCTAGGTCATACCCATCGCGATAGTGCGGCGCGCCCGGCTGTGGCTCGAATCCGTCAAAGATCAAGTCTCCAGGGATGTCGGCCGTGTAGTTTAAACTTCCAAATCTGACCTGATGGGCAGGGGTGTAGCTTTCAATCTGCTCCAGATGGCCAAGCAAATTAGCCCGCAGTGCAAACCGGCCAAATACGAAGATCTGTCCGGGGAGAAAAGTCTCACCCTGGATCGCATCGCTATCGATGATAGTAGGAGCCATCAAGCCTAACGGCGATGACACAGACGAACTCTCAATGAAAGCACCAATGTCGGTGTCAAAACTGGCGGATCTCGGGTAGGGCGTCCCGAACTGTGCGTCTAGGCCGGATGGTAACAGGAGGCAGGGGACACGATGTTTTATCCAGGTTCGGGCCCTCTTGATGGAGGTAAAACCCTACGTCCTGCATGATTAATATTGATGATATGGGTAGTACAAGAGTAGATCTACCACGAGATCAGAGAGGCTAAACCCTAGAAGCTAGCCTATGGTATGATTGTATGATGTGATTGTTGTCCTACGGACTAAAACCATTCGGTTTATGTAGACACTGAAGAGGGTTAGGGTTACACAAGGTCGGTTACAAAGGAAGAGATATCCATATTCGTATTGCCTAGATTGCCTTCCACGCCAAGTAGAGTCCCATCCGTACACGAGACGAAGTCTTCAATCTTGTATCTTCATAGTCTAACAGTACGGCCAATGGAGATAGTACGGCTGTCCGAAGACCCCCTAATCCAGGACTCCCTCAGCGCCCACGTCCCATCAAGCGCCACACGTCTGCCGAGCCCGCAGGCAATTGGGGTCCCGCAGCACTTCGTCCTTGCCCCTTGGCTTCACCTCGAAGCCAAGTCTGAGCGCGCCTTGGGCCCGGGTGCTACTGTCGGTGTTCTGGGAATGGGGGTACCCAGACTCGCCTACCTGCGGCACACGATGTAGCTCCATCGATGGCCTGGTATAGACCACCTTCGGCATCAAGAACACAAGACCCTCATGAGGGGCCAAGCCTCGCGAGGCGGACAACGTCAAGACCTCCAGAGGGAGCGTCCTCCTCAGGCTGGCTCCTGAGGAGCGGAGATTTCTATGCAAGCCCTCACCTCGTGAGGTTCCGATGATGCAAGCCATGACGACCAAGGCTAGGCGGGCACCAGCTGGAGCAATACATTAGTTTCCTCTGTCGTGATAAAGAGGCAAGCGCGGGCGCGGAGTCCTGAGGAATCAGCCAAAGGTTTCGACTTCCATGCAACAAGACCAAGACCGCCAGGACAGCGGGATGGAGGTCATCGCCGAGCCCACCACGGCGTCACGACCATAAGCTTTGCAGGCGAAGACCAACTTTCGTCATGATTAGATGTACTGGTTGTCTCCATTTGAATTTGGCCATTGTGGGATCCCCTCCCGCCTTCATTTTTGGAGAAGAGGACCAAGGCCACTATAAATATAGCCTATCCACCACCATAGAGACGAATGGATCAGTCAGACCATCCTCTCCTTCACCAGCTCAAGAACACACCTCCTAAGGTTATTTGCCACTGCACTAGTTCATCCTCAGCCCACCTCGAGGCTAATCCACCACCAAGCAGGAATGTGGTTTTACACCGCACGGTGGACCGAACCTGGGTAAACTGCCTTGCCACATTTCCTTCCTGTTCATCAAGCTAGGTCGTGGGATTGGCGAGTAGGCAGACTGGGGAGGTTGAGTGCTTCGCACATGCCCCAGAGTTCGAATCTATCGAGGGACTGCGGAGCCCGGAATCCGACACTCCCAAATCCGTGGTGTCCCAAATCTCCATGATCGGAGGTGAGTATAACGTTAGAACCATCATCGGTGATGAGTTCGACATCATCTTCACCCGTTCTTCCACGACGGTGAGTGGTTGCCTTGCTCCCTTTAGACGCATGTTTGAAAAGTCAAAGGGTGATGTGTGGGTCGCTGGGCTTGATGTTGAGTACACCACAGTCTTGGGAAAAGAGAAGAAGAAGCCCGCCATGATCTAGGTTTGCGTGCATAACTTGTTCTTGGTCTACCACATATGCCATGCCGACATTGAGTGCGAGGATTTTAAGAACTTCCTCGGGGGCGACAAAGTCAAATTCGTTTTTGTAGACTTTACGAACGCCAAAGAAGTCCTGGGTCGGATAGGCGTCATTATAGGCGAGCCCTTCGACCTCCAGAGGAATGTGCTGGTGTCCTCCCGTCAGCCTTCAATGCTGACCCTGGCAGTAGCCATGGTTGATCCTTCATATGGTAAACTGACAAAACCTCCGCCCAAGTTTCATCGTGCATGGCAGTGGAATGTACTAGATATAGACCACATAAATTACGCTGCAATGGATGCCTACCTTTGTTTCAATATCTAGGGTTGGATTAAGAGTGAGAGCCAAGTGTGTGGTTCAAGCAAAGAAGTATCGACCAAGAGGAAGAGGGACAAGGACGAAGTCGAGCACGTGGACGAGGAGTCCAAGTAAGGTGGCAGTGTCGTTGCTCATGGTGGTTGTAATGTAGTGTCTACCGAATTAGTTGCTTAGTTTAATATCAGGGTGCTTAGTTTTATTTGAGGGGTGTGTTGTGTTGAGCCCCCAAGAGAACTATGTTATGTTCCTTCTCGTTACTTTAACTCTTCAGTACGTACATACTAGTATTTATTATAGTTCATCTTGTAGTTGGTAGTACTACCACTCATTTCTTCACATTATATACGTAAAATATATATGGCCAAAATCATATAGCCAGCAGTTTACTTGTCAAAGAATTTCAGGTTGCCTAGTTTTATTTGAGGGGTGTGTTGTGCTGGACACCACTATTGTGACTCAAATCTCTTTTGCCATGTTATAATGACATAAATACCTATGGACCAACATGCCAGCTCTCCCTCTATGTCACTACAGTACAATAAAGTGTGGTACCTACTGGATCCCAATGACGTTCTTATTTTCCTGTAAAATTATTTCCTTGGTTACTCCTGACAAGCCAGGCCACACTTATCATTGTGAGATAGAGAGAATTGGCTTATTTTTGTCATATATCATGGTCAACGGGTTTGACGTGAAAATAACAATGTCTAATGGCATTTTGAGCAAACATATAATGGAATTGTCGTGGAATTGTCACGTCAGATGTCCTAGTGTGAGGACTTAGTTGTGAGGCCAATGCATCTATGTGGTAGCTTGAGAGGGTTTGAGCGGAATCGACAAACGCAATAGAAGACAAGGATTTAGACAACTTCGGGCCCCGGGAAACATCATCCGGTAGCAACCCTACATGCTGTTTGTGGCTAGGTCTTATTATCATCACGAGGGAGTCGCCGTAAACCGGCTCTGCCAGTTATCTCTAATCTTAAGCCTTATTTTATCCCCCTCCTTGGGGTGCCCTACCCCTCCTTATATAAGTTAAAGTGGGCGGGTTACATGTAGAGTCAAACTCAGATTAAGACTTAGACTATCCTGACTTCTCTTCATGGGCTTCTTAACATCTTGGGCTTTATAACGTTTTGGGCTTCATAAAGTCTCGGACTTCATAACCTTAGGCGACTCTGTCTTCCGGGTTATGACTATATCTGCCGGTTTATGATGGTCTGCCGGGTTATGATTGTCTGTCGGGTTATGACTTCCTGTCGGTTTATGATTGTCTTCCGGGTTATGATTGTATGATGGGTTATGACTTAACACATGTCGGGTTATCATCTGACTTAACACCTGCTGGGTTATCATCTGACTTAACACCTGCCGGGTTATCATCTGACTTAACACCTACAGAGTTATCAACTGACTTAACACCTGTCGGTTTACCAAGTCCCAACCGTGTTATAACTCTAACCGGGTCATACCGCAGGGTATATCCCCGACATTAGCCCCCAGTTTAATTTGGATTTATCCATGTTAAACTGATCCCGATCATCTTAAGTCCTTGTCATTTCATTCTTCTAGAAAATCCGGGTCAATAGGCCAGCTTCATAATCAATTAGCTGACATTGGTTTATCACAGAGAAATATTGTGAAGGATAATTCATTTGATTCAGCTCCTAATGCTTAACAAAAATATTGGTCCTTGAAATCCTCATCTGATCTTCTGCTGGCTTAAGGATATGGAACTTGCTGGCTTATCATAGACAAAATTGTCGGTTTATAAATATTGATGGCACCAGGTCATAATTGTAATTAACATCAAGCTTGAAAATATATATCTTATATGCCTATCACTTGTAACCCCCATGTCTTAAGAAGGTAGCATAGCAACAGCTTAAGACTTGCTTCAATATAAATGTCACAACATTGAAGACATCTAATTTGTTCATATCCGTCATGAGTCATAAACTGCATATTCCACATATGTAGCCCCCAAGTGCCGGATTGTCATGCTTGCAGCAACCTAGGACTTGAAATTGCCTTATGCTCATAAAAACTTCAACCAGTGTAGCCCCCAAGGGCCGGGTCATTATGCAATAATGAGCAGGGACTTGGTAGATATGATCAGGTAGACTTGAGCAGCAACGTGTAGCCCCCAAGGGCCGGCTCAGCAAGATAATAGTGAGCTGGGACTTTCTATATATACTTCATTGAAAATAACTTCATATGACGTAACCCCCGCCATGGGGCTCGAACCCACGTCCACAAAGTTAAAAGCTTTGTACTTTACCAACTGAGCAATCAACCTTTCAATATAATGGATTAAAGCTTGTGTACCTTCAATTTTTTGACAGGAGCAATTGGTAGCCCCCAAGGGCCGGCTCATTATGACATGATGAGTCGGGTCTTCAATAAGGAGAATAGAAATGACTTTGCATTAGCCCCCAAGTGCCATGGTGCATGCTGGTAGTGACATGGGACTTGCATATTTGATATAATCTCAACATGAATAATGTAGCCCCCAAGTGCGGGGTCGTAAGCCTGCAGCGACTCGGGACTATTCCTTCCATTGTAGAATAAATTATATGCATTTAAAAAATAATAGCAATTGCGCTCAAGCGACTTTGAAAAATTTCAACCATAATATTGGTTATTGATAACCATAATAAAAAATCCAGCCATGTTGGCTATTAAAGATTTGAATAATATGACCTGGTTTGAAAATTGATTCCTACCATACAAACTGGTATATCTATGCACATATGATGTATGCTATGATGATGTAATGATGATGCAATATATGATGATGCATATGTATGTGGCCTTGATCCGATCAAAGCTATGGTTCGAATATGACCAAGCCCCCAAGTGATTTCCCTGGTGGCCTTATGCCGATCAAGAGGTGTAGCTATGGTTCGAATACGACCAAGCCCCCAAGTGATTTCCCTGGTGGCCTTACGCCGATCAAGAGGTGTAGCTATGGTTCGAATATGACCAAGCCCCCAAGTGATTTCCCTAGTGGCCTTACGCCAATCAAGAGGTGTAGCTATGGTTCGAATACGACCAAGCCCCCAAGTGATTTCCTTGGTGGCCTTACGCCAATCAAGAGGTGTAGGTATGGTTCGAATACGACCTAGCCCCCAAGTGATTATGTGGGCTGTGCCCAAGGGGTACCTATGTTTGACCTATGTTATGCAACAGACTCTCTTTGGTCCCTTTGATCCGGGCATGAAGCCTCAAGTAAATCAGATCCATGCTCATATGAAGTTGTAATATTGGCTTGATAACCAGATTACCAAGGTAACCAGAGCTGTGCTCTTATAAGATTGGCTTGATAGCCGGATTACCAAGGTAACAGAGTTGTGCTCTTATAATATGGGCTTGGTAGCCGAATTACCAAGGTAACAGAGCTATGCTCTTACAATATGGGCTTGATAGCCGGATTTGAAACCAGAATCCTTCTTTTTAAGCCGGAAATTTTATGACAGCCTTTAAATATTCGCCAATAAGGCAGTAGCCTCCAGGGCCGGGTTATCTTCTCTCCACTGACCCGGAGTTCATGAATTCACTGAAACCGGCCAATTCTGCCGAGTCATGTCATTGTAGCCCCCGAGTCTTAAGGCAACTCGAGAAGTTGGCTTGAGCTTCTCCATGCTTAATTATAGCAGAAGGTATATATCATTGGCGTTGATAGCGCGATGTGAATCCACAGAAGGTTGAGGTGATTGCGGCGGGTTATAAATGATCCCGTATGAGTCATGTCAGCAACTCGGCCAATGGTTCCTCCCAACTAGTTGTTTCAAGTTAACCAAACTGTAATGGCGGCGACTTGTGCACCTGCACCTTGAGCCATCCAGTGCAGACGGTGGCTGATAATATATGATAATTGGCCTTCAATTTGTCAGAAGAAAAAATCGGGCTACCCGAGGAGTGATTTGCTTGCACTCCACAAATAGCTTATACAGACGGGATACTCCTCCAGCGTGTTGATATACACTGAACAGCGGATGCGGACGGTAAAAACAACCGCAGCATTAGGTGCAGTATGGACACGGGTGAACCGCTACCGCTCTTGCAGTGAATAATTGTCCTACATAAACCATATCACGAGCCGGAGTAATTGTTCTTTTAACGAAAAATGCATCATAAAAATAGATCAAACGGATGTCACCTGATATATTTGTCGGATGAATGCAAACGCTGGCGCTAGAAGTTTTTTGGATGTAATTCGAGCAGACCAGCAGATAATGACTCATTGCTCGGATGATTCATTGCTCTGTTCCTGTAGTAGTACCGTGCAATATTAATTGATGTTGCTTTCATGCATATGTATGGAAGTCAAACATATATCTGGTTTAACCCTCCTCTCCTTTTAGCGTGAGCTTCCTGTAGTAAACCGCCCGCAGCGCTTTCTTGGTCGTGGGCTGTTTCCCCCTTTTCTTTTGCTCTGATGATCTGCCAGTAGTACTTGATCTCTTCTGACTCGGATGGATGTAGCAGGTCCCTACACCGATGCTCATATTAGAAGATCCAAATATCGTCTGAACCAGTAAAAATAGTCGGGTTTGCCTCAATGAGCAGCTCTGCAGTAGTCGGATTAGTAGAGAATCCTGTAAACAATTTGCTGACTTGACCAACAACCTCATTGTGATTGACCGCTTCAACAACAGAGACAATTGTCACATCTGATCGGCAGCAACTCTCATCTCATCACCGCGCTTGTCTTTCAATGACAGCAGTTCTCAGTTTGAGAGTCGTCACTGTCTGCCTGTCCCAAAATGAGACGCCATGGCTACCATTTGAAAATTTCCTTCTACTTAAGTCGCGACCGTTTCATCGAATTTTTGCAATTCCCTCTAATGGGTCAAGAGCAGGCAGCTTGAACAGGTGACTCTTTCTAACACCCCGGATATGATTTTACCCAATATGTAATCCAACTCTTGCCATTTCCGGCGTTAAGTTATTTTATTTTCTCGGGCTCGGGTTTTTGTCTCCGTGTGTTGTTGTCGTCGTCATGCATCTCATATCATGTCATCATGTGCATTGCATTTGCATACGTGTTCATCTCATGCATTCGAGCATTTTCCCCGTTGTCCGTTTTGCATTCCGGCGCTTCGTTCTCCTCCAGTGGTCATTTCTACCTTTCTTTCGTGTGTGGGGATTAAACATTTCCAGATTGGACCGAGACTTGCCAAGCGGCCTTGTTTTCTACCGGTAGACCGTCTGTCAAGTTTCGTACCATTTGGACTTCGTTTGATGCTCCAACGGTTAACCGAGGGACCAAAAAGGCCTCATGTGTTTTGCAGCCCAACACCCCTCCAAGTTGGCCCAAAACCTACCAAAACCCTCTCCATCCTCTAGAGCGTTCGATCACGATTGCGTGGCCGAAAACCGCACTCCATTTGGAGCTTCCTAGCTCCCTCTATGCCTATATATAGATCCCCTCTCGAAAATCCCGGGTCTCTTCCCCCCTAACCCTACCCATTTTCCCCGCAGCGCGCCGGACATGTCCGTTCTTGCGCCGGACCCCACCCCGCGCCACTGAGGGCTCGCCACGTGTCTCGCCGCTCTCGTCTCCGCCGCCAGCTCGCTCGGCCCGAGCCGGGCCCTCCTCGCCGCAAGCCGGGCCGCGCCCCGCACCCGACTCCGCCGCCAGCGCCCTCGTCTCCACCGCGCGCCGCCGCCTGCTTCAACCCCGGCCATTGCGAGCTAGCGCCGGTGAGCTTCCCCAAGGTCGCCGCACCACCGCGCCGCCTCGCCGGAGTTGCTCTCCGGCCACCGCCGCCTCGTTCCTCGCCGCTCGCCTCCAGATCCGGTCGGGAGAGGCCGGATCCGCCTCTCCCTCGCCTCCCTGCCGTTTTATTCTTGCTCGCCGGAGCCGGTTCAAGCTCGCCGGAGCGCGTCGGTTCGCGTGCAGACGAACTCCAGATCTGGATCGGTTGACCCTAACCCTAATCCCTGATAACTTTTTTGCATACTTTGGCATGCCGTAACATTGCATCCGTAGCTCCGTTTTGGGCATATAGCATATCAAAATGTTCGTCTCAGAGAGAACATCATTTCATCTCATTGCATCATTTTCATTTCATTTCATCTTGATGCCCGAAATGCTGTTAGAAGTATGCTATTTGAGATAATTGTCAGATCTGCTGCTCCAATTAGATATTTGTCATTTTTGCCATGAGTTTTGTTATATGTTTTGCCATCTATCCAGAGGTGCAACCCATGTATTTTTGTGATGTGTGTGGTGACTGGCACAAGTTTGCAAAGTGGAGCATTCGTTAATGCTGATTTCAGGGACATAGCATTTCCAATAAGTCCTTGGGCTGTTTATCTCATATAGCCATATGTTCATGTTGTTTCCTAGTGATCCGTGCCTCTTTTGAGGATGATCAGTAAGGATGTTTTGTTAATATTGTAGTGCTCTATCCATCCATGTCTTTTTTTGCAATTATGGAGCACCCTAGATTGAGTCAATCGAGCTCTACTTTTGCCGTTTCGTGAATCTGGGCAGATTGTCTACTTGTTAGCGATTTTGCCGAGGATGTTGTAGTTGATCCGTGCATGCTATGTTATTGTTCTTGCCATGTCTAGCTTGTGTAATGTGTATTCTTGATGGGTGTATGCTTATATTGTCATGACATGCTCGGTAGTGAGTGCATCGAGCTCGTAAACATGCCTACTTGATATCTGTTTCAGAATGCTCCAGTTTTCACCAAGTCTGAGAACTGATTGTGTTTTTGCCATGTTCACATGCTTGCAAATGTATTTTCTGATCCCTTTTTGCTCAAGATCACTAAGGGACTTTTGTTAAGATATTTTAGTAGCTCCATGCCATGCTTTACTTTGCCATGTTCAGGTCCTGTAGCATATAGTTTTCATGCTCCAAAGAGTGCTATCTGATCTGAAATTCCAGACAAGTGTTAATTTCACTAAGTCTGAAATCTGTTTACCAAATGCATTTTTGTCATGCTTGTTTGAACCTGTTAGTGGATGAATTGGCCGTAGCTCAGTGCTAGTATTTTTTTAAGCATCATGAATGGATCCCTTCCATATATTTTGAAACCATGTTTGAGTGCTGTAGCATGTTCATCTTGTTGCATTTAGATGGCTACTTGCTGTAAATCGCAGAACATGGCCATATTTGAATTGCATGCCATTTCCAAACCGTAACTCCGATTCCGGTGATCTTTATATCATTTTCAAGCGATTTCCTCTCATCTTTCCAGTGGCACACTTGGATTTCCAAGTTGATGCCAGGTTCATTCATTCCTTGTCAAATCTTGCATATGCATCACATATTGCATCCCGCATAGCATACCATTTTTGCATCATATTGTTTGAGCTTTGCACGTGGTTTATTTTGTCCTTGTTGTTTGTTTGTATTGTTTGGGTAGATCCAGGAGACGAGTTCGCTAATGAGGATCCCATTGAGTTTGCTTTCGAGGATCCATTCAACTCTGACAACTTTGCAGGAAAGATGATCATACCCTCGAAATCACTACTATCTTTGCTTTGCTAGATGCTCGCTCTTTTGCTATGCCTATGCTACGATGCCTACCACTTGCTTATCATGTCTCCCTATTGGCCATATCAAACCTCTAACCCACCATGTCCTAGCAAACCATTGATTGGCTATGTTACCGCTTTGCTCAGCCCCTCTTATAGCGTTGCTAGTTGCAGGTGAAGATTGGAGACCGTCCCTTGTTGGAACATTGTTTACTTGTTGGGATATCATTGTATTGCCACATTATCTTAATGCATCTATATACTTGGTAAAGGGTGGAAGGCTCGGCCTCTCGCCTAGTGTTTTGTTCCACTCTTGCCGCCCTAGTTTCCGTCATATCGGTGTTATGTTTCCGGATTTTGCGTTCCTTACGCGGTTGGGTTATAATGGGAACCCCTTGATAGTTCGCCTTGATTAAAGCTTTTCCAGCAATGCCCAACCTTGGTTTTCCATTTGCCACCTAGCCTCTTTTTCCCTTGGGTTTCCGGAGCCTGAGGGTCATCTTATTTTAAACCCCCCCCCGGGCCAGTGCTCCTCTGAGTGTTGGTTCACCTGTCAGCTGCCGGTGGCCACCAGGGGCAACTCTGGGCTGGCCTACCCGTACCTAGGACAATCCGAGTGTGCCCTGAGAAAGAGATATGTGCAGCTCCTATCGGGATTTGTCGGCACATTCGGGAGGTGTTGCTGGATTTGTTTTAACTTGTCGAAGTGTCTTGAAGAACCGGGATACCGAGTCTGATCGGAACGTCTCGGGAGGAGGTCTATTCCTTCGTTGACCGTGAGAGCTTGTCATGGGCTAAGTTGGAACTCCCCTGCAAGGATTTGAACTTTCGAAAGCCGTGCCCGCGGTTATGGGCAGATGGGAATTTGTTAATGTCCGGTTGTCGATAACTTGAATCTTAACTTAATTAAAATGAATCAACTGTGTGAGTTACCGTGATGGTCTCTTCTCGGCGGAGTCCGGGAAGTGAACACGGTGTTGGAGTAATGCTTGCCGCAGGATGCCCTCTAGTTACTCATTCGCGCTTTGCCTCCTCTTCTCGCTCTCTTTTGCGAACAGGATAGCCACCATATATGCTAGTCGCTTGCTGCAGCTCCACATATTTTCCTTGCCTTACCTATTAAGCTTAAATAGTCTTGATCGCGAGGGCGCGAGATTGCTGAGTCCCTGTGGCTCATAGATTACTTCCAAACCAGATGCAGGGCCTGATGATTCCGCTCCAGATGACGCACTTGAGCTCAAGTGGGAGTTCGACGAGGACTCACGCCGATACTACGTGTCTTTCCCTGATGATCAATAGTGGTGCCCATTTGGGGTGATCGTGACCGTGTCGCATGTTGGGTTGTTCTTTTATTTTGGCGCCGTAGTCAGGCCATGAGTGTTTGAATGTTGTAATGCTATTTATGTACTTTGATTGACGTGGCGAGTGTAAGCCAACTATGTATCTCCCTTTTTATTATCTTTATTACATGGGATGTTGTGAAGATTGCCTAACTTGCGACATTGCTTTCAATGCGGTTATGCCTCTAAGTCGTGCCTCGACACGTGGGAGCTATAGCCGCATCGAGGGCGTTACAAGTTGGTAATCAGAGCCTTCCCCGACCTTAGGAGCCCCCATTGCTTGATCGTTTTTAGCAGCCGTTGTTGAGTCTAGAAAAATGTTTTGAGTCATTTAGGAATTATATATCGGAGAGTTTAGGAATTCTTTTTGCTCCCCAGTCTCCTCATCGCTCTGGTAAGGCATCCTGACGTAGAATTTTGACTATTCTCTTCTCAAATTTCACTAAAAAAAATTTAGGATCACGCGGGTATCTTGGAATCGTTCCGATGGTTTTGTGACGAGAACATTGTTCTTGGTGCCTCCTGTCTTTAGGGGTTGTGGCAGTGTCCCGGGGAGTTGAGCTCTGAGGTGTTGTCGTCACAATTTTATTGTTGCAATTCTGGAATACCTGAGTTTACTACGCCGACATCGAAAATCTCTTTTATGCAGTTCGTTGGTGAGATAACCTCGACGCCACCCAGTACTGGGGTGGGAGTTCGGGAGTATCGCCATAACTTGTATAACGGATGCTTTTCGAAGGTTGAGGTAGATGGTTTCCGAAGTTTTCTTGGTTATGTGTTGAAGGATGGATACACCTGGATGTAGGATTTGCTAGATTTGGGTGAGATATTATGCTTCCCCTGTATCCCCAACACCTGATTGCATAACCGGAAAGGTTCGGGAGTTTCATAGGTGGGAATTCTTGTAGCTCTAGTTCTTCTTCCACGGATATTTGGTTTGAGATTGGGATTTCTTACCGAGTATTCGTTCTTGATCCGTACCTTGTTGATTTATTTCTCTACCTAAATTCTAAGTGGCTTCTCAATTTATGGATATGTGACCATTTAAAGTGGAGTGCATTCGTTCATTTTGTTCGGATGTGAAGACTTTATGTTGCAATTTTCATTCAGTTGGATTCAGCTTCAATATTCGTCTATCAATGTGCTAACGGTTGTCACCCTCTTCAGGATGGCTCCCGCTAAGAGCACCAATCAGAATCAGAATCAGGATCCGCCATCATCTCCACCTCCTCCGGAGGCATGGCAAGCTGTGATGGCCGCAACCAATGCAAACACACAGTTGATCATGCAAATTCTTCAAGAGCACACTCAAGCCAACCAAGGAAACCAAGGCAACAATCAGAATCACTTTGCTACACTCAACCAGTTCCTTGGTAACAGGCCAAAGACTTTCAGCAATTGTGTTGAGGCAACTGATGCTGACGATTGGCTCGTGGATCTGTGCAAGCATTTTGAGTGCAGTAATGTCAGGCCTAAGGACTTTGTCAAGTTCGCTTCCTTCCAACTCAAAGACCAAGCCGCAGAATGGTTCCAGCAGTACAAGGATTCCAGAGGAGGACGTGTGATTACCTAGGATGAATTCCGTCAAGACTTCAAAGCTCATCATATTCCTCGGAGCGTGGTTGAAAGCAAGCGTGAGGAATTCCGCAACCTGAAGCAAGGCTCTTTGTCTGTCTATGACTACAACAAGTTGTTCCAGAAGCTCGCCCACTTTGCTAAGCAGGACATCCCTGATGAGAAGAGCATGATATACCAGTTCAGGGGTGGTCTCAGAGAAGAAATCCAGCTAGCTCTTGTTCTCTTTGAGCCCTTGAGGTACGATGAGTTCTACAACATGGCATTGAAGCAAGAGGCTCCTCAACTGAGGTGTGATGCTTCCAAGAAGAGAGTCAGAGATGCTACTCCTTCTTCCTCTACTCAAGTGTCCAAGCAGCAAAAGTATTGGCTTCCTCCTCCTCCGTTTCGTCAGCCGTATCAGAAGAGCAAAGGTGGCAGTGGATCTTCCCACCCACCCAACCCTGGCTTTCAGAACAAGACTTCGTCTCAAGCTCCAAGATCGAGTGCTCCGTATCACCGTCCGCTTTCAGAGGTCACGTGCAACAAGTGCCAACAGAAGGGTCACTATGGCAACAAGTGCTTCAACCAGAGGCGTCTTCCTCCTCCTCCTCCTGTGAGATCGGCAAGTACAGATGTGGTCAAGCATAACCCCAAGCACGCCAAGGTCAACTTGATGAACGCAGCTCAGGCAGAGGACTCGTCAGATGTCATCATGGGTAACCTTCCTGTTAATGATATTCCAGCTAAAGTTCTTTTTGACACTGGTGCATCGCATTGTTTCATCTCGAGACCGTTTACATCTAGGCATGAATTGACTTCACAAGTTTTGCCTAGTCCGTTAGTAGTTGTCTCTCCCGGTAAGCGCATGCATGCTAACTCCATCGTTCCGGATGTTACTATCACCTTGGGTGACTACAAGTTTCTGGCTTCTCCAACGGTTCTTGGTGACTCGGATATTGATCTTATTCTCGGGATGGATTGGCTTTCTAAGCACAAGGCGCATCTTGATTGTGCAGCCAGGCAGATTCAATTGACTCATTCGTCTGAGGATGTAGTTGTCTTTGCCGCTCGTGATGATACCATCCGTCTGTTTTCTCTCAATGAGAAGGGTGAAATGGATGCTATCTCGCAGATTCCAGTCGTTTGCGAATATCAAGACGTCTTTCCAGAAGAGCTTCCAGGAATGCCTCCGCACCGGCCAGTTGAATTCGTCATCGATCTTGAGCCTGGCACGGAACCAGTGTGCAAGCGTCCTTACAAGCTCGGACCTGAAGAGTTGAAGGAGCTGAAGAAGCAACTCGATATTGAAGAGAGAATGGGTCTCATCCGGCCTAGTTCTTCTCCGTGGGGTTGTGGTGTTCTTTTTGTGAAGAAGAAGGATGGAACGGACCGACTCTGTGTTGATTACCGTCCATTGAACAAGAAGACCATCAAGAACAAATACCCACTTCCCAACATCAACGAGCTGTTCAAACAACTCAAAGGTGCCCAAGTATTCTTCAAGCTTGATCTCCATATGGGTTATCATCAGATTCGAATCCGTGAGCAAGATATTCCCAAGACGGCTTTCAGGACAAGGTATGGTTCATATGAATACACTGGCATGTCTTTTGGCCTCGTAAACGCTCCTCCGATGTTCTCTCGCATGATGAACTTCATCCTCAACGCCTACACCAATGACTTCGTTTTGGTCTATCTCGACGACATTCTGGTTTTCTCGAAGAACAAGGAAGATCATGCCAAGCACTTGCGTCTGGTACTCGATAAACTGAGGTAACACCAGTTCAACGCCAAGTTCCCCAAGTGCGAATTTTGGCTCCATGAGGTTCTTTATCTTGGGCATATCATCTCTGCCAAGGGCATTGCGGTGAATCCTGAGAAGGTGTCTACAATTGTGAATTGGGAACCTCCTCAGAACGTGAAGCAACTCCGTAGCCTCCTCGGTCTCGCAAGCTACTGTCGAAGATTCGTTGAAAACTTTTCTAAGATCGCGAAGCCTCTCTCAAATCTTCTCCAGAAGCATGTCAAGTATGTTTGGTCTCCGGAGTGTGACATTGCTTTCAACACTTTGAAAGAGAAATTGGTCACTGCTCCAGTTCTGACTCCGCCTGATGAATCCAAACCGTACGAGGTCTTTTGCGATGCCTCTCTCCAAGGTCTTGGCGCAGTATTGATGCAAGAGAAGAAAGTTGTGGCTTATACCTCTCTCTCCATTTGAAGCCCAATGAGAAGAACTACCCCACTCATGAACTCGAGTTGGCGGCAGTTGTGCATGCTCTTTTGACTTGGAGACAGCTCTTATTGGGAAGAAAAGTGGACATTTTCACTGAACACAAGAGTCTCAAGTACATCTTGACTCAGCCTAATCTCAACCTTAGGCAGACTCGATGGGTCGAAATGATTCAAGAGTATAATCCGAGTATCGAGTATACTCCAGGCAAGGCCAATGTGATTGTTGACGCATTGAGCAGGAAGCCTTATTGCAACAGTCTGATTCTCAAGCCTTATCAACCCGAGCTTTGTGAAGCTTTCCGCAAACTTAATCTGCAAATTGTTCCTCAAGTTTTCCTCGCCAACTTTCAAGTATCTCCTACCTTGGAAGACCAGATTCGCCAAGCCCAGCATCTTGATGCTATGGTGAAAAAGGTGAAGATTGGGATTGCCAAGAGTCAACCCAAGTACAAGTGCTACCGCCTTGATGACAAGGATACTCTCTTCTTCGAGGATCGTATTGTTGTGCCCAAAGGTGACCTTCGTAAAGTGATCATGAACGAGTCTCACAATTCTCTCCTCTCCATCCACCCTGGGAGCACGAAGATGTATCAGGACCTCAAACAGGCTTGTTGGTGGACTCGAATGAAGCACGAGATTGCTCAATTCGTGAATGAATGTGATGTCTGCAGAAGAGTGAAGGTAGAACACCAAAGGCCAGCTGGTCTCCTCCAACCTCTTGCCATTCCAGAATGGAAGTTTGACCACATTGAGATGGACTTCGTTACTGGGTTTCCAAAGTCCAAGCGTGGCAATGATGCTATATTCGTTGTCATCGACAAACTCACTAAAGTGGCTCATTTTATTCCTATCAAAGAGTCAATCACTGCAGCTCAATTGGCGGAACTCCATACCTCTTGAATTGTCTCTCTGCACGGTATTCCACAAGTGATATCTTCAGACCGTGGCAGCATCTTTACCTCCAAGTTTTGGGATTCTTTTCAGAAGGCCATGGGCACCAACATCCACTTCAGCACAGCTTTCCATCCTCAAACTAGTGGTCAAGTCGAGCGTGTCAACCAGATTCTCGAATATATGCTCAGAGCTTGTGTGATATATTTCGGCATGAAGTGGGAGGATTGTCTTCCTTATGCCGAATTCTCCTACAACAACAGTTTTCAAGCAAGTTCGGGCAAGGCCCCATTTGAAATTCTATATGGCAGGAAGTGCCGTACCCCTCTCAACTGGTCTGAAACCGGTGAACGTCAGCTTCTAGGTAATGACTTAATCACAGAGGCAGAGGAAATGTGCAAAGTCATTCGAGATAACCTCAAAGCAGCCCAATCCCGCCAGAAGAGCTACTATGATAGTAAGCACCGTGATTTGGCTTTCAAGATCGGAGATCATGTTTACCTCCGTGTCTCTCCTATGAAAGGTACTCGTCGCTTCGGTATCAAAGGGAAGCTTGCCCATAGATACGTGGGACCTTTCAAGATCGTGAGCAAGAGAGGTGATCTCGCTTATCAACTTGAGCTTCCTTCAAACTTTGCAAATGTGCATGACATGTTCCATGTCTCTCAGCTCCGAAAGTGCTTCAAGACTCATGACCGCACCGTCAACTTCGAGGACATTGAGCTCCAAGAAGATCTCTCTTATCGTGAGCACCCCGTTGCTATTCTTGAAGAGACTGAACGCAAGACTCGCAACAAGTCAATCAAATTCCTCAAAGTCAAGTGGTCACACCATTCCGACCATGAAGCTACCTGGGAACGCGAGGATCACCTCCGTTCTGAGTACCCGGCGTTCTTTCAGTCCTAGATCTCGGGACGAGATCCTTTCATCGTGGTGGAGTGTTGTAACACCCCGGATATGATTTTACCCAATATGTAATCCAACTCTTGCCGTTTCCTGCGTTAAGTTATTTTATTTTCTCGGGTTCGGGTTTTTGTCTCTGTGTGTTGTTGTCCTCGTCATGCATCTCATATCATGTCATCATGTGCATTGCATTTGCATACGTGTTCATCTCATGCATTCGAGCATTTTCCCCGTTGTCCATTTTGCATTCCGGCGCTTCGTTCTCCTTCGGTGGTCATTTCTACCTTTCTTTCGTGTGTGGGGATTAAACATTTCCGGATTGGACCGAGACTTGCCAAGCGGCCTTGTTTTACTACCAGTAGACCGCCTGTCAAGTTTCATACCATTTGGACATCGTTTGATGCTCCAACGGTTAACCGAGGGACTGAAAAGGCCTCGTGTGTGTTGCAGCCCAACACCCCTCCAAGTTGGCCCAAAACCTACCAAAACCCTCTCTATCCTCTAGAGCGTTCGATCATGATCGTGTGGCCGAAAACCACACTCCATTTGGAGCTTCCTAGCTCCCTCTATGCCTATATATAGATCCCCTCTCGAAAATCCCGGGTCTCTTCCCCCTAACCCTAGCCATTTTCCCCGCAGCACGCCGGACATGTCCGTTCTTGCGCCGGACGCCACCCCGCGCCACTGAGGGCTCGCCACGTGTCGCGCCGCTCTCGTCTCCGCCGCCGGCCCGCTCGGCCCGAGCCGGGCCCTCCTCGCCGCAAGCCGGGCCGCGCCCCGCGCCCGACTCCGCCGCCAGCGCCCTCGTCTCCACCGGGCGCCGCCGCCTGCTTCAACCCCGGCAGCCGCGAGCCTGCACCGGCGAGCTTCCCCGAGGTCGTCGCACCACCGCGCCGCCTCGCCGGAGTTGCTCTCCGGCCACCGCCGCCTCGTCCCTCGCCGCTCGCCTCCAGATCCGGTCGGGAGAGGCCGGATCCGCCTCTCCCTCGCCTCCCCGCCGTTTTATTCTTGCTCGCCGGAGCCGGTTCAAGCTCGCCGGAGCGCGTCGGTTCGCGTGCAGACGAACTCCAGATCTGGATCGGTTGACCCTAACCCTAATCCCTGATAACTTTTTTGCATACTTTGGCATGCCGTAACTTTGCATCCGTAGCTCCGTTTTGGGCATATAGCATATCAAAATGTTCGTCTCAGAGAGCACATCATTTCATCTCATTGCATCATTTTCATTTCATTTCATCTTGATGCCCGAAATGCTGTTAGAAGTATGCTATTTGAGATAATTGTCAGATCTGTTGCTCCAATTAGATATTTGTCATTTTTGCCATGAGTTTTGTTATATGTTTTGCCATCTATCCAGAGGTGCAACCCATGTATTTTTGTGATGTGTATGGTGACTAGCACAAGTTTGCAAAGTGGAGCATTCGTTAATGCTGATTTCAGGGACATAGCATTTCCAATAAGTCCTTGGGCTGTTTATCTCATATAGCCATATGTTCATGTTGTTTCCTAGTGATCCGTGCCTCTTTTGAGGATGATCAGTAAGGATGTTTTGTTAATATTGTAGTGCTCTATCCATCCATGTCTTTTTTTGCAATTATGGAGCACCCTAGATTGAGTCAATCGAGCTCTACTTTTGCCGTTTCGTGAATCTGGGCAGATTGTCTACTTGTTAGCGATTTTGCCGAGGATGTTGTAGTTGATCCGTGCATGCTATGTTATTGTTCTTGCCATGTCTAGCTTGTATAATGTGTATTCTTGATGGGTGTATGCTTATATTGTCATGACATGCTCGGTAGTGAGTGCATCGAGCTCGTAAACATGCCTACTTGATATCTGTTTCAGAATGCTCCAGTTTTCACCAAGTCTGAGAACTGATTCTGTTTTTGCCATGTTCACATGCTTGCAAATGTATTTTCTGATCCCTTTTTGCTCAAGATCACTAAGGGACTTTTGTTAAGCTCTCTTAGTAGCTCCATGCCATGCTTTACTTTTCCATGTTCAGGTCCTGTAGCATATAGTTTTCATGCTCCAAAGAGTGCTATCTGATCTGAAATTCCAGACAAGTGTTAATTTCACTAAGTCTGAAATCTGTTTACCAAATGCATTTTTGTCATGCTTGTTTGAACCTGTTAGTAGATGAATTGGCCATAGCTCAGTGCTAGTATTTTGTTAAGCATCATGAATGGATCCCTTCCATGTATTTTGAAACCATGTTTAAGTGCTGTAGCATGTTCATCTTGTTGCATTTAGATGGCTACTTGTTGTAAATCGCAGAACGTGGCCATATTTGAATTGCTTGCCATTTCCAAACCGTAACTTCGATTCCGGTGATCTTTATATCATTTTCAAGCGATTTCCTCTCATCTTTCCAGTGGCACACTTGGATTTCCAAGTTGAGGCCAGGTTCATTCATTCCTTGTCAAATCTTGCATATGCATCACATATTGCATCCCGCATAGCATACCATCTTTGCATCATATTGTTTGAGCTTTGCACGTGGTTGATTGTGTCCTTGTTGCTTGTTTGTCTTGTTTGGGTAGAGCCGGGAGACGAGTTCGCTAACGAGGAGCCCGTTGAGTTTGCTTTCGAGGATCCATTCAACTCTGACAACTTTGCAGGCAAGATGATCATACCCTCGAAATCACTACTATCTTTGCTTTGCTAGATGCTCGCTCTTTTGCTATGCCTATGCTACGATGCCTACCACTTGCTTATCATGCCTCCCTATTTTCCATGTCAAACCTCTAACCCACCATGTCCTAGCAAACCGTTGATTGGCTATGTTACCGCTTTGCTCAGCCCCTCTTATAGCGTTGCTAGTTGCAGGTGAAGATTGGAGACCGTTCCTTGTTGGAACATTATTTACTTGTGGGGATATCATTATATTGCCATGTTATCTTAATGGATCTATATACTTGGTAAAGGGTGGAAGTATCAGCCTCTCGCCTAGTTTCCGTCATATCGGTATTATGTTCCCGGATTTTGCGTTCCTTACGCGGTTGGGTTATAATGGGAACCCCTTGATAGTTCGCCTTGATTAAAGCTTTTCCAGCAATGCCCAACCTTGGTTTTACCATTTGCCACCTAGCCTCTTTTTCCCTTGGGTTTCCGGAGCCCGAGGGTCATCTTATTTTAAACCCCCCGGGCCAGTGCTCCTTTGAGTGTTGGTCCACCTGTCAGCTGCCGGTGGCCACCAGGGGCAACTCTGGGCTGGCCTACCCGTACCTTGGACAATCTGAGTGTGCCCTGAGAAAGAGATATGTGTAGCTCCTATCGGGATTTGTCGGCACATTCAGGCGGTGTTGCTGGATTTGTTTTAACTTGTCGGAGTGTCTTGAAGAACCGGGATACCGAGTCTGATCGGAACGTCTCGGGAGGAGGTCTATTCCTTTGTTGACCGTGAGAGCTTGTCATGGGCTAAGTGGGGACTCCCCTGCAGGGATTTGAACTTTCGAAAGGCTTTCCCACGGTTATGGGCAGATGGGAATTTGTTAATGTCCGGTTGTAGATAACTTGAATCTTAACTTAATTAAAATGAATCAACTGTGTGAGTTACCGTGATGGTCTCTTCTCGGCGGAGTCCGGAAAGTGAACACGGTGTTGGAGTAATGCTTGCCGCAGGATGCCCTCTAGTTACTCGCTCGCGCTTTGCCTCCTCTTCTCGCTCTCTTTTGCGAACAGGATAGCCACCATATATGCTAGTCGCTTGCTGCAGCTCCACATATTTTCCTTGTCTTACCTATTAAGCTTAAATAGTCTTGATCGCGAGGGTGCTAGATTATTGAGTCCCTGTGGCTCACAGATTACTTCCAAACCAGATCCAGGTCCTGATGATTCCGCTCCAGATGACACACTTGAGCTCAAGTGGGAGTTCGACAAGGACTCACGCCGATACTATGTGTCTTTCCCTGATGATCAGTAGTGGTGCCCAGTTGGGGTGATCGGGACCGTGTCGCATGTTGGGTTGTTCTTTTATTTTGGCGCCGTAGTCGGGCCATGAGTGTTTGAATGTTGTAATGCTATTTATGTACTTTGATTGACGTGGCGAGTGTAAGCCAACTATGTATCTCCCCTTTTATTATCTTTATTACATGGGATGTTGTGAAGATTGCCTAATTTGCGACATTGCTTTCAATGCGGTTATGCCTCTAAGTCGTGCCTCGACACGTGGGAGCTATAGCCGCATCGAGGGCATTACACTCTTTGGAAGCGACTCAGGGCCGCGAGGGCGGTTGAGGCAGGACGGAGCCAGCGCAGGGGTCGTCGGCGGGTTGACGCGGGCGGTGGCTCTCCCATTGCTGTGACGACGGGTTGATTGAAACATCGGGGTCGGAGACGAAGGCTTTGAAGACAGCGACTCGTGGCCGTGGGGACGAGGCCGGCCTTGCACGGGCGTCCCGGCTCACAGGTGCAGCAGGCGATGGCAGGGCCCAGGCCGATGAATCAAAAGTATGGCGGCTCAGTGGAAATTAAACGGCTCAACGCACGGGTTGGTAATAGCAAAACGCCAGCGGGTGCATCTTCGGAAGTACTTTCTCAAGGCAGTGGTGAGTCGGAGCATAACGGCCGATTCAGCCGTCGAGGCGTGACGACCCAAAGGTAATTGAAGGCGAACGACGACTTGGCCGGCCAACGGCGGCTTGAGGCCACACCAACGAAGGTGACTCAGAATGCAAGGCTCGGCGTGGCTACACAACATGGTCAAGTGGAAGGACAAGCCAGCAATGACCCTCGGACGGCGGCGGCTGTCGAGGAAAATCTCAGTGCGGAGAGGGCCGAGGCAGAGCCACAATGACAGCTGACACAAGTGGCGGCTTAAAGCGACAGCTTGGCGGAGACGGCGGCCGAGCCAATGCACGCGCGGAATAGTTGGGTTTGAGCGCGGATGCGGCGGTTTGAGCGCGGATGATCCGGTTTACCACGGATGATACGGACGGGTTGACGAGGGTGGAGGTTCATGGACGGTGGCTCTCAGTGAGGCCGAGCGGAGGCAAAAGCGGAGACCGATGTGCCGGATCGCGGCAAAGGTGGAAACCGCGACAGAGGGACGCTCGTGATTCGGCTGATTGAGACTGTGGTGATGACTTTAGCAGCAGAAGCATAGATGGGCTAGGGGCTGCGGGTGAGCCGGTGTTAGCGACTCAAGAGGCGGGTGAGCCCGAGGAAAGAGCAACTCAAGGACACCCCCAGTGAGGCAAAGCTACGGTAGTCGGCCGTCGTTGAAGTACAGCAGCCTCTCGCGGCAGGTTTTGGCGGCTCGGACGCGGGGGCGATGGCAACGGCAACGGAGGGCGGGGCCAGCCCTGGCGATGGCAGCTCAGACTGGCACGAAGCGCCGGTTCAATCGAGTCCGGCAAAGGTGACGGCGGCTCTCAGCAAGGCAGAGGTGCAACGGTTGCTCCGAGGCGACTCATAGCGATGGCGCAATGCGGAGGCGGTCGGTAGTCCGAGCGGTGCGGTGAGGATGACAGCTCGGAGGTGGTCGGTTGGCTCAGCAGCGGCAACAGGCGGCTTAGAGTGAAAAAACGCGGATTCGAGTTGGCGAAAAACAGGTGGCTCACAGAGGTAGCGGGGTTGCAATGGCGTCGGCGATGTGGAAGCGGGCAAAGCGACAAAGATGGCATACCGGGGCTGGCTCAATGCGCTGGCCGGCGGCTTGGTGTGAAGCTCGTGGCGACTCACGGTGGTTGAACAAGGCACGCCGGCAACTCATCGGTGAGGTCCTGGCGGCTCAAGATGGCCGGTTTGGACGTGGCGACTTGTAGCCCGAGGTACTATGGTTCAGAAGTCGGGCGAGGCAAAACTGCGGTTACTTGATAAATCGGAGGCGTCCGCAGCTCCCGGGGTAATCCATCAATAGTAGGCGCGCTGGGACCTGCAGAACCACGGTGATGAGGACATCAATACCATTGTTACACCCACAGCCCCTGCTGCTATACATATTGGACCAATTACAAGAGCTCGCGCACGCCAATTGAATTATCAGGTACTTTCGTTTCTTGCTAATGATTCTAATGTTCATGAGAATATGATGCTGCCTAAATTGGATACATTTGTTTTGCGTACAAATGAAGGGCCTAGCTTGGAGAAGAAAGATGAACCTTGGAGCAAGTTCAAGCATGGAGATGATGGCATGCGCAAGGGGATCAAGAACGGAGTTACAAGTGATGATTTCAGGACTTTGTAGCCACAATAAGGAGTGCATGAAGCCTTGGACGAAATATACAAGATGCCACTTCATAAACTTCGTCCAGAGGCTATTTTAGGTGCTGCGTCACCTTATTATTGGGCCAGGCCCATGTATTTTCGAAATACTTAAGTATAGGCTGTTTTTAGAGTCCGTATGTGTGGGGCAACAGGAGTTAGGGTTGGTTTCGGACCCCTCCTCCAAGGGCCATGAAATTACCCCCTCTTCCTGCATATATACAACCCTTAGGGCATCGTTTAGACTTTGGGTTTTGTTTAGATTAAAAGTTTGGCATAGCTGCAACTTCGCGTACTTCGTTTGTGTTCAACGAGCAGACCAAGGCGTCACAGAACCCCACCTTGATCAATAAAGTTTTCATCTTATATTCGCAATATCCAAATTGCAATCTCAGTTTCTTGCTTGTTCTTCGTTTGATCGCAGGAAACAGACCCTCGTGGTCTGGTTGATCGTGCTCCGGCATGGTCAATAACCCCTCGGAAGTTGGTTTAGCGATTGCTAAGGCGCGATGTCTCGCACGTTGTAGTCAGATCGTCAAGGTCGACTCCCTTAGAAAACGATAGCCACCATGTCATCGAAACATCGGGAAACCTTCGCCTCTATCAAGTGGTATCAGATTTCCAGGTTGCTCGGTGATATTTTACAGTTTTTCGTAGTTTAGATCGAGTCTATTCTTCGTACCTATAGTCCACGAAAAAGCCAAAAAAATATTAGGGTTAGTTCATCCTATCCGAACCAATATGAGCCTTTGCATAATGTTTTCTGTACTTGCTTTGTTGAATTTGTGATTGCATGGTCGTGTCAAGTTGCTGGTCTTAGCATCTAGTCCTTTAGAGTTTCGAGTTCTGTTCACAGATTGTCACGTCGCCGCTGCATATATCACCACCGCATCATCATCATCGCTGCTGCCATATACCACCACCACACCAACTTCATTGTCGCTGCCATATTCATCACCACATATTCACCACCAATCCGAGTCCATATACGCCACCACATATCCGCCGCCATCACGCCAATCCGTGTCCACCTGCAACATATATTCGCCACCAGTCCGATTTCCACCAGATTCATCGCCGCCACCAGTCCGAGATTCCACCAGATTCATCTCCGCCACCAGTCCGAGTCCTATAATTGTTGCTTTGTTTTCGATTTCCAGATCACGCGATACTCCGAGTCGTGACAGAGTTATACTCCCCAACTTTTGAGCCATCCACAGAAGAAAAATAGTTCCAAACTCAAAAAAAATTTGATGTGGAGCAAAAAAAATTGTAGGCAAAGGTGTCCCGTCTTTCGATGAGATGGTGGCTATCGTTTTAGAGGAAGTCGACTTTGATGATCCAATTACGAACGTGCGAGGCCGTCGCGCCTTAGCAATCGCTAAACCAACTCCGAGGGGTTATTGACCACGCCGGAGCACGATCAAACTGACCACAAGGGCCTGTTTCCTGTGAGCAAACGAAGCAAGAAACTGAGATTGCAATCTGGATATTGCGAATATAAGATGAAAGCTTTATTGATCAAGGTGGGGTTCTATGACGTCTTGGTCTGGTCGCTGGACAAAAACGAAGTACGTGAAGTTGCAGCTATGGCAAACTTTTAATCTAAACAAAACCCGAAGTCTAAACGACGCCCTAAGGGCGGTATATATAGAGGAAGAGGGGGGGGGACTTCGTGGCCCTTGGAGGAGGGGTCCGAAACCAACCCTAACTCTTGTTTCCCCACACATACGGACTCCAAAAACAGCCTATACTTAAGTATTTCGAAAATACATGGAACTGGCCCAGTAATAAGGTGACGCAACACCTAAAATAGTCTCTAGACGAAATTTATGAAGTGGCATCTTGTATATTTCGTCCAAGGCTTCATGCACTACTTATGGTGGCTTCAAAGTCCTGAAATCATCACTTGTAACTCCGTTCTTGATCCCCTTGGGCATGCCATCTTCTCCATGCTTGAACATGCTCCAAGGTTCGTCTTTCTTGTCCAAGCTAGGCCCTTCATTTGTAAGCAAAACAAATGTATCCAATTTAGGCAGCATCATATTCTCATGAACATTAGAATCGTTACCAAGAAACGAAAGTACCTGATAATTCAATTGGCCTGCGCGAGCTCTAGTGATTGGTCCAGTGTGTATGGCAGCAGGGGTTCTGGGTGTAACAATGGTATTGATGTCCTCATCATCATCCCCTTCTTGAACTGAAGTCGTCCTCGACGAAAGTTCATCGTCCTCACCCAAATAAGGCTTCAAATCTGCAATGTTTAAAGTGGGACTAACCCCAAAATCTGCAGACAACTCAAGTTTATATGCATTATTATTTATTTTCACTAACACCTTAAAAGAACCATCAGCACGTGGCATTAGCTTTGATTTGCGCAAATTAGGAAATCTATCCTTACGCAAATGTAACAAAACAAGATCTCTAGGTGCAAACACAACATGTTTTCTACCCTTATCTCCAGCGAGTTTATATTTAGCATGCGTATGCTCAATGTTTTCCTTAGTTAACTCATGCATCTTTAAAATCAATTCAGCACGTTCTTTAGCATCAAAATTAACCTTCTCCGAAGATGGAAGAGGCAACAAATCAATAGGTGCATGAGGTAGGAAACCATACACAATTTCAAAAGGGCACATCTTAGTAGTAGAATGCAATGAACAATTATAAGCAAATTCAATATGAGGCAAGCATTATTCCCACATTTTCTTGTTATTCTTCAAAACAGCCCTAAGCATAGTAGACAATGTTCTATTGACTACTTCAGTTTGTCCATAAGTTTGGGGGTGATAAGTAGTACTAAAAAGCAGTTTAGTCCCCAACTTAGCCCATAAATATCTCCAAAAGTGGCTAAGTAATTTAGTATCACGATCTGAAACAATAGTATTTGGCACACCATGCAAGCGAATAATTTCACGAAAGAACAAATCAGCAACATTAACAGCATCATCGCTTTTATGACATGGTATAAAGTGTGCCATTTTCGAGAACCTATCCATGACAACAAATATGCTATCCCTCCCCTTCTTTGTTTGAGGTAAACCTAAAACAAAGTCCATAGATATATCCTCCCGAGGAAAACTAGGTACATGCAAAGGCATATATAAACCATGAGGATTGACTCGTGACTTAGCTTTTTGACATGTAGTGCAGCGAGTAACAAAACGCTCAACATCCCGTCTCATCTTTGGCCAAAAGAAATGTGTAGAAAGTATATCCTCCGTATTCTTGATGCCAAAGTGTCCCATTAATCCTCCTTCATGCGCCTCCTGCAACAACAAAATACGAACGGAGCTAGCTGGAATGCATAGCTTGTTAGCACGAAACACAAATCCACCGTTAAGAATGAACTTGTTCCAAGTTCTCCCTTCCTTACAATTCTGCAATACATCTTTAAATTCAGCATCATGCACATATTGATCTTTGATGGTCTCCAAACCAAATATTTTAAAGTCAAGTTGTGAAAGCATAGTATAATGACGAGACAATGCATCAGCAATAACATTTTCTTTACCCTTCTTGTGTTTAACGACATAAGGGAAAGTCTCAATGAATTCAACCCATTTAGCATGTCTACGGTTCAGTTTTGCTTGACTTTTAATGTGTTTCAAAGATTCATGATCACAATGTATAAAAAATTCCTTCGGCCATAAATAATGTTGCCATGTTCCTAAGGTCCGAACAAGAGCATATAATTCTTTATCATAAGTAGAATAGTTCAGACTAGGCCCAGTCAATTTTTCAGAAAAGTATGCAGCAGGTTTGCCATCTTGTAATAACACACCTCCTAATCTAATTCCACTAGCATCACATTCAAGATCAAAAGTCTTATTAAAATCAGGAAGTTGGAGTAAAGGATCATGTGTCAACTTATCTTTCAATATTGTGAAGGCTTCTTCCTGTGCGGTACCCCAAACAAAAGGCACATCCTTCTTTGTAAGCTCATTGAGAGGTGCAGCAATGGTGCTGAAATCTCTCACAAAACGCCTATAGAATCCAGCGAGGCCAAGGAAACTCCTCACTTGTGTGCCCGTTTAGGGATGCGGTGAACTCTCAATAGCTTCAATCTTGGCTTTATGAACTTCAATTCCTTGTGGAGTAACAACATAGCCAAGAAAAGATACTCGGTCAGTGCAAAAGGTGCACTTTCCAAGGATACCAAACAAACGTCCATCACGTAAAGCAATAAAAACAACACATAAATATTCCAAATGTTCCTCCAAAGATTTGCTATAAATCAATATGTCATCAAAGTAAACTACCACAAATCGTCCAATGAAAGAACGTAAAACTTCATTCATTAATCTCATGGAAGTACTAGGTGCATTAGTTAACCCAAAAGGCATGACTAACCACTCATATAATCCAAACTTAGTTTTAAATGCTGTTTTCCATTCACGTCCCAATTTCATATGAATTTGATGGTATCCACTACGCAAATAAACTTTGGAGAATATTGTAGAGCCACTCAATTCATCAAGCATATCATCTAGCCTAGGAATAGGATGATGATAACGAATAGTAATATTATTAATGCCTCTACAATCAACGCACTCACGCGACGTACCATCCTTTTTCGGCACTAAAATGATAGGAACAGCAAAAGGACTAAGGGATTCGTGTATATAACCTTTGTCAAGCAGTTCTTGTACTTGACGCATAATCTCCTTCGTCTCCTCTAGATTGGTACAGTAAGGTGCACGGTTGGGTAATGATGCACCGGGAATTAAGTCAATTTGATGCTCAATCCCTCTAATAAGTGGTAATCCTGGTGGCACGTCTTGTGGAAAGACGTTAGCGAACTCCTGCAAAATGTTAGTGACAGCAGGAGGCAAAGAGGAAGGCACGTACCCGAATGAAAATAATGCCTCTTTGCACACAAAAGCATAGCAAACAGATTTGCTAAAATCTAGAGCGTCAATATCAGAATTGGTGGCAAGTAAACATGCACTTTTCAATTTAATGTCAGAAACAACACTAGATGGTTTATTATTAGGCTTCATTTGTTGCTCAAATTCTTTTGCTACAATCTGATTTTCACTCTTATGTTTCTCTTGTTTTGCTTTATTATCTCTATTAATATCATCTTTCAAAATGGAATCAGGAGTCATAGGGAGCAAAGTAATATTTTTATCCTTATGAAAAAGAGTATACTGATTGTTTCTACCATGGTGTATAGAAGTTTTATCAAATTGCCATGGTCTACCAAGTAATAAGGAACATGCTTGCATAGGTACCAAATCACAATCAACATAATCAGCATATGTAGAGGTATTAAAATGCACACGAACAGTACATGTTTCCTTAACCTTGCCGCTGTTGTTGAACCATTGGATGTAGTAAGGATGTGGATGTGGTATTGTGGTGAGAGATAGCTTCTCCACCATCTCCATGCTAGCCAAGTTATTGCAGCTCCCTCCATCTATGATGACGCGAACAGAACGTTCCTTCACAACTCCCTTTGTATGGAACAAATTATGCCTCTGATTTTGCTCAACTTGTGTAACCTGCACACTCAAAACACGTTGAGAAACTAAACATTCATACATGTCAGCATCTCCAGCAGCCATGTATTGCGTCTCATGATCAGAATCCTCTCCACCGTGCTCTTCATGTGTAATAAGAGCCAAAGTCTCCTCATCATAGTCACTAGCGGACTCATACCCACCATCCTTAGTAACAATCATCACACGCTGAGATTTGCATTCTCTCACAAAATTTCCTCTTCCCTTACAACGACGACAAATAATATCACTTGTGTGCCCTGTTGATGCCATGGAAGAAGAAGAACTCTGTGCAGGCCCAGCAGGTGTGCTCTTGGTAGATAGTGGTAGTTGTGCTTGCTTTCTTGTATCACGACTAGAGGTGGCACCTGATGGAGGTGCTGGTGCAGTGGAAATAGAGGATGCACGTGGTGTCCATGATGAAGATCGACCTGTAGAAAAGTTACTTCGCACCAATGCCTGTCGATCATGCACTTCACGTTTAGCTTTACAAGCAAGATGGAATAAACGAGTGATATTAGTATACTCCTTATACTCTAGAATAGTCTGAATCTCTCTATTTAATCCACCCATAAAACGTGCAAGCATAGCTTCATTCTCCTCAACAATACCACATCTAATCATGCCAGTCTGTAATTCCTGATAATATTCTTCTACAGAATTTTTTCCTTGTCTTAAACGCTGCAATTTTTGAAGTAATTCACGTTGATAATATGGTGGAACCCAATGAGTACGCATAGCAGTTTTCAAAGCAGCCCAAGTAGCTGGAATAGGATATAATCTACAATGTTCAAACCACCAACCACATGCAAAGCTAGTGAAAGCACAAACAGCAGCAGGAACACGTCTCTCCTCGGGATATTGTAAACATGTAAATCGTTGTTCAGTTTCTAACTCCCAAGTAAGATATATATCAGGAACATATCTACCCTCAAATGGTGGAATGATCAAAGTTTAGGGAGATGTTCATGATCACATACCTGAGGTGGTTGTGCAGCCCTACCATTGCGATGATATGCATGAGGACGACCTGGTGGCGGTGGTGCTGGTGGTTGCACGTAGTTCTGATTTTGATCAACCTCATCCTCGTAATGGTCCTCCACCTCTGCAATAGCAGCAGGAGCTACGGAAGCATCAACAGCGGCACCAGAATTTTGATCAGGCTCAAGGGGAATGCGCAGTGCCCGTCCCACTTGATTTGGAAGGCGATGTTATTGTTGTTGTTGTTGTTGTAGAGGTGCGTTAGGTGCAGCCGGTGGTGGTGGTGGAAGACGCGCGAGCAATTCATTAAACTTGTTATCGAGCTTTGTTTCAAACGTCTTCTCCACGCCATCTATCTTCTCCATGGCTTCTTCAAATCTGTTTAGCACATCTTGCACCTGTCCACTCATCATTTGCTGAAATTTATCATGTAGCTCTTTGTTCATCATGTTCTCCCAATCTGTCTCATCGGCTTGTGATCCTGCCATGGTTAGCAGCAATAGAAACGGACAAAATATGATCCTATAGACTACTAGGAAGTGGTCGTGGTGGTGGTGGTGTATCACAAATCCGGCAAGCAAATCTCAAATTCTTACCAGTTCTTACCCAGCATCAGGTGGTGATCAGCAACCGTCGTAGTCAAAACTCTCAAAGATTGGATAGAGCGATTGCCAGGTGGTGTCAAACGCATGATTTAAAGTTGAATAAACGCTCAACGACGGTACTGTGATGGTCCTAGGCTAGACCATACTAGAGACGCGAGCCTAGAACACAAACAAAATCACGGCACGGCACGTAAACAAGGGAGGAGCACTCTCTGGATTTTCTTTCATTTTTTCAATTTTTTGCACTTTTTTTGCTCTTTTTTTTGGTCCGCAACAATTTTTTTGAAAAAGTCTACAAATGGTCTAAAAACTGCCTAGCCAAAATTTTCCAGACTTAGTTTTTTTTAGTTTGGAACTATTTTTCTGCTACGGATAGCACGGAAGTTGGGGAGTCCGACTTGGTCACGACTCGAAGTATCGCGTGATCTGGAACTCGAAAACAAAGCAACAAATACTGGACTTGGACTAGGACTGGTGGCGGAGATGAATCTAGTGGAACTCGGACTGGTGGTTGTATATGGCGATGGTATATCTGGACTCGGATTGGTGGTGGTATATGGCGATGGTATATGTGGACTCGGATTGGTGGTTGTATATGGTAGCGGCGATGTATATGGTGGGGTGGTGGTATATGATAATGATGATGACGATGGTGCGGCAGCGGCGTGACAACCTGTGAACATAACTCGAAACTCTAAGGGACTAGACGCTAAGACCAGCAACTCAACATGACGATGCAACCGCAAATTCAACAAAGCAAAACTCTAAAAAGACTATGCAAAGGCTCAGATTGGTTCGGATATGATGACCTAACCCTATTTGTTTTTGGCTTTTTCGTGGACTATAGGTATGAAGAACAGACTCAACCTAAACTACGAAAAACTATAAAATCTCACCGAGCAACCTGGAAATCTGATACCACTTGATAGGGGCAAAGGTGACTCGTCTTTCGATGAGATGGTGGCTATCGTTTTAGAGGAAGTCGACTTTGACGATCCGACTACGAACGTGCGAGGACGCCGCGCCTTAGCAATCGCTAAACCAACTCCGAGGGGTTATTGACCACACCGGAGCATGATCAACCTAACCACGAGGGCCTATTTCCTTCGAGCAAACGAAGAACAAGCAAGAAACTGAGATTGCAATATGGATATTGTGGATATAAGATGAAAGCTTTATTGATCCAGGTGGGGTTCTGTGACGTCTTGGTCTGGTCGCTGGACACAAACGAAGTACGTGAAGTTGCAGCTATGGCGAACTTTTAATCTAAACAAAACCCAAAGTCTAAATGACGCCCTAAGCGCTGTATATATATATGGAGGAAGAGGGGGGGATTTCGTGGCCCTTGGAGGAGGGGATCGAAACCAACCCTAACTCTTGTTTCCCCACACATACGGACTCTAAAAACAGCCTACACTTAAGTATTTCAAAAATACATGGGCCTACCCCAATAATAAGTGACGCAGCACCTAAAATAGCCTCTGGACGAAATTTATGAAGTGGCATCTTGTATATTTCGTCCAAGGCTTCATGCACTCCTTATGGTGGCTTCAAATTCTTGAAATCATCACTTGTAACTCCATTCTTCATCTGCTTGCGCATGTCATCTTCTCCATGCTTGAACTTGCTCCAAGATTCATCTTTCTTGTCCAAGCTAGGCCCTTCATTTGTAAGCAAAACAAATGTATCCACTTTAGGCAGCATCATATTCTCATGAACATTAGAATCGTTACCAAGAAACGAAAGTACCTGATAATTCAATTGGCGTGCGCAAACTCTAGTAATTGGTCCAGTATGTATAGCAGCAGGGGTTGTGGGTGTAACAATGGTATTGATGTCCTCATCGGGCGCTCATGGCGGTTTGAGCAGAGGCAACTCAGCTGGGCCGGCCCGGAAATTGCTGCGGCAGTTTATGGCGGGTCACCGGTGATCTTCTGGCGGCTCGATGTTTGTCCGTAACGACGGGTTGTGGAGATGACTCCGAGTGGAGGCAAAGGTGCATCTGACGTGCCCGCGAACCCACAGTGAAAACGGAGGGTCGAAGACACGGCAGTTTGGATGAATTTTTTGGCCAGCGGCAGCTCTGATCCTTTGGCCCCCTTGTATCCGTCAGGAGTAGCAGCGGGGCGGCTTAACAGCATGATGTAGGGTAGAACCCTATAGGTTGATCTTTCACGAAAGGAGCGGATCCCGCGAAGAACGCGAAGAACACGAGGAGGGAAACGAGGGGAAAATCACGAGGGGAACACAAGAGAACACTCAAACCAACAAGTATGATCACACATGCGCTAGAACCATGAACACAAAGGAAAGTACACGATACGAAATCAACTAGGGACGATACATAGGTAGCCGGTCTTCTCCGTGGGGAGGTCTTGAGTTCTTCTCCAAAAGGAGGTCTTGAATCCAAAGGGATCTTCTCCGTAGAGGCAGTGGTCTCTCTCGTGGAGTAGATCTGATATGGAAGAGCGTAGCTCTATCTCTCAAATGAGCTAAACCAACGCTCACCCTAGAAAGGAGGAGGTGGAGGAGTATATATAGTCTAGGTCCACGAAGGGGTAAGTGAGGGGATAAAGGGTACATGGGCTTCGGCCCGAGTGTCTGCGGCAGGCAGGGCCAGAAGTTCCAGGGACGGCCAGAAGGTCCGGGTGCCGGAGGTTCCGGGCGAAGGTCCGGCCAAGGTCCGGGCTATCCAGAGAGTTGGCACACTCTCGGACGGCTTCAAAGCGTCGGGGCCGGAAGTTCCGGGCAGCGGCTGGAAGTTCCGGGCTTTCCAAAAACTTTTCCAGGCTTCTTCTTCCTTCTCTTCCACACTTGCCTCGCGGATGGTGTAGTTGTTCCTTGGCGCTCGCACTCCTCCTCGACATTCCTGATGCTCCGACAATACCTATGCATGCACGATGGAGGGTCAAGTAGTATACCATCCTCGAAGGGGTCAAGTGAGAATGTGTAAAGGAGAGGATTCACCTTTATGTATGTGAAGTAGATGACGCACGTGTCACTTACCAAATGAACTCTTGACATGGTGATGTCCATAGGATGCTCCGCATCATCTCCCCTCCCTTGGGAAAGATCTGACCATGGATCAAAATCCAAATCACCATGGGGAGGAGATGGCGTCGCCATGTAGGAGTGGTCGATCACCAAGTTCTCGTCATCTTGAAGCTTGAAGTGGACACTCTCCAATGTCGCACCAACTTGGGATTCCTTCAAAAGGAGCAAAGACAACAAACACTTGGAAAAACAAATGTGGTTAGCGTTAGTGCAAAACCAAGCATTCAAGAGGTGATTCACCAAACAAGTGTCGTCATCATGCAAGAATATGGTGTGACAAAGGATTGTGACATGACATGCAAGCATATCAATCAAGCACAAGCAAAGAAATCATGGGGACCAGCATGTGAACGTGAGGTAGTTATGCAAATATGTGTGACAAGAGAAGAAGCATCTACCTCAAGTTCATAGCAAGCATTCACAAATTGCTCAATGAAAGGTCTATGGTAGGCATATGAATCATTCACAGCACCAAGTAAAATAAGGTGTCTAAACACATGGGACAAGTGCAAGACAATCCAAGCATAATGTGCATAGGGTGTAGTGAAGATAGTATGGCACTCAACACAATAGAAAGAGCGAGTATTCATCATGTGTGAGGCAATCAAGGCAAGCATGTAGCAATCATTGGGACATGACATATGTGAAGAAACGACATTGTTGCAACCAAACATGTGATAGGAGAATGTAATCCAAGAATTGGATGCAACACACAAGGCATATATATCATGATGCATGGAACGGTGAAAATGACAAGTCGAAGCAAGATCTCTAACAAGTGTGAAATCAAGTGGTCCAAGTCTCATGGTTTGGGGGTTCTCAAAAGAGAAGGATATCACAACGCCGAAGTACAAGCAAGTGCGATGTAGAATTGTCATGGTAGGAGGTGGTTCACTCTCAAGAGCTCGCATTGTCAACTCACGCGACGTGGAAGTTGACACAAGGTCCAAGTATCCTACACATGCACACAACAAAACAAAGAACGTTTGCGCATGGTAGATAAACACATCATCCATCATGATGGTTCTCTTCTCTTGCAGATAACCATTAGAAGCACAAGTGCATGAATAATATGGTGCAATAATGGCTATAATAATGACACTAGGTATATGGTGCAAAGAGGTAAGACAAGCATGGTTCACAAGAAATATGTCAAAATCTCCAAATATATGTGAGAATGCTATGGGGGCAAACTCATTATCAAGATTAGGGGCATTGTTGCACTCAATACATGTCAAATCATCTAGCATGAGAGATGCAACATAGGGAGAGATATGACAAGAAGCAATAATAATCATGTGCAAAGCATGTAGATGGTTGTCATCAACCGCATGAAGTGAGCAAGTATGAATCATTGGGGATGCAACATAAGCAAGCATAGTAATCAAATCGTGCAAGCTAGTAGTGCGAAGATGCAACATACTAGAGGAAATCATGGCAATCATGTCATGTCAGCAAATAATAGGCATAGGGAATGCAAATGACATATCACAAGCACGAACACAAAGCAAGATCATAGTATAATCATAGGCATGGGGCACAAAGCAAATATGGCAATAACAAGTGATATCTCCACCAAGCTTGCAAATACACATACAAGTAGTAGAATCAATCATCATGTGTAATGCAAAGCATGGGTCACAAATGCATGGCAAAGGCATGGGAATGAGCATATCATGCAAAGTGAACATGGCAAGATGGGCATAGAATATGTAATGGACAATAATCCATAACCATGTGAGGGACATGTAGAATAAATGCGTGAAGTCTTTGCGTGAAGAGAGCGGTGGAAAAGGCAATCCATGTGATCCCAAGTCATCACTGCTCTCAAGAGCTCGTTTTGTCAACTCATGGGATTGCGAGGTTGACAAGTATTCATGGGTACTTACACAAAAGAGACACAAACCAAATAAATTGTGTGCATGGTAAATGTACACATCATCCATCATGATGTGTATTTGCGCGTGGAAGTTAGCACAAGATAAGCATTTGTAACACCCCGGATATGATTTACCTAATATGTAATCGTACTCTTGCCGTTCCGGCGATAAGTCATTTTATTTTTCTCGGGTTCGGGTTTTTGTCTCCGTGTGTTGTTGTCATTGTCATGCATCTCATATCATGTCATCATGTGCATTGCATTTGCATACGTGTTCGTCTCATGCATCCGAGCATTTTCCCCGTTGTCCGTTTTGCATTCCGGCGCTCCGTTCTCCTCTGGTGGTCATTTCTACCTTTCTTTCGTGTGTGGGGGTTAAACATTTCCGGATTGGACCGATACTTGCCAAGCGGCCTTGGTTTACTACCGGTAGACCGCCTATCAAGTTTCGTACCATTTGGACTTCGTTTGATGCTCTAACGGTTAACCGAGGGACCGAAAAGGCCTCGTGTGTGTTGCAGCCCAACACCCTTCCAATTTGGCCCAAAACCCACCAAAACCCTCTCCATCATCTAGAGCGTTCGATCACGATCGCGTGGCCAAAAACCGCACCTCATTTGGACTCTCCTAGCTCCTCCTATGCCTATTTAAACCCCCCTCCGAAATTCTCGTTATCCTCCCCCCGAAACCCTAGATCTAGCTTCTCCGCGCAGCCGGACACGTCCGCCGGCCGCCCCAGCCAGTACCGCGCCGCCACCTGTCCCGCGGTGGACCGCTTCGCCGCCTCAGCCACCAGGGCCCGCGGGGCCCATCGTCGGCCCTCCCGGCCCGCTCCTCCGCCTCCCGGACGCCCGCGTCCCGCCGCCTCTCGTCCCCGAGGCCGGCCACCGGGAGCCACCGCGCCGCCATCTCCGGCCAGCTCCGCCACCCGGGTTGCTGCACCGGGCCGCCGCCTCCAGTCCACGCCGGCACCGCGTCCGGCGACCACCACCGTCGCCCCGTCCTCCTCATGCCGGTTCCATCTCCGGCGACCACGCCCGCCGGCCCCTTCCATCTCCGGCGCCGTCCCCGCCCCGCTGAACGGCGTTTTCTAGCAACCTAGGCTTCCGCGCGCCGCCCGATCTGGATCCGGATCCGGGTGAACAGTAACCCTAGATCCGGAGGGTATATTTTTCTTCTAAGTCCCTGATTTCCAGATTCAAATGCCCTTGTTCATCATGCCGTAACTTTGCATCCGTAGATCCGTTTTGGGCATATAGCACATCAAAATGTTCGCCTCAGAGAGCGCATCATTTCATCTCATTGCATCATTTTCAATTGAGTTCATCTTGATGCCCGAAATGCTATTGTAAGAGTGCTATTTGAGATAATTGTCAGATCTGCTGCTCCAAATAGCTTTTTGTCATTTTTGCCATGATTAATGTGTGCATGATATGCCCCTGAGCTCTACATATGTTTTGTTATATGCTTTGTCATATTTCCGGAGGTGCCGTCCATATATTTTTTTGATTTGTGTGGTGACTAGCACAAGCTTGCAAAGTGGAGCATTCGTTAATGCTGATTTCAGGGACTTAGCAATTCCACTAAGTCCTTGATCTGTTTATATCAATATGCCATATGTTCATGTTGTTTCCTAGTGATCCGTGCCTCTTTTGAGGATGATCAGTAATGATGATTTCTTAATCTTGTAGTGCTCTATCCATCCATGTCTTTGTTTGCAATTATAGAGCACCCTAGATTGATTCAATCGAGCTCTACTTTTGCTATTTCGTGAATCTGGGCAGATTGTCTACTTGTTAGCGATTTTGCCGAGGATGTTGTAGTTGATCCGTGCATGCTATGTTCTTGTTATTGCCATGCCTAGCTTGTATAATGTGTATTATTTATGGGTGTATGCTTATATTGTAATGACATGCTCTGTAGTGAGTGCATCGAGCTCGTAAACATGCCTACTTGATATCTGATTTGCATGTTCCAGTTTTTCTCTAAGTCCGTGACCTGATTATGTTTTTGCCATGTTCACATGCTTGCAATTGTATTTTATGATCCCTTTTGGTTCAAGGTCACTAAGGGACTTTTGTTAAGATCTTTGAGTAGCTCCATGCCATGCCTTGCTTTGCCACGTTAAGTTCCTATAGCATCTAGTTTTCTTGCTCCAAAGTGTGCTACCTGATCTGAAATTCTAGACAAGTGTTAATTTCAGTAAGTCTGAGATCTGTTTATCAATTGCACTTTTGCCATGCTTGTTTGAACCTGTTAATGGATGAATTGGCCGTAGCTCGGTGTTCATCTTTTGTTAAGCATCATGAATGGATTCCTGCCATGTATTTTGTTGCCATGTTTGAGTGTTGTAGCATGTTTAACTTGTTGCATTTAGATGGCTACTTGCTGTATATCGCAGACCGGTGCCATATTTGAATTGCTTGCCATTTCCAAACCGTGTCTTCGATTCCGGTGTTCTTTATATAGATTTCAACCGAAATCACCTCACCTTTCCAGTGGCACACTTGGTTTTCCAAGTTGAGGCCAGGTTCATTCATTCCTTGTCAAATCTTGCATATGCATCACATATCGCATCCCGCATAGCATACCATGTTTGCATCATGTTGTTTGAGCTTTGCACGTGGTTGATTGTGTTTCGTTTGTTTGTTTGTCTTGTTTGGGTAGAGCCGGGAGACGAGTTCGCTAACGAGGAGCCCGTTGAGTTTGCTTTCAAGGATCCAGTCAACTCTGACAACTTTGCAGGCAAGATGATCATACCCTCGAAATCACTTCTATCTTTGATTTGCTAGATGCTCGCTCTTTTGCTATGCCTATGCTATGATGCCTACCACTTCCTTATCATGCCTCCCAAACTGCCATGTCAAACCTCTAACCCACCATGTCCTAGCAAACCGTTGATTGGCTATGTTACCGCTTTGCTCAGCCCCTCTTATAGCGTTGCTAGTTGCAGGTGAAGATTGGAGACCGTGCCTTGTTGGAACATTGTTTACTTGTTGGGATATCATTATATTATCTTGTTATCTTAATGCATCTATATACTTGGTAAAGGGTGGAAGGCTCGGCCTCTCGCCTAGTGTTTTGTTCCACTCGTGCCGCCCTAGTTTCCGTCATATCGGTGTTATGTTCCCGGATTTTTGTGTTCCTTACGCGGTTGGGTGATAATGGGAACCCCTTGACAGTTCGCCTTGAATAAAGCTCTTCCAGCAATGCCCAACATTGGTTTTACCATTTGCCACCTAGCCTTTTTCCCTTGGGTTTCACGAACTCAAGGGTCATCTTTACTTTAACCCCCCCCCCCCCGGGCCAGTGCTCCTCTGAGTGTTGGTCCTACCGAGCGATGTCCGGGGCTACCAGGGGCAACTCTGGGCTGGCCTACCCGATGTCTTGCTCATCCGGTGTGCCGTGAGAACGAGATATGTGCAGCTCCTATCGGGATTTGTCGGCACATCTGGGTGGTGTTGCTAGATTTGTTTTAACTTGTCGAAGTGTCTTGTAGAACCGGGATACCGAGTCTGATCGGAATGTCTCGGGAGAAGGTATATCCTTCGTTGACCGTGAGAGCTTGTCATGGGCTAAGTTGGGACTCCCCTGCAGGGATTTGAACTTTCGAAAGCCGTGCCCGCGGTTATGGGCAGATGGGAATTTGTTAATGTCCGGTTGTAGATAACATGAACCTAAACTTAATTAAAATGAATCAACCATGTGTGTTACCGTGATGGTCTCTTCTCGGCGGAGTCCGGGAAGTGAACACGGTGTTGGAGTAATGCTTGCGCAGGTTGTTCTCTAGTTATTCGTTCGCGCTTTGCCTTCTCTTCTCGCCCTCTTTTGCGAACAGGTTAGCCACCATATATGCTAGTCGCTTGCTGCAGCTCCACATTTTACCTTGCCTTACCTATAAGCTTAAATAGTCTTGATCACGAGGGTTCGAGATTGCTGAGTCCATGTGGCTCAAAGATTACTTCCAAACCAGATGCAGGGCCAGACGACTCCGTTCCAGATGATGCGCTTGAGCTCAAGTGGGAGTTCGATGAAGCTTCCCGTCGTTACTATGTGTCTTTCCCTGATGATCAGTAGTGGTGCCCAGTTGGGGCGATTGGGACCGTGTCGCATGTTGGGTTGATCTTTTATTTTGGCGTCGTAGTCGGGCCATGAGTGATTGAATGTTGTAATGCTATTTATGTACTTTGTTTGACGTGGCGAGTGTAAGCCAACTATGTACCTTCCCCTTTTATTATCTATATTACATGGGATGTTGTGAAGATTTCCTTACTTGCGACATTGCTTTCAATGCGGTTATGCCTCTAAGTCGTGCTTCGACACGTAGGAGATATAGCCGCATCGAGGGCGTTACAGCATTGCTCAAAGAAATTTGATGCGTGGTATAAGAACATGTCATCCATCATGAAAGAATAGTTATTGTGTATAACATGATGGGGATGCAAATTGAGCATACAAGTATATGGCACATCAATAGCATGTTTATTCATGGGAAGCATATTGTGCACGTAAGTATTGGGATCATGCAATGGATGGGAGTGATCAAAATCTCCAAACATGTATGAGGAAACTATGGGGGTCTCCTCATGATCAATAATGGAAACATCATATGGAGAAAATGGACAATATGCAAAACAATGCATATCCGAAGCTAGGTGATTATGGCATGGCATATGAGATAAATGATGCAAAGGTAGCATGTCTATATCATCACAAGAGAAACAAATGCCAATAACCATAGGCTTGTCACCTATGACATATGTGCAAATTGGGTTTATTTTAATAGCATATGCATAGTCACTATGAAGAGATTGCAAATATGACATATGATTGATCTCATGCATAGCATATGACAAGTCAAGCGGATTGGCAAAAATGATGTGACCTAAAGAATTGTCACAAGATATCCTATGCAACATGGCATCACAACTAATAAACTCCACATGACAATCATCAAACTCATCATAAATGGGTAAATCATCGCATGCGGAAATCTTACTAGCATGAAGCATGTCAATAGGGGGATCAGCATCATGCAAGCCATCAATGTCAAGAATGTCCACTAGTGGGACTAGAGAAACACCTTCACCTATGTTACCTTGTTCATTCCACTCAAGTGGTGTAGGTGAGGTGGGAAAGACCAAATGGTGGTCATCTTCATCTTGATGGAACCATGTGGGGGGTGCATCATATTCCACCATGGCCATCGTCTTGTCCAAAGGGAGGACGAAGTCATCGTGAGTCGGCGCGTCATCATAGATGGTACCTAGCACCAAATAAGAAGACACAATAGAGGTAGAGGTCAAGTCATTAGTGTTGAAAGTGGCCTCACATGACCTATTAACTATCTCAATCTCTCTATGTGGTGGTTCACTCACTCCCACAAAATAGGTGCACTCAATCTCACGTATGGTGGAGTCACTCATCTGACTCAAGTGGTGGGGGTTGTGGCTCTCCTCACATGGGAATAGTGGCAACACATCACATATGGGGCTAGTGGTGAAGTCACTCTCACTCTCAATATGGTGGCTAAAGTCACTCAAATCATCGCATGTCACCGCGGTCGAAGAGAAAATCCCATGCTCAACCATCTCGTTGTCGTCGCCGTGGATGAAGGCCAAAGATGGCACATCATCACTCTCGCCTCCTAAGATGGAAACATCATCCTTGCTCGTCACCATGTCGCTCGCCTCCAAAGCATGTTCCTTGATTGGCTCTATAGTCGTAGTCATCGCCACACTGTCTTGAAAAATAGTCAAAGTAGACTCAGCACTATCAATGCCACAAAGATGGATGGCGGTGAAGTCGAACTTGGGAGCATCGTCTTGGAGCTCGTCGGGCTTGGACATCTTGGTGATACTATCCTCATGCTCGCCTTCTTGGAGCTTGGTCTTCGAGAAGTGTGCTTGGGGTCGAGAAGCCTTGGCCTTCATGAGTTCTTGTTCCGCCTTGAGAGCACCAATGTAGTTGTCATCAAGGGACTTGTAGTTCTCGAGGAAGATTTTCTTGGAGATGTCGTTGTGTAGTCCCATCATGAAGTGGAACCTCATCGAAATGGTGTCGTCAACGCCAGCTCATCGCAAGGCAATCTTCATCTCCTTGAAGTACTCGTCGATGGACTTGGATCCTTGGACGGTGTTCTCCAATTGGCATTGAAGTTGTTCCGTGTAGGTTGGAGGCACAAACTTCGTCTTGGGACAACTCATGTTGTAGGTCTCCGAAGGTGTGTGAAGCCACCACGTGGACGCGTAGTCGTGGAAGTTCCTTATGGCGCACTTCACTTGATCTTCGGGAGGAACTTGATGTAGCTTGAGGTAGTCGTCCATCAAATGCTCCCACTCGAGATACTCCTCGGGTTCTTGAGTCCCATAGAAAGGAATCGCGTGGTCGATGTCGAGGTCATAGTAGCTCATGGAAGTCGTGGACTTGAGCTTGGGGAGCTTCTCTTGAGGTGCTTGTGGGTGAAGATGCCGTATGTCCGTAGGCGAAGATGCCTTGAAGTCGCTTGGCGAAGATGCCAAGGGGGATGGTGAAGTCGTTGAACGGTTGTTGGTGTTGAGCTCTTGACCTTCACGTCCTTGTTGGTGATGGTGTCGATGTCGATGTGATCTTGCCGGAGATGGTAGCTCGGAGGCATGTGCTCTTGAGCGTCTTCTCGAAGATGAGGAAGACTGCTTGTAGGACTTGATGAGGGCCTTGATCTCCTCCATTTGAGCTTGCATCTTGGCGTTGGTGGAGTTGTTCGTGGCATCGAACTCGTCGTTGTTGTTGTAGATCGAAGATGAAATGCCTTGGCTATCCATGACAAGACTCGAGCAAATATGAGTGGGAGAAAGAGAAGAACGAATACCAAATGTACCTTGACCGAAGTTGAAAGTGGATCAATGATCACTCCAATGTGGACAAGGAAATAGCACAATTGGTACCAATTCTTGTCAGTTTCTCACACCTACACAAATAAGGCTTATGGTGGAGCTCGGTGAGGATAGTGGCACAAAACTTTGGTGCAAAATGTTAGCAAGAGTCAATAATGTTGAAAGAGATTCACAAATTCGCAAGTGAAACAAGTAGACCAATAGCAATATGTGGCACACGCAAACACACACACAGATAGATAAATGGGGTCGTGCAACCAAGAATGAGCACAAAATGTGGAATCCACGAAAAACGCTCGTGTTGCACAACTCAAGAGAGACGCTAGCACAATTGCTCTATAGGCGGATACGACACTTGTGCACAACCTATAAGATGCAAAATGTATCAACTTTCTATCACAAGTATGCTATGTATGTATGGCTCCCGGTGTTATGATCCAAGATGATCTTATATGACAATGTGGTATGATGCTATGGCACTTGCTTACAAGCTCTTTGTTCACTCTTTTTCTTTGCTTAAAAGCTTTATTCTCTTTTTTGTATGGCCACTTTGCGAAATGCACAAACCAAGATAGCTATTGTGTATATGCGGGAACAAACTTGAGGCACACGAGATGATATGATAACAAGATGATACCTATGGTATGGTATGTATGCAATGGGAGGTGTAGCTCGATGATCACTAATGTGCACAAGTAACATTGTCGGTAATACTCAAAGGGCTAGTCTCGATAGGCAAGTGACGCAAAATGGGCTAGGGGTTATCAATGCAATGGCAAGGGAATATACAATGGAGGAATACCACGATGCCAAAATGATATGGAGGTTACCATCCTTGGCGATGATGAGTGGCGGTGATCTTGATGGAGATACCAAGATGATGGAGAATCGTCCCTAAGTAGCCGAAACACCTTAGGAAACGGAAAAACCGCGAACTCAAAATCTCAAAGGCCGAATGTCAAAATGGTGGTAGCGGGATGCGGTGGTGGAATGATGGGTTATGCGCTTAGGCAATGCGGAAATGGAGTGTAAGGTGGTGGACTATACACGGTGTCGGAGTTGGAAGCACGGTCCCTAAGTAGCCGAAACACCTTAGGAGACACAACTCACAACACAAACAAAATTGGGTTAGGTTGGGGTGGCAGAAATGTATGGTGGGTAAGCCTATGCGGAAGTGGTGGTGGTGGTTGATGAGGAAGCAACCGTCCCTAAGTAGCCGAAACATATTAGGAGACTCTAATCACTACTCAAGCAACCACATATGCGATGGGGAAGAAAATTGGTTAGGTTGCGGAAGTCGGTGGTGGTGTAGCGGATGATGTGGTGGAAGCCCTAGGGAAAGATGCCAAAGTTCCAAAACTTTGATGGAGTCAAAAGGTGATGAAACCAAGGTGAGGTCGTCGGGCACGTCGATAGCTTCAAAACGAGCCAAAGAACACTCAAATCGGAGTTCGGAGTGAAAAGTTGTGATGAAAACGGTGAAGAAGGTTGATGCTCAAATTATGTGCAATGTTTCGGGTTAGGCCGGAAGTTCCAGGCCTAGGGCCGGAAGTTCCGGGCTCCGAATGTTCCGGGGGGTGGCCGGAAGTTCCGGGGGTCGCGGAAAAAGTGCGGGGAGTCTGGGGATTTTTGGGGTAAACTTTCTGTTTAGCCCGGAAATTCCGGGGTTAGGACGGAAGTTCCGGGGGACGAAAGTTCCCGGGGAGTCCGGAAGTTCCGGGGGTCGTGGAATTTCTTCCGGGACGAACCCTAAATTCCGGATCTGAGAACGGGGGCGGAAAAACTGGATTTCCATGTTCAAAATTGGGAAGTTTTTGCGGATAGAAATGGGGGAAAAGAAGGGGAATGCTAGATCTACTGATAACACAGTGAATCCATGGATCAAAATCAACAAAACATCGTCAAACCAACAAATCACAAAAAAAATTGGGGCTATTTTTGGTGGCAATTTTCAAAATTGGGGAAGAACACAACAAAAATAGGCTAGAAAACGAAGAGGGGAGGCTCCGAAATCGTGATCAACATGGCTCTAGATACCAAGATGATGTAGGGTAGAACCCTATTGGCCGATCTTTCACGAAAGGAGCAGATTCCTCGAAGAACGCGAAAAACACGAGGAGGGAAACGAGGGGAAAATCATGAGGGGAACAAAAGAGAACACTCAAACCAACAAGTATGATCACACATGCGCTAGAACCATGAACACAAAGGAAGGTACACGATACGCAATCAACTAGGGACGATACAAAGGTAGCCGGTCTTCTCCGTGAGGAGGTCTTGAGTTCTTCAAAAGGAGGTCTTGAATCCAAAGGGATCTTCTCCGTAGAGGCCACAGTCTCTCTCGTGGAGTAGATCCGATATGGATGAGTGTAGCTCTATCTCTCAAATAAGCTAAACCAACGCTAACCCTAGAAAGGAGGAGGTGGAGGAGTATATATAGTCTAGGTCCACGAAGGGGTAAGTGAGGGGCGAAGGGGTACATAGGCTTCGGCCCGAGTGTCTGCGCGCAGGCAGGGCCAGAAGTTCCGGGGACGGCCGGAAGGTCCGGGCGCCGGAGATTCCGGCGAAGGTCCAGGCTATCCAGAGAGTTGGCACACTCTCGGACGGCTTCGATGCGTCGGGGCTGGAAGTTCCGGGACGGCCAGAGGTTCCAGGTGCCGGAAGTTCCGGGCAGCGGCCGGAAGTTCCGGGCTTTCCAGAAACTTGTCCAGGCTTCTTCTTCCTTCTATTCCATGCTTCCCTTACGGATGGTGTAGTTGTTCCTTGGCGCTTGCACTCCTCCTCGACATTCTTGAAGCTCCGACAATACCTATGCATGCATGATGGAGGGTCAAGTAGTATACCATCCTCGAAGGGGTCAAGTGAGCATGTGTAAAGGAGAGGATTCACCTTTATGTATGTGAAGTAGATGTCGCACGTGTCACTTGCCGAATGAACTCTTGACATGGTGATGTCCATAGGATGCTCCGCATCACAGCGTCTTGGCACGCCAGCGGCGGTGGCTTGGCGCAGAAGAGGCGCGCCCGGCTTGACGAGGCGGTGCAGCGGCTTGTAGCTTGGCGGCTCAAAAAGCGAAGCTGGTCCGGCGATTCGGAGTAGAGGTGCAGTGGGTTGGATCGAGGTTCAACAAGACCGTGACGACCCGGTATGTCCGCGGCTGAGAAAGCCCCTGGCGAGGTAGAGTGCGATTGCAGAGGGGCGTCGGCAAGGCGGGGTGACGGCGGTGGTGGCTCAACCACCATGGAGACCCGGCGGCGACTCATGGCTGGCTCTCAGGGCAATTCAACAGAGACAGGCAAAAGGCCGACTCGGGGCCGGCTTGGAGCTGAACAACAGAGGTGAAGGGGCTCGAATCCGGCTTCAGATCGTAGATACAGTGGCAGAATCCGACGAAGTGGGTCAACAAGGCCATCGATGGCGGGTCGACGTTGATTCCCGAGTAAAAGTTATTTCCTACTCCGGGCCATGGACATCTCCTTTCTTTATCATGCTTTGTCATTGTTGTTGTTGAACCGTGAAGGAAACAACTCCTCAAACCGATCTCTCTCCTCCTTGGGACTCGGCGGTTTACCATGGCGTGTGTAGCAGACATTGAACATGCAACCTTTAATTTTTCTCTTGAACAAAAACCTTGTATATGTTGTTTTGACTGTTCGTCAGCGATGATGTTTTCTGTGCCTGCTCTTGTTCATCAAACACATCACGAGCTTCTCATTCCCTGAAGAGGTCCCTCCAAGAACTCAACACCACCATGCGCAGGCCCCATGGTGGGCGCCAACTATCGTGGAATTGTCACGTTAGATGTCCTAGTGTGAGGACTTAGTCGTGAGGCCAACACATCTATGTGGTAGCTTGAGAGGGGTTGAGTGGAATCAAGAAACGCAATAGAAGACAAGGATTTAGACAGCTTCGGGCCCCGGGAAACATCATCTGGTAACAACCCTACATGTTGTTTGTGGCTAGGTCGTATTATCATCACGAGGGAGTCGTTGTAAACCGGCTCTCCAAGTTATCTCTAATCTTATCCCTTATTTTCTCCCCCTCCTTGGGGTGCCCTGCCCCTCCTTATATAAGTTGAAGGGACGGGTTACATGTAGAGTCCAACTCGGACTAAGACTTAAACTATCCTGACTTCTCTTCATGGGCTTCTTAACGTCTTGGGACTCATAACGTTTCGGGCTTCATAATGTCTCAGACTTCATAACCCTAGGCGACTCTGTCTCCCTGGTTATGACTGTCTGCCGGTTTATGAAGGTCTGCCGGGTTATGACTGTATGCCGGGTTATGACTTCCTGCCGATTTATGATTGTCTGCCGGGTTATGATTGTATGCCGGGTTATGACTTAACACATGCCGGGTTATCATCTGACTTAACACTTGCCGGGTTATCATGTGACTTAACACATGCCGGGTTATCATCTAACTTAACACCTGCCGGGTTATCATCTGACTTAACACCTGCCGGTTTACAAAGTCCCAGCCGGGTTATAACTCCAATCGGGTCATACCATGGGGTATATCCCCGATAGGAACGATGTCATTTTTGAGATATCTAATTGCATTTTTGAGCAAGCATCTCATAGATCGATGGCATTTTTGAGTGGTTGTAACTTCTAATTGTAAAACTAAATAGTGATACACAACTGGTGGTATAAATAATAAAAACCCAAGAATTAAAAAGGTATGCTAATGTCTTTAATAGAATTTAGCACCCCATTTAAGCACGTACTAGTTTTTTTAATAGTACTATATGCATATTTTGGCGATGAGCGCTCTCTATATGTACCACCTTTTTTCGTTAATTTCATCTTGTTAGTTTGGCTCCATGGCACAATCCATCGATACTACTACTCTACACAAGTATACAATTAAAAGGCTAGAGGGTGGGGCAGTCTCGCTTGGTCGGTTTCATGAGAGGCGAGGGCCTTTGTGATTTGACTACTCATTACTGTTGGAAGGTGGGGCCTTGTGATTTGACTGCTCGTATAAGTGTTGCGGATGACTTGAGAAGGAGCAAAGAACTATGCGGTATACTCAAGTTTTCCACTGGAGTACTAGTACGACGGAGGAGCACAAAACACGACAGCCTAGTGTGATATGGCGATAAAAATGATCTAATTTCCTAGTCATCGATCCCACGGTGCCGCTCATCGTTAGCATTGTTCTATCCATGCCTCGCAGAGAAAATGAGCGGCGAAACACCCGAAGCAAAAGAAGAAACATAGGAGAAAAAGAAGGAAGATTATCACCCCCCCCAAAAGAAGGAAGGCGCACACACAAGTCTGGGGCGCTCCTCTCTACTACATGAAGGGTTGCTGGCCACGGAGTCATAGCTGCTTCTTCATCGCCTCCATGACCTCCTTCTCCTTGTGCATAACCTCCACCATCTTCTTCATTCCGTCCATGATGAGGGATTTCTCGACGCGAGCCTTCATCATCTGTTCCACGGCCGCATTACATACCTTGACAACAGTCGTGTGCTCGATGCGGAGCTTCGCCAACTCCTCCTTCTATTCCATGACGAGGGCCTGCAACATCTTCATCGACGAATTACTCTTCTCATGCAGCTTCTTCTAGCCATCATTCTCCTGCTTCAACAGGTCGAGCTCGTGCCAGAGCTTCGCCTTGTCCTCCTGAAGTTGCAGGATACCGCCAGTCGCCTTGTTATCCGAGGCAATGCTCTTCTTCAGCAGCATCACCCAGCCAGCGGTCAACTCCCCCAGCTCACTGAGCTCAACAGGCATGTCACTGAGGCCCTCCTTCAGCAGCTCCACCAAGCCATTGATGAACTCCTTCTTATTTAGCTGATCAGGCATGTCGTCGAGGGATAACGACTCTAGCGTCGCCAGCTCAGCATGTTCGCCTCCGCGGCAAGGATGCTCCTAGGAGCCCTCGCCTGCCCGTGAGAGATCTTTCGAGGTCTCTTCCAGGCGGCGATCCCTCCCCTTTTTCGCGGCCTTGGTTACGAGTAGTTCTCGACCTAGAGCTCTGCACACCGTCCATGGCAAGGACGGACCGACAAGAAACACATATGAGGAGGAAGAGGTATTGTGACTTTTGCCTAGGTACTAGTTCCCCTTTTTATAACCTAGTACTAGCACTAGTACTAAAACCCACATAGTGGGAACACATTCATGTTTGATACGTACTAGGTGTGAGCAGGTTTGCACTTAATTATACTATACACTTTGGAATATGATCGGAACAAGCTAAAGATTAATTGATGGTTTTGGTTTCGGGGCCCGAAACAGCTCCTGATGAGTTTCCTGGAACAGAATTTCAAGTACCACTGCTCAAATGTGGTCGCACAAGTCAGTGATGTAACTGTTCACACATGTCATACCAAGCCGATGCGTGTTGCGGGTCCGACCGACCGTCTATTGGTGCGACCGACCGTAAGTATTACGCGATGGAGACTTCTGGTTGTGGCTTTGGGTGATTGTCACGACCAAAGCATTCAAAAACTAGTGATAAATAAATTACCATCTTTTTTCCAAACGGCCAAGTATTTCACAGGAATACAATACATATAGATGGAGTGATTGTCACGATTGCGAACTGCCATGGTGCTGCAAGTTCACTGCAGCAACAACCGAGTAGGCCATTGTATCGCTGGCGGGGAAGGAGGGCAGCTCACCTCGCCTATGATGCAGGCCCTATGGCGCCGCCATAGCTGGTCCCGCGATTTGGCTTCTCCTACCACCCATTTGAACAGTTGCATTCGATGCTCATGCCATTCCGCAGGCATGCTCGTTCTTTCCTCCGCGTTGACTCCATGAATATGATCTCTGCCATTAGCCCTAGCTCAAAATCAATGCGACACTGCCAGATGCTGACATCCCTCAGCATCTCTCCCCTGAGATTGACTTGCGCCTCCGCCTTGTGCTGCGCCAGGCACAGCTCCTTTGAACTTCTCTCTAATCGATGCCCTTGCTTGCCACCACGTGAAATGCAGCCTTGGCATGTCCTTCGGCACCACCGATCTGTGATTCTAGAGTAATGGATCCTCTCTAAAATACATGTGGGTTTCCCTCAAAGGCGGCACTGCCGCGGGCTGCAGCGACAGGGCAGCCTGCAGGATCCTGGGATCTAAGGGATTATCCATGGCGGGATCCTCCATGGCGGGATCCAGTGGGTGAGGCGAGGAGGCAAGACTGGGTGCTGGGAGATCCCTACGAGGCTAAGATAAAGATAGTACTACTCCACTCCATCCATATTTAAATACAAAGGCCACCAACAACAGCCCTAGCAAAAATAGATCATGCAGCCTGCGTCCTGGTTTATTGGCCCCTTGTTTTTGTGCCACTTTTTATGACATGCATAAATATTATGTTACATAAAAATATGGTCAAAATTGGCACAAAATACGAAGGATACCAATGGAAGTAGCAACCCATGATTTATCTACTTGCATGCACGAAGTGGAGTAGTAATGTCTTTCTCAACTATTTCCTCCCTCGCGTCCACTCAATTTGCATGCGCTGTATGAATTGACCATCAATGGAGTGAAGGACTTTACACACGTCAAATTATCACATGGGGTGGATCTTCGTACAAAAATGCGTCCCATCGTGCACCCGCATGTCCGTGCGAGGGAATGAGTGCGTGCGTGCACATCTTCGCTTCGTGCATGTACTGCCAGCGTGCATGAGAGAGGACGAGTACATTCTTCTAGAACCCGCAGCACGTCACTGTGATCAATCCACACAAGGAGGTCGTGACAACGCCTCCACATGTGCCACGTGGCTTCATGAACTGAAAGAGAGACAATGTGTAGCGTGCCATTGGAATTCTAATTTACATGTTTTGCACATACTGGAAGTACTAGTCGGGTACACGTGCATTGCACGCATCAGATTTGGCAACCAAATTATAAATAAATACCACACTATAGCATGTAAGCTTTGAGTCATATATGCATGATGTAGACGTTCATTTAATTCTTATAGTTCATCTCATTCAAAATCAATTAGTTTTTATAAAAAAGTTAATCGATTTATGATTCATGGAATTGTGCGTTGTAAATCATAAAGTAAAAAACAAATAATGGCAATTCAACTAGAAAAAAGTTTGGGCAGTTATGATACGGAAGATTCTAGAACAAAGGATAAGCACTTGTAGTTTGAGATTTGTGCATTATGCTTAAGTTCAACCATGGAGTCTTCTAGATTGTACATGTGGCAAAATCAGGTGGGGCCCTGGAAGATGGTGCGAGGGGCCAAGTGGAGGGAGACTATGAAGGAGTGCACAAGTGCGAGATCCGTATTTAAAGAGAGGGGGCGAGAACGTGCGCTGTTGCGCGCAGTGGCGGAGCCATGAAAAACAAATGAGCTAGGGGGCAAGCATTGCTAATCCTTTACGAGGAGGGCCAATTCATCAACTTAAACCATTTTACCATCAATTGATCTACTGATCACATTCAAATTAGCCTCAATAATTAGTGATGTTAGGGGGGCAGGGCCCTTGCTGCCCCTGTCTTCGCCACTGTGGGCGCGTCTGAGAGATGAAGCGGAAAGCATGGAAGATGAGAGGTGGACATTGGATATATAATTAATGTGGTTGTATTAGCTATGTTATCCTATATAGAGAGGTATAGATTGATCGATGTGTACGTGGGAAATAGGGTGAGACCTCACTAGATATATAGATCGATCGGTTTCTGTGGAAAACTGGGAAAGACCTAGCTATATATACACACACATAGAGGAACATCGATCATTGCGCATGCACGTGAGAGATAAAGAATGCCTGATATGATGAAGAGGGGGACGTGTGTGCATGCATGGGAGACCGACCTGAAGAAAAAGATTGCATGTGTGCGATGGATAATGCCGAGTTGTAGTGTGTGTGCATGCATGCATGAGAGAAAGTTAGTGGTACAATTACAAAGAGAAGACGATTGTGTGGGTGTAAAAGACTAGGTGAGGTCATAATCAATGTAAAGTTGAATTCAAATATTTGAATAAGAGATCATGATGTTTGAAACCCATGCATGCATGAATATAACTGAGATTTGCGTGGTGTGGTTTGGAAACGAGCATGCTATATCAGTTGCTATATTGTATACACATTGAACAAGGTCAGACTGATTTGAATTTGAGATACCGGGGGCAGACATCATTTGGCCACATTGCATCCATGCATGGTGTAGTGCCCAAGATGCGATTCTATCCCAATCACGTAATGAATTCATGATCGGGGCACAATCGCATTTCGAGTGCATAGCAAGGTGGATATCATTAAAACATACCATGTACTGAATAGATGATAATAGAAGGTAAAGGCTTACACTCGCCACAAGCTACAACATGAATACAATAGTTCATTACATAGCAATCAACATACAAAAGAGCAGGATCCGACTACGGATGAAATCAAACAAAAAAGAAGAACGGCATCCACCCTGCTAATCACAGGCTCCCCGACACAGAACCTATCCTTTGATCGAAGAAGAAGAAGAACTCCAAAAGCAATCAAGCAACGCTCTCACGTCAGATCATCGCATTACCTGTACCTGCAACTGTTGTTGTAGTAATCTATGAGTCATGAGGACTCACCAATCCCATTACCATGGGTATCAAGACTAGCAAAGCTTAATGGGTATGAAAGGGATAAGTGGTGAGGTTGTAGTAGCACTAAGCATTGTATGGTGGCTAACTTACGAGTAGAAGAATAAGATGAGAAACTATGCAACGGCCAAAAACTAGTAATGATCAAGAAGTGATCCTAAACTACTTACATTCAAACATAAGCCAACCGTGTTCTCTTCTCGAACGCACCCGAAAAGAGACAGTCACGGTTACGCATGCAATTGGTGTATTTTAATTGAGTTTAGTTCGAGTCCACTACAACCGGATATTATCAAATTCCCATCTGCCACATAACCGCAGGCACGGCTCTCGCAAGTTTAAACCCTGCAGGGGTGTCCCAACTTAGCCCATGACAAGCTCACGACCCGCGAATACAATCCTCCATCGCGGGACCCTCCGATCAGACTCGGAATCCTAGTGCACAAGACATTTCGACAATGGTAAAACAAAACTAGCAAGACAACCCAGTGCAGCAATACCCTGATAGGAGCCACGCGTATCTTGTTCTTAGGACAACACCGTCTATGAGTAGTGGGCAATAGCCAAAATACCATCGAGTTGCCCCGAGGAGGCACCGCCGACTGCTAGGTAGGTGGACTAACACTCATGAGGAGCACTGGCCCGGGGGGTTGATTAATAGATCTAGGTTGCTAGCCGGTACCTATGCAAGTTTTAGTTGTTATTAGGCAAATGGTAAAACCAATGTTGGGCCTTGCTGGAAGAGTTTTATTCAAAGCGAACTCTCAAGAGCGGCCCATAAACCCTCATCGTGTTAGGGATGCATCAATGAAGATAACACCGGTATGAAGGAAACTACGGCGGCAAGAGTGGAACAAAACACCAGGCAAAAGGTCGAGCCTTCCACCCTTTTACCAAGTATATAGATGCATTAATTAAATAAGAGATATTGTGATATCCCATGATATCCATGTCCCAACATGGAACAACCTGCAACTGCACCTACAACTAGCAATGCTATAGGAGGGGCTGAGCAAAGTGGTTACATAGCCAAAAAACAGTTTGCTAGGAAGGTGGAAAAATGTTAGGGGCTTATCATGGCATATTCGGAGGCCTGAGAAGCAAGTGGTAGGTAGCGCGACATAGCGATAACATCAAGACAACTAGCATAGCAAAGATAGTAGTGAGATCCAAGGTGAAGGTCATCTTGTCTGACATCCTGCTAGGAAGAAGAATGAGTCCATGAAGTAGACGAACCAATGTAGTCAAATGGGTCCTCACAATCGCAACATAACTGGAACTATCAAGGAGAAGCGCAACCGGAAAGAAGCAAACAACATGGTAAACAAACAAGCATAATCATGGCATGATGCACAATCGAATATGATGCATGTCCATTTTAATGAGGCGTCGCATGGTAATGGTGCAACAAACAATACTACGAGTTGCATATTGACAAAACACCACATTCAAATATTTAGTTCACTCTCGTTTATGCTACACATCAAAATTAAATGTTGGTTAGCATGGCAAGAGGTGGAGCATAAGTAAACTAACTATTAAGGCAAGTTTAAATGAGGCCGGAACAACAAACAACAATTCTGAAAAATCCTCATACGAAATTTTCAAATTCAGTACTGTTCTGCCCTAAACCATATTTTATAGTTGCTAAACATGCAAAGTAATGCCACCATGTTAATCTATGCATTTTTCTAACCCATTTACATATAAAGATTATTAATTTAGAGCTACGATTATTTAGTTATTAAATAAATCATTTTAGCATGGCATTAGAGAAAATTTAATCAAACAACATTTTAAACATTTTAAACATAGATGAAAGTGGCATATTATGAAACAGACTATAGGAAAAAAACATGAGTGGGGCCGAATCTGCTGGAACTAGGCTAGACGAGTGAGCGCTGGATCTGGGTCTGCTCACATAGTAGTCTTGGGTCATTCGGTGTAGAGGCCCGCAACAAGGAGGCAGGCCAAGGCGAAGCGGGCAGGGAGGCGTCGTCCTCTGCTCGAACGAAGCAGAGGTGCGGCATGGGGCTTGGGCACGGCTCTCTCTCTCGAGCAGCATAGGGGAAGAAGACACGGCGATATCGTCGGCTGCGGGACTTGCTGCGGCCAGTGAATCCAATCGAGGACGTGGGCGGAGGCGGGTGGAGAGCTAAGGCCATGGCAGCGGTGTCCTGGTTTAGAGAGAGAGAGAAAGAGATGTGAGAGGGAGCAGAAGGGAGAGATGGAGGGTAGGTGCGCCGTGACCTGGTGGTGCTTGCCGGAGCAGCGGCGGTGAGGAGGAGGACCTTGGGTGGCTGAAGGCGGCAGCGAGCGCGAGGCGATGCAGGGAGGAGCAGCAGCTCCAGGAACTTGATAGGGCGACAAATCCAACATGGGGACAGAGGATTGGGCGCTTCGGATCTAGCATGGGGAGGCGACCGGCGGCACGAGGTGGCCTCCGTTCAAGGCGGCGTGGGATTTGGTGAGGAACGACTGCAGAGACGTCTGGCGACGGGCGTTCATGGCGATGCTCCTGTTGCTGCAATTTAGAAAGAGAGAGAGATATGAAGCAAAGGGGAAGACGAAGGGGAAAACTACATTGAGGTGATCGAGCTCGAGGAGAGGTAGAGGAGGGCTCGGGCACTGGTTTTGATCCGCCCTGGATCGAAGCATGGGAGGAGGGAGGCGACCAGGAGGGTTGCTCGACGCGAGGGGCTTGAGGCCGTGGGGGTCCTGGTGACGCGGTTGTCGGAGACGGTGGAGGCGTTGGCCTGCTAGTAGAGCGAGATGGTCGGGGATGAACGAGCAGAGGAGGGGAAATGAGGAGGAGACCAGGAGAGGCACTGGTTGGGTGGAGAAGGATCGGGAGGGGTCCCGTGGTGGAAGAGGAGTGGGTAGTTGGCTGACGGCGGCGGGAGGGATGGTACATTGCTCCTAAAATTTAGGGTTAGGGGTCTATCTCTAGCAAGTTGGCTAGGTTTAGGGTCATTTGGTCCCTCCGATCGTAATCGGACGGTCCGAGCAAAATAGATTAGGAGAGTCCAACAACGAACCAAAGATATTTTGAAGATGTTCAGAGATGATTCGAACACAACAGTGATGACTAAGAGGGTCGGGTTCAGAAAGCATTTGGACATGCGCGAGGTTGCGAAGGGGAGTCCATGGCTGTGCAGAGAGATAAGGTGGTCAAACAAGAGAGAATCGAGAACCTGGTTGGTATCGGAACGATCAATGAAGGCAAGGGAGGGACGCAACAACTATGAACGGATGCAGGCTTTATGAAAACAATGATGGCAATGGAGTGCTGATGCAATGCAAATGATGACATGATAATGCAACAAACAAAATCACACGGCGATCACGAAATATATGGAAGGCATCTGGAGCATCATTCTCGGGTCGTTACAACTCTCCTCCACTTACAAGAGATCTTGTCCCGAGATCTAAGGATGGCACAGGAGAGAGGCGGAAAAGGAGGAGGTCAAACAAAGTTGCTTCTTGACAAAAGAGTGAAACCAAAGAACCTTGGTGATTGAACAACTTGAAAGAAAGAAGACAATTGATATGAACGAAGTTGAGAAAATCACGTTAGGAAGAGGAGCCAGGAATACAACGAGAACCAAGCGCTCAAGGGACAAGATAGATTTTGAAAGCACTCCGGTTAAAATGAGATGAGAAAGGAAGAATTTAGGCAACACTCCGGTTGAAAAGAGAGGCAAGACTTGATAAGATAAAAAGAACTTGGATAGAGGAGACAACACTCCTGTTGAACGGAAAAGCAAGGAAAAGAACATGGTCTTTACAAAATGAGATGATGGGTCGAAGAGAGCAACATCACAATGCCGCTGGAACAAATGTAAGAATGGAATCAAAAGAACGGAGAAGAAAACAACATGTTCTACCTCACTTGAATTTGAAAAGCATCCTGACAAGAGGGATTGAACAGAGTTGTTTGAAAAACAACAACGGTAAGAATAAGCTTGTTGTCGGATTATGGAAACAACTCAAAACTTAGAGGTGAATACATGCCACTACGGAAAACAATTGATTGCTCGAGAGTAACACGGAGATGAAAACTCTTTCACCGAGAAGAGAAGGAGAAACTTGGATCATTGATAAGCACCACAAATAGCAACATTCCCAATTGAAGGCTTTAGGTGAAATATAACCCAAGATAACTCCAATGAAGAAATGATGGGTTTAAATATCTCATTCTTGATAACTTGTGAATCATGAAACACGAAGGAAAATTGTCAAGAATGACATAACACCACCTCAAATGATAAGATAGAAAGAATGGCACTTCAGAATGCAAGATGAAGAATGCTTGAACTCCTCAAAACAAAACTTGCGTTGAGCACCATGTTTATTTTAGAGTATAGCTTGGTGGATCCCAACTTCAAGAGAAATCTTGATGAACAATTGCAGAATGAAAGGAATCCTTGGCGAACCACCATTTTGAGCCTTCATGAGAACTCCGATAATAAAAGAATGATCAAACAAATGGAAAGTTGAAAAGAACTATGGTAGAAGCCTTGCAATGATTTAGATGGAGCTTCATGACGATATAATGAGAAACTTGGAACTCCGGAAAGGAAAGATGAACAGCTTGGAACCGAGAATGTGATATCATGAACAAACTTCGGAATAAGGAATTAAATCACCTTGAGGAAAACAAGAATAAGATTTATTGTATGTTTATACCTCATAAACTTAAATTGATGACAAGCAATGGATTTGGCATACTACTTATTCTTCTCGAAAAGATTGAAGAAATATAGCGCGAACTTGGGAAGGTCTTCAACAAACCACCAGTAGGATATGGAAAGAACGAATGAATTGATATGAAAACAAAGGGAAGAGGAATCTTAAACGAACCACCGTAAAAATTGAAAATGAATGAAGAAAACAGAACGAATCACCAGGAAGAATTAGAAAATGAACGAAGATACTTGGGAAAATTTAGATACAAGAGAATGAAGAGATCACGAGCTAACTAGAGAATACTTGAGCGATGCACCGGTAAGATTTGGAGAATGAGAACTGAAAGCTGAGAATGAATAATTTTGAGATGATGGGCTCCAGAGAATCAAACTGAAAAGACTCCTGAATTGCCCTGTATGGGTATGAAAAGAATTCTCCGATTGGAAATGATTTGAGAGGATGGAATGAAGCTAGAACCATGAATCTTCAAGAGAATGGACCAGGATTTAGGAAAAATTCTTTGTAGGTCTTCAAATATTGAGAATGATGATGAGAACCACAATGACAATTGGTGAGACACTCCGGAGCAATGAAGAATAGAAATGTTGAACCAATGGTGAAAATGTTTTCAAATCGATCTTGGAGAAGGAATATGACTGATGATAATTCATTCTTACGTCAAACTTTGAAAAAGAATTTGAGAATAACTCCAGAAAATTTAGAAGAGTCGGGTAAGATCCTGAAAAAGTGGGTTAGGGCCCACTCAAAAGAAAACACCGTTGAACGATTTTTAAAGAGAGATTACACCGGTTGAATTAAATGGCTTGAATGAGGTAACAACCTCGAAATAGCTTAAACTGATGTAGAGTGGAAACACGAATCTTCAGAGATATCTTCAGCACTCGGAAACAAATGAATAGCAAGAGGTGAATGATTGAGAGGTGCACCGGCATGAAAAAACATTTAAAACGAGGAAAGGGATATGATCAACGCCGAAAGCTTGCATTGAATCCACCGGAGAGAGAAATGAGAATGATGAATGTTGAACTTGAAGCTCGTGAGAATCTCCATGAGAAATCACCGGTTAAGAACATTGAAGGAAAAGAATGAAGAGTCTTCGCATGAATAAAATTGATACTTGATTAAGAAATGTGAGTCCTTGAAGAAAAGGGTGGGTGGGTGGGAAAAGAAGAAGACAATTTGGGACGGGTGAAATGGACAACATTGGGAAAACTGAGAAGTGATTTTGCAAATGGGGAAAATGATAGGATCATCTTGACGAGAAGCGAACCAGATGGAAAAGAATTGACATGACAATCTCGATAAGCAAGAAGGATTAGCATCCACATAGAAATATGAGAACACCACTTATGGAAGGTATGGAATCAACACTTGACTTTGAAACAACTCGAATACCACAACTCAAAACAAAACAAAGGATTTGGCTTGCAAAAGTAGCCGAAAAATACATAACCCATCATGCATTTGTTGGAAGGATAAACCTAGGTAACTACTTGAATTCCCACCTATGAACTCCCAAAACTTTCTGGTTATGCAATCTGGTGTTGGGGATACAGGGAGGCACAAATATCTCACACAACTAACAAGCCCTACACTCCAACTACGTCCATCCTTCAACACATAACCAAGAAACCTTTGGAAATTGTGTACCTCAGACCTTCGGAAACATCCGATATACTAGTTGTGGCAATAAATCTGGTCGCTCTCCCTAGTACTGGGTGTTGTCAAACTACTCTCACCACAAAGAGTGTAGAAGCGTTTTTTATGTCGGCGACCTCTAGTATTCCCGAACTGAAATGATAAGCACTATAAAAAAACACCTTGGAGCTCCACTCCCTGGGACACTGCCACAACCCCTAAATGTCAGGAGGCACCAAGACAGAATTCCCATCGTAATGATATCGGAACGATCCAACAATACCTGCGTGATCCTAAAAAAATTGAGTGAAAAAGAGGAGAATGAAGTCAAAAATCTACGTCAGGAGTCCTGAGCAAAGCGACGAAGGGGATAAGGAGTAAAAAGAATTCCTACTCTCCGATATAACTAAGACGCAAAACAGTTTTTTTGCTTCTAGACTAAACAACGATAGCTGTTCGATCAATTAAGGGGCACTACTAGGGAAAAGCCTAGCAGTAGCGCTGGTTTTTGGCCTATCAGTAGCGCAAGTAAGCGCGCTACTGGTAAGGCGCTACAGCTAATGCTTAGCACTAGTGCCTACTAGCACTCGCTACTGCTATATCTACTTAGTAGTAGCGCTTTCCAAGCCAATCGCTACTGCTAATTACTAGTAGCGCTTTCGAAAACAACTGCTACTACTATTATTCCCTATTCCATTTATTTTGAATTTTAGGTCGTATTCATATACCTGTATACAAATTTTCATACAGTAGCAATTTAGAGATTGTTTTTACATCATAATGAGTTATTAAATCACTAGGTGAAAGAACCTTGGATTAGTTTCAAGTGCATGGATCCAAAGTAACCAATGGTCACTCTGGATCCATCCATTTGAAACTAATCGGCGGTTCTTTCACCCAAAGACATAATAACTTATCATCATCATCATAATATCATTAACAACTTATCACCATAATATATCATTGTCACATAACTCCTCATAATCATCATTTTCGTCCATCATGGGACATCATATAACAACTTCGTCACTACTTATAATAACAACTCCTCATCATCATCATCATAGTACTCATAATCACTACTCCTACTCAGCATCACCATCAAGTCTAAGACATTATAGTCATATATAATCAACACTAACTAACTGTTCTTAATACTTAGGACCTACTCCTCTCTCCTAGCTAAAATAACATAAAACAGATAAACCGGTCCTTCACCATAATGGAGAATGGACATAAACCTATCTCCAACTTGTGGCTTGCGCACATTCATTTTGTCTCCAATTATTTGCGTGTGCGTATTCATCACTTTGTTCAATTCTTTGATTTTGAGCCTTCCATCATTTGAAGAAATCGAGTATGCAGTATGGTAAGCCTCCGAAGGAGTTGGTCCTAAGCTAACCATATGCATATCACCTTCGGTAAATAACATGTCAGGCACAACCTGCTTCGGGAGCCTCTGTTCAAAAACAAAATAGTAACATATATAGTTAGCAATGTAGTTTACTTAATAATAATGTATGCAATGAAGTTACAATCATTAACAAAATCTTACCAAGTTTTTGGCAATGAAGTTATCATCAAGCAATTTATGGACTAGTGGCACGTATCTAGTATAATTTCGGCTGATAGAGTGACTGGTATTGAAGGCCTCAACATCTTCTATGAATGAGACAAGATAACATTTCTGCTCACAATTAAGCTTGGAGTCATAGCTGTAGTATGTGATGTCTACTACCTTCCGAGTATTTCTTGAAGATAAAAAATAAGCTGAAAATTATAAATAAATAAGTTTAGTATGGACGAACACCAAATATTTCTAAATTAACAACATAAATTACTGAACTTAACAAATTAGTTTGACAAACTCACATCTAGGCAAAACTGGAGGCATATCCACATCCACCCAAATGTCGATATTATCATCATCATCATAATCTTTGGGACGAATATCAAATCTTGTTTGCATTCCCACCTCAAATCCATATGCCTTGCAGGGAGCTTCCCAATTAGAGCAACCGAAATGGGAGCGATCGACCGCATTGTAGAACTTAACCAGAAACTCATAACCATGTTTAGTTCTTAAGTGGGCCCTCCTCGTCTCCACATTCTCAAAGTCATCTAAACCAAAACCAAGCTACTCCAATACATATGGTCTAGCATGGCGCGGGATGTACTAATCGAATTGCAAAAAATCCATAAATTACACGTTGAACAAAAGAAGCACAAGTGATGATATTAATTATGATGAAATGATTGTCGTTGCGTACCGTACAAACATCAAAGGTCTCTTCCAGCTTCACGGTGAAAACCTATCATTTTGCAGGTGAGGAAACCTATCACACACACCCCGGTCATCGTAGTAGTACCCGCACTCCGGGATCCCATCGTCATCAGACATCTCCTGTGTTCAAAATTCAAAGATTATAACTCGACGGAAAAACTTAAAAAATTTGGCATGACCTTTGCTAAAAAAGGACATATCGAGCGCCTGAAATTTGCCGGAACAGAAATTAATCAACACTCCGGCAAAACATAGACCACTTATCGATGGTCATTGCATTTGAATGGTTCAAAATATGAAAAAAAAAACATTTGAAAATATCTTATATATAATCCTAACACTAAAAAAACTAGTTTTATTAACTACGTCCTAAATAAACTAGTTTTATTAACTACTTACTAAATAAACTAGTTCTATTAAGCAGTTACTATAAATAAAGTAGGTCTATTAAGCACTCACTAAATAAACTAGTTCTGTTAAGCACTTAAAATAAATAAACTAGTTATATTAATCACTTACTAAATAAACTATTTCTATTAAACACTTGCTAAAAATTCTACTACCCTATTTCTACCCTAAATTTTCTTACTTCTATTTTATTCAAAACACCTAAAATAGTCAAAAAAACATATTCTATTAAAAAACCTACAGTCTATGATGTCTACATTCTAAAATCTACATTTAAATTACCTACTATTTGCAAGAACAGAGACAAGGGAGGGAGAGAGGAGAGAGGAGGGGGAGGGGGCGGCCGGAGGAGGAGGGGGAGGGGCCGACCGGAGGAGGAGGGAGGAGCGGTGGGAGGATGGCTGCCGGTGGAGGAGGGAGGAGGGGGCGGCCGCAAGCGGAGGGAGGAGGGCACGGTGGGAGGAGGATGGAAGAGGACGTGGTGGGAGGAGGAGGGACAGAAGGAGGGAGTACCTCGGTGGCGGACGGACGACGGCAGCGACGAATGACAACGGTTATCGGCGCGGGCGAGAGTGACTGAGAGGGAGAGTGAGTGAGAAAGAGGGTCAGCGGCGTGGGGATAAGGTAGGGTTAGTAGTAGGGCGGGTACGAAAAAGCGCTACAGCTAAGGAGAATAGCAGTAGCGCTGGGCGGAGATGAGCGCTACTGCTAAGTTGGACTAGCAGTAGCGCTTTACAATTAAAAGCGCTACTGCTAAGTGTAAGCACGCAAAAATACATTGTTTATCAATGCAAAAATATGTTGGCCATCAATGATCTTTTTGTGTACAATCTGAATTGTCAATATGAGTCCTCTCTGGTAGGAACCGGAGAAGGCTCATATTGCAGCCACAAATTCTACACATAGAGTTCAGTGAAGACCAAGTGGTTGTGATAGTTTGAGAAGTAACATATTTAAGGTGGTAAACATCCTGTTCATGGAGCGAGGTGGGACTAAACTTGTGGGCTGAACTTAGAAGTAGTGAGTTTTATAGATGTGCGCTTCTGCTAACATCTATAGCAGTAGCACGGTACGGTGGAGTTCGCTATTGCTATAACTAGCTGGATGGCGAGGTCATGGCAATTAGAGCAGTAGCGCGGTTTAGAGATGACGCGCTACTGCTATTTTTCTTTCAGCAGCGCATTTTTCTGGCACGCGCTGCTGCTAAATAGCAGTAGCATCGTATTTTGAAGAGCGCTGCTGGTAATATTCTGTGTATAATGTTTTCCCTAGTAGTGGGGCTCCTAAGGTCGGTAAGGCTCTGATTCCAACTTGTAGCTCCCAAGATGCGATTCTATCCCAATCACGTGATGAATTCATGATTGGGGCACAATCGCATTTCGAGCGCATAGCAAGATGGATATCATTACAACACACCACGTACTTAATAGATGAGAATACAAGGTAAAGGCTTACACTCTCCACAAGCTACAACATGAATACAACAATTCATCAATACATAGCAATCAACATACAGAAGAGCAGGATCCGACTACGGGTGAAATCAAACAAAAAAGAAGAACGACATCCACCCTGCTAATCCCAGGCTTCCTGATCCAGAACCTATCCCTTGATTGAAGAAGAAGAAGAAGAAGAACTCCAAAAGCAATCAAGCATCGCTCTCACATCAGATTATCGCATTACCTGTACCTGCAACTGTTGTTGTAGTAATCTGTGAGCCACGAGGACTCAGCAATCCCATTACCATGGGTATTAAGACTAGCAAAGCTTAATGGGTATGAAATGGATAAGTGGTTAGGTTGCAGCAGCACTAAGCATTGTATGGTGGCTAACTTACTAGAACAAGAATAAGATGAGAAACTACGCAATGGTCGCAAACTAGTATTGATCAAGAAGTGATCCTGAAGTACTTACGTTCAAACATAACCCAACTGTGTTCTCTTCTCGATCGCACCCGAAAAGAAGCAATCACGGTTACGCACACGGTTGGTGTATTTAGTTGAGTTTAGTTCGAGTCCACTACAACCGGATATTAACAAATTCCCATCTACCACATAACCGCAGGCACGGCTCTCGAAAGTATAAACCCTGCAGGGGTGTCCCATCTTAGCCCGTGACAAGCTCACGATCCGCGGAGACAATCCTCCATCACGGGACCCTACGATCAGACTCGGAATCCCAATGCACAAGATATTTCGACAATGGTAAAAAAAACCGGCAAGACAACCCAGTGCGGTAACCCATCGCGGCGCCCTTGACCTCACAATCACAACGTAACTAGAACTATCAAGGAGAAGCGCAACCGAAAAGAAGCAAACAACGTGGTAAACAAACAAGCATAATCATGGCATGATGCACAATTAAACATGATGCGTGTCCATTTTAATGAGGCATGGCATGGCAAAGGTGCAACAAACAATACTACAAGTTAAGCTCAGCTCAATATGCAACGAGTTGCATATTGACGAAACACCACATTCAAATATTTAGTTCACTCTCGTTTATGCTACACATCAAAATTAAATGTTGGTTAGCATGGCAAGAGGTGAAGTATAAGTAAACTAACTATTTAGGCAAGTTTAAATGAGGCCGGAACAACAAACAACAATTCCGGGAAATCCTCATATGCAATTTTGAAATTCGGTACTATTCTGCCCTAAACCATATTATAGAGTTGTTAAACATGCAAAGTAATGCCACCATGTTAGTCTATGCATTTTTTACCCCATTTACATATAAAGATTATGAAATTCGGAGCTACAGTTATTTACTTATTAAATAAATCATTTCAAACATAGCTGAAAGTGGCATATTATGAAACTAGATAAAATTCTAAGCATTTTTCATATTTAAATTATTTACATATGATGCACGGATAGTGAGATATTAAATGTATGATTAACAAGGGTTTTTCTGCAAAACAGACGTTCTCTGGATAAATAGCTAAAATCATCCAGAGAAAATAACATGAGTCAGGCCAAATCTGCTGGAACTGGGCTGGACTAGTGAGCGTTGGATCTAGGTCTGCTCACCTAGTGGCCTTGGGCCGTCCGGTGTAGAGGCCCGCAACGAGGAGGCAGGCCAAGGCGAAGCGGATAGGGAGGCGTCGTCCTCTGCTCGAACGAAGCAGATGTGCGGCATGGGGCTTGGGCGAGGCTCTCTCTCGAGCAGCACAGGGGAAGAAGACGCGGTGACGTCAGCGGCTGCGGGACTTGGTGCGGCTGGCAGATCCAGTCAAGGACGTGGGCGGAGGCAGGCGGAGAGCTGAGGCCATGGTGGCGGCACTGGCACGCCCGCCGCTGCTGCCATGGATCCCGCAGAACCAGGCCGCGGCCCCACACCATCTCATGGACCGCGCCCACGCCACCACTTCTCCGCCTCGCCCGGAGCTCCAAGTCCGCCGGCCACCGCTGCCGCTGCCGACCGCCGCCAAGCACCATCCCGCTCCTCTGCCTCCCTGCTTCGTCCGCCATGACATCCGGCCATCGCGCCGCCATGCTGCAGCACCACTGGCCTCGACCTCCCCGTCTTCCCGGCCTCCTCCGCGTCCACTGGCTGCCTCTCTCTGCATTGAATAGCAGCAGCTCAGCATCTCGGCACCCCTGCACCCTAAGTCTGTCGCCACCTCGCCGGAGAACATCGTCCTCGCCAGGATCCTCATCGTCAGCCCCAAGCCCCGCCGCTACTGCCTCCACTTCGCCTGACTCACGCCCCTGCTTCGCCTCCAACAACAGCAGCAGCTTGCTAGTTTGTACCCGTGGACTCGAATTCAGTCAAACGATAGGTCCACGGGTCGGGGCCGCCTCCCCTTCCCTTCGCCAGATCTGGCCTCATGTTCACGTTGACCGGAAGACCGCTAGAGACCTCTTCGTCTCCTGTACACGTTGTTGGTCAACAGATTGTTGAACGCCAAGCACCAAGACTACAGCCGATGCCCCGACGACACCGAATATGGCTACACGATGATGCGTCAAGTACCTCCACCATGTCTCCGGAATCGCGAAGGAACGCCAAGTACCTTGAACCGTGTACAACTACCGTCACCAAAGGCCATCAAGTGAATGTCTACCCACGTCGTGTATTTGACCAAGTTCGATGACGACCTCTGAAGAACTCGGATTCGCCAAGTTTCACTACCGTCGTCATGGATCTGACAAGTTCGCGAGTACGACTATTTCCCATGACGACCTTGTAACACTATCGTCGCAAGAAACCAGACTGGTAGTCCGAACACCTAAAGTACCACGACTACCCTCGAGGACATTGGTTCCATCAAGTTCGACTACAACATGTGTACGACTACCGCCGCCGTGATTTTCGACAAGACGTCGTGAGCCTCTACTTCCACTACCGCCCCGATGATCGTCGATGAGCGATAGAACGACTACTTCGACTACCGTCGCGAGAACAACTACTTCAACTACGGCCCGTGAATGACTACATCCCTTGACGAACTCGATACGCTTTGAAAACGCATGCTTCGAAGGTATAACCCCGAGACGACGCCCGTGAACGAATGAATGCATGTTGTATGAGATGCACCCTTGTTCGCCTCGAGTCCGAACTGTCGGTGCATGTTGCCCCTCTTTTGCTTTGTTACCGACATGTGGGAACCCGGTATCCGGGAGTACCCCAACATCCTTGCATGACACGCTCCCATCACTTTTCCTTTTGCACCGGCATCTCAATCGAGTTTTTGGAACCGGAACGTTGCCGTGGCACACCTTTCGTTTCCGCCACGATGACTAATGCTCCATCATGCTCATATCAACATTTTCATAAAAATTGCATAAACATGAACATGTCATCCGTATCATGATAATAACATTTAAAATGTTTTAAATTGTTGTTTGCATTAAATTGCTAAATGCATATGGGGATTTACCGAATTTTTTGTTCGTCATATCCGGCCCCATTTAAATTGTTTAGATAGTATCGTTTTGTTATGCTTCACCTCTTGCCATACTAACCAACATTTAATATTGTTGAGTACCTAAACGAGAGAGAACTAAATAAGTCATGTGGTGCTTTCTTCAATATGCAACTCCATTGCATATTGATCTCCACTTAATTTGTAGTGTTGTTTGTTGCACTTTACCATGTCATGCTTCATTAACCCGGACATGCATCATACTTGGTTGTGCATCATGCCATGTTTATGTGATGGTTGTTTACTATGTTGTTTGCACCTTTCCGATGTTACTTCTTCGGGTTAGTTCCGTTAACATCGCGTTTGTGAGGATCCGTTCGACTACATCCATTTGTCTTCATCATGGACTCGTTCTTCTTCCTTGCAGGATCTCAGGCAAGATGACCATACCCTCGACATCACTTCTATCTTTGCTTGCTAGTTGCTCGCTCTTTTGCTATGCCGCGATACCTACCACTTGCTTTATCATGCCTCCCATATTGCCATGTCAAGCCTCTAACCCACCTTTCCTAGCAAACCGTTGTTTGGCTATGTTACCGCTTTTGCTCAGCCCCTCTTATAGCGTTGCTAGTTGTAGGTGAAGATTAAGTTTGTTCCCTGTTGCAACATGGATATGTTGGGATATCACAATATCTCTTATTTAATTAATGCATCTATATACTTGGTAAAGGGTGGAAGGCTCGGCCTTATGCCTGGTGTTTTGTTCCACTCTTGCCGCCCTAGTTTTCCGTCATACCGGTGTTATGTTCCTTGATTTTGCGTTCCTTACGCGGTTGGGTGTTATGGGAACCCCTTGATAGTTTGCTTTGAATAAAACTCCTCCAGCAAGGCCCAACCTTGGTTTTACATTTTCCTCACCTAGCCTTTTTCCCTTGGGTTTCCGGAGCCCGAGGGTCATCTTTATTTTAACCCCCCGGGCCAGTGCTTCTCTAAGTGTTGTTCCAAACTGGGCGATGTCCGGCGCCCCGTGGGCAACCAGGGTCTATGCCAACCCGACGTCTTGCCCATCCGGTGTGCCCTGAGAACGAGATATGTGCATCTCCTATCGGGATTTGTCGGCACATTCGGGTGGCTTTGCTGGTCTTGTTTTACCATTGTCGAAATGTCTTGTAACCAGGATTCCGAGTCTGATCGGGTCTTCCTAGAAGAAGGAATACCCTTCGTTGACCGTGAGAGCTTGTGATGGGCTAAGATGGGACACCCCTGCAGGGTTTGAACTTTTGAAAGCCGTGCCCTTGCAGGTAATTTGTTAATGTCTGGTTGTAGAGAACTTGACACTTAACTTAATTAAAATGCATCAATCGTGCGTGTAGCCGTGATGGTCTCTTCTCGGCTGAGTCCGGGAAGTGAACACGGTTCTTGTGTTATGTTTGTGCGTAAGTAGTTTCAGGATCACTTCTTGATCACTTCTAGTTCACGACTGTTCCTTTGCTTCTCTTCTCGCTCTTATTTGCGTATGTTAGCCACCATATATGCTTAGAGGTTGCTGCAGCTCCACCTCACTACCTTTTCCTACCCATAAGCTTAAATAGTCTGGATCGCGAGGGTGTGAGATTGCTGAGTCCCCGTGACTCACAGATTACTTCCAAACCAGATGCAGGTGCCGATGACACCAGTGCAGGGGACGTGACCAAGCTCAAGTGGGAGATTGATGAAGATCGTGTTCATTGTGTCTTTTCCAGACGATCAGTAGTGGAGCCCAGTTGGGGCGATCGGGGATCTTTTGCATTAGGGGTTGTCTTTCTTTATTTGGTTTCGTAGTCGGACCTTGATTGTATCTGGATGATGTAATGTTATATTTATGTATTGTGTGAAGTGGCGACTGTAAGCCAACTCTGTATCCCTTTCTTATTCAGTACATGGGATGTGTAAAGATTACCCCTCTTGCGACATGCCTACCATGCAGTTATGCCTCTAAGTCGTGCTCCGACACGTGGGAGAGATAGCCGCATAGTGGGTGCTACAAGTCCTGGTTCAGAGAGAGGGAGAGAGAGATGTGAGAGGGAGTAGAAGGGAGTGATGGATAGCAGGGGCACCGCGACCTAGTGGTGCTCACTGGAGCAACAGTGGCGAGGAGGAGGACCTCGGGTGGCTGAAGGCGGTAGCGAGCGGGGGCGATGCATGGAGCAGCAGCAGCTCCCGGAACATGACAAGGCGACGGAGCCAACATGGAGACAGAGGACTGGGCGCTTCGGATCTGGCATGGGGAGGTAGCTGGCGGCACGAGGTGGCCTCCGTTCAAGGCGACGTGGGATTTGGCGAGGATCGGCGATGGAGACGTCCGGCGACGGGCGTTCATGGCGATGCTCCTATTGCTTCGATTTAGAAAGAGAGAGAGAGGTGAGGCGAAGGGGAAGACGAAGCGGAAAACTATGTTGAGGCGACCGAGCTCGAGGAGAGGTAGAAGAGGGATCGGGTACTGGTTCTGATCCGCCCTGGATCGAAGCATTGGAGGAGGGAGGCGACCAGGAGGGTTGCTCAACGCGAAGGGCTTGAGGTTGCAGGGGTCCTGGTGACGCGGTTGCCAATGACGGTGGAGGTGTTGGCCTGCTAGTGGAGCGAGATGCTCGGGGACGAATGAGTAGAGGAGGGGAAAACGAGGAGGAGACCAGGAGAGGCACTGGTTCGGTGGAGTAGGATCGGGAGGGATCCCGAGGTAGAAGAGGAGTGGGTATTTGGTTGGTGGCGGCGACGGGAGGGATGAGACATTGCTCCTAAAATTTAGGGTTAGGGGTCTATTTATAGAAAGTTGGCTAGGTTTAGGGTCATTTAGTCCCTCCGATCGTAATCGGACGGTCAGTGCTAAATAGGTTAGGAGAGTCCAACAACGAACCAAAGATATTTTAAAGATGTTCAGAGATGATTCGAACCCAACGGTGATGACTGAGCGGGTCGGGTTCGGGAAGCATTCGGACATGTGCGTGGTTGTGAAGGAGAGTCCATGGGTGTGCAGAGAGATAAGGTGGTCAAATAAGAGGGAATCAAGAACCCGGTTAGTCTGTGAACGATCAACGAAGACAAGGGAGGGACGCAGCAACTATGAACGGATGCAGGCTTTATGAAAACAATGATGGCAACGGAGTGCCGATGCAATGCAAATGATGACATGATAATGCAAGAAACAAAATAAATCACACAACGATCACGAAATATATTGAAGGCATCTGGAGCGTCGGTCTCAGGTCGTTACACGTTGACACACTATTCTAATTGGAGATGATGGGTGGCTTTCGCATCACATATCTATATATATACCCCTATATATTATACATTATATTTTTTATATAGTGTGCGAATAACTTTAACATTGAAGATGGCTCATACCCTGATGGCTCAATGCACCCCCGCCCACCACCTAAACCCTAGATCCACCCACCGTCGGCAATCTCCATTTCCCTCCGTGGGTTTTGGTTTTTGGATCCGGCCATCATCTCCGGCGTCTCCACCTCTCTCTTTTGGTTGTCATCTCCATGGCTATCCACGTGGCCATCTCCCTGGGTTTGGATTTTTTTTCCCCATGGGATTGACATGGCAAAAGCGATCTGGCATTCCCTTCATCGAAGGGTGCACCCCTCGGACAGATCTGGCCACTTTATCATGGTGGTGTCTTTTGCACGCCACAACTTTCGTGTAGATGAGGCGAATGTGGCTCTGGCACTGGAATCTATGATTGGTGGATATTGTTCTTCTCTTAAGGTGTCTTGTCTACGTGACCAAGTTTTTGCCTTTCATGTTTCATGCAAAGAAGTGGGGTTTTCCATCTTGCATTAGTGCTCTTTTGTTTGCCCTCAATTCAAATGCTATTTTCATCTATGGGGACATGGAGGCCCTGATTGGGAGAAAGAGTTTCGTGCTTGGCAAGTTGAATGCCAAAAAGAATGGACCCTAGTTAGTTCATCTAAGCGTCGTGCATGCCTAGGCCTTGAGGCCATGAAACATGCACCTGCTAAATCAACCTTGCGTTCATCTACCCATGCTGCTAAGAAATCCCTGTGTTTTGCTACCTTTTTGAATTATGATGCTAAGGGTAATCGTTATCCGGCGACTGCCAAGGAAATCAATATTGTTACTTTAGATGCTGGTTATTCAGTTGATCCTCAGGAGTGTGCTGGTCTCAATCGGGTTGATTTAATCTCGCCGCCGGTGCCCCCTTCGGCGACCTCGCCGTTGAGGGTTTTGCAATCTTTGGATGTCATGTTGGGATCGATATCTCCCCGTGATCTTCTCCCGGAGTTCTCGGGATCGGGTACGTCAGCTGGTTTGCTTTTCTCCCATGCAAGTCATGTTGGGCCTGGGTTGACCTCCCAGCCCACACCGTTGGGATCAACCCAAAACCCATTGGAGCTATCAAATGATGATTCTGATCAGGCAAACGATTTTAATTTGCATGCTACACCTGAGTTGCCTCAACCTTCTGTCCTGTCGGAGGATACTTCTCCTAAATCACCAATTGAGTTAGTCCGTGACTTATAAGGTCTTGATCGTGTTGTGGAGGAAATTGTTGTCAGCTTTTGGGATTGTTCAAAGTACCTTGGCATGGGGCATAGTTTGGTAGGTTGCACTAATAAGGTGAGATGCCGTAAATGTTTCCGGTCCAGTCACGTTAAAAAGGACTGCACTCGGTCTCCTCCTAATATTAAACTCTGGGTTCCCAAAACCAGAGCACCCAACATCCTCCTTTGCAAATCTGACAGATCCCCACAAAAACCTCAAGCTTCCTCCGCTTCCCCACCAAAACCACCATCGCCATCGCCACCGAGTAGCACACCACACCTAGTTTCATCGCTGCCTCCTCCCATGGCAGTGTATGAGCTTGATCCTCGCCGCTTCCTCCCGGTGGACCACGACATCGTCGGCGGTGGGCCTTTCCGTGTCCCGAGGACGTTCTACACGCCGGACCAAGATCCTACCCGGTGCCATGAATCCTTCATGGTTGGCATTGTCGAACCTCCACCGCCACCTGAAGATGTTGCTGTTCGTCGGCAGCAGGTCCACGCCTTCATCACCAATCAGCTCGAGCTGCCGGTACGATCTGCACAGACTTTGTTTCAGGCAATACGTCTTTATGAGATGCAAGATCCTGTTATCCGTGCCACTTTAGTTGCTCATCCACCTTGGCCGCTCGGATTAGACCGGCATGGCAATGAGTTATTTGTCAGATTTATTAAGCATGATGATGGTGAGGGTTACCGTGCACTGCAAGGGCATAGAACAGGCTGGTTGATGTTCGTTGGGGTTCCACTAGATTATCGCAATGAGGTCAATTTAGCTGTAGTTGTGGGTACTTTTGATCAGTTTCATTATTGGAATCACCTAGATGACAGGCTTCTGCGATCTCTAGTTTATGCTTCCTTCCCTGACAATCAACTTGTCGCGTGCGATGTGGTTGTTCGTCAGTTTGCAAACGTTGGAGGCATAGTGGTTTCTTGGACTGCATCTATTTCTATCTTGACTGCTGACTATGCTGAGCAACTTCCCCCCGATGAGGATGTCATGCCTTTTGGTGGCAACCCACATCCAATGCCAGGTGAGCTCCAGCCGCTTGAAAATTTCTAGGCTCTGCCACCATATCCTGCTCTTGGATGGAATGATGTTCCTCAACCAACTGCTCCAGAGGAACCACACCAGCCTAATCCACAAGATTTACATGGCTAGGGACATGACAACAATTTAGATGATGTTCAGCAAGTGCAACTACAGGTCCAAGAAGCCAATTCTATGGTTTTAAACCCTTCTATGTGTTCTAATGAGTCTAGGGATGCTTTTAGCCCAGTTGAGCCTGTTGATCTAGAACATGGGCCTAACAATGCTGTGGTTGAAGGCCCAATGTTCGTTTAGGAAAATCCCATGGATGGTGGCCCACATGAGCATGTTACAGAGGAGTTTCTGGCCCAACCTAAGCAGCACATGGCTATGGAGGAACCTCACAATGTGCAGGAGGTGATCATGCCTGCTGATGAGTAGGACCAAGTTCAGAACAATCTTGCAATTGTTCCATATAACCCAATTGTGTTTCAGGCACCTCCTTTGCAAGTCGGTCTTGTGAGAATTGTAATGGGCCCAGCTTTACCAGCTGACTTTATTTGGAGAAGGTGTTTTGAGTCTCTCATGCCTACTTTTCTAACTGCTCAGATCCCTAAGGCCATGCCTCCACCTGGCATGCTTAATATGCATAAAAGATCTTGGGTTGTGGCTTTTGATCCACCAACATTTTTCTGCCTTCCAGTTTCCAACTGGTCAGAGTCCTCTCAGCACACTGCCAGGAGATTGTTTCTGGAGGACAACAACATCCAATGTTCAGTACCAGAGACAGATGCCAGCGCCTCTATCTCTGAAGATGTTACTCAGGCTACTCAAGCTTCAGATAGCATGAACTACACTTTTTCTGCCACAGCCAAGCAAGCCAGAAAATCACGTGCGAGAAAGCCCAAGTCTTCTGTAGTCCAGGCAGCTTTAGACTTTTCTGACAGAAGGATGACTAGGAGTGCAGCAAAATCCCAAGGTTTCAAACCCACATCTCCCTTGTATCCTAAGCCTAGGCCCCTCAGGTAGCCTAGAGCCAAGAAGCTCAAAGCTAGCAGTCAGGCATCCACTCCAAGCAGTCAGGCTCAACCAGAGAAAGCAAGCACTCAGGAGAAGGTTCCTCCTCCAACTTCAATTGCTATGCCCGGTTGATTGGAGCAGCTCTTGGTGTCCCTTCTAATAATATGACTGTGGAGAATCTTATGGCTTCTTTAGATGCTGCCTCCAAGCCTACAGTTCCTCATGATGATTAAATCTTTTTATTGTTCTACAGGGAGGCATGTCCCTTGTCATGCCAGTTATCTAAACCTTGTTTCTCTTTTGTCTGCTACCTGCACTTTGTCCTGGGATGATGGTTTAATCTTTAGGCTTTTGTTTCACTGTTATGCAGTGAACTATTATATCTACCTCCTTTTTATTGTTTCCTCATGAATTCACACCAAACTAGAGGTTGGAAAGTGCTCCGTTGGAATGTGAGAGGCCTTAAATCTGAGGACATGCAAAGAAGTGCTAGAGCCAAAATTGAGGAAAGTCAGTGCTCTATTATTTGCTTACAAGAAATGAAACATGATTTTTTTTTATCAGCGTGCAATTAGAAAGTTTTGCACTAGAAGATTTGACAATTTTGTCTATTCACCTTCTGTTGGAGCTTCTGGTGGCATCCGTGTGTTGTGGTGCTCCAATGTGTTCACTGGCACTTTAGTGGATATTAAACCATTTTGAATTATAGTTTCCTTCACATCTGTGCACAATGCAAATCAATGGACCCAGGTAAATGTTTATGAGCCTTGTCAAGGGCAACCTCGAGATGATTTTGTTCAATGGTTTTACAATTTGGAAATTCTAATGGATGATAATTCGCTCCTTGTGGGGGACTTTAATTTCATTAGATCTCTTGAAAACAGAAACTTTCCTGGAGGAAATATAAATGATATTTTTCAATTCAAAGAGATAATTGGCCACCTTAGTCTTCTTGAGCTACATTTAAAAGGAAGATCCTACACCTGGTCTAACATGCAAGAAAATCCATTGCTTGAGCAACTTGATTGGTTTTTCACTTCCTCTACTTGGATCAATGACTATCCCAACACAATGGTTCATCCACTAGCAAGAACAGCCTCGGATCATGTACCCTATGTAGTCTCCATTGCTACATCTATACCGAAGTCAAACATCTTTAGGTTTGAAAATTATTTGGTGGATCTGCCTGGTTTCTTTGACTGTGTGGGGCAGTCATGGAATGCTCCAACTAAAAAATCAAATTCTGCAGCTCGGCTGACTGAAAAGTTTAAAAGGCTCGGATACGCTCTCAAACACTGGTACACCAGTCTTTCCAAGCTTAAGAGGGCCATTCAGGCTTGCAATGAGTTGGTCTTATTCTTTGATAATCTGGAGGAATTCAGGCCTTTAACAAGACCTGAATTTAATTTCAGGAAAATTGTAAATCAACACATTAAGGAAATCCTCCACCTGCAGTTCATATATTGGAAACAGAGATGTACCATTCGATGGACTAAAGTTGGGGAGGAAAACTCAAAGTTTTTTCAAGCAATGGAAACTGAAATGTTTAGGAGAAACACTATTTCTTCACTTCATAATGAAGATGGTGATGTTGTCTCTGATCATCAACAAATGGCTGGCATGTTGTGGAGCACTTTCTGAGATAGAATGGGTGTCTCTGAGGGGATTGATATGAAGTTTGATCTAGCTTCCTTGATTGATACAGTGGATGGTCTTGATAACTTGTCTGCTCCATTTACTAAGGAGGAAATAAATGAGGTTCTTAAGTCTTTGCCCATAGATAGGGCCCCTGGCCCTGATGGTTTCACTGGCTTGTTTGTCAAACGATGCTGGCACATCATCAAGCAGGATTTTTTACAATTATTCCAGGATTTTTATGATGGAAAGGTCACTATTAGCAGCATCAATGGGTCTTTAATCACTTTAATTCCAAAGAAGCTCTCACCTGAGGGTCCCAATGATTTCAGACCTATTTCTTTGACAAATACTTGTCTGAAGTTTCTGACAAAACTTCTGGGAAATAGATTGCAAAAGGTGATTTTAAAATGCCTTCATAAAAACCAATATGGGTTCCTCAAGTGCAGGTCTATTCAGGATTACATTGCTTGGACTCTGGAGTACATTCATCAGTGCCACAAATCCAAGAAGCCCATCTTGATTCTTAAGTTGGATTTTGCAAAGGCTTTTGATACTGTCGAGCACGACCTAATTCTCAAGCTCCTGCACCACAAAGGTTTTGATAGCAAATGGATTGGTTGGATTACAGAGCTTTTATCCTCTGGGACTTCCTCTGTCATTTTGAATGGAGTGCCTGGAAAGAAATTCATTTCTAAAAGGGGAGTAAGGCAGGGTGACCCTCTATCACCCCTCTTGTTTGTTATTGTAGCTCATCTACTGCAAACTTTGGTAAATAATATGCTCAAGAATGGAGAGATTTCTTTGCCTATCGAAACTCATGATTCTGATTTTCCTATAGTGTAATATGTTGATGACACTCTCCTCATTGTTCTTGTTGTGGAATCGCAACTTCTGGCCGTCGAGGAAATTCTATAAGATTTTCATGCCTCCACAGGTCTCAGAGTAAACTTCCATAAATCTTGTATATTGCCTATTAATGTGGAAGAGGCAGAAACTGCTAGATTAGCTGTTGTGTTTGGCTGTCAAGTTGGGGCTTTCCCTTTTACTTATCATGGACTCCCTGTGGGCACCACTAAGCCAAGGATTCAGGATTTATTTCCAGTGGTTGATAGAGTTGAAAGAAGGTTATCTGCTAGCTCATGCCTTTTGAACCAAGGAGTTAGATTGCAATTGCTTCAATCAGTTCTGCCTTCTTTGCCCATATATTTTGTTTGCAGTTTATGCCTGCCAGCTGGTATTATAAAGCAAATTGAAAGAATTATGAGGCAGTGCTTATGGAGAGGCAATTATGGTACTCCTAGGCAGTCTCTTGTAGCTTGGCCTCTGGTTTGCAGGCCTAAAGACAAAGGTGAAATGGGGATTATAAATCTTAACATCCAGAACAGAGCTCTCCTTACCAAGCATCTTTCCAAGTTTTATAACAAAGTTGATATCCCTTGGGTCTCTCTCATTTGGAATACCTACTATGATGGTGTTGTACCTCATGGAACAGTTCTATGTGGTTCTTATTGGTGGAGAGATATCCTCAAAATCAATGAAGTTTTCAGACTCTACTCTAAGGTCATCATAAACATGGGGGATTCTGTTCTTTTCTAGTTTGATTCTTGGATCTTTTTGGGAACTTCTGTTCCCCTCAGGGAGACGTTTCCTAGGCTATTCCCTTTTGCCATTGATGATAAGGTATCTGTAAGAGATGTTATTAACATTCCTAATATGTCTAAACTCTTCCATCTGCCCATGTCACCAGAAGCAATGGATGAGATGATCACTACACAAGCTGGTGTCCCAGACCTAAATGCTGATGAAAGGATCAATGATTCTTGGTCTTGGACACCTAGCAAAGGAAAATATTCTTCTAGAAGTTATCATATAGTGATGCTTGCTCATCTCCCTACTGATACACCAGCCAAATGGATTTGGGAAAGTAGGTCTACCAGAAGATAAAGGTGTTTGTGTGGTTAATGCTTAATGATAGGCTCAACACCACAGACTTGCTGGTCAGGAGGCACTAGCGATCGCCTCAGGAGGACAACACTTGCCCCTTATGCTATGCTCATGCTCATGAGGACAGAGACCACCTTTTCTTCACATGTCAATTCAGCAAAAGAGTCTGGAACTACTTGCACATTCAGTGGTTAGCTGGTTTGTCCCCCACTAAATGTTTGATTGCTGCAAGGAAGAGTTTTGGACAACCATTCTTCAAAGAGGTTGTTTATCTAGCTGCATGGAATGTATGGATTCTCAGGAATGGATGAATCTTCATACATGAAAGGCCCACATTTGTAGCATGGAGGAGGAACTTCCTCCATGATGTTACTCTGCTGTCCCACGGATTCAAGTCTAGCCTAAAACCTTTGTTGTTGCATTGGATTAATTCTTTGCCCTAGCTGGCTCTATGCATTTATGTATCTTTACCTGTAAATATGTACATAGGTAAATAGGTAAGTAATTCCCCCCTAGTTTACTTTCCAGAACCCTTTGTATTTTGGTGGTTGAGCTTTAATAAAATACTGTCGGGCTGTTGCCACACAGTTTCCAGTAAAAAAACTTTAACTTTGAAAGATTGTCGTTGGATGAAGCCAATCTGACGGTGTAGAGATGGCAAATCTGAGCACTACTGGCTGTTGGATATCATCTACATTCCACTAGGTTTTCCACATGTACAATCTAGAAGACTCCATGGTTGAACTTAAGCATAATGCACAAACCTCAAAACACAAGCCCTTCTCCTTTGTTCTAGAATCTTCCATATCGTAATTGCCCAATTTTTTTCTACATGAATTGCCATTATTTGTTTTTACTTTATGCTTTACAACACACAATTCCATGAATCTTAAAATAGATTAGCTTTTTTATAAAAACTAAATGATTTTGAGTGAGATGAACTATAAGAATTAAACGAACATCTACATCATGCATATATGACTCAAAGCTTACATGCTATAATGTAGTATTTATTCATGATTTGGTAGCCAAATCTCATACCTGCAAGGCACGTGTACCTTACTAGTCTAAATGGAGTTTCTCTATCTCTGTGTGTGTGTGTGTTGTGCGTGTTAAACACATTGTACGTAGTATCATACATGGTTTAGATTCTGAACATCTAGCTAGAGCATACAAGTACTATGATTTGAATTCAACATAAAATGGATACATATATTTGAATTTGACATTGTATGTACATGTAGTTCGTATTTATATAGGAACTTACTACTTCTATATTCATTTCATGTGTTGTGAAGATAAAATTTAGATGGTTGTACAACTAACCCGAATACAATCCCATTCAAACAGGGAAATGTACTCAAATTTAGTCCATATGCTAGACAGCATGGATTGTTTTTTATTGTTGAGGGAAGTGCAAATTGATTTGGTACTGTACACGTTATATTTGTTGTCTCGATTTTTTATTTTTTTTGTTGTTGTATTTGAATGTATTTCTAGTAATATAGTAAAACGGGACATGGCTCTCTCTAGTAATTAGGTGCGAATTGTCTTTTTTTTGTACATGTTAAGCTTGTTCTTCCGAAATTCCAATCCACGCCTTGTTATGCTGTGAAACTCCCACCTCTTCAACCCGTGCCTTGTTACCCCGAAATATTTAAGATATATCTTTGCCTCGTTGTGCTCCGATAACTCCCTCCATCTCAACCCGCGCCTTGCTATCCCAAAATTACAACGCGCGCGAAGATTCCCACCTCCTGCGAAATCCTGACACGCGAAATGCATGTGATACCCATGAACCAAAAGAACCGCCTAGCTCAAATCGGTGGGGGGTACCTTCTTAACTTACCCCAGATTTTGGACAAGCGCGTCCCTAAGCCATGGTTCCCCCTCCCCTCCCATCCGCCCATTCATTCATACACCGAGGCCGCGAAAACCCGCAAAGCCCCACATGCCCCTCCATCTGCCACCCAGCCGGAGCCTCTTCCCCGATGACGTCGTCCATAGCAACACCTCGATGTCCCTCATTGACCGCATCGGATGAGGATCTGTCGTCGATCTTGTCGTCCTGTCGGTTCAGCTGCCCCGTCCTCCACCTCCAAGGAGCTGCCCCGATGTTCCCTTGTCTTTCGCGCCACCTCCATTCCGACACCGCCGTCTGCACCTACACCATCGGAATAGCAGCATCATCACCGACTCCTCGGATGAAGCTGAGGCCTATCGGTGCCACCAAAGAAATTCTACACTAATCACCGCATTTTCATCTTGATTTGATCTCACGGTTCTACCGGCGCTCGGTCCCGAGCCGACATGGCGTGGCTCCATCCACGGTGGCATCGCATGCCACTTCCCCCACGGTGTCGCTCCCTCGGCGGCGACGTCCACATCAGTAGGAGCTGCTGCTGCTTTGACTCTCACTCGCGCTACTGCTCGGCTCTTGCTCTTGGTCCCCTGCCTGGTCTGCTCTTGCTCTTTCTCTTGCTCACGCTGCTACTCTTTCTTGCGCTGCTACTCTTGCTCTTGCTTGCGCTGCTGCTCTACTCTTGCGTGCGCTACTGCTGCATGAGCATCAGATCCTGCTCTCCCTCGAGCCCTTGCAGCTGCTACCCGAGATGCTGCTACACAACCAGCTGCCCTGGCTCTCGCACGCGCTGCTGCTCCGGGCGCAGCAGCTGCTGCTACTGCTTTTCTGCTACTAGTGCGTTCCGCTTCAACAGTAAAATTCTTTTTCGATAGCGAAATTCAGTTTCAACAGTCAAATTCAGTTTCAACAATTAAGTTCATAGATGAGCGGCTGATGTATTTTACGTCTAGCACTTTGTGGTTATGTATTTTACGTCAACTATTGGAGATGCTATTAGAATTCCACTCAGGTTAACGTTGTCTCTCTTGTCCTACTTTAGCCTGGCCGTCGTATAACTCACCGGAGCTGCTCCAACGACGAAACCCTCCATCACAGCGAAGCAGTACCCCGGGCTCCATCTCCAAACACCTAAGATCTTCTTCCCCTCCTCCGACAGCCAAATCAGCCGGAGCATCCTCACTGACCAACCCAATCACACTGAGATCGACATGGCTTCGCCAAAGAGGTTGTACACTTCTTGCATCTCTTTTTTACTCGACATGTTATATATATTGTCCACTGAGCACACGTAGTAACATGAAAAATAATTAGTTTCTCCTACTATATGACAAGGAGTGAGGTACCAGCAACTTAGCTATCCGTGATGGACTCTCTTGAATGCCATCATTATTTATTGCTGCACGTTTGAGCTGTGCATTTGTAGATGGGCCTACGAGTTGAGCTAGTAGGGCAGTGACTTGGGTCCAAAGTAGTAGAAGTAGAACAAAAACAATTTTTGAGTGTACGATTTTCCCTGCTCAAGCCCGCCTACTAGAATCGCCAGTGCTTGAAAGGAAAAGTGAAGGGAAAACATAGGAATTGGAAAGTTTCAGTTGGTACTACTATTCATGCATTTGGTTCAATGGAATGGAGCAAATGAAAACTGTAGGATTTGTTCCTTTAGTGTCTTGGCGGTGTCCTGGACTAGGGGGTACTCACCACGTCATCTCTCGACCAGTTGGATCGGGCCGAGGACCCCCATGCAGGTCCACTATTGGGCCGGTTCGGACAGCCCATGCCGCATACAAGGAGGATTCCACAAGACTTGGTGCCCAAGACAAGGACTCCTCTAAACCCTAGGCCTACGGTGCATATATAAACCGAGGCTAGGCTGGTCAATAGTCAATCTCATATTCATTACTACAATGTCGTGGTAGATACATGTACTCTGTACTACACCCCATATGAATACAATCAAAAGCAGGACGTAGGGTTTTACCTCCATCAAGATGGCCCGAACTTGGGTAAAATCCCGTGTCCATGTTACCATCGCTCCAAGACGCCTAGCTTAGGACCCCTACTACGAGATCCGCCGGTTTTGACACCAACATTGGTGCTTTCATTGAGAGCCTACTAGGTGTCATCGCGTTGTGATGGATCTTCAACAGACGCCAAATCAGGTGTCACAGTTTCTGTTTATTTCATTTTACACAGATTGATTATTTTGCAAAAGTATCGCTGCCGTTCTATGTGATATTTTTCAAAGATCGGATTTGCATCCGCGCGTAGAAGCTATCTAGGAGAAAGACGTACCGGGTTATACGGATGACAGACGACAGAGCGCGTGTGGAGAGCGGCAGCGGCGGGAAGCATGGTAGCCGAACCCCTCGCGCCCCTGGCTAACCGATCCGGGTCAGGACCGTACCTTGGATGGGCGACAGCACATGACCTGCCATAAAATAAAAACCCACCGGCGGTCGGCGGAGGAGCTGGCACAGTAGTACTGCCCATGCAATGCACAGACCTCAAATCGCTGGCAACGCGTAGGCTGATTCGATCCTCCTTTTGTTTTGGCTATTATTTAATTACAAGATAGCCTGTGCTTTTAGCTAACCATCTTTCTTTTGGGTACTTTCCGCATGCAAGTACTACTCCTACAAGAGCTGCTGTGTCCATGCAATAGAAGCAGCGCACATTTTTTTTCTTTGGATTGCTACAGCGATCACCTGGAGACAAAGGATCTCCGAGTACCCAACACACGGCAATACTAGCCTTGCCTTTTTACCTCAGATTTCAGCGCCCCCGAACGAGAACATCAGGTTTTGTTTTTCTAATTACCTGTATTATATGTATTAAATATGCATAGAATATTTGTTTGATGGTTCGCATGAATTTTTCTGTGTAGATTCCTCTACCAATTACAATTCGGTCTGTTGATCGCATCAGCATGGTGGTCAGTCTAGTTTCCGGCCACCCGGCTTCCTCCATAGTTCAGCGGACGCCATGTTCGTGGCCCGTCCTGTCTGATGAATTCGAACTAGGTTGCGGGGTCACCACATTGGGTCAACGTGTCACCAGACCGACCTCAGACCCATGTTTCTTTATTTAGTCACTTTGCATAAACTACTTATGCGTCATTTTTTTTCAATTATTATTCCTTGCTTGCACTATTTTATGTGTGCAGGTAATCAACTTCGACTGTGTCACACGGTCAACTTTATGGGCCGATGGCATCGTCCTGCCTGCATCGATCAAGTTGTGGCGTCGCTTCAGCGCGCGTCCCTGTGCCAGCATCTCCGCGGCCACTCTATCGGGATGACCTGGGCGTTCAGGCCATATTTCTCTAATTATTTTACTTAAATTCACTAAGTAAAGGATTTTATATATATTATCTCTGGCTTGCACTATTTTATCTGTCCAGGCAATTGAATTAGACCGGGCCGCACTGTCACCTCGGCGTGCCGACGTCCACAACCTAATTGTGTCATCGCCTTGGCGCACCGCCCTGTGTTGGCAACCCCGCGTCACCGCTTCATTAACCTACTCGGCCGGAGACTCCGGCATCACCCCGCCGACCTGCTTCGTCACCTCGGCTAAACTGGGAGCTTCACCTCTCCACAACGGTCATGTTGTACCGCCACTTCAGAGTGCCCAGCTCTACGCTCGGCCGCCTCGGGGCCAGCTTGGGGGCTGGAACCTTATCCCACATCAAGCCCGGACTGCGTCCTCAATGCCGAACACATTAACTAGCTAAGTCACTCTCATGCTCAAAATTTTAAATTTTAAATTTGTGTTTGGTTTGACCAAGCATTATACCTTTTTTTGCAAAAAGACTGCTTGTGAAAAATTTCCTTGTCAAAACTTTGGTTGTGACACACAAATTCAAATACCCCGTTTACTCAGGGGCTTCCTTTATGAAGCCTTTCTTCTTGCATATGATTATACTTGTACGACTTCGTTCCTTGTTCGTGTATTACGCCACAATATGCACCATATTGACTTAAGTGTTCCGCAAGCCGGGTTGCCTGGCTCCTCTGCTTACCCCTACGTTCCCGATTGTTCGGCTAGGTAGTAAAGGGAGCACCTCTGCGATTGTCACGGCCGGGTCATCTGAGCTCTGACCTCAGACTGGTTGAAGCCGAAAGCTAGCGCTCTTATTGTTTTCAATCATGGTAGGCACACAATGGAACTCATGAGTACAAAAAATCTATTCCACAAGTCTCATAGTAATAATGAGTAGAGAAGAAAGGTATTGATGGGGGTACTATTTTCTTCGAAGATGCTTCTTACACTTCGTCAGTAATATAGCATAAGTTCCCCGCGAGCGCTTTGTCTGTTACAGCCTTATGGCCTGATTGTTTGGTCATCGGAAACACCATCGATACTCTCGACAGGTGGAGTACATGACACTTTTCGGCCCTTGGCCGAAGAGGGAGAAGCCGACGGTCGGTTAAGACGCATTTAAACTTCGGGTGTACATAGATATGATATAAGTACTTCGATACATACAATCATTATACATAAAATTCTTTTACCCAAGTCACTTGGGGGCTCTTAAAAATTATATGAGCTATTTTATAGTAAATGTGTTTTCTTCTTGGTCGTTGCAAAGTCTTTTTATACTGCTCCTTTTTCAACTTGAGCTTATTTTATGGTCAATAGCCGGATAGCCTGTCTTCTCTCTGAAAACCGCTTGAGTATTAGTTTGCTAAACTGACCTCGGAGAAGTACTCCACCTTTGGGATAAGGATCTTGAAGCCGTAGGATGACCCGCGTGAAGTCTTGAGATCGGATGTGTCATGTTAAAGCACGATAGAAGAATTTTTTTTCCAATTTTCGGATTGGCACCGGACACTTGATCTTGTTCGGACCTCAAGTTTTTACTAACGTTTCTTGGTTTTCCAAGCTTATGGCACTTTCAAACTATTTGTGTGTTTTCGGCACAAGTGTCGCAGTGCAACGCCGGACACCATTAGAAATTCAGCAAAAACATTCTCAGATATTGCTATATATGCATCGGTTTCAAATTGTGTCTTCGGTCAATAGTTGGGTTGCCCGGCTCCTGTGCTTGCCTCCTACGTTCCGCTTTGTTCGGCTAGGTGTGCAAAGGGAGAACCACTATGATTGTGCTTCCAGCTCACATGGTTAAGCACCTCAGTGGAGAAAGCCGAAAACTGTCTGTCACAATAAGCGTAAACTGGTCAGCGATCCGATGACTATGTTAAATGACGGGCCATTCATAACATTGGCCGAAGTGTTTACGGCTTGACCTCGACTGTCGCCGAACACTACCGGGGGCTAGTAACTGGCCTGCCAAACTAAATCCTCAATATTTTGCTCTTACATTAGAGCTGAGGTTTCATGATGATGCTTACCATGACAACCCAAAGAAAGGAACCGATAGCGGGACTATTTTCTTTGGAAGACATTTCTTATGTTAAATAGTAATATAACATATCTCTCTGCGTACCTTTGTTTATAAAACCGTATGGCCAGATTGCCTTGTTTGTCGTAAATCTTTGCCCTCATAAAGGCTTTATAAAGTAGAACAAACACTCCTCGGCTACTAGCCGAGGAGGTGGTAGCCGATGGTCGGTCAACAAAGTTTTGTACAATGAGGACCCGAGCATTAATGATGTAACATCCTTGGATACATAGAGTCATTACACATAATTTGTGACTTTACTATGGATATCGGTCCTTAGTTCGGCCACCCATGCCCGCATTAAGGCTCGGGGGCTACTGGGCTTCCCGCTCGTTATTTATAAATATTAAAGGGGCTCATCGATCCCCTGATCTGGTGTCACATCCCTAGTTCTGGTATGCTCTGAGCTAGCTAGTCACGTGTTGCATCATGTTTAAATTCTTTTGAAATTGAAATGGGGATTGATCAAACCCTAGCACCAGATCAAATCAAATAGGTTCAACATAAAATAATTTTCAATAAACCCAAAATGCCCTTTGAAAATGTTCATGATTTATGATAAAGGTGAAAACCTCTGCCAAAAATGATGAGCATATTTCTTGGACATTTATGGATTTTTGAGTTAAATCATATTGTATTTGAATTGGAGCATTTAATGCCTCTAAATATTTTAAATGCTTCAATACTTCTAAAAACAATTGGGGGCTATTGGAAATAATCCAATTAGTGCCCACAACTTTTGTCAGGATTTTACAAAATGAGTTAGTATTTTTCCTAATTCAAAACAAATCAAAATAAATAGAAAACAGAAACAGAATTAGAAAAGAGAGAGAGAGTGTGTGTGTGCTCACCTGGTGCTCTAGCCCACCTAGCGGCCCATCTGAGCTGGCAGGCCCAGCCCACCTCCTCCACTCTGTCGTATTCCTCCCCCTCGCCCCGAAGCAACTCGGTGGCGAGCGCCGATGCCGCCCTGGCCACCTCCCGCTTGCCACCGAGGCGCCCCCGACGTGCTTGGAGACGCCCGAGCACCCCTGGTCCTTCCCCTCTCTCGCAGCTCACTCTCCCTTCCTCGGCTCCCTCTCTCTCGCCCGAACCCGAGCACCGCCATCACCACCGATGACATTCGCCACGGCCATAGCTATCGCCTCGCCTCTCCGTCGTGTCCAGACGCCCTGCAGACGTCCGTATCATCTCCACGCTGACGCATGCGAGCTCGGAGGCCTCGAATCATCGCCATCGTCTTCGTCTTCAAGCTTCGGCAGCGACGATCGCCGCCGACGATTCGCTTTCTCCAGCTCCTTCCCGAGCCCGCCGGGCTTCTCCACCGAACCGCTATGAGCTTCTGCTGCGTTTCCCCCTTTCTCCGCTGTTCCCCATGCTCTCTAGTCGTCGCCCCGCGAGCATCGAGCTCCGGCCATCGCCATGGCCGACGAGCCTCGCGCTCCCGAGCTCTTCCGCTCATCTCCGTTGCACCCGCGTGCTCTCCAGGCCCCTACGAAGCCGTAGAAGCCCTTGTTTGGCCTCCCCGTGCACCGCAGCGACGCCTGCCTCGTGCCCATGGCTTCGGCAGCTGCCCGGCTCAATGTCGTCGCCAACTCCGGTGACCCTGCGCCCCCTGCTGCCTCCGTTGGATGCGCGGGAGGAAGGGCTGAAGAGCGGTACCCTTCGCGCGTCGAACCGCTGCTGGAGCAGCGTCTCCGGCGAGCTTCCACCATGGTTTTGGTCGCCGTCGGCCAACTCCGACGGGCTGACGTGGCGCTGGCTTAATTAGGCTAACCACCAGATTAGCACTAACTAATTAACCTCCTAGGTCACTGACAGCGGGCCCCCTGCTAATTTTTTGGTTAGGAATTAAGTAACCTCAATTAGTCTTCAGTTACACTGACATGTGGGTCCCACTGTCAGGTTTGACTCCGGTTAGGCGCTGTTGACCTGCTGAGGTCAGCATGACCTAATGCTGACGCAATAAGTGTTTTTCTGGATTAAACTAAATTCAGGAAATTCCAGAAAATAGTATAGACTTCAAAAATTCATAGTAATTGAACCATAACTCCAAATCAAACAAATTATATATGAAAAATTATCAGAAAAATCCAATCTATCCATTTATGCTTCTTTCATGCATGTTCAACCAACTTATACCTCCTGTATAAGTGAAAACATGATAATGGCATTTTAAATACCCCTTATGGAGTTTTCATATGAACCCTTGGTTCATATGGACTTCATTTAAATTGTTGCTAGATGCATTAGTACAAATCACAGCATATTGACATGTCATGATCATGCATCATATTGTGCATTGCATTGATTATATTCTTTCTGTGTTTTCCGGTGATTGTCCCCCCGATAGACGTGGTTCCGACGATTAATCGATGACACCGATGAAGAACTATATTATCTTCAGAAGTGCCAGGCAAGCAAAAAAACCCCTTGTTCATTTCGATACAATCCCACTCTCTCGCTCCTGCTCTCTTTTACAGCATCAGGACAACACCGATTCAACTGTTACATGCTGCGGTAGTTGAACCCTTTCCTCTGCATGACCTGCCATTGCCACAGTAAATAGATGAAACCCACTAGCATGAGTAGGAATTGTTTGAGCCCTGTTGTGCCTACTCATTCATGCTTGTTTGTCATGCCTGCTACTGCTTGGAGTTGAGTCAGGTCTGATTCATCGGGGATGAATAAGAATGTGGTGAACATGTCCTACCATTGAGAGCTAAGTGTGTGAACATGATTTGGTAAAGGTAGCGGTGAGAGGCCATGTAGGAGTACATGGTGGGTTGTCTCATTGCAGCCGTACTTAGGAACTGAGTTCTATGTTTGTGATCCATGAACAGTTACTATCACACATTGGGCTCCGGGCTCTCCAAGATCTCTCGACTTATTAACCAACTCGATCTTTGTCCAGGACTTGCAACTAGTTTCTGGTGTTTGTAAGTAGTGTTAGTAGTCTACCAAGTGGCACCCGGTACAGGTGGGCTTGGGACAGACTAGGCACAGTGGCCCGGTGTACCAAGTGGCACCCAGATGGTGGGCTTGGGAACCATGTACACATCGTTTGGGGCCGTAAGCGACACCCCGGGCGGATCTCCTTGCGAATGGAACCCGAATAGGCGATAAACCTAGACTAGAGACTTGTGTGGTTAGTCAGGTCGTGGCCAACTCCCTCACCAGGCTTCCGCTTGAAGGTTGCCGAGATACACGACGTGTACATAGTGGTAAGTGGCGAGAGCGTGTGTGAAGAAGTACACCCCTGCAGGGTTATCATTAACTATTCGAATAGCCGGATTCCTCGGATATGGAAACTTGGACCCCTTGCATAGTACATAGACAAGTGAAAGTGGATACTCTAAAACTCGCAAGAAAAGCGTGAGTGCTATGGATGGCATTCTCGCTGGGAGACGGGAGCGGATCCATAGTGGTGTATTGGTATGGTTAATTTGTGGACTCGTGTGTGCCACCTCAAAAGAGTTACTTGCAGTCGTAGTTCAGGTTAGCCACTGAGTCAAAGCTGGCTTGCTGCAGTTAAACTCCACCACCCCCTTTGTTGATACCGATGCATATGTAGCTAGTGTTGATGTAAGTCTTGCTGGGTACTTTTGTACTCACGTTTGCTTAATTTATGTTTTGCAGAGAGACTTCAGTCTCGCTAGTAGTTCCGCATGGACTTCGACGTTTAGCTTGTTACCTCAGCTACGATCTTGTACCTTGGGAGGGTCTTGTAGATAGTCAGGCCTTTTGCCCTTTTTCATTTGTAGATGTCTGTACTCAGATATGTTAAGCTTCCGCATGTGCTTTGACTTGTATGCTCTGAATGTTGGGTCATGAGACCCATGTTTGTAATTTCTCGCTCTTCAGAGCCTAATGAATAAATACTTGAGTCATAGAGTTATGTTGTGATGCCATGTTGTATTTACACATATTGAGCATATTGTGTGTATGATTGAAATGCTTGGTATGTGTGGGATCCGACAACCTAGTTGTTTATCCTTGGTAGCCTCTTTTATGGGGAAATGTAGTCTTGTGCTTCCATGAGCCATAGTAGTCCGCTACAGCCCGGTTCACCGGAGTCCTGCTAGCCCAGCACTACTGCTCCGGAACACTTGACTGGCCGGCATGTGATTAACTTTGTTCCTGTGTCTGTCCCTTCGAGGAAACGTCACGAGGTGACATCCGGAGTCCTGCCTAGCCTGCTACAGCCCGGGTTCCCGGAGTCCTGTTAGCCCAGTGCTATAGCCTGGATTCGCACGCTGCTGACCGACATGCTCGATGTTGTTTCATGTATGCACGTCCCCGTAAGTTAGTGCCACTTTGGGTTCACGACTAGTCATGTCGGCCCGGGTTCTTTGTCATGTGGATGCTAGTGACACTATCATATACGTGAGCCAAAAGACGCAAACGGTCCCGGGCCATAGTCAGGCGAAACCCGTGGGAATACCGTGCGTGAGGCCGCAAAGCGATATGAGGTGTTACATGCTAGATCGATGTGACTTGGAATCAGGGTCCTGAAAGCATTGGTATCAGAGCCTGACTGCTTGTAGGATTACCAAGCCAAAGCGGTCGAAGTTGAGTGTAGAAATGCTTTAGTTATGTAAGGGAATTGATTGCGGAAGGGAATGTAAGGCTCTTTTTACTCCTTATCCTCATGACCTTCTGATCTGAGTCATCTTATCTTTTCTACGGGGTTAAGAACTAGGCTTCTCTTCTATCTCTCGGGATGACGTGTTACTAAAACCGTAGTTGCCTAGGATTGTTGAGTTCAAGCCTCAGTTCAGTTCCTACTACTTCCATATGTTCATAACAGGCCTCAGAACCTTGATATTTGTGATGTTGAGTGGTTATGCCACCATTTTTGCAGAATGTCTCATATCATTTTGAGCATTTACAGCCGTTATGTTGTCCGAGTCATCCCAGGTTTCTAAATAGTCTGATGCACTTGCAAATCTTGCCTCCATGTTCCTTTGTATTTTGGGTTAGATTAAGCACACTAATCCGTGCGTTGAGGTACTCCGTTTCCTTGATGTGTATGTTGGAGTTAGTATTATGACCCTAGGTGTCCTCGAGAATTTAGCAATGCTTTCGTATCCCCGGTGTGATGATTCTGGCCATCATTCTTGAAAGCATCCCGTGATGCCATTTAGTAGTAGGTATTCTACTCCTGGGTTCTTGACCCAAGATTCACTCTACTTACCTCGTGTTGATAGTGTTGCTCGTACCTTTAGGATATTAGTAACCTTTGTGATAGTCCTCGAGGTCCGTGGTATTTCCTTCTTCCAAATACCATGAACCCTTAAGGCAGAAGTTCTTTGAACCAAAAGATCACCATTAGAGTACTCCTGAGGAGTTCTCCATCCACAATTGTGATTCTGCCAGTTCTACCTTTCTGCATGGGTTATCGGGAAGAAATATGTTGAACTCATTCGACATACTAATCTATGCATCCACAACTTAGAAAGTTATATATTCCTTTGAGTTGTCCCCCTTCAGTTATATTCCGAGCTTCATCTATCAATTGATAGTCAAGAGTAGTCGTGCACTCGTGTTATCGATGCCTATTACTCTTGTGGTTCGTCAAGCCATTCTATTCCAGAATGACTAGGAGAAACAAACTCAAGTACCTCATCCATTTCTAGGGTTGGGTCAAAGCAGTTGTATTCCGCAGATCAAAATGCCAATCCAGCCTTTGTTCTGCTCTACCTCGGAGTATTACCCCCTTTATGTCAGGATTGCCATGAGAATTGCACCACCTCTTTTGAATTCTTGACGAAGTGATACTTCTCACCATCATTATCCATTCCTCGGTTCCATGTTGTTGTAACCAGAATGCCGACAAGTGATTTGTGAGGTGTGAAATCAATACTCCGAGCAACTCGTTGCTTGGTAGTAAATGGACAATATTCTCACTCTTAGCGTGTTGGTTATTGAATCATCATTCTAAGATAGATTGTGCTACCTAGTCCTTATTTCTGGTGCACTCTTCGATCAACGAGTTAGGGTTATCCAATCCCTCGCTTATTCGATCATATCGTCTTGCTCTGAAAAGCAAGATTGTTCTCGAGCTTAGTAACATATCGGTGGTTCGTGATTTTCTGAATATCTTCTCGGGAGTATTACCAGGTTGTTCCCTGATCGCTATGTGGAGTTCGTGATCATGTTGGTTTTATCTAAACCATCCATTCTCCAAGAATCGGTGTTGGATACCCCGACCTAGTTGGTTAAGCTAAACAACAACTTGGAGAGTTGGAAGATGAAAGCTTGTCTGACTTAGTTCATCACTAAGGGATATCCTTGAGTGTGTGTGTGTTGAAGAAAGATGATATCTTCATCGATTGATCCTCGTGATCAATTGTCGGTGCCATTGTCTTATACAATCTTTGATTTGTGCATGGGCTATCGTCAAATCAAATCAGAACCAACGATAACCATAATGTTGTCTTACTCGTGGTTGATCCCTCAAGCATACACCATTACATCTTTTGGTCTGACCAATACTATCACATTGTTCACATAATGGTGGAATTCCAGTGATATGGAAATTACGATGAGTTGCTGTTCAGCCCATCAGCAGCATCTTGTCTCCTCCATGATTCATGTTGAACATTGAGCTAGTGTTGGAAACTTTTGTAAGAATTGCCTTCGTGTTCCGCTCATGAGGTATATGTTGGACGAAAGTAGTGACTTCCTCTAAGTTCACGTGCAATTGATGCAAGTTGTCGCCGTGAATTTGAGGGAGCTTGTTTTTGCTTCCTTTGGAATCATCCCAAGTTAGTCATGCATTCGTGCGAAGTATTCTATGGTTTGGTAGATTAATTACCTCCAGTCCATATGTGTTCCTAGCACACCAAGCCACTGAATGATTGTTCAAGGATAATAAGTTCTAAGTGCTAGTCCTGAAGGTACCAGACAGATTTGTACAAGATTCCGTTATCCTCGATGATGGTTCCCAACCTGAACTCGGTAATGTTTTATTATAAGACTACTACGTGGTCATGCTTGTCTAGGACAATGTGTTCACAGGTGTGTAGCAGAACTAGCTCATGTTTTGGAGCTTACTATCGTAGTTCATTTCCCGAGAATCTTGTAACGTCATATCGTCGGTTTGTGTTGCAAACTTTCTTTCCAGACACATTGTCTGAATTATCCTGTTACCAACCAGATTTGAATCTCAGGAAGATATGATGGTTGGAACTTCTTCCGAGAACTATGATATAGGTTCCAGTGAAGTGGACACACCTAGCTGGAAGCATTGTTGTTGTAGTATCCTGATTAAGCCGTTTGGTCACCTCCCATGAGGATTTCGCATAACTTATTCTTGAAGTTGTTCCTTAGGGATCCTTGTGTTCTCAGTTTCTTCGATGAGTCTATAACCATTGGAACGTTGGAAACACTCTCGACTATTGAGTTCTTCCCCAGTTACCAGAATCATTCCCAACATTTGCATTTTGCTCCCACCTTGCATCTCAGTAGTTGTTGTTCAGGATCATCTTCAAAAGTGGACTTACCATGGGTCCCATCCATTTTCAATGATAAGCTAAAAATCATCCATTGCGTTGTCTTCAACAAGGTAGTCCACATCATCCATCCTAGTCAGAGTATGCCATTCTTTCGAACCCCTTCCAACGATCGATTGTGATTACCTCAGGCTGGTATAAAGAGTTTCCATGATCTTTGTATCAAAAGTAATTCTTTTTGCCACTTAAGGGAAATGCTCTACGAGTCACCTTTCCCTAAGGTGTCCCATTATGGAATCATGGCAATTACCTCCTCACTACTTTGAAACCATGCACCATCCTACTCCAGCGTGGAATTGTTGCCTACCAATTTGAACCCTTGTCATCTATTACCTCCCATCTCTCTCGATGTGTGTTTTGTGTCTCAGCTCAAGAGATGTTCTAATGTCTCACTCCATGAGTTGATCTTGAGTTGCTCGATCTTTGAGAAGATCGTTTCTTGTAGAGTTTCCTTCCATCTTCATCGTGTTGGATGAAGATCTCGAAGACAAAGATGTCAAGAGCAATGTGATGCAATATATCGGTATCTTTGAGAAGGGCAGTTGCATCGAGAAGACTCTGATAGTTTTGTGACCCCTCTGTCCTCTTACTCCACTTCTTGAATCTCGGGACGAGATTCTTGTTTAGTGGGGGCGAGTTGTCACATCCCTAGTTCTGGTATGCTCTGAGCTAGCTAGTCACGTGTTGCATCATGTTTAAATTCTTTTGAAATTGAAATGGGGATTGATCAAACCCTAGCACCAGATCAAATCAAATAGTTTCAACATAAAATCATTTTCAATAAACCCAAAATGCCCTTTGAAAATGTTCATGATTTATGGTAAAGGTGAAAACCTCTACCAAAAATGATGAGCATATTTCTTGGACATTTATGGATTTTTAGTTAAATCATATTGTATTTGAATTGGAGAATTTAATGCCTATAAATATTTTAAATGCTTCAATACTGTTGAAAACAATTGGGGGCTGTTGGAAATAATTCAATTAGTGCCCACAATTTTTGTCAGGATTTTACAAAATGAGTTAGTATTTTTACTAATTCAAAACAAATCAAAATAAATAGAAAACAGAAAAAGAATTAGAAAAGAGAGAGAGAGAGTGCTCACCTGGCGCTCTAGCCCACCTAGCGGCCCATCTGAGCTGGCCGGCCCAGCCCACCTCCTCCACTCTGTCGTCTTCCTCCCCCTCGCCTCGAAGCAGCTCGATGGCAAGCGCCGATGCCGCCCTGGCCACCTCTTGCTTGCCACCGAGGCGCCCCCGACGCGCCTGGAGATGCCCGAGCCCCCCTGGTCCTTCCCCTCTCTCGCAGCTCACTCTCCCTTCCTCTACTCCCTCTCTCTCGCCCGAACCCGAGCACCGCCATCGCCACCGATGACATTCGCCGCGGCCATAGCTATCGCCTCGCCTCTCCGTCATGTCCAGACGCCCTGCAGACGTCCGTATCATCTCCACGCTGACGCATGCGAGCTCGGAGGCCTCGAATCATTGCCATCGTCTTCGTCTTCAAGCTTCGGCACCGACGACCGCCGCCGTCGATTCGCTTGCTCCAACTCCTTCCCGACCCCGCCGTGCTTCTCCACCGAACAGCTATGAGCTTCTGCTGCGTTCCCCCCTTTCTCCGCTGTGACCCGCGCTCTCTAGCCGTCGCCTCGCGAGCATCGAGCTCCGGCCATCGCCATGGCCGGCGAGCCTCGCGTTCCCGATCTCTTCCGCTCATCTCCGTAGCACCTGCGTGCTCTCCAGGCCCCTACGAAGCCGTAGAAGCCCTCGTTTCGCCACCCCGTGCACCGCAATGATGCCTGCCTCGTGCCCATGGCTTCGGCAGCCGCCCGGCTCAACGCCGTCGCCAACTCCGGCGACCCTGCGCCCCCAGCTGCTTTCGTTGGATGCGCGGGAGGAAGGGCTGCAGACTGGTGCCCTTCACGCGTCGAACCGCTGCCGGAGCATCGTCTCCGGTGAGCTTACACCACGGTTTTGGTCACCGCCGGCTAACTCCGGCGGGCTGACGTGGCGCTGGCTTAATTAGGCTAACCACCAGATTAGCACTAACTAATTAACCTCCTAGGTCACTGACAGCGGGCCCGCCTGCTAATTTTTCGGTTAGGAATTAAGTAACCTCAATTAGTCCTCAGTTACACTGACATGTGGGTCCCACTGTCAGGTTTGACTCTGGTTAGGCGCTGTTGACCTGCTGAGGTCAGCATGACCTAATGCTGACGCAATAAGTCTTTTTCTGGATTAAACTAAATTCAGGAAATTCCAGAAAATAGTATAGACTTCAAAAATTCATAGTAATTCAACCATAACTCCAAATCAAACAAATTATATATGAAAAATTATCAGACAAATCCAATCTATCCATTTATGCTACTTTCATGCATGTTCAACCAACTTATACCCCCCTGTATAAGTGAAAACATGAAAATGGCATTTTAAATACCCCTTATGGAGTTTTCATATGAACCCTTGGTTCATATGGACTTCATTTAAATTGTTGCTAGATGCATTAGTACAAATCATAGCATATTGACATGTCATGATCATGCATCATATTGTGCATTGCATTGATTATATTCTTTCTGTGTTTGCCGGTGATTGTTCCCCCCCGATAGACGTGGTTCCGATGATTGATCGATGACATCGATGAAGAAGTATATTATCTTCAGAAGTGCCAGGCAAGAAAAAAACCCCTTGTTCATTCCGATACAATCCCACTCTCTCGCTCCTGCTCTCTTTTATTGCATTAGGACACAACCGATACAACTGTTACATGTTGCGGTAGATGAACCCTTTCCTCTGCATGACCTGTCATTGCCACAGTAAATAGATGAAACCCACTAGCATGTGTAGGAGTTGTTTGAGCCCTGTTGTGCCTACTCATTCATGCTTGTTTGTCATGCCTGCTACTGCTTAGAGTTGAGTCAGGTCTAATTCATCGGGGATGAATTGGAATGTGGTGAACATGTCCTACCGTTGAGAGCTAAGTGTGTGAACACGATTTGGTAAAGGTAGCGGTGAGAGGCCATGTATGAGTACATGGTGGGTTGTCTCATTGCAGCCGTCCTTAGGAACTGAGTTATGTGTTTGTGATCCATGAACAGTTACTACCACACATTGGGCTCCAGGCGCTCCAAGCTCTCTCGACTTATTAACCAACTCGATCTCTGTCCAGGAGTTGCAACTAGTTTCTGGTGTTTGTAGGTAGTGTTAGTGGTCTACCAAGTGGCACCTGGTACAGGTGGGCTTGGGACAGACTAGGCACAGTGGCCCGGTGTACCAAGTGGCACCCGGATGGTGGGCTTGGGAACCCTGTACACATCGTTTGGGGCCATAAGCGACACCCCGGCCGGATCTCCTTGTGGATGGAACCTGAATAGGAGATAAACCTGGACTAGAGACTTGTGTGGTTAGTCAGGTTGTGGCCGACTCCCTCACCAGGCTTCCGCTTGAAGGTTGCCGAGATACACGACGTGTACATGGTGGTAAGTGGTGAGAGCGTGTGTGAAGAAGTACACCCCTGCAGGGTTATCATCATCTATTCGAATAGCCGGATTCCTCGGATATGGAAACTTGGACCCCTTGCATAGTTCATAGACAAGTGAAAGTGGATACTCTAAAACTCGCAAGAAAAGCGAGAGTGCTATGGATGGCGTTCTCGCAGGGATACGGGAGCGGATCCATAGTGGTGTATTGGTATGGTGAATTTGTGGACTCGTGTGCGCCACCTCAAAAGAGTTACTTGCAGTCGTAGTTCAGGTTAGCCACTGAGTCAAAGCTGGCTTGCTGTAGTTAAACTTCACCACCCCCTTTGTTGATACCGATGCATATGTAGCTAGTTCTGATGTAAGTCTTGCTGGGTACATTTGTACTCACGTTTGCTTAATTTATGTTTTGCAGAGAGACTTCAGTCTCGCTAGTAGTTCCGCGTGGACTTCGACGTTTAGCTTGTTACCTCAGCTACAATCTTGTACCTTCGGAGGGTCTTGTAGATAGTCAGGCTTTTCATCCTTTTTCATTTGTAGATGTCTGTACTCAGACATGTTAAGCTTCCGCATGTGCTTTGACTTGTATGCTCTGAATGTTGGGTCATGAGACCCATTTTGTAATTTCTCGCTCTTCGGAGCCTAATGAATAAATACTTGAGTCGTAGAGTTATGTTGTGATGCCATGTTGTATTTACACATATCGAGCATATTGTGTGTATGATTGAAATTCTTGGTATGTGTGGGATCCGACAACCTAGTTGTTTATCCTTGGTAGCCTCTCTTATGGGGAAATGTAGTCTTGTGCTTCCATGAGCCATAGTAGTCCCCTACAGCCTGGTTCACCGGAGTCCTGCGAGCCCAGCACTACTGCTCCGGAACACTTGACTGGCCGGCATGTGATTCACTTCGTTCCTGTGTATGTCCCTTTGGGGAAATGTCACGCGGTGACATCCGGAGTCCTTCCTAGCCTGCTATAGCCCGGGTTCCCGGAGTCCTGTTAGCCCAGTGCTACAGCCCGGATTCGCACGCTGCTGACCGACATGCTCGATGTTGTTTCATGTATGCCTGTCCCCGTAAGTTAGTGCCACTTTGGGTTCACGACTAGTCATGTCGGCCCGGGTTCTCTGTCATATGGATGCTAGCGACACTATCATATACGTGAGCCAAAAGACGCAAACGGTCCCGGGCCATAGTTGTAGCACCCCGGATGTAATTTACCTTATATGTACTCCAACTCTTGCCATTTCCGGTGCTAAGTTATTTTATTTCCTTGGGTTCGGGTTTTTGTCTCCGTGTGTTGTTGTCATTGTCATGCATCTCATATCATGTCATCATGTGCATTGCATTTGCATACGTGTTCGTCTCATGCATCCGAGCATTTTCCCCGTTGTCCGTTTTGCATTCCGGTGCTCCTATCTCCTCCGGTGGTCCTTTCTACCTTCTTTTCGTGTGTGGGGGTTAAAAATTTCTGGATTGGACTGAGACTTGCCAAGCGGCCTTGGTTTACTACCGGTAGACCGCCTGTCAAGTTTCGTACCATTTGGACTTCGTTTGATGGTCCAACGGTTAACCGAGGGACCGAGAAGGCCTCGTGTGTGTTGCAGCCCAACACCCCTCCATTTTGGCCCAAAACCCACCAAAACCCTCTCCATCATCTAGAGCGTTCGATCACGATCGCGTGGCCGAAAACCGCACCTCATTTGGACTCTCCTAGCTCCTCCTATGCCTATAAATAGCACCCCCTCCGAAATTCGCGGTTCTTCTCCCTCGAAACCCTAAAATTCGCCCCGTCACGCGCCGGACATGTCCGTACCTGGCCGGACGCTCCACGCCGCCGCCCCGGTCCACTAGCTGCGCGCCACGTGTCACCGCCGGGTCGCTCCCGCCACCGGCCCGCTCGGCCTGGGGAGGGCCCCCGAGGCCCATCGCCTCCCTCCGCCGCCAGGGGTCGTCTCCCTCCTCCGCCCGACGCCAGTCGCCGCCTCCGACGCCGCTCCGCCGCCCAACTCCGGCAAAGTCCACCGCCCGAGCTCCGGCAGGGCTCCGGCGCCGCCCCGCCGCGCCGCTTCCGCCGGCGACGCCGCCGCTGCTCTGGCACCGTCGCAGCTCCCGCGCCGCCCCGCACCGGCCCCGCGCCTCCTCCTCCACGCCGGCGTCCTCCGCGGCAAGTCCCACTCCGGCGAACGACGAACTCCGGCGAGCTCCCCGACGAACCTCGATTTCCGCGCCTCAGATCGGAGATCTGGATTTAGGGTTGACTTTATCCGCGAAACCCTAATTAATTTGCATTTTTCATCATGCTATATCTCCGCACCTGTAGCTCCGTTTTGGGCGTGTAGCATATCCAAATGCGTCTCAAAGAGTACATCATTTCATCTCATTGCATCATTTTCATTTGAGCTCATCTTGATGCCCGAAATGCTGTTGTAAGAGAGCTATTTGAGTTAATTGTCAGATCTGCTGCACCAAATAGCTATTTGTCATTTTTGCCATGATTAATGTGTGCATGATATGCTCCTGAGCTCTACATGTGTTTTGTTATATGCTTTGCCATCTTTACAGAGGTTCTATCCATGTATTTTTGTGATGCGTGTGGTGACTAGCACAAGCTTGCAAAGTAGTGCATTCGTTAATGCTGATTTCAGGGACTTCGCAATTTCACTAAGTCCTTGATCTGTTTTTATCAATATGCCATATGTTCATGTTGTTTCCTAGTGATCTGTGCCTCTTTTGAGGATGATCAGTAAGGATGATTTGTTAATATTGTGGTGCTCTATCCATCCATGTCTTTGTATGAAATAATGGAGCACCCTAGGTTGAGTCAATCGAGCTCTACTTTTGCTATTTCGTAATTCCTGGCAGATTGTCTACTTAGCGATTTTGCCGAGGATGTTGTTGTTGATCCGTGCATGCTATGTTGTTGTTCTTGCCATGTCTAGCTTATACAATATGTATTATTGATGGGTGAATGCTTAGATTGTCATTACATGCTCTGTAGTGAGTGCATCGAACTCGTAAACATGCCTACTCGTTAATAGATTTGCATGCTCCATTTTTTCACTAAGTCTGTAATCTGATTATGTTTTTGCCATGTTCACATGCTTGCAATTGTATTTTCTGATCCCTTTTGGCTCACGGTCACTAAGGGACTTTCGTTAAGCTCTTTGAGTAGCTTCATGCCATGCCTTGCTTTGCCATGTTAAGTTCCTGTAGCATATAGTTTTCTTGCTCCAAAGTGTGCTACCTGATCTGAAATTCCAGGCTTGTGTTAGTTTCACTAAGTCTGAAACCTGTTTATCAATTGCACTTTTGCCATGCTTGTTTGGACCTGTTAATGGATGAATTGACCGTAGCTCAGTGTTCATCTTTTGTCAAGCATCATGAGTGGATCCCTGCCATGTATTTTTTTGTCATGTTTAAGTGATGTAGCATAATTATATTGTTGCATTTAGATGGCTACTTGCTGTTTATCACAGACCGGTGCCATATTTGTTTCGCTTGCCATTTCCAAACCGTGCATCCGATTCCGGTGTTCTTTATATCGATTTCAACCGAAATCACCTCACCTTTCCAGTGGCACTATTGGATTTCCAAGTTGAGGCCAGGTTCATTCATCCCTTGTCAAATCTTGCATATGCATCACATATCGCATCCCGCATAGCATACCATGTTTGCATCATGTTGTTCGAGCATTTGCACGTGGTTGATTTTATTCCTCTTGCTTGTTTGTCTTGTTTGGGTAGAGCCGTGAGACGAGTTCGCTAACGAGGAGCCCGTTGAGTTTGCTTTCGAGGATCCAGTCAACTCTGACAACTTTGCAGGTAAGATGATCATACCCTCGAAATCACTTCTATCTTTGCTTTGCTAGATGCTCGCTCTTTTGCTATGCCTATGCTATGATGCCTACCACTTGCTTATCATGCCTCCCAAATTGCCATGTCAAACCTCTAACCCACCATGTCCTAGCAAACCGTTGATTGGCTATGTTACCACTTTGCTCAGCCCCTCTTATAGCGTTGCTAGTTGCAGGTGAAGATTGGAGACCGTTCCTTGTTGAAACATTATTTTCTTGTTGGGATACCATTATATTACCTTGTCATCTTAATGAATCTATATACTTGGTAAAGGGTGGAAGGCTCGGCCTTATGCCTAGTGTTTTGTTCCACTCTTGCCGCCCTAGTTTCCGTCATATCGGTGTTATGTTCCCAGATTTTGCGTTCCTTACGCGGTTGGGTAATAATGGGAACCCCTTGACAGTTCGCCTTGAATAAAACTCCTCCAGCAATGCCCAACCTTGGTTTTACCATTTGCCACCTAGCCTCTTTTTCCCTTGGGTTTCTGGAGCCCAAGGGTCATCTTATGTTAAACCCCCGGGCCAATGCTCATCTGAGTGTTGGTCCACCTCGTCAGCCGCCAGTGGCCACCAGGGGCAACTCTGGGCTGGCCTACCGGAAGTTTAGACAATCTGAGTGTGCCCTGAGAACGAGATATGTGCAGCTCATATCGGGATTTGTCGGCACATTCGGGCGGTGTTGCTGGATTTGTTTTAACTTGTCGAAGTTGTCTTGTAGAACCGGGATACCGAGTCTGATCGGAATGTCTCGGGAGAAGGTATATCCTTCGTTGACCGTGAGAGCTTGTCATGGGCTAAGTTGGGACTCCCCTGCAGGGTTTTGAACTTTCGAAAGCCGTGCCCGCGGTTATGGGCAGATGGGAATTTGTTAACTGTGTGTGTTACCGTGATGGTTTCATCTCGGCGGAGTCCGGGAAGTGAACACGGTGTTGGAGTAATGTTTGCGGTAGGTTGTTCTTCAGTTCTTCGTTCGTGCTTTGCCTTCTCTTCTCGCTCTCTTTTGCGAACAGGTTAGCCACCATATATGCTAGTCGCTTGATGCAGCTCCACATATTACCTTGCCTTTCCTATAAGCTTAAATAGTCTTGATCGCGAGGGTGCGAGATTGCTGAGTCCCCGTGGGTCATAGATTACTTCCAAACCAGATGCAGGGCCCGATGACTCCGTTCCAGATGATGCGCTTGAGCTCAAGTGGGAGTTTGACGAAGACTCACGCCGTTACTATGTGTCTTTCCCTGATGATCAGTAGTGGTGCCCAGTTGGGGCGATCGGGACCGTGTCGCATGTTGGGTTGATCTTTTATTTTGGTATCGTAGTCGGACCATGAGTGTATTGGCTGTTGTAATGCAATTTATGTACTTTGTTTGACGTGGCGACTGTAAGCCAACTATGTACCTTTCCCCTTATTATATATTTACATGGGTTGTTGTGAAGATTACCTTACTTGCGACATTGCTTTCAATGCGGTTATGCCTCTAAGTCATGCTCCGACACGTAGGAGCTATAGCCGCATCGAGGGCGTTACATGTTGGTAATATAAGCCTTCCCCGACCTTAGGAGCCCCCACTGCTTGATCGAATTAGTTGTCGTTGTTGAGTCTAGGAAAATCTTTTGAGTCATCTAGGAATTATATATCGGAGAGTTTAGGAATTCTTTTGACGCCCCAGTCCCTTCATCGCTCTGTTAAGGCTTCCTGACGTAGAGTTTTGACTCTTCTCCTCTCAAATTTCACTAAAAAAATTTAGGATCACGCGGGTATCTTGGAATCGTTCCGATGGATTTGTGACGAGAACATTGTTCTTGGTGCCTCCTGTCATTTAGGGGTTGTGGCAATGTCCCGGCGAGTTGACCTCCGAGGTGTTGTCGTCACAATTTTATCGTTGCAGTTCTGGAATACCTGAGTTTAGTTCGCCGACATCGAAAATCTCTTTTATGCAGTTGTTGGTGAGATAACCTCGACGCCACCCAGTACTGGGGCGGGAGTTCGGGAGTATTGCCATAACTTGTATAACAGATGCTTTTCGAAGGTTGAGGTAGACGATTTCCGAAGTTTTTCTCGGTTATGTGTTGAAGGATGGATACAGCTAGATGTAGGATTTGCTAGATTTGGGTGAGATATTATGCTTCCCCTGTATCCCCAACACCTGATTGCATAACCGAAAAGGTTCGGGAGTTTCATAGGTGGGAATTCTTGTAGCTCTAATTCTTCTTCCACGGATATTTGGTTTGAGATTGGGTGATCTTTACCGATTATTCGTTCTTGCTCCGTACACTGTTGATTTTATTCCTCTACCTAAATTCTAAGTGGCTTCTCAATTTATGGATATGTGACCATTTCTATTGGAATGCATTCGTTCATTTTGTTCGGATGTGCAGACTATATGTTGCAATTTCAACCCGCTTGATTCAGCTTCAATCTTATCTGTCAATGTGCTAATGGATGTCAACCTCTTCAGGATGGCTCCTCCAACGCGCACGACTCCGAATCCTAATCCGCCACCACCACCTCCTCCTCTGGAGGCATGGCAATCTGTGATGGCCGCTACCAATGCAAACACGCAGTTGATCATGCAAATTCTTCAAGAGCACAACCAAGCGAACCAAGGAAACCAAGGCAACAATCAGAATCACTTTGCTACACTCAACCAGTTCCTTGCTAACCAGCCAAAGACTTTCAGCAATTGTGTTGAGGCAACTGATGCTGACGATTGGCCCGTGGACTTGTGCAAGCATTTCGAGTGCAGTAACGTCAGGCCTGAGGACTTTGTCAAGTTCGCTTCCTTCCGACTCAAAGACCAAGCTGCAGAATGGTTTCAGCAGTACAAAGATTCCAGAGGAGGCCGTGTGATTACCTGGGATGAATTCCGTCAAGACTTCAAAGCTCATCATATTCGTCAGAGCGTGGTTGAAAGTAAGCGTGAGGAATTCCGCAACCTAAAGCAAGGCTCTATGTCTGTCTACGATTACAACAAGATGTTTCAGAAGCTCGCCCGCTTTGCCAAGTATGACGTCCCTGAAGAGAAGAGCATGATATACCAGTTCAGGGGTGGTCTCAGAGAGGAAATCCAGCTAGCTCTTGTTCTGTTTGAGCCCTTGAGGTACGATGAGTTCTACAACATGGCATTGAAGCAAGAGGCTGCTCAACTGAAGTGTGATGCTTCCAAGAAGCGAGTCAGAGATGCTACTCCTTCCTCAATTCAAGTGGCTAAGCAGCAGAAGTATTGGCTTCCTCCTCCTCCGTTCTGTCAGCCGTATCATGAGAAGAGCAAAGGTGGCAGTGGATCTTCCCACCCACCCAACCCTGGCTTTCAGAACAAGACTTCATCTCAAGCTCCAAGATCGAGTGCTCCGTATCACCGTCCGCTTTCAGAGGTCACGTGCAACAAGTGCCAACAGAAGGGTCACTGTGCCAACAAATGCTTCAATCAGAGGCGTCTCCCTCCTCCTCCTGTGAGATCGGCAAGTACAGCTGTGGTCAAGCATAACCCCAAGTACGCCAAGGTCAACATGGTGAATGCAGCTCAGGCAGAGGACTCGTCAGAGGTCATCATGGGTAACCTTCCTGTTAATGATGTTCCTGCAAAAGTACTTTTTGACACTGGTGCATCACATTGTTTCATCTCGAGAACTTTTGCATCTAAGCATGGGTGGTTTTCTCAAGTTTTCATAAACCGTTAGCAGTTGTCTCTCCGGGTAGATGTTTGCTCGCAAACTACGAGATTCTGGATATTTCTATCATGATGGGTGATTTCAAGTTTCTGGCTTCTCCAATGGTCCTTGGTAACTCGGATATTGATCTTATTCTTGGAATGGACTGGCTTTCTAAGCACAGGGCTCAGCTTGATTGTGCAGCCAGGAAGATTCAATTGACTCATTCGTCTGAGGATGTAATTGTCTTTGCCGCTCGGGATAATACAATCCGTCTGTTTTCTCTCAATGAGAAGGGTGAACTGGATGCCATCTCGCAAATTCCAGTCATTTGCGAATATCAAGACGTCTTTCCAGAAGAGCTTCCAGGAATGCCTCCGCATCGGCCAGTTGAATTCGTCATCGATCTTGAGCCTGGCACGGAACCGGTTTGCAAGCGTCCCTACAAGCTCGGACCTGAAGAGTTGAAGGAGCTGAAGAAGCAACTCGATATTCAAGAGCGAATGGGTCTCATCCGACCTAGTTCCTCTCCGTGGGGTTGTGGAGTACTTTTTGTGAAGAAGAAGGATGGAACGGGCAGACTCTACGTTGACTACCGTCCATTGAACAAGAAGACTATCAAGAACAAATACCCACTTCCCAACATCAATGAGCTGTTCGAACAACTCAAAGGTGCTCAAGTATTCTCCCAGCTTGATCTCCGTATGGGTTATCACCAGATTCGAATCCTTGAGCAAGATATTCCCAAGACGGCTTTCAGAACAAGCTATGGTTCATATGAATACACTATCATGTCTTTTGGCCTCGTCAACGCTCCTCCGACTTTCTCTCGCATGATGAACTTCATCTTCAACGCCTACACAAATGACTTTGTTTTGGTCTATCTCGACGACATTCTGGTCTTTTGGAAGAACAAGGAAGATCATGCCAAGCACTTGCGTTTGGTGCTTGATAAGCTCAGGGAACATCAGTTCTACGCCAAGTTCTCAAAGTGCGAGTTTTGGCTCGATGAGGTTCTTTATCTTGGGCATATCATCTCTGCCAAGGGCATTGCGGTGAATCCTGAGAAGGTGTCTGAAATTGTGAATTGGGAACCACCTCAGAACGTGAAGCAACTCCGCAGCTTCCTCGGTCTCGCAAGCTACTGTCGAAGGTTCGTGGAGAACTTTTCAAAGATTACGAAGCCCCTTTCAAACCTTCTCCAGAAGCACGTCAAGTACGTTTGGTCTCCGGAGTGTGACATCGCTTTCAACACTTTGAAAGAGAAATTGGTCACTGCTCCAGTTCTGACTCCTCCTGATGAATCCAAACCGTTCGAGGTTTTCTGCGATGCCTCTCTCCAAGGTCTTGGTGCAGTGTTGATGCAAGAGAATAAAGTTGTGGCTTATACCTCTCGCCAGTTGAAGCCCAACGAGAAGAACTACCCCACTCATGACCTCAAGTTGGCGGCAGTTGTGCATGCTCTTTTGACTTGGAGACATCTCTTATTGGGAAGAAAAGTGGACATCTTCACTGACCACAAGAGTCTCAAGTACATCTTCACTCAGCCTAATCTCAACCTCAGGCAGACTCGTTGGGTCGAAATGATTCAAGAGTATAATCCGAGTATCGAGTATACTCCAGGCAAGGCCAATGAGATTGCTGACGCTTTGAGCAGGAAGGCTTACTGCAGCAGTCTGATTCTCAAGCCTTACCAACCCGAGCTTTGTGAAGCTTTCCGCAAACTCAATCTGCAAGTTGTTCCTCAAGGTTTCCTCGCCAACCTTCAAGTCTCTCCTACCTTGGAAGACCAGATTCGCAAGGATCAACTTCTTGATGCTATGGTGAAGAAGGTGAAGATTGGGATTGCCAAGAGTCAACACAAGTACAAGTGATACCGCCTTGATGACAAGGATACTCTCTTCTTCGAGGATCGTATTGTTGTGCCCAAAGGTGATCTTCGTAAAGTTATCACGAATGAGGCTCACAATTCACTCCTCTCCATCCACCCTGGGACTACAAAGATGTATCAGGACCTCAAGCAGGCTTATTGGTGGACTCGAATGAAGCGCGAGATTGCTCAGTTCGTGAATGAATCTGATGTCTGCAGAAGGGTGAAGGCAGAACACCAAAGTCCAGCTGGTCTCCTCCAACCTCTTGCCATTCCAGAATGGAAGTTTGACCACATTGAGATGGACTTCGTGACTGGGTTTCCAAAGTCCAAGCGTGGCAATGATGCTATATTCGTTGTCATCGACAAACTCACTAAAGTGGCTCACTTTCTGCCTATCAAAGAGTCTATCACTGCAGCTCAATTGGTGGAGCTCTATACCTCTCGGATTGTCTCGCTGCACGGTAGTCCTCAGGTGATCTCTTCAGACCATGGCAACATCTTTATCTCCAAGTTTTGGGATTCTTTTGAGAAGGCCATGGGCACCAACATCTGCTTCAGCACAGCTTTCCATCCTCAAACTAGCGGTCAAGTCGAGCGTGTCAATCAGATTCTTGAAGATATGCTCAGGGCTTGTGTGATCTCCTTCGGCATGAAGTGGGAAGATTGTCTTCCATACGCCGAATTCTCCTACAACAACAGTTTTCAAGCAAGTTCGGGCAAGGCCCCATTCGAAATTTTGTATGGCAGGAAGTGCCGTACTCCTCTTAACTGGTCAGAAACCGGTGAACGTCAACTTCTTGGAAATGACTTGATCACAGAGGCAGAGGAAATGTGCAAAGTCATTCGAGATAACCTCAAAGCAGCGCAATCGCGCCAGAAGAGCTACTATGATAGTAAGCACCGCGATTTGGCTTTCGAGATCGGAGATCATGTTTACCTCCGCGTCTCTCCAATGAAAGGTACTCGTCGCTTCGGTATCAAAGGGAAGCTTGCCCCTAGATACGTGGGTCCTTTCAAGATCGTCAGCAAGAGAGGCGATCTCGCCTATCAACCCGAGCTTCCTTCAAACTTTGCAAATGTGCACGACGTGTTCCATGTCTCTCAGCTCCGCAGGTGCTTCAAGACTCCTGACCGCACCGTCAACTTTGAAGACATTGATCTCCAAGAAGATCTCTCTTATCATGAGCACCCCGTTGCTATTCTTGAAGAGACTAAACGCAAGACTCGCAATAAGTCAATCAAATTCCTCAAAGTCAAGTGGTCACACCATTCTGACCATGAAGCCACCAGGGAACACAAGGATCACCTCCGTTCTGAGTACCCGGTGTTCTTCCAGTCCTAGATCTCGGGACGAGATCCTTTCGTAGTGGTGGAGTGTTGTAACACCCCGGATGTAATTTACCTTATATGTACTCCAAGTCTTGCCATTTCCGGTGCTAAGTTATTTTATTTCCTCGGGTTCGTGTTTTTGTCTCCGTGTGTTGTTGTCGTTGTCATGCATCTCATATCATGTCATCATGTGCATTGCATTTGCATACGTGTTCGTCTCATGCATCCGAGCATTTTCCCCGTTGTCCGTTTTGCATTCCGGCGCTCCTATCTCCTCCGGTGGTCCTTTCTACCTTCTTTTCGTGTGTGGGGGTTAAACATTTATGGATTGGACCGAGACTTTCCAAGCGGCCTTGGTTTACTACCGGTAGACCGCCTGTCAAGTTTCGCACCATTTGGACTTTGTTTTATGCTCCAACGGTTAACCGAGGGACCGAGAAGGCCTCGTGTGTGTTGCAGCCCAACACCCCTCCATTTTGGCCCAAAACCCACCAAAACCCTCTCCATCATCTAGAGCGTTCGATCACAATCGCGTGGCCGAAAACTGCACCTCATTTGGACTCTCCTAGCTCCTCCTATGCCTATAAATAGCACCCCCTCCGAAATTCGCAGTTCTTCTCCCCCGAAACCCTAAAATTCGCCCTGTCGCGCGCCAGACATGTCCGTACCTGGCCGGACGCTCCGCGCCGCCGCCCTGGTCCACTAGCTGCGCGCCATGTGTCGCTGTCGGGTCGCTCCCGCCGCCGGCCCGCTCGGCCCGGGGATGGCCCCTGAGGCCCATCGCCTCCCGTCGCCGCCCGGGGTTGTCTCCCTCCTCCGCCCGACGCTAGTCGCCACCTCCGACACCGCTCCACCGCCCAACTCCGGCGATGTCCACCGCCCGAGCTCCGGCAGGGCTCCGGCGCCGCCCCGCCGCGCCGCTTCCGCCGGCCGACGCCGCCGCGGCTCCGGCGCCGCCCCGCACCGGCCCCGCGCCTCCTCCTCCACGCCGGCGTCCTCCGCGGCAAGTCCCACTCCGGCGAACGACGAACTCTGGCGAGGTCCCCGACGAACCTCGACTTCCGCGCCTCAGATCTGAGATCTGGATTTTAGGGTTGACTTTATCCCCAAAACCCTAATTAATTTGCATTTTTCATCATGCTATATCTCCGCATCCGTAGCTCCGTTTTGGGCGTGTAGCACATCAAAATGTTCGCCTCAAAGAGTACATCATTTCATATCATTGCATCATTTTCAGTTGAGCTTATCTTGATTCCCATAATGCTGTTGGAAGAGAGCTATTTGAGTTAATTGTCAGATCTGCTGCACCAAATAGCTATTTGTCATTTTTGCCATGATTAATGTGTGCATGATATGCTCCTGAGCTCTACATGTGTTTTGTTATATGCTTTGCCATCTTTACAGAGCTGCTATCCATGTATTTTTGTGATGTGTGTGGTGACTAGCACAAGCTTGCAAAGTAGTGCATTCGTTAATGCTGATTTCAGGGACTTAGCAATTTCACTAAGTCCTTGATCTGTTTTTATCAATATGCCATATGTTCGTGCTGTTTCCTAGTGATCCGTGCCTCTTTTGAGGATGATCAGTAAGGATGATTTGTTAATATTGTGGTGCTCTATCCATCCATGTCTTTCTTTGAAATTATGGAGCAGCCTAGCTTGAGTCAATCGAGCTCTACTTTTGCTATTTCGTAATTCCTGGCAGATTGTCTACTTGTTAGCGATTTTGCCGAGGATGTTGTTGTTGATCCGTGCATGCTATGTTGTTGTTCTTGCCATGTCTAGCTTATACAATATGTATTCTTGATGGGTGAATGCTTAGATTGTCATTACATGCTTTGTAGTGAGTGCATCGAGCTCGTAAACATGCATACTCGTTAATAGATTTGCATGCTCCAGTTTTTCACTAAGTCTGTATTTTCTGATCCCTTTTGGCTCAAGGTCACTAAGGGACTTTTTTAAGATCTTTGAGTAGCTTCATGCCATGCCTTGCTTTGCCATGTTAAGTTCCTGTAGCATATAGTTTTCTTGCTCCAAAGTGTGCTACCTGATCTGAAATTCCACGCTTGTGTTAATTTCACTAAGTCTGAAACCTGTTTATCAATTGCATTATTGCCATGCTTGTTTGGACCTGATAATGGATGAATTGACCATAGCTCAGTATTCATCTTTTGTCAAGCATCATGAGTGGATCCCTTCCATGTATTTTTTGTCATGTTTGAGTTCTGTAGCATAATTATCTTGTTGCATTTAGATGGCTACTTGCTATTTATCGCAGACCGGTGCCATATTTGTTTCGCTTGCCATTTCCAAACCGTGCATCCGATTCCGGTGTTCTTTATATCGATTTCAACCGAAATCACCTCACCTTTCCAGTGGAACTCTTGGATTTCCATGTTGAGGCCAGGTTCATTCATCCCTTGTCAAATCTTGCATATGCATCACATATCGCATCCCGCATAGCATACCATGTTTGCATCATGTTGTTCGAGCATTTGCACGTGGGTGAATGTATTCCTCTTGCTTGTTTGTCTTGTTTGGGTACAGCCGCGAGACGAGTTCGCTAATGAGGAGCCCATTGAGTTTGCTTTCAAGGATCCAGTCAACTCTGACAACTTTGCAGGAAAGATGATTATACCGTCGAAATCACTTCTATCTTTGCTTTGCTAGATGCTCGCTCTTTTGCTATGCCTATGCTACGATGCCTACCACTTGCTTATCATGCCTCCCAAATTGCCATGCCAAACCTCTAACCCACCATGTCCTAACAAACCATTGTTTGGCTATGTTACCGCTTTGCTCAGCTCCTCTTATAGTGTTGCTAGTTGCAGGTGAAGATTGGAGACCGTTCCTTGTTGGAACATTATTTTCTTGTTGGGATACCATTATATTACCTTGTCATCTTAATGCATCTATATACTTGGTAAAGGGTAGAAGGCTCGGCCTTATGCCTAGTGTTTTGTTCCACTCTTGCCGCCCTAGTTTCCGTCATATCGGTGTTATGTTCCCGGATTTTGCGTTCCTTACGCGGTTGGGTAATAATGGGAACCCCTTAATAGTTCGCCTTGAATAAAACTCCACCAGCAATGCCCAACCTTGGTTTTACCATTTGCCACCTAGCCTCTTTTTCCCTTGGGTTTCCGGAGCCCAAGGGTCATCTTATGTTAAACCCCCGAGCCAGTGCTCATCTGAGTGTTGATCCACCTCGTCAGCTGCCGGTGGCCACCAGGGGCAACTCTGGGCTGGCCTACCGGAAGTTGAGACAATCTGAGTGTGCCCTGAGAACGAGATATGTGCAGCTCCTTTCGGGATTTGTCGGCACATTTGGGTGGTGTTGCTGGATTTGTTTTAACTTGTCGAAGTTGTCTTGTAGAACCGGGATACCGAGTCTGATCGAAATGTCTCGGGAGAAGGTATATCCTTCGTTGACCGTGAGAGCTTGTCATGGGCTAGGTTGGGACTCCCCTGCAGGGTTTTAAACTTCCGAAAGCCGTGCCTGCGGTTATGGGCAGATGGGAATTTGTTAATGTCCGGTTGTAGATAACTTGAACCTTTACTTAATTAAAATGAATCAACTGTGTGTGTTACCGTGATGGTCTCTTCTCGACGGAGTCCGGGAAGTGAACACGGTGTTGGAGTAATTTTTGCCGTAGGTTGTTCTTTAGTTCTTCGTTCGTGCTTTGCCTTCTCTTCTCGCTCTCTTTTGCGAACAGGTTAGCCACCATATATGCTAGTCGCTTGCTGCAGCTCCACATATTACCTTGCCTTCCCTATAAGCTTAAATAGTCTTGATCGTGAGGGTGCGAGATTGCTAAGTCCCCGTGGCTCACAGATTACTTCCAAACCAGATGCAGGGCCCGATGACTCCGTTCCAGATGATGCGCTTGATCTCAAGTGGGAGTTCGACGAAGACTCACGCCGTTACTATGTGTCTTTCCCTGATGATCAGTAGTGGTGCCCAGTTGGGGCGATCGGGACCGTGTCGCATGTTGGGGTTGATCTTTTATTTTGGTACCGTAGTCGTACCATGAGTGTATTGGATGTTGTAATGCTATTTATGTACTTTGTGTGACGTGGCGAGTGTAAGCCAACTATGTACTTTTCCCCTTATTATCTATTTACATGGGTTGTTGTGAAGATTACCTTACTTGCGACATTGCTTTCAATGCGGTTATGCCTCTAAGTCGTGCTCCGACGCGTTGGAGCTATAACCGCATTGAGGGCGTTACAATAGTAAGGCGACACCCATGGGAATACCGTGCGTGAGGCCGCAAAGCGATATGAGGTGTTACATGCCAGATCGATGTGACTTGGAATCGGGGTCCTGACATCTGGTGTTACCACCCGACCAGTGTCTCGGGGGCTACTGCGTTGGCAATCTGGTGCAGAAAATTTAAGTGCAATATAGCTTTCGTGGAGATTATGATCCTCAGGATTGGTCGGCCGCACCCAACCTGAGTCTTGAGGACTTTGCACACCGCTTTTTTTCCCGAAGTATTCTGCCGAGCTAGGAGTTGATCCTCAGGCTGATTTTGCAAATCAACCTGAGTCTCAGTGGCTACTGGGATCAGCGGTCCTATGTCATCCTTCAGGTGCATCTCGGGTTTTAGACTGATACACACCTTGAGGGCTACTTGCTATATATCTCGGCAGAGAATAAATTGCACCAATCAAAAATACTGACAAAAAATGGGCCCACAGTCGGGGTGGTGCACCAGCTGGGAAGCAGTCCGGCATGAAGCTCGGGTGCTAGTGGATGACTCCATAGAGGGCATTTCCGGCATTAAGCTCGGCTAAACTCCTTCAACTTTTTTGAACCAAGGTGATCTATGACACCTCGGGTACAGTTCGGCGTTGGATCTCGGTTGTAACTATACTCTTCGGATACAGACCGGCAGTGGAGCTCAGATACAGTCCGACGGTGGAGCTCGGATACATTCTGGCGGTAGAGCTCGGATACATTCCGGCGTTGGAGCTCGGAAGCGGTCGGGCGTTCGCGCTCAGCTGCAAAAGATACCTCGAATGCAGTTCGGCATTGGAGCTCGGACGCAAAAGGACACTGCCGCCCGGGAACAACTTCAAACCCAAGGTGTGGCATGAAAATAACAAGGCATTGATAAAGGCCGATTACTTAAAGGGGCTCCTCGGATACCTGACGTGTAAGCTATTAGGATTCACTCCGGCGACCCTCAAGATCGAAGATGGGAAGGTTTGTTGAACAAGTTTTCAAGGCCGACGACCGAAGATGAAGAACTGTACGGCAGAATCGAGGAGTGTCCCCAACTTGAAGACCAGTTCAGGGGGCTATTGACGGTGTCCTAGACTAGGGGGTACTCACCACGTCATCTCCCGACTAGTTGGATCGCGCCGAGGACCCCCATGGCGGTCCACTATTGGGCCGGTCCGGACAACCCATGCCGCATACAAGGAGGATTCCACAAAACTTGGCGTCCAAGACAAGGACTCCTCTAAACCCTAGGCCTACGCTGCATATATAAACCGAGGCCAGGCTAGTCAATAGTCAATCTCATATTCATTACTACAATCTCGTAGTAGATACATGTACTCTGTACTACACCCCGTATGAATATAATCAAAAGCAGGACGTAGGGTTTTACCTCCATCAAGAGGGCCCGAACCTGGGTAAAATCCCGTGTCCATGTTACCATCGCTCCAAGACGCCTATCTTAGGACCCCTACTACGAGATCCGCCGGTTTTGACACCGACATGTCTCCTTGAAAGAAACGGAGGAATTTTAATATCCACTTGTCCTCCTTTTCAAATTCCTATTCATGAAGCACAAGACTAAGAGATAGTAGCATAATAGCATTATAACCATACATTTTCTTGTGGTTTGAGTTAATCTCACCATGCTTCTTTGCATCCTGTGATCTTCCAATTCTTGTGAACCAAACACCCAGATTGGCAGAAATCCCGTGTTTTTAAATTCTCTATTTTGCACGTGCATTCCTATCCTATTCCTGTGTCTTTCCTATCCCTGCATTGTTAGAATCCTCAAATTCAAACAAGCCCTTACATAATAACTTCTATTATAGATATGTGTCAAAGAAAACCTTGTATGGATTGTCCTGCTCCTACTGCGTTGTATTCCATCCCAGCTCAACTGCTCCAACGATGGAAGGGTTCACCACAGCTGGGATCCACTCTCCAGACTGTATTTCGCCGCCTCAGTTCTTCTTCCCTGCCACTGGCAGCCACGACAACTGCATTACCATCATTAACTGAGCAGATGACCTTGAGGACTACACGGGTCTGCAAGAGTGGTCGCATTCTTTCGTGTCTGTTTACGTTATGCAACGCTTAATATGATGACATGGTACTTTATCGTCCTGTTCACCTATTAGACTACGAGTCAGGTCCAAACTAATGCCTAAACTTGAGTTTTTAAATGGTTGTGGGGTACATATTGGGGCAGCAATCAATACTATCAAGTTAATCTCGGGTGTCTACTATCAGTTTCATGTTGGGTGGAAACAAACATTAAATGAGCCATTATCTGTATTTTTTAACTAAAGCTATTATCTGCGTGCTATCATTTGTTTTGAGTCTATCCACAGTTTGCTACCATCACTCTGGATTTGTGCATGCACTCCTTACATAATCTCATTGGTCTTGGGTCAGTTATTGTACACAATGGAATTGAACATGTAGAGCAAAAGAGACGAGCCTCACGTGGCAATAAAATTTTATGCACGGTGCAAAGGCAGCCCCCCTCCACCCATTTCGGATTGTAATCAAGAGGAAGATAACTGTTCTGAGGGAGATTCATAAGGAGAAGACCAGTCCTATTTACCCCCTGAGGTCTTTGCTCTAACTTAGCATGTTGATGTTGGTAATATCATGCATATGGTGCCTTGCATTGCTTACTTTATACATCAAGTGTGTCATCTACTTAGTTTAGACATGCTTTGTGTGAATGCCATATGTTTAGTCTCTTTATCGTATATGTTAATCATGCAATGCCATCTTGTTTAGCGAGGCATCATATATGTGAATTTTGCAATTCCACCCTGGTTAGCTAGTCATCTTATATGTGAATTATATCATGCCATCATTTTTTATTATGTATTAAATTTGTCAACAATTTTAGTACATTCAATTACTCTTCCTGTGCATCAGCCATTCGACATGGTCATGGAAAAATCTAGAGAGGAAACAAGGTCTTTAGAGCAGACAATGCTATCTGACGAAGCGCCTGCCTTGCTAGTTACGGATAGCTCCTCAAAGGAGGATTCAGAGACAGATGGCCAGTCCTATCCCCCCCACCCCGCACCCCCGAGGTGCATGCTCTAACTTTGCAGGGTTATATTGCTCATGTCGTGCATATGGTGTCTTGCATTGGTATGCCATTTACTTAGTTTAGACATGCTTTGTGTGAATGCCACCTGTTTAGTGTCTAATTACCATGTATGTGAATTTTGCAATGCCATCTTGTTGCAAGACATTATATATGTGAATTATGCAATGCTATCTTATTGCAAGGCATTATATATGTGAATTATGCAATGCCATGCAGTTTAGCCAAGAGTCATATCTGTGAAGTATATCATGTCGTCCTTTTTTTGTATTTCTCGTTGCATTTGTCAACAATGTGTGTATATTCAACTGCTCTTCCCATGCATCAGCCATTTGAATTGGTGATGGAGAAATCTAGAGTGAAAACAAGGCCTTCAGAGCAGACAATGCTAACTGCTGAAGCAGATATCTTTCTGGTTACAGATAACTCTTCAGAGGAGGATTCAGAGGCAGATGACCAGTCCTATTATCCCCCTCAGGTGTATGCTCAAACTTGGCAGGGTTATATTACTCATATCATGCATATGTTGTCTTGTAATGCTTAGTTTTTACATCATATACACAATATTAAATGCCATCTCCTTAGTTGGCACATCATATATGTGATTACCCTCTGCTCACTTGCTTAGTATATAAATCATATATTTGAATTATATCATGCCATGATGTTTACATAGACAGCATGTATTTGAATTATGGCATGCCGACCCATTTTCTAAATACATAATATAGTTATATCATCTCATCCTATTTACATACTCATCATATTTTGAATTATGTCATTCTATCCGTGAATTATATCATGCCATCATGTTTCCATAGACGACATGTTTGTGAATTATGGCATGCCAACCACTTTAATAGACACATCTTATAGTTATATCATGTCATCCTGTTTACATAGTCATCATATTTTGAAGTATGTCATTCTGTCCTGTTTAGTTAGCCATCATACATGTGAAATTTTGTCATGCTATCCAGTTTAATTAGCCATAATATATGTGAAATTATGTCATGCTATTCTGTTTGGTTAGACGACATAAATGTGAATTATTTCATGCCCTATGTTCTCCCCTACTATCCATTGCACCTGTCAATCTTACAATGTCTATACATTCAATTAATTTTCTTGTTTATTAGCCATTTGAATTGGAGGGGGTGATGGCAGTATCTATTGGAGTAAAACCACAGTCTTCAGAAAAGATTGTGCTAACTGTCGATGTAGATAGAATCACGGTTGTACTTGCCCAAGAACCAGCCCCACCACACATAACCTAGACTCACAAGGTACGTACGTAGTATCATACACTAGTATCACTAGTCGTCAACTCGTGCATTCGCACGGGCCGTATATCTAAGGTATTGTTTATTTTATATTATGAACAAATATGCTTTTCTGATGTGAGGCACTATAATTGAGATGTTTGTGAAGGATATATGTTTAAAAACATGGAGATTTTAAAAAAAAAGTATGGATGTAATTATGTGAAATCATAATCTAATGCCACCAAACTAACATTTTTCGGTAACATAGTATCACATTATATCGCTCAAAGTTCAGTAATGATGATGCAACCATGCATGTACAATTACCCAAATCATATGTTTGTTGGTTTCATTTGAAAAGGTTGTACAGCTTCCAACCTTTCATGACGTATTATATAGCTTGCAAAAACGTCCTACATTGTGGGCGGAAGGAGTATGTGGCAATGCATTTTAAGATTCAAACTACGTAATAGTATAATTTTATGTGACATCTTTTAGTAAATGGATGACACGTATAAAATGTGCCTGTACACTCCTCTAACTTTGACTATTAATATATAGAAAAGTTTTCAAAATGGTCTTGTGATAATACATAGTAACATAGAGTTTTTATGGAAACAGTTTCATAATCTTTTTATAATGCCTTATGAATATGTATGGCCTTACATCAAATATCAAAGCAAAGTATTGTTGCCTTTGTATGATGAAAATGAATTTCAATATTTTACTCGAAAGATGATATAGTTTTCATACCGTAGTAACTGATAAGCATTTTTTAGAGCTTGTCCAAATAATGTATATAATTCATAATTTTGCATATGATTATATGCCCAAAAATATTTAATATACCTAGGTGTCTCAAGAAAGGGTTAGTTCCAGAAATCCATGTTGACTAATGACCTAGAAATTTGATTATTGAGTAGTACGCAAAAGAGCAGAAGATACAGGCCTTGGTAACAATGTGGAGTTACAAAATGAATACCTTCCGGACACTTGATAAAAACACACCATGATGATGAAGAATCTGGCAACATCGTTGACCTTTGGTAACATAAAAAAATAAGAATAACTAGACCGGTTAGAATATATATATATATATCACACACACGATTAACATAGCATCCATATATTAAATCGACGGATTCCTTTGAACTATAATAATTCATTAAACGATGAAGGTGAAATAATATGGTAGTTTCAATTGTTGGGAAGTATATATTTGCAATGCAAAAGAACAATCATAATAGTGTTCTTTCGAAGTTGCAAAGAATAAATATTGCTTTTGTTGTGGGAAAGGTTCCATCGAGCCAAGACAAAAGGGATATATTTAGAAATCTCAGAATGAGTAGCCATACAACATGATACCGACAATAGGAAAATTGTGTCAACTGCTCATCCACATGTAAGAAAACAAAGGACATAGGACCAATGTAGTTTTTGAATGATTATCTTCTGCCAAAGAGGGCCAGGAGTGGAATTAGGTTGAGAATGGTATTCTCACAACATTATAGTTCTACATCAAGCTTCCTATGCAGAGGAGGATCCTACAATAGCAATGTGCTCATGCCTACCATCTCAAAATGGCTAAATTATCAAACCTACCTTAAAATAGTATCAACCATGTTATTCCCCATGAAATTAAGAAGCGCATAAGAGTTTAAAATGATTCATGTGATTTAAGATCAAAAGCAAGGCACCCACTGCCATGCAGATATCATGCAAAAAACTTCAGGAATAAAATGCCAGTCACTGGCGCGGGATGGATCGTTCCTTGTAGACATTTACTTTCCACTTTCCATTGATAGCACGCTCACAGCCTTGGCAAAGATTGATTGATTACCAGTTTTAGCAGAGCGTAAGGATGGTTGGAGACGCCCTCAACGTGATAGCACTTGCACTATCGGTGTTGTACTTGGCAGTGTTGTGGATAATGTCATGTAGCCACGCATTGATCTTCCTAGAGAGGATCTAATCTGCGTGCTAAAGTTAAGGAAGAACTTGGCGGCAGCCAAAAACCTGTCGTGGCTAACGACATCCACGTGCATCTAGTAGGTGAGCACACGGACCAACTGGTTGGCTTCAATCCAGCTGCGTAGGTCCGTCTTGTGCACCAGCTCATGCAGTCACATGAATCCCACAACTTTTACCATTGCCTTAGTTTGTGATTACTCATTGTTTAATCACAAGCCGTACAGTCAATTTTTATATGGTTAGACAACCAATCTCTAGATCTCAATACTTATAGCATGATGAATCTCGCCAATCCATCAATCTACTTTCCAGCTAATAACTAATTAGGATTTATCTTTGTAGCATGGAATTAGTCTTTCATGGCAATTAAGCTCAAAAAAATTGGACCAAGCCCAAGAATTGTCCTTCATCCTCTATCTTTCTCTGCTCCTATCGGCTGCTGCCTTGGTCTCTGCCAATTGGATGTATGTCCATCTCTCTTCTGATTAAATTATCCTTGAAGCAATCATGTCGTGAGCTGCTCCTGTCTGTATCTTCTTCTACCCTTCAGGTATCTCTCTTTGTGTAATTGGTGGATAGATCACACGCACGAGCGACATAAAAACGTAAGGAGTGTTGCATACACGCAACAGCAGATTGGTCTCTGCAGCGGCAACAACGCCCCGTGAAGTGGAGCTCACTGAGGTAGAACTTGGTGGCCGCGGTGATGAACTCTGGAGCTGCGACCAGCAGCAGCTTCTGGTGGTGGGCTGCAGCGATCAGGCTGGTGGAAGGCCGACCACCTGTTGACAGCCGACCATATCTCGACACACCTTGTGTTTTCTTGTCTCTGAATTTCTGTTGGATGCATCACATCTAGGTGTTCTTTCGGCCATGCGTAGACCACATGCACGTACATGTTAGCTTGATTAATTCAACCAAGCACATCACAAGTCCATGGAGAGAAAATTACATCCTCATATTCATGTGTTTGGCAGAACAGATCGAAGGAGTACCTGCGTCTCCCAGCCGAGTCGATCCGGCAGTCAGGCTTTCGCTTACGTCCATGCATGTATTATATTTTCATCTCTTGGCAACAGCGATCGGTTCAGCTCCAAAGTAATCAAGCTAGCCTCTGTTGCCGGAAAGCAGTCGGCGTTGTTAAGGTTGGGCCTTCAGCTGGAGAGAGATGATGCATTGTTTTCCATGGGAGATGACAAAGAAGATTGGTTCAGAACCAGAAGAGATGATGGATAATACTTCATGTTATAACTATATGGAGTGTTTTTTAAGGATTAATATTGTTACCAATTTTCTTCACGGGGAGAAGAGGCGTGGTCCTTTAGGACCCATGAGGATAGGTTTTTTTGTGGGGAAAGTTTTTTTAAGGATTTTTGGCTTGCTGAGAATTTTTGGATTAATCTACACCGTAATAATTCGGTCCCACATAGATTAACGGCTCCTAATTTCTAATTAACGTGGGAATTTTTAGGAAGTCGGTAATTAGTATAGGTATAGATAGATAGATAGATAGATATGCATGATACTAGTATATGACACTCCCCACTACAAGGCTGTCCATAGTGGTGGTATCATAGCCGGTATCATGCACTCGGAAATAGCAAGTATGCTGATGTGGCAAAGAATTAAAGAAGATAGAGAGGGTCAGAATAACATATAAGTAGATACCGTATCATGTTAAATGCGATGCTAATTTGGGTCATGCATGGCAATAAATATGATCATCTATGACACTACTCTATTATACCATGCACTATGATTAAATGTAGTATCATACACTAGTATCATATATATGCATGATACTAGTATATGATACTCCCCACTATGAGTAACCTAAGTATAGCCTAACTAAAACACCAACATGTAGTTGTAGTAGGGTTTTTGACTTTATATGCACTAAAATTCAAGGTAAGTGCAAAGAATGACTTAAACATAACAGACGAGACCTGAAATGGGCCGGAAAATCAAACAAAGGGTATATCCGCGATTGTTTACCATGATTTTTTTAGGCGGAACGATGTAGTAACTGACGATTTGGAGTCCGAAGTGCCGCTTCTCCTTTTGGAAACTATGATCCTTCTTGTGGGATGCTCTGGTATGGAAGGTGCGAGCAACAAAACTTGTGCCAAACTTTACCAATTTTTTCCCATGCGATCGTGAGGAGCACGCCATAGTGACACAATGATTTTTGTTATTTTCTGGACTCTATATGCACTTCCTGAAATTAAAATACCAACAAGACCTATGGCTATGGCCGCACCCTGCGGCCGAACTGTTTGAAGTTTTTCCTATTTCTTGGACAATAAATGAAAACTCGCAAAGCGACACACAAATGAGCTTGCTAACACTGACATGTAGTTGCGACTATATATATACGCAAAAAATGACTCAAATAGAGCAAACAAGATCTCTTTTTTGCATATTCAAAGTTTGAGATTGCTAGCCAGGCTTGCCGCCTGGTAGAATGTACTAGAAAATCGAACCATAGGGTACAATTGTGATTTCCTACCATGGAAAAAAATTGGAGGCGAAACGATGAAATCATGTTTTCATTCAAACAAAAATATGTAGTTAGTTAACGTCAATCTTTTCAAATAGCACACGGTTCACTCACGAAAGTCGTGTGCCTACCAAACCATGGTCGATGCCCCCCATGCTGCGTGCACGATCTAAGTCGTGTGTTCTGATTGGTCAGAACCCAAACCCCACGGATCGTACGTCTGCACCATTGGATGCTCCCAGATCGAACAACAATCCTCATCCCTTTCGGTAGGAAATGCAGTGCCGCTAGGATTTGAATTATATGCCAAAAAACATGGTAAATGCCAAAAAATGTCTTAAATATAGCACACGAGACCTGAAATGTGCCAGCAAATCAAACCCGTGGTATAATGGTGATTGCTTAATGTGGGAAAATTTAGAGGCGAAACGATGAACTCACGTCTTCATTTCAAAATTAGTACGTCTTCATTTCAAATGAAATTATTCTATTTGTGCACACGAGCGCTTAGAGGCAACCATTTTAATGGGCTTTTCCACGCGGCGACCGGGGATATTTTTCACCCTTTTCACCTAGGCCGCCAACACCCCCACCGCCCACCTGCATTTCACTCAACTAGTCCACCCAATCTCCATCACCATCTCCCCCTCCTCCAGATCCGTAGCAGAAGCCTCTCCGCCGCCGGCGTGCTCACCTAGGCTGTGTGCCCGCTCTACGATGTCAAGCCTACCTCCACTGTCGTTCCCAACACGCGACTGCCTGCGCCTCGCCATCTTTGTTTGCTCGCCAGCCACCCTCGAGCATATCGATCATGTAACCCTCGCCTCTCCTGTGGTACGGCCGGGTATGCATTAAGAAACTTGTTAGTTACTGCTCTCCATCGCGGTGAGACATATTTCCTCGCAATACCACTTCCTAGTCCATTCTGTATGTTGCCAAATTGGCTATAAAATAATGGAGAGCGTATATATGTTCATTATCTACCTTCCTAACTAGTACATATAAGATGTATTTGTTCCAATAAGTTACTACCGATTTACAGATCGCGGGCACCTGAGTCACACAAACTTAACAAATAAGCCGTGCATTTTCTAAATTATTGCATGACATGTTTAGACAGCTTGATACAAAGTTGTTAGTTTTATGCTTATCCTCCTTTCCTGAGTTTCGCACGTGTTCTTTGTAGATGCCGAATAGCAGTGACAACACTCATGCTTCAGGCGATGTATCTTCATCTGATTCCGACAACCCTAGGTCCTCTATAGATGGTGAGGGATAAAGTAATTTGAATGGGGTAGAGCTACAGCAATTACCCTTCTGGTCAGGACATGGAGGAACGCTCCAAGGAAGCCCACACACTAGCCTAAAGGTGTATATGAAGTAACTGAAATCGATTTAAATTCTTAGGCTCCAACTAAACCAGATAAAGCACGCACAAGGTTTAGAAGTGTGTGCGGATTTGTTGGCAGGGCAAGGCTCAACATTAATCTGCCGAGGTTTCAGAAGGCTGACACGGAAACACGGCAAAGTATAGTCCAGGAGATCACGGATCAATTCAACATTCCAGATCAGTGGAGAATGCAGGTAGAACACGCTACACTGAAGAAGGCTAGGGATGCTTGGAGAAATGAAAGCATGTGCTATACAAGAAGTACTTGACTGAAGGCAAGGACTTAGTCCCCGCGTACCCCCAATTTACAAAGGCGGACTGGGTAGAATTCAAAAGGGTCAAGGCAACTAAAGAGTTTGTTGAGAAGAGTGCCAAGCAATCAGAACTTCAAAATAAGAACACACACACCCATCGTACAGGTGTGGCGGGATACTACGACATGAAACCGACATGCGACCAGGAGGACGAAGAAGCAGTAGCGGCGGGTGGGAAACCGACCTTTAGTGAAATCAGGGGCGAACGTGCCAGAGACTAGTTGCGGGCACGTGCAAGGAGGCGTGATGACGGAACTGGAACTTATTACTTTGAAAACTCACAAGACGAAGAACTGTATCAAGTGATGTTAAAGGCTTCCAAGATCCCTGGAAGGTTCTACAGGAACTCAGGGCCATGAGACATTTTGTTCGATGCTCTGGAAACAAGAGAGCCCCCTAGCCATGTGGGGGTATAGGTGTTAGTGCCCCGCACAAGAGGGCTTTCACCCTCAACAAAGAAGAGAGGCTCAGCATGAAAAAAGCGAGGAGTGAAATGAAGCAGAATGAATTGTATGAAAGGTTGAGGAAGGAGATGTATATGGCTATTCGAAAGGATATTGAGGAGTCAATGATGATGTGGAAGACTCTAATACTGACAGATAGCTAGCAGATGGGAGGGGAGGCGGGCATGGAGGATCCTGCTTATTGCGCGACAACACCACACAAGAGTAGTTGTGCATCAAGTGACCCCAGCGACACTATGACTACAGCTGCTCATGATTATGCTATATCTGATCTATCTAGAATTAAAGACAGACCGAAGGGCATGCTTACACATTATGAAGGTACATTAAAATGTGCAACAGCCTGGGTGTGCCCACCCTTCTTGGAAGAGGGCCTCTTGTTGTATACTGTGCCATTAAAGTCGGGCTGTGTGAAGTGCTACATGACTGAACTAAAGCCTGGATTCAATGAATTTGCCCTGAAGAATGTCCTAGGAGACCTTGATGAGCAAAGGACCTTGGTAGAAACACTGTTACATCACATCAAGTGGCCACAAAAGGAAATAGCATTCATCGATGAGATCCCTGAAGCCCCGCCAAGAGCAACCAATGTCGTCCCTCAACCGGTGACACTCTCCTTGCTAGAGCAGCTCTTGCATGCTTCCCCTAAAGAACCTAATACCCGTAATCCGACGGCTGATGCATCAACCTGTGATCAGCCTGTCCGACTTTGTGCCGTATTGGCCATGTCATCCTCCGCACTAGAGCAGCCAGTGGCAAGGCCTAAAACTGGTGAAGACACACCACCGATTCAGATGCCGGCCACTGAAGCAGTGGGAGGAGACCCAGCTGCAGCACATGCTCGGCAGGCCAACCTGGTGGAAAGGACTGCTAAGCAATCTGATGCTTCGGAACCGCCTGCTAAGCAGTCTGTAGGTCCGGAACCAACTGCTCATCAGTCCATCAGTCTGCAGCCGCGTGATTAGCATACTACTACATCAGCACTTCCTGCTCAGCAAACCAACGCGTTGGCACAGCCTCCTCGGCACACCGACAAGTTGGCACCACCTGCGCAGAAACCTGACATAGCTCCAATGCATGGTCAGCAGTCCGATGCCTCTGCTACTATAGCCCAACAATCCGCCACAGGAACACCGCCAGCTCAGCGGTCCGGCATAGATAAACGGTCTGCTAAGCAGTCCGTCGAAGCTTCACCGTTTGCTCGACATTCTACCTTGCAGCCAACTAGACGTTCTACCGGAAATGCTTCAAGTACCAAGAAGGAAACGGCCAAAAAGGCTGCACACACGAGGAAGCGCGACGGGAGAGCGAAGAGGAAAGAGAACGATTGCCTCTTACTTAAAGCACTCATCGCCCAAAACCAAATTAACAACAGGTTGTTTGAATCGGGGTGTAATATTATTTCTGACGGCACGGATGATGAAGAAATAGATTTGCAGCTTGCTAAAAATAAAGCAGGTGTACTTGAGTCACGCAATTATGTCCATGGCCAGCCATTTCTTGCTGACGAATACTTTGATGAGTGTAGCTCCAGTTGTCGCGAATTACATGAATATTGCATGGATCAAATGTTAGCAGGTCATCATGGTCGGCTAGTCCACTACAACAGAGATCATTTCCGACACGATGCTGGTTCCATCAATGTGAGTTTAGAGGACTTACATCTCTTCTTCAACTTCAACGAGCTCGATGCCACTCTTGTTAGATGCCTAATTTTCTAAGTACTTAACAAACTCTGATCAACTTCTCCATACAAGGCTGTAAATGATAAACAGCTAACTGCATTTTATTCCTCTCAGGGGATTGAACGCGTCGAGAAGAAAAAGGGAGAGTGTGTATTTCATAGATCCTGCATTAGCAAATGGCACAACATTAGATGGTAAGGACCTACGGGACTGGGCCATTAACACAGTCATCCGTATCTTCGAAAACACGTCACATGCAGAATCATTTCTCTGGCCATATCATGAACGGTAAGTTAAGTAAACAACCACACATACATTAATTGTCTTTCAGATTTCGACATAATTCATAAGTTCATGGCTTTCTTAATATGTAACAATCACTGGATATTGGTATTCATTGTTTCAAACAAGAACACAGTTTACTACATGGATTCTCTCAAAGAGTCAACAAACGCTCAGGATCTGACGCATCTTCAACAATTCATGGATAGGTATTGAATTCTATGTTGTTGAAATTAAATTGCATTCATATCTGGTTCAATAATTGACGTTGTCAAAATTCATCTTCATTTGCAGTGTGCTCACATTGTGGAAAACTAAACTAGGGAACCTGTTCAAGAGGGAACAACCTCTGTAGCACAAGATCGTTTCTCCGGTAACACACTGAAATCCGTTATTTTTGGAAAATTTATCCATCCGTCTGCAAATACCTTTTCTTACGTTAGACAAATGTTCAAGCTTCTAAATAAACATCTTTCTCTTTCTATCCAAATAAAAAAATACATCTAACACCGGTAAGGTTGTTCCTAACAGGACAAATACATGACTAACTTTGTACAAAAAAAATTCAGTGTCATCAACAACAAGGAGGGACCAACCTTTTCGGATACTATATTTGCAAACACATGATCTCCATCGGCAAATCGGCTGATAGTTGTGAAGATGCTCATGAATTAGTACCAGTAAGTCTATCTTAATTAATATCTTCTACTACACTATGATTAATATCTTCTACTACACTGCAACTCATCTTAGAATCGAGGACCCCTGAACCGCTCCCCGCTGGTGAATTGCTGATGGTTCAGAGATTTATTAGCGACTTCTTCCTTAATCACTACATCAATGCCATTGTTGATAATTAAGATTTGAGCATGCGTTCTCCTGAAACATTGAGTAAGAGTTAGCCGCTAAACATGTATGCACGGATCCATTGTTTTCCATCTGATGAGCTCTTCGTATTTACGTACATTATGATTAATTATGTAATGCATATATGTGTCGACAAATCATTGGAATCTTGCTACCATATGTTCAATTGCAATTGTTGCGAAATCTGATGAATGTTCTTCCTGTGGACACTATTTGTTCAATTGAATATTGTCAATGCAAAAGACATTGGGTCCATTGCCCAGACTGTGCACATGCACGAGAACACGATTACAACACCAAGGCCAGAATGGAGCACTAGGAATCAGTCCTTCGAAGGACCAACATGCAGCCCAAGAAGGCCAAGACCAAGCCAAAGGAGCAAGATATTACTAAGGGAAAAGCCTCACTTGTCGGGCAGGCGAGCCTAGCAAGGACAGGGTCACCCCCGGAAGCAAGCCTCCAGGCAGCCCCGGTCGGGCCTGCCAGGACTCACGGAGGTAGAACCGCCTCACCACGACGCATGTCATCGACCGGTGTGGTTTCAAGCTCCAAAGTGAATAAGTGGCTACTATTCGCCACATGACAGGCACTTTCTATAGGAAATACCCCCAAGCGACACCCATCCTGCAATGTGTCAAGCGAGCAGGTGCAAAGCTGGCAAAAGAAGCTATGATGTGATGTTGAGCGGCGCATTTAATGCGCCCTGTCAGCCTGCAGAGTTAGGTGTGATAGCAATGTTTGCTATCTTATTAGTGCGTAATGACTTGTTTGCCACTCTGGTGACCCCTTTGTCTATAAAAGGAGGCCCAAGGCAACCGTAGTAAGGGTTAGCAAATCCACCCCCTCACACATTAATACGCATATAGTCGTTCCGCCCCGAGGCAACCCTACCGGGCAAGCAAGTTACGCTCACCACCATTTTTCGACCATCAATCCACCAAAGCAGGAGTAGGGTTTTACACCTCACGGCGGCCTGAACCTGGGTAAAAACTGCCTTTGTGATCTCTGTCGTGTTGTTCCATGCTCCTTTGCTCTTTGTGCAATGTGCCATCCCCCCGTCGAACCAGCAAGGGACTCTTGGTCCCATAGGTGGCCGTGGTTTCCTGCGACATCTTTTGCGCGCCAGGTAGGAGGATCACTTGCACGAACCTGAAAGCGTGAGCAGCGCGCCATTTTCATCGCCATCTTTGTCTTCGGCGGTGCTTCAGCTCACCCGTCCACCTCAAAGGCTCCGCCGCCCGCGGCCACCGATGCCATGGGGTATGCAGAGGCACACGAGGATGTAGGCGTTGCAGGGGATGTGGTCGGTGTAGGCGGCATTGTCACCACTTCCCCCGCAGCTGAAGCAGGTGCGGGAGGCACCGGAGGAGAGCAACATCAGCAACATCCTAGTGGCCATGCTCCACGAGGTACGGATGAAGGGGTTATTCCACCTATACCTCTTCCCCTTGCCGAAGGGCAAAGCCACAGTGGTGGTGCCCGGTCTGGGGTGAATCGCCGCCTTCCGGCCGTCCCCACCACGGGCATGGCCGCGGGGCGCGCGCCTCCCCCAGAACGGGTTGACCCTGCCACTTGTGCCCAATGGAGCCACTGGCCCTCAAGCGCCTTCACCGTGTCATCGTGCCCTCCAAGTAGCTGGCTCGCAATAGCGAGGGCACGAGGCATTCGCCACCGACACCGTCAGAGGCCGGGCGACGGTGCGATCTATATCATCATCACCAATGCCGAGCACTGCAACAGAGGCCCTGGTGCAGGCCTAGCTACTGTTGAGGTTTCCGCCGGCGGCTGATCAGATGGATGAGTGGAGAGACACCATTCATAGTCTAATTGGCTTCGCCGAATCTGGGGGCTCACAGCGAGCCGACCCATCCCCACCATGGCAGCCAGCGCAGGCGCGGTAGAATTAAGAACCCGATGATGTATCGATGGCCTCTTCTGACCCTCGAGTACGTCCAGGCCAACGGTGAGCCCTGGAGGATAGTCGGAGGAGAGACGCATGCCTCGTCATCGAGCGAGGCCGCGATCACCACCGCCGGACCAACAGGTGAGATGGTCCCGATGTCGATGAGCCTATACTCGAGGACAGCGGGTGCCTACCTATCGAGGTTGGGTGCCCTGCCTTTACTCGTGAACTGCGGCAAGTCCGTTGGCCATCGGCTCGTACAATCAAGCCAGAGATACCAGAGAAGTATGATGGATGGTTGAACCTGACAGAGTTCTTGAGCATCTACACCATCGTTGTTCATGTTGCCGGAGGAAGATATGAGAAGGTTTTTGCCAACTACTTCCCTTTGGCACTCAAGTTCAATGTGAGGTCTTGGCTAATGGACCTGCCAGAGAACTCCATTTCGTCCTGGTCTGACTTGTGCCATGAGTTCATCGGCGCCTTCACGGGCGGCAATCGAGAACCAGGACGACCCAATGACTTGCATCTTGGTCGGATTGCGGGTTCCAGCAAACCCTTGTAAGGTTCGAACCCTAGGGTGCGCACGAAGGACTCTCTCTTCCTAGTTCGTTCGCTCAACAATCACATGGCCTAGCTCGACGAGCCTGAAGAACACGAGACACAGTGGTTTATACTGGTTCGGGCCATCTTGCGGTGTAATACCCTACTCCAGTGTGGTGGTGGTGGATTGCCTCGTGGGCTAAGGATGAACTAGTACAATCAATGAACAACTTTCGGAGGAGAGGTGTTCTTGAGCTCAGTGAGCTGGTGGATGTGAGGATGGGAAGGTTCCAATCCAGGATGAGTCTATCCCTCCCTATGGTGGTGGCTAGTCCTATTTATAGAGGCCCTGGTCCTCTTCCCAAATGTTAGGCGGGAAGGGATCCCAAAACGGCCAAGTTTGAAGGGAGACAACTAGTACAAGCTATCCTGACAAAAGTTGGTCTTCGCCTGCCAAAGGCTCTGGTGGTGACGCTGCTATGGGCTCCGTGGTGACCTCCGTGCTGCTGTTCTTGGTCTCGTTGCAACGATATGGAAACCTTTGCCTGATGCCTCGAGACTCCTCGCCTGTGCCTGCCTCTTTAGCACGAAAGAGGAAACTAGTACACTGCGCCCGCTGGCGCCTGCCTGGCCTTGGTCATCATGGCTCACGTCACGTGAACCTCGCGAAGTACCCCTTGCATCAAGATCTCCTCTCCTCGGGAGCCAGCCTAGTGAGGCTGCCCCCAGGGAGGTCTTGGTGTCGTCCGCCTCGCGAGGCTTGGCCCCTTGCGAGGGTCTTGAGCAGTTGCTGCTGAAGATGGGACGTACCAGGCAGTTGGTGGAGCCATGCACAAGCCCGTAGCCAGGCAAGTCTAGGCACCCCCCGGTACCAGAATACCGACATTAGCCCTCGGGCCCAAGGCGCACTCGGGCTTGGCTTCGAGGCGAAGCCAAAGGGCAAGTGCGTAGCACCGCGGGCCCCAACCACCTGTGGCCTTGATTGACGCGTGGTGATTGATGGGACGTGGGCGTCTCCGCTTCCCCACGTTGCCTCAGCAACTGTTCTCGCCTGACAAAAGGCCGGCGTACGCTGTAGAGCCTTCATTGTTCCTTCGTCTTGCTCCAGATCCCCTTTTCCTGTTCTTCACTGAATAGATTCCACCGAGGGGGCCGGTCGAGCAGTGGTCGCAACATGCCGAGTGCGGCAGTCCGGCAACGGGAGCAGAGATCGAGGTCGTCTCCTCGGGCAAGATCTTCATGACCCGCGTATGGGGCGATGTCGCCCGTGCCTACCGTGCGGAGGGGGCCCTGGCCATCCATTTAGAGTATGACGGCGCTGTCGGTGTCAAAACCGGCGGATCTCGGGTAGGGGTCCCGAACTGTGCGTCTAGGATCGATTGTAATAGGAGACAGGGGACACAATGTTTTACCCAGGTTCGTCCCCTCTCTATGGAGGTAATACCCTACGTCCTGCTAGATCGAACTTGACGAATATGAGTAGAGGTAATACCCTACGTCCTGCTTGATCGAACTTGATGAATATGAGTATTACAAGAGTTGATCTACCACGAGATTGTAATGACTGAACCCTAAAAGTCTAGTCTGCCTATGACTGAGGATTCGACCTAGGGTTACAAGAGTTGATCTACCACGGGATCATAATGACTGAACCCTCCGGTTTATATAGACACAGGAGGGATCTAGGGTCACACAAGGTTGGTTACAAAGTAAGGAATCTTCATATTTGGTCGCCAAGCTTGCCTTCCATGCCAAGGAGAGTCCTATCCGGACACGGGTGGAGATTTCGGTCTTCGTATCCTTACGGACCATCAGTCTGGCCCATATCCAATAGATCAGACACCCGAGGACCCCTTAGTCCAGGACTCCCTCAGTAGCCCCTAATCCAGGCTTCAATGACGATGTGTTCGGCGCACAGATGGTCTTCGGCATTGCAAGGCGGGTTCTACTTTCCGAATACTCCAGGATAGTTTTCGGATGAAACGAAGGTGTCCAGATCTACAACACAAGTACCACACACAACCGCCAGGAATATCATATTTCAAGAGTCCCATCCGCTGACAACTTTTTGCAAGATGACATCACATCTGTTCGATCACTATATCAAACTGTTTTTGTCCGCCATTTCACGTCTCGAGATGCGGTTTCCATTGGCACGTCGCGTCAAAGCAGAGATCATGTCCCCTTATTGCGGGATTTTCATCAATGCGGGCATGGGCAACCCAACCGTGCCATTTACACAGCCTTTGGGAATAGGCGAGTTTTAGGGCGAGTGGGGAGGCGTTCGATATTCACTGCCTTTATAAGGGGATAAGGATTCCCCCTTCTTCTCGCACGCCTTCTCTCTTCCTCTACCCTTCCACTCTTGAGCTCCAGCGCCCAAGTTCTCATCTTCTTCCCACTCAAGCTAGCACTCAACCATGTCCAGATCCGGAGGCCGAGGCAATTGGATGGTCTCCTCTATCAGGAGAAGGACATTACTGAGCTTCGGGTGGCCGGGTACTTGGCGAAGGAAATCGCCCACCGTCTTCCAGCCCAGGGGCAAGTCGTCCCCATGCTGAAGCCCAACAAGAGGATGGTATTCCTCCCTCATTTCCTCCGCGGGCTAGGGTTTCCACTCCACCCTTTCGTCCGCAGGCTGATGTACTATTACGGGATAGACTTCCATGATCTATCCCGAACTCCTTCCTCAACATCTTGGCGTTCATCGTCATGTGTGAGGCCTTCCTCCACATCCAACCCCACTTCCGGCTGTGGCTCAAGGTCTTCAACGTGAATCCGAAGGTGGTAGATGGCCAACATGCGGAGTGCGGAGGAGCCATGGTGAGTAAGCTAACCAATGTCTCCTGGCTGAAAGGCACTTTCGTGGAGACTGTCAAGGAATGGCAGAAACAATGGTTCCACATCATAGAACCCCATGGCACAAGCTGGGCCGCAGCTGCCGAATTCAACTCCGGTGCTCCAATACGGCTCACCTCCTGGGTTGAGAAGAGCCCGAACTGGTGTTCGCCAGATGAGCTGATAGCGCTACAGACGCGCGTTCAAAGTATGATGGATAAGGATATCAAGCTTGTCGATATAATCTAGGTGATGCTAGTTCGCCGAAATCTCCCGTGCCAAAGCCGAAGCTGCCCTTTACGGGAGTTCAATCTAAAGAAGCACCATATCCTGAAGTGGCTCTTCGAAACTACTCACGAAGACACCTAGAAGTTGCTCTTCAAGGGCAACGAGACGCCGCCGGCCACAGATTCGGACCGCGGGCATGACATCAACCACCTCGCCAACGAGGTATGTTATTTTTAAAAGCATCCGCTACTTGCTTGTTTCAAGGATGATATCTAAGCTATTATTATCATTGCTTCTTCAGGACTGGATGGAGAGGGCGAAGCAGATCTAGTGTCCGGCTCCACTGCCTGAAGAACCAGTCATTTCGCTTATAGCGAACGTGCTGGTGCCGGCACCCTATACGGCGCCGGTGAAGAAAGCCACAAGGAAGGCCAAGGGGGTCCGGAGTGGCCCCCGCCGCAAGGGCTCTTCGGACGCAATGTCCAAAGACAAGACCCGTTCCTCTGTCGCCAAAGACGACGACGAGGAGGAGGAGGAGGAGAGCGATTCTCCCCCTGATGGGGGAGGAAGAAGAGGGCGGCCTCCACAATTCTGGAGGCGGAGGCGCCCAAGAAGGGGAAAGGCCCGCTCGCGGGTAGCTCCGTATGGGACGTCGACAACAGTACGGAGTGACGCCCCCGCACTAAGCCTCAGGCCGCATCGTAAGTGCTAAGACTCGTACATGCCCATAAATCTAACCTCTCCTCTTTGTCGTATTGAGATGATTAATTATGCTATTGTAGTTCGGCCCACGACAGCTCCCAGCGATCCTCATCAAGAGGCTCGTTGGACTCAAAGGAGATGGCCAGCGAGACACCGCCGGCCGCTTACTCTCCCGAGGCCAAGGGAGACATCGAGGTGTTGTCCTGAAGGACCTTCCCAGGCTAGGGAGAGGTTCACGAGGCTGTCAAGGTGGCGCCCGGGGCGATACCTCGGCCGCCGGACACATGGGGGAACAAGCTCAATTCGGCCCCCTCTAAGCACGGATCCGGCGACCCATATGGCTCCGGAGTCCGACAAGCAGCCTCCATCAAGAGAAGGAGGCACGCCCGTCCCACCGGAGACCTCTGTCCAACCAGAGGCGCCGGATAATCTATTGGAAGTGCTACGAGGTGCTTCCATTGTGGAAGAACAACATATCCTTATGGGTACGGTGATTGAGAAGGTTTAGTCCGTCAAGATCGGACAGACCGAAGCCTGCAACGGCCTGTTGACAGGTTTTGAGGTAAGTGACACTTAACCCAGAAAATCCCCACATAGACAGTAGCCCCTGAGACACTGTCCGGTGTTCGGAAAGGAAAGACGGACAGAGGATAAATTAAATTTCGCAGAAAACTAACCAAACTATGTCTGATGTGAATAAGCAGGCGTCGCTACTGGCTGCGACTTCTCACACTACCGAAGTCTCTGGACTAAAGCAGAAACTGGAGCGGGCCAAAGAAGAGCTTGGCTAGCCGAGGAAGCAGCTGGAAGACCAGCAAGGTATGTGTCGGTGTCAAAACCGGCTGATCTCGGGTAGGTGGTCCCGAACTGTGCGGTCTAAGGCGGATGGTAAAAGGAGGCAGGGGACACGATGTTTACCTAGGTTCGGGCCCTCTTGATGGAGGTAATACCCTACGTCCTGCTTGATTGTTCTTGATAATATGAGTATTACAAGAGTTTATCTACCACGAGATCAAAGAGGCTAAACCATAGAAGCTAGCCTATGGTATGATTGTATGTTGTCCTACGGACTAAAACCCTCCGGTTTAGATAGACACCGGAGGGTGCTAGGGTTACACAAGGTTGGTTACAAAGGAGGAGATATACATATCCGTATAGCCTAGCTTGCCTTCCACGCCAAGTAGAGTCCCATCCGGACACGGGACAAAGTCTTCAATCTCGTACCTTCATAGTCCAACAGTCCGGCCAAAGGATATAGTCCGGCTGTCCGGAGACCCCCTAATCCAGGACTCCCTCAGTAGCTCCTGAACCAGGCTTCAATGACGATGAGTCTGGCGCGCAGTGTTGTCTTCGGCATTGCAAGGCGGGTTCCTCCTCCAAATACACCACGGAAGAGTTTGAAAACGAGGATAGTGTCCGACCCTGCAAAATAAGTTCCGCATACCACTGTAGAGAGAATAATATTTCCACAAATCTAATCTGCTGACAGGTTTTGATAGAATGACATCACGCCACGGCCCGGTCATTATTCGAACCGTTCTTCTTAACCAGCTTCGCACATAACGCGAGGCGGTTCCCTTGACACGTCTTGTCAAAGCAGAGATCGTGTTCCCCTTATCACAGGATTCTCATCATACAAACGTGGGTAACCCAATCATGCATGTTGGTATGACTCCTAGATCTTAGATAAGTCTCAAACGGCCACGAGGAGGACGCCTGATATTCACCCTCTCTATAAAGGGGACAAGGCCTTTTCTTTTTTTCCTCCCGCGCTCAATCGAATCCTTCCCCTGCCTCGAGGTCCAACACCCCAAGCTCGGGTCAGGTGCTTCGGACCTTCAACTATCTCCAGATCCAATCTTCAAGGTTGGTGGATGCCTTCCTCCATCACAGAGGAGGACATCAAGAAGTTGAGAGAGGCCAGATATCTGCCGGCCGAATTTTCGCATAGGCTGCCCGCCCGAGGGCAGGTCGTCCCTACTCCCGAACCCAACGAGAGCGTTGTGTTCATCTCCCACTTCCTCTGAGGACTAGGCCTCGCTCTGGATCCCTTTGTTAGGGGTCTTATGTTTTATTACGGGCTGGATTTTCTTGATCTGGCCCTGGATTCCCTTCTTCACATCTCGTCATTTATTGTCATATGTGAGGCCTCCCTCCGCATTACCCCTCACTTCGGCCTGTGGCTCAAGACCTCCGATGTGAAGCCGAAGATGATCGAGGGGCAGCACGCAGCGTGCGGAGGTACTTTAATAAGCAAAATCGCTGACGCTCCATGGCCAGAGGGTTCCTTCCCAGAGGTGTCCGGATTGTGGCAGCGGGACTGGTTTTACATCATAGCTCCCCGAAGTGCCAAGTGAGTAGCTGCACCCGCCTTTCGCTCGGGCCCCCCACCGCAACTGATGTCATGGATCAGCAGGGGGCTGAGCTGGGGTCCAGCCAAGGACGTGCCAATACTGCAAAGCCATATCCGAGATCTCTTTGAGAGAGATTTCAGTCTGGTTATGGTAATGCAAGTTATGCTAGTTTGTCGAGTCCAGCCTTGCAAACGCCGGCCCCTCCGCATGTGGGAATTCAACCCGGAAGGACCGCGTGCTATTCAACATTTCCTCAGCATGACGCACGAAGAGATGTACAAATCATTCTTCAGACCCCAAATAGAGTGTCCGGACACCACCGAGGACGTGGGCCTGAGCTGCAACCGCCCCGCTGCCCAAGTAAGTAATCCCATGCCGAACCTGCTGTCCTTTTATTTATCATGGAATCATTCTAAAGAGCCGCCTTTTGACCAGGACTGGATAACAAAGGCGATGATGATTAGGTGTTCGGCCCCCCTTCCTGAGGGCTTGGACAATCCGGGGACAAGATGCTCGAGTCGGCACCTTATCCAGTGTCCTCAAAGGAAGATGATGGGGGGAATAAAGAGGGCGAAAGCGGGCCTCACTCCCTACTTATTCCAGCTAGGGGAATGAGCACCTCCGCGAGGGAGGACGATTAAAGGGAAGAATCTGACATTCTCTCTCCCCGGGGAAGGAAGAGGACTACCTCTGAAGATCCGGAAACCAAGGTTTCCAAACGGGAGAAGAAATCTTCATCAGAGGGTCCTGCCTCGGAGGGTATTCTTGCCGCACAATGTCCGCGCGGGGATCAGACCTCTACCGAGCTGTAAGTAATCATAAAGTACTTAATAATGAAAACATCCTACCTTACTTCCGAAGACAATAACCGATGCTTATAAATTGTAGTACGGATCGCAGCCCTTCTCGATAGAGTTCATCTTCGGGGGATCTTCTTCCGGAGATGATGGAGAGCGAAACGCCTCCCCCGGACACCCTGGCTCAAGAAGCGGGCGACCTTGAATTCTCGTCGCGAAGGGTATCTCTGGATCCACTAGGGCAGAGAATAACCCTTTGGCTGCCTGGAATCCCCAGTATTAGGCTCCTAAGGAGATCGACAGCAAGGGTCTGTACAGTGTGCGGTCGGACGCGCTGAAGGATCTTCTGGGGCAAGCTGCCTTCTCGGAAGCGCATCGTACACTAATGGGTACGGTAATTCAAAGGATTTCATCCGCTGAAAGCGGTTTGCATGAAGCATTTATGAGTCTGCTAAAAGGCTTTGAGGTACGTGAAATAATGTATGTTTTTAACAGTACCGCATACGTTAGAAATGCCCTATGCAGATGCTAGCCCCTGAGACTCTGGTTGTCATCGAAAACGGCGGCAAACAGAGGATCATAGTCCCAGGTAATAACTAGACTGCCTTTATGTGCAGGTGGCTGAAGCTCCGGTGGCTAGCCCGACAGATGGGTTTGCCAAGCTAAAGCAGCAACTTGATGCGGCAGATGTCGACCTCGTGCTTGTCAACAAGCGGCTTGACGAGGCACAGGGTGAGTGATTTTTCTGGTGATCGTCACATAATAAGAGTAGCATGATGCCATTATATTTAATATGTTGTGACTGCAGATGGAGCTGCCACCGTGGAGACCCATCGGGCGGAGCTTGCCCGAGCCAAGGAGCAAGCAACGAGTAGCAATGCGGCTGCTCTAAAGACGGCCGAAGAGTTAAGGGCCAAACAGGCCGCGCATTGCGAGAGCAAGGAAAAAATAGCCAAGATGGCTATAGAGTTAAAAGATGCCGCTGACCGTTACCACCTTCTTCAAGAAGAAAACCGGGCGAAGGCAACAGACCTGGAGAAGGCCCAGGTGGCTGCCAAGGAAGCTCGCTCCAAAATTAGAGCGACGAAGGAGGAGCTGAATCAAGCTGCAGATATCGTGTCTAGGAAGCCCTTCTTGTTGCGGACTAAGTTCGGAGATCCGAAGTATGCTCCTCTGGACCGGCCATGGAGTTCTGCGGATGCGTACATGGATTTGGCTGCAAGTGCTGCTGATGCGGCCGAGTACTTCAAGGATCAGAAAGGTCCCGATGTGGAAAAGCGGTTCTGGTCATAGTTTCACGCTCCGGTTCGTCCGCTGATGTTGAATGAGTGATTGGCCGAGTGGGCCGAGCTTCATAGGTTGTCCAGACTTGCCATGAGGTCCGTTGTGGATCACCTGTGGCCGGGAGGGCCAAAGCCGAATAGCTACTTTAGCTTAGTGCAACAATTCCTTGGTGTTGTGCCACGCATCGATGCTGTAAAGAGATCGATGTGCATAGAAGGTGCGCGGATGGCCCTTGCCCGTGTCAAGACATACTGGGCGGAGATGGAGGCCACCACTATTGCGACACAGGGTTCGACCGTAGGCCGAGTGGCTGCCGAGCACTACTTTGAAGAAGTTCTTGAAGGCGCTCGTTCGATAGAGGCTCAGTGCTCAAAGAATATTATTTTCCAGTGACGTGTGTTCCCATTGTACAAACAATGTTTTACTGAATTATCAAGGCTGTATTTATACTTTTGCCCGAAAGTACTATGATGCCTCCTATATGGCCGTTTATGTATACATGTGTATAACCTGAAAGTTTGCAGTCGTCGGCTTCCGCCCCCATGCATATAATGTGGGGGTGTTCGCAAAAGATGCATATCCACACTTGATCCAACGTCTTGGTCCGTTAAGGAGGTGATAGCGCAGCGAACGAGGCAATCGGACTATATTGCTTTAACACTTTCACTTAGCCATAGGAGTTTGAAAGTGGGGCTACTATATAGCCCCTGGTACTTCTGCGCTCGTCCGAATACGGGTCGCGTACGTACATGACCAGGAAACGGCCCTTCGTTGATGCGGAGGAATCCCGAAGATTCCGATGAGTCATTGAGTGGTTGACCAGTCTCTCACTATATCATGACAGTTAGTTTTCGGCTTTCTCTACTGAGGTGCTCACCCGGATGAACCAGGGCACAATCGCAGTAGTTCTCCCAGTGCTACCTTAGCCGATATAACGAAATGTAAGGTACCAAAACGTGGGAGCCGGGCAAACCCAACATTTGACCAAAGACATGATTCGGAGCTGATGCATATACGGCCAAACTCGCGACGCCGAACACTCCCTAAGGTGTTCAGTCTTTATAACATATACCGGGCTAAACAATGCCCTTAATAAGAAACCCCATGTGTCCAGGTACGTGCAAAATTCTGGCGTGGCCACATGCCAATAACGCCAACATCTTTCTCGGTTGTGTGGAGTATCCGGAGGATGTGAGCAACAAGAGACAGTAAAAAAGGTTTACGCAGGGTCTTAATCTAAAAAGAAACCTTTGGGCGGGTCCCTGCTACACATCTGCGCCTGTGCCTCCATTGTGCTGTGTCCTGGACGGGTGTAGCACATTTGTCATCTGCAAAAGGAAAGAACTTAGGTGAAAGTTGCCGTGCCAAAAATAAGAATTGGTTATTGTCAATGAACTATCAAAATTCAAGAGAAGCCTAGTTGAGCCGGGCTGGCCCTGATTACATGCGGGAAGCCCCTGGTATCGTTTTATGAGGGTTCGAAAACTGATCTCATGTATATATGATGAAACGCCGGATTCGTCTAACCGTGTTCGTGGTCTTGACGACCTGCCGTTTTTTCTGGTTGGTGAGGCCATCTAGTTCGCGGCTGTTAGAGCCTCCGCGTCCTCTTCCGTACGTAAAAAATGTTCGGTATTTCCGCTAACTGTGATGATGCCACGTGGACCGGGCATCTTGAGCTTGAGAAAAGCATAATGCGGTATTGCATTAAAACGAGCGAAAGCCGTCCTTCTGAGTAGTGCTTGATAATCACTTCGGAATTGAGCGATGTGAAAAGTTAACGTTTCGCTTTGGAAGTTATCGGGAGAACCGAATACCACCTCTAGTAGTAGAGAGCCAGTACAGCAGGCCTCTTGTCCTAGTATTACTCCCTTGAAGGTAGTATTATTGTGGCTTATTTGTGTCGGGTCTATCCCTATTTTGCAGGCGGTGTCCTGATATATCAGATTTAGATCACTGCCGACGTCCATGAGGACCCGTGTGAAATGGTACCCATTTATTATTGGGTCTAACACCAAGGTCGTCAGTCCTTCGCACCGGATATTTGTAACGTGATCCCTATGATCAAAGTTGATTGGGCAGGCCAACCAGGGGTTGAACCTAGGGGTGACGGGCTCTATGGCGCGTGTGCATCGGAGTGCACAATTGCTTCTCCTCTTTGTCACATGGATCACTTTTACTGTTTTAACCTCTGGTGGGAACTTTTTTGTCCTCCGGCGTTTTGCTGGTGAGGTTCATCCTCGTCTTCGCTTGGTGTCTCTTCCCCTTTGTGTTCGGCGTTTAGCTTACCGGCCTGCTTGAAGACCCAGCATTCTCGGTGGGTATGATTTGCAGGTTTGTCTGTGGTACCGTGAATCTAATAGAGTTTGTCAAGAATTTTTTTAGGCCAGATTGTCCTTTTGTGATGCCTTTGAAAGGCTTTTTCCACTGACCTGGTCGGGAGCCCCTGAATCCGGCGTTTACCGCTGTGTTATCTGGGCTACCTTCTCTATTTTGACGCTTGTTTTTGTTGCGTCGTGGTAAACTTCGGATGTGCTTGGGTCGCTGGTGCTGCTACGGGTCAACCAGTTGTCCTCGCCCGCGCAAAGGCGGGTCATGAGGCTTGTTAGGGCTGCCATTGTTCTCGGTTTTTCTTGACTGAGGTGTCTGGCTAGCCATTCGTCTCGGACATTGTGTTTAAAAGCTGTTAAGGCTTCGGCGTCCGGACAGTCGACGATTTGGTTCTGCTTGGTGAGGAACCTGTTCCAAAGCTTTCGGGCGGACTCTCCGGACTGTTCGATTATATGACTTAAGTCGTCTGCATCCGGAGTTCGGACATAAGTCCCTTGAAAATTGGCCCAAAAAGCGTCCTCGAGCTCCTCCCAACTTCCAATTGAGTTTTCGTGGAGGCTTTTCAGCCAGTGCTGAGCTGGCCCTTTAAGCTTGAGGGGCAAGTATTTAATGGCATGGAGATCGTCTCCATGAGCCATATGAATATGGAGGATGAAGTCCTCTATCCAGACTCCAGGGTCTGTGGTTCCGTCGTATGCCTCTATGTTCACCGGTTTGAATCCCTCCGGGAATTCGTGATTTGGCACCTCATCACTGAAACATAAGGGGTGTGCGGCACCCCTGCATTGGGATGCGCCATGGTGTTCGGGCGGTTGTAGTATTTGGTGTTGGTTGTGTACCGTAGCGCGCTTCCTAGATCCATAGATAGATCTGGTTGCGCCGGATTTTTTACGCAAGTTCTCACGTAGATCGTGTGTTGACATATGCGCGACTTTGTTAGCCACTCTATCACGTTCACAGGGTGGTGGATCCGTCCGGTTGGCCGTATCACTTTTCAGCTGTATGGGCTCTAAGGCCTCATCGTCGAATTCCGGTAATAGCTTGCGCTTTGGATAGCTATTTTTATGGTAACTTCCACCATACTTTGTTACTTTGTTCCACTTGTTGTTGAGCATATCTTGTGCGACCTTGAGCCTTTGCTTCTGTTTCTTCAGGCTCCTCGCTGTGGCAATAAGCCTTCTGCGGAGGTTCTCTTGCTCCAAGTGTGTTTCTGGGATGATGCTTGCATCTTCATCTGGACTTTTTTCTTCCCTAGACGGGGATTGATGAGGCTTATCTTTGGCGTCATCGTGTTCGGACGTCAGATCCGTACTATGTTTGCAGTTTGCATCTTGACCGTGTTTTGCCACCGGGTGGTGTTGTTGTCGTTTCTTCCGGAGTCACGTGGACTATTATTTCCTCTTGCGTTGTTATCGCTGGTTTTGCTATGGCGGGACTTAGAGCGGCGCCGCTAACGTCGGCGCTTGGGTTGGTTGGAGGGTGCATCCTCCACTGTCTCTTCGCCATTGCCCTCTCTGGGTGCATCCACCATGTATACGTCATGTGATGAAGTAGCGGTCCAGCGCCCTGTGGGCGGTGGTTCTAGTTCGTCTCCTGCATTGTCGTCCATACCATCAATGTCTTCGGGGTCGAAGTCGAGCATGTCGGTTAAGTCGTCGACAGTGGCTACTAAGTGGGTGGGGGTGGGCAGCGAATTTCTTCGTCGTCCGCATCCCATTCTAGCCGGACATAGTTCGGCCAAGGTTCTCCTGACAGGGAGAGAGACTTTAATGAATTTAGCACATCTCTGAAAGGTGAGTGCTGAAAGATATCCGTGGAGGTGAACTCCATGATCGGCACCCATTCGGATTCGACGGGCACGGATGTGAGTGGCTCGGAGTTCGTGGCTGGCGATAAATCCAGTGGTTCGGCGACGCGGCTCTTGAAAGGGGTGAGGTCAGTATCTGGCTCTATCGCCGCTGAGAGTGTGGCCTCCATGGCGGGGTCTATCCCTCCGCTCTCGGATGGCGCGATTTGCTCCGGATTAACGGCCGGAGTAGTTGCGGATGCGATCTCCCGAACACTGTCCAATAGCAAAGTTACGTCTTGCTCGTCGCGACTGTGTGGCGCGTCCGGCATGGGCTCGAATCTGTCGAAGATCAAATCTCCGCGGATGTCGGCCGTGTAGTTCAAGTTTCCAAATCTGACCTAAAGGCAAGGGGCGTAGCTTTCGATCTGCTCCAGATGGCCAAGCGAATTGGCCCACAGTGTGAAACCACTGAATACGAAGACCTGTCCGGGGAGGAAAGCCTCACCCTGGACAGCATCACTAGCGATGATCGAAGGAGCCATCAAGCCTTATGGTGACGACACAGTGGAACTCTCAATGAAAGCACCAATGTTGGTGTCAAAACCGGCGGATCTCGGGTAGGGGGTCCCGAACTGTGCGTCTAAGGCGGATGGTAACAAGAGGCAGGGTACACGATGTTTACCCAGGTTCGGGCCCTCTTGATGGAGGTAATACCCTACGTCCTGCTTGCTTGTTCTTGATGATATGAGTATTACAAGATTTGATCTACCACGAGATCGAAGAAGATAAACCCTAGAAGCTAGCCTATGGTATGATTGTATGCTGTCCTACGGACTATAACCCTCCGGTTTATATAGACACCGGAGGGGGCTAGGGTTACACAAGGTCGGTTACAAAGGAGGAGATATATATATATATATCCGTATTGCCTAGCTTGCCTTCCACGCCAAGTAGAGTCCCATCCGGACACGGGACGAAGTCTTCAATCTCGTATCTTCATAGTCCAACAGTCCGGCCAAAGGATATAGTCCGGCTGTCCGGAGACCCCCTAATCCAGGACTCCCTTAGTATGCAATGGCTCGCTGTATATTCGGAAAGAGTAAATGATGTATACTGACCGTAGTGTCATTGTATGTGTAGGGGCGACAACCGAGGGCGCGGCCCTGAAAGAGGCCCTGGCCGAAGCCGAGGGGAAAGCTGTCAGGGAGCAGGCCGCTCGCAAGAAGCTAAAGGCCTAGCTGAACGAGGTTCGGCAAGAGCTCCAGGACATGGTGAAGAAGTGCGAGACCCTGGAGGGCGATGTTTCGGCTCGAGAGACCGAACTCTCCAAGGCTCGTCAAAGCACGGAAGCGGCCCGGGTTGAAGCCCAGGGTGCCCTCCAGGAGATCCAAGAGGCCAGGAAGATCGCTGAGGGTAAGGCGTTTAGTATGTAAAGCAAATATATAAAGAAGAAGTATTTCTTACTAACCCGGAATCAGTGTTCTCCAGGAGCCTTCGCAGATCTGCCGCACAGTGTGTCTGACACCGCGGAGTTCTTCCGAGCCGAAGAAGGGAGCTCCATAGAGAAATTGTTCTGGTCGCAGTATCTTGTGCCAGAGCATCCTGTGCCCTTCACCGATCAGCTGAAATAGGTGGTGGAGCTGCATAGGGTGGCCGAACTAGCCATGAAAGATTTTATAATCCGGCTGGTGGCCAGCCGAAGCTATGCCCGGCAGCTACTTCGGACTCATGAAGCCGCTGGTGAACGCCTATCCTCGGCTGGACGTCGTCAAGCGATTGGCCTGCATTGAACGTGCACGCATGGCCTTCGTCCGCTGCAAGATGTGGTGGGCGAAGGTGGACGCCGTCGAGCTGACCAAGGGGCTGCCAGAGGGCAAGGAGCACCGCACACCTGGGCGCTATTTTGTAGATGTCCTAGAGGGGTCTCGCATTGTAGGAATGCAGTGTTCGCAGGATATTATTTTTGAATGAATGTATTCAAGTACTTTGTATGATAGAACAAAGTGGGTTTGTAATATAATGCTTGTTATGTTTTAAATTTTTCCTCCTGTGCGGCCGTGTTGTATGAAATCTGAGGGTTGGCGAGTCGTCGGCTTCTGCTCCCACGTAGGAAATACGGAGGTGTTCGGGATGGAATCTAAACAATCTTGATCCAATTATATGGTCCTTGAAGGAGTTGTTTAGCGCAACGAACCAGGCAACCAGACTATGCGGCTTGAACGCCCTCACCTAGCCATAGGAGTTTGACAATAAAACATAGGCGCAGCCCCTAGTATCCGAACCAGAGTGCTATAACCGTCTGATCGGGAAGTACCGATCCTTCGCGTAATGCGGAAGAAATCTCCAACGATTTGCAACCTCCAAACAGCTGACCGGCTCTCGCCGCATCATGACAGTCAGTTTTCGGCTTTCTCTATTGACGTGCTCCTTTTTATAAACCAGGGCACAATCGATGTAGTTCTCCCTTTACTTCCTTAGCCGATATAGCGGAACATAAGGTAGCAAGCACAGGAGCCGGGCAACCCAACTATTGACCAAAGACATGATTCGGAGCCAATGCATATAGTGCTAAATTCGGGGTGCCGAACTATACTATAAAAAGTGTTTGGACTTTTGTTGCCGTAGTGTGGGGTGCTATGAAGCCCCTGGCAAACATCAAACGTTTCAAAGTGTATGGGTGCTACCTGATGGGGTTACCCACAGGGAAGAAGAAGAGAAAAAAGAAGAAAAAAAAGAAAGAAAACAGAAAGGATGCAAAAGGTGATAAACTGGGGCTTTAAAGCTCCAGCTGCAAACTGTTTTCATTGTAATTAGATTAATACGTCGAGGCGCATTAATACAAGTAGTGCGATAAGCAACAGGCTATTTAACATGCCAAAAACCAAGGGGGAGCTACACGTGGGTCCTGGAAAATAGGTAGGGTGATTGTTAATGAAACCACCTTGAAAATCCCCCGTACGTCTGCATTTCTCGCCGTGTTGGTGTGTTTATCCTTCAAGAGGGCTGGTGATCAGTCCATCCGATGAGGCCTGCGGGATTGAAACCTGAAAAGGAAACCAATAAAATTGAGAGTGTGTGTATCCGGTGTCGGTTGAGCTGTACTGTGGATCACAAACTAGCTATGCCTCCGTCGATGCCCATGGAATTTTGATTGTGTAGTTATGTGCGCGTGGTGCGAATGCCACTACTTGACCAGGACTGAGACGGAGGCTGAATTGCTAGTCTTGCTCCTGACGAGCCGAGTTATCCTGCTATAGGGTAGTTCGGACCCTCTGGATGGTGTCCGTGGGCTCGGCGGCCAAATTAAGGTTCTGCTTGAGAAGGCCACTCTGTACTTCTGCTGCTAAGGCAGTCGTGTGCTCTTCTATACGGAGGGAGCGTTCCGTATTTCCATTGACTGTTATGACGCCACGTGGACCGGACATCTTGAGCTTGAGATAAGCATAGTGTGGCACTGTGTTGAATCGAGCGAATGCGGTCCATCTGAGCAGTGCGTGATAGTCGTTGCGAAAGGGGACTATGTTGAAGATTAACTCCTCACTTCAGAAATTGTCCGGAGATCCAAAGACAACCTCGAGCATGATTGAGCCCGTACAATGGGCCTCTATGCCTGGTATGACTCCTTTGAAGGTAGTCTTTGTGGGTTTGATCCGTGACGGATGAATGCCCATTTTGCACACTATATCCTGATAGAGCAAGTTGAGGCTGCTGCCACCATCCATCAGGACTCATGTCAGGTGGAACCCATCAATTATTGGGTGCAGGACCAGTGCGGCTGTACCACCATGATGGATACTGGTCGGATGATCCCAGCGATCAAAACTGATCGGGCATGAGGACCACGGATTAAATTTTTGGGCGACTGGCACTATCGCGTAGACGTCCCTGAGTGCGCGCTGGCGCTCCCTCTTGGGGATATGGGTAGCGTATATCATGTTCACCATTTAGACCTGAGGGGGAAACTTCTTCTGGCCCCCTATGCTTGGCGGCCGGGGCTCCTCGTCGTCGTCTTCGCTTTGTGATCCCTTATCCTTGTTTTCGGCACTTAACTTGCCGGCCTATTTAAAAACCCAGCAATCTCTGTTGGTATGATCGGGTGGTTTGTCTAGGGTGCCATGAATCTGGCACGGATGATCGAATATGCGGTCTAGGCTAGATGGGCCCCAATTGTTCTTTTTGAACAGCTTCTTCCGCTGATCAGGCTTAGAGCCACTGAATCCAGCATTGACCGCCGTATCCTCGGTGTTATCATGGTTATTTCGACGTTTGTACCTATTGTGTCGAGACTTGTCGTTGCTATTTTTAGCTTCAGGCGTGCCGGCATTGCTTGTATTGTTTTTGCTACGGGCCAGCCAACTATCCTCACCCGCGCAAAAGCGAGTCATGAGTGTTGTGAGGGCCGCCATGGACTTTGGCTTCTCTTGGCCGAGGTGGCGGGCGAGCCATTCGTCGCGGATGCTGTGTTTAAAAGCCGCTAGGGCTTCGACATCCGGACGGTCGACTATCTGGTTCTTTTTAGTTAGGAACCTGGTCCAGAATTTCCTGGCGGACTCTCCGGGCTGTTGAACTATATGGCTTAAGTCATCGACGTCCGGAGGTCGAACAGATGTACCTTGGAAGTTATCAAGGAAGGCTTCTTCCAAGTCCTCCCAGCTGCCGATGGAGTTTTCGGGCAGGCTGTTCAACCAGTGTCGCGCTGGTCCTTTGAGTTTCAGGGGAGGTATTTAATGGCATGAAGGTCATTGCCGCGGGCCATATGAATGTGGAGACTGAAGTCTTCGATCCATACCGCGGGGTCTGTGGTGCCGTCATATGATTCTATATTCACGGGTTTGAACCCTTCTGGGAATTCATGTTCCATGACTCCGTCAGTGAAGGAAAGAGGGTGTGCGGCGCCTCTATATCGGGTTGCGTCGTGACGTAGCTCGGATGGAGTCCGTCTGCGGTGTTCGGCCCATGCATGACTAGGTTTGTCACGTTCGGACAGATGGCCCTTGTCACGTCTCGGGGCACGTCCTCGCGATCCATAGGTCGATCTGGTATGTCATGCTTTATTGTTCAGGTCATGTCGAAGGTCATATGTATGACCGTCAGCTGATTTACCTCTGCCGTTGCGATGAGGCGGGGCGGGCTGGTATTCGGCTTGAGTTGTCGGTTTGTCCCAGCCACATGGTGGTCGGTCAGCCGCATTGCGCGATGGTGGTATGTGTTTCGGCGTCTCATCGTCGAACTAAGGTAGTAATTTGCACTTCGGGTAGCTTTTGGCCGGGCGCTTGAGGCCGTATTCTTCGGCTGCTAGGACATCACTCCATTTATCGTTGAGCAGATCTTGGTTAGGTTGAAGCTGCTGCTGCTTCTTTTTCAGGCTCCTCGCAGTGGCTATTAGCTGGCGCTTGAAGCGCTCCTACTCAAGAGGTTCCTCAGGCATGATGATATCCACAATGCCGGGGCTCGCCTCATCCTCGGAGAGCGGAAGATAATTACTGTCCTCTGAGTCCTTGTTCGTGGCCTGTTTACCAGGGCTAACCTGCCCATCTTCCTGTTCATCCTGTTCGGTAGCTGTGTCAACATGGTCTTCGTTGTCTTCGGCACCTTCCGGGGTGTTATCTTCTCCTGTGCCGGTGTTGTTATCTTTACTGCGGCGTGACTTAGAGCGGCGCCGCTGACGCTGGTGTTTCGATTGTATCTTAGGAGGTTTATGCTCATCTGGATCTTCTTTGTCATCATCGTTGTTCTCCTTTGGTGCATCCACCATGTATACATCGTACGAGGAAGCGGTCGTCCAGCGTCCGGTGAACGGCGGGTCCTGGGCCTCTTCTTCTCCGGCATCGTCGTCCATACCGTCGATGTCGTCGGAGCAGTAATCGAGCATGTCAGTTAAGTCTTCCACAGTGGCTATGAAGTGGGTGGAGGGTGGGGAGCGAAATTCCCTGTCATCATCTTCTAGTTCGAACCGGATATAGTTCGGCTGTGAATCCCCCGCTAAGGATAGATTTTTTAATGAGTTTAGCACGTCGCCCAAAGGCGGGTGCTGGAAGATGTCTGCGGCGCTAAATTCGAAGATCGATAAACGATCAAGTTCAGCGTCCACGGACTCACACGGTTCAGAACTTATTGCCGGAGATGAGTCCGGAGTTCCGGAGACACAGCTATCGTGTGAGGTTAAGTCCAGGTGCGACTCTAACACCGGGGAGTCTATCGCCTCCGTGGTGGGGTTGAGCCTCCGGTCCTCGGATGGCGCAGTATGCTCCGGATCTAAGGCCAGAGCGGTTACAGGAGCTATCTCCTGGATGCGGTCCGATGACAGATTTAGGTCATGTCCATCGGGGTGACGAGGAGTGGTTGCCGCGGTCTCGAATCCGGTGAAGACCAAGTCTCCACAGATGTCCGCAACGTAGTTCAAGCTCCCAAATCTGACCTGGTGTTCAGGGGCGTAGCTATCGACATGCTCCAGATGGCCAAGCGAGTTGGCCCACAGTGCAAAGCCGCCGAACACGAAGATCTGTCCAGGGAGGAAGGTCTCACCTTGGACATCATCGTTGTTGACGATTGAAGGGGCCATCAAACCTTTTGGGGACAGCACAGTGGAACTCTCAATGAAAGCACCAATGTCGGTGTCAAAACCGGCGGATCTCGGGTAGGGGGTCCCAAACTATGCGTCTAGGATCGATTGTAACAGGAGACAGGGGACACAATGTTTTACCCATGTTCGGGCCCTCTCTATGGAGGTAATACCCTATGTCCTACTTGATTGATCTTGATGAATATGAGTATTACAAGAGTTGATCTACCACGTGATCGTGATGACTGAACCCTAAAAGTCTAGTCTGCCTATGATTATGAGGATTCGGCCTATCTACGGACCTAGCTCTCCAGTTTATATAGACACAGGAGGGATCTAGGGTTACACAAGGTCGGCTACAAATGAAGGAATCTTCGTAGTTGGTCTCCAAGCTTTCCTTCCACGCCAAGGACAGTCCTATCCGGACAAGGGTGGAGTCTTCGGTCTTCGTATCCTTACGGCCCATTATTCCGGCCCATACCCAATAGATCGAACACCCGAGGACCCCTTAGTACAGGACTCCCTCAGGCGCCTCCACGCTGTTCTTCAAGGTCTTCGACAAGGAAGGCCGCCGCCTGGAGTGCTGCCCTGGAGGGGGTCGCTAGGATGGTGAAGCTGCAGGCGTTGGGCCCGCCCTTGGCCCTCCCGACATCTCCTCCAGTAGTAGCAATGACGCCTGGGAGTCCAGCGACTCTCCCAAGCCTGACGAGACTCCGGAGACGAGCGATGACAGCTACGTGCCACCGAGCTCTCGCCGTGCTCGGAGCGTAGCAGTGGTGTCCCCTCGTCGTTGTCATTGATCTGGATGGGATCGGCGTCGGCCCCTCGTGTTCCACTATTGATGATGTCGTCAATGGTGACATCCGTAGATATGACTCCTAGAAACCTCCTTTTTTGTTCCGTGCAAGGAATCGAGATGAACCCCGTGGGGTTGTGTGAAGAATCTACAGTGCTTTTGCATCAATGTCATTCCTATTATGAAATTCGCGATTGCGCGTCTTGCTTTTGCATTGTCCCCCCTTTTCGTCCTCGCGGTAGCTTAGTGCTCTATGCCGACAGGTCCCAGTCCCCAGGCTGGCTTCAGTCGTCGCTGGTTTGCCAGGTCGCGATGTCGTGGTCAAGGCCAGGAGGTGAGCGGCCCAAGGTCCGGTAAGAGCTCCTGAGGCGCGATTCTCAAGAGGTCCCCCTTGGCGTGCAAGCATCTTCCTAAAGGTAGAAAAGGAAGGCGACATTGCCGGAGCAAGGCTGCAAGAGTCGAAAATCCTGAGCCGTCGTGCCGGCCCAACTTGAATGTGTGACTTATCTTAGCGAGCGTGAAGCGATTCCTTGCGCAGCACCCAATTTTTGCGTCAACGATGGTGGTACTACTAGGTTAAATCCGCGCCAGCTTCCCCCTTTCACGCTCTTCTAAGTGCTTTGCGTCCTCGGGTCCTGACCCTCGAGCGAGGCTCAGTCACCGCTGGTATGCCAGGTCGTGATGCCGTGGTCAAGGCCAGGGGGTGAGGGCTGGAGAGTCAGTAAGGGCTCTTGAGGCACGATGCTCAAGAGCTCTCCCTTTAACGCGCAAGTGAATCGCATGAAAAGGAGAAGCCAACCGGGCTACCCGTAGCTAAGCTCCGAAGATTCTTGCAGGTTAGTCCGAGGGGGTGATATAGCTCATAATCGCATCCGTTGTCCTGCCGCGGATCTTTCCACAAGAATATGAAGGCACTTAGGGTCTGGTGAGGTGACGTGCGTGGGGCGTGCCACGAGCCAGAGCTCGACCAATCAGGTTTGTCAGCGCTGCAGGGATGGACCCGAGCATAAGCGTCGTGCCGGCATGTGTTGTCCCCGTTGCGGGATGAGCAGGAGGCTAGTCAACAACGCGGATGGCCACGAAGGGCAACAGGCAAGCAGGTGGTTATCATAAGGTAACTCATGCAAGGAGGCAAGCTAGTTCAACTAGATGCAAGAATGATACATGCCACAAGGACGGACCCATGCGGCCTGGGGGTGATGCAGCCCAATGGGCGCCCCCAATAGAGTAAGCTAAAGCTGCAAAAAAGGATACATGTCGCACGGACATGCCCATGCGACCTGGGGATGATGCAGCCTGAGGGGTGCCCCTAGCTGAATAAACCAGAAAATGTCACCTGGCACTGTTGTCAACGAGGTGTTGGAGTAGCTGAAGATGCATGTTGAAGAGGCCGTTCCTCATGGGCCGTTCGGCGGCCGGTTCCCGGGTGACCCTAGAAGTTCCAGCTCCTCCTCCCCTAGGACCTCCTAGCGCCTAGCCTCGAAAGCCGCCAGGGCGCCCTGCATGAGCCAGTGGAAGGTGACACCCGCGTTCGGTAGGCCGAAAGGAATGCGAACGTAGCTGTGGGGGGACCCTCGCACAGACCAACGCTCGATGGCCAAAAGCGCCCCTAAGATGTGGCCCTGTTGATCCTTGGAATGTCGACGCAGACGCGTAGCTCATCATCCTCGCCAGGACAAGGAGCTGCGCCAGGTGGTGGGCAGTGGTCGCCGTGCATGGCTCCCTGTCAGGACCTCGATCCTAAGTCACACCGATCTAGCATGTAACACATCATATCACTTTGTGGCCTCACGCACGGTATTCCCACGGGTGCCACCTTACCTAGCCCAGGACCGTTTGTGCCTTTTGGCTCACGTATATGATAGTGTCGCTAGCATCCATATGATAGAGAACCCGGGCCGACATGACTACTTGTAAACCCAAAGTGGCACTAACTTACAGGGACAGGCATACATGACCCAGCAACGAACGTGTCGGTTGTCAGCGAGTGAATCTGGGCTGTAGCCGCTGGGCTAACAGGCCTCCGGAGAATCCGGGCTGTGGCAGGCTAACAGGACTCCGGTAGACACCGCGTGACATTTCCCCGTAGGGATAGACACAGGAACGAAGAAGGACACATGCCGGCTAGCCTAAGTGTTCTGGAGCAGTAGCAACCTACCATGGCTCCGTGGAAGCACTAGGAGACATTTCCCGGTAAGAGAGGCTACCAAGGATAAACAACTAGGTTGTCGAATCCCACACATACCAAGCATTTCAAATCATCAACATAATATGCTCGATATGTGCAAATACAACATGACATCACAACAAAACTCTACAACTCAAGTACTTTATTTAGAAGGCTCCGGAGAGCCATACATAATATGTTCATGCAGGTAGGGGTCACTCGACCCAACACTCAAGTAATACAAGCATACAAGCACATGCGGAAGCAAACCTGTCTGAGTACAGCCAACTAGAAAGTAAGAAGGCTTGATGAAGCATGTCTATCTACAAGGCCCTTCACGGCTCAGGATCACCACCTGGGTGGAAGTCACTTGTCAACATCGAGTTCTACATAGAACCCATCAGAGGGGGCGGTATTCTCCTCTGCAATAGTTTATTAAGCAAACATAAGTACAAAGGTACTCAGCAAGACTTACATTAGATCCTACATACATGCACATCATCAACAAAGGGATAGTGAAGTTTATTGCAGCAAGCCAGCTTTGACCCTTGGCTAAACTATCCTACGAGACAGCAACTTGTAAATGTTTTGCGCACACGAGTCCACTACTCACCACAACAATACACTACCGCGGATCCTCTTCCGTCATCCTACGGAAGGGCCATCCATGACACTCGCACTTGTCTTGAGGCTTTTAGTAGCTTCCATTTACTTGTCTATGAACTGTATAGGCAACCAAGTAGTCCTTTACCACGAACGCGGCTATTCGAATAGATGATGTTAAGCCTGCAAGTCTGTACTTCACACATCTTTTGACCACTTAGCGTCCGCACACGACATGTCCTCGGCAGACTTCAACCGAAAGCCGACGTGTGTGTAGACCACGACCTAACTAACCACACAAGTCCCTAGTCCAGGTTTATCGCCTATTCACCGTAGGGAGTCCGGCCGAGGTTTGCACTACGGCCCCGAACGATGTGTACAGGGTTCCCGAGGCACCAAACGGGCGTCTCGGTACACCGGGCCACGTACCTGCTGCATCACGGCCTACCCCATGGGTCAGCGCTGCGCACGGCCTCCAGTATGCTACAAACACCATAAACTACTTGCAACTACTAGATAGAGGACAAGGGTGGTTAATAAGTCGAGCGGGGTCATATTTCAGGGCCCAATGTGTGGTAGTAGCTGATCTTAAATCACACATACATATCTCAGTTCTTAGGGACAGTTCCAATGAAACAACCCACCATGTACTCCTACATGGCCTCTCATCGATACCTTTACCAAAACATGTTCAACACTTCACTCTCAGCACCGACACAACCATTTCACTCTAGCCCATCACCCATATGAACCAGACCTGACACGACACTAAGCATCGCAGGCATGGAAAGGTAGGAGACACAAACATGGTTCCATCAACTCCTACAGATGCTAGTGGGTTCATCTAGTTATTGTGGCAATAAAGGTATTGCAGAGGAAATGGGTTCAACTAATGCAGCACACAGCAATTTGAAATGTTGTTGTCTTAAATGCAGTATATGAGAGCAGGAGCGAGAAGATGGGGTTGTATCGAAATGATCAATGGGGTTACTTGCCTGACAGAGTGGTTGAGGGGTACTGTCCTTCACCAGGATACTCACGAATATCCTCGGGAGCAGAACCTACCACGGAGATCACACCGGTAACACAATCAATACATGGCAATATGCAACGATATGATGCATGCATATGACATGGAAAAATGAGTGTGTTGGGCTAATGCAACTAGGAACAGAAAGGTTTGAGCTTATTTGAACCAAGGGTTCAAATTCAAACTCAGGTTATGGATTCAAATAGTGCATTATCATGTTTTGATCTAAACAACAAGGTTAAGTTGTTTAATCATGCATGAAACCAGTACAGATTGATATATTGCATTTTTCTGATCATTTTTCATATATAAATCTTTTCATACTAAGCTATAGATTAATTTCAGTGATTTTTTGAATTTGCAAAAATTTCTGGAATTTCCTGAATAAGAATAAATCCAAAAAAGGCCATTACTGTGTCAACATTGCGTTAGCACTGCGCCAGTAGCTCAACTGTGCGGTCCAGGTCAAACCTGGCCAATGGGACCCACTAGTCAGTGACACAGTTAGTTAACTAACTAATTAGGATTAGTTTAGTGCTAAGCTAGGTTTGACCAAGGGGCAGGGCCCACATGTCAGTGACCCAGGGGGTCAAATCCCTGGTCAACTTGGTCAAATCACCAGCGTTTAGCTGCTGGCGACGACCAGACGTGGCGAAGGGTGCGGGTTTCACACTTCGGCGGCCAAAAGGGCGGCGGAGGGCATCTACCCGTAGCTGGAGGCGACCCGTGTCGAGTGGTGGCGGTGGTTGGGCTCGGGGTCGCCGGAAACGACGCCGGCGACGAGCTTGGCGGCGGCCGGAGTTCGGGCGAACTCGAACTCGACGGTGCACATGGAGGCACGGGGCTAGGTCCTACGAGGCCTAGGCGGTGTGGTGAGCGCGTTGGGCACGATGCGTGGCCGGAGCCACGTAGGCGGCGAGCAACAGGCGGCGGCGGGTGCGGGTTTGATCCGTGCAGTCGCTACGGTGGACGGCAGTGAGAACAGATAGGGGGAGGAGAGGCAGAAGCTCACAGCAGTCACGGTGAGCTAGGTAGCGGGATCGAGGACGAGCTGGAGCGGTCGGGGCGGTGAAGTGGATCTACGGCGACGGCGAGGCGAAGCGAGGTTGGTGCGGTGGCTCCGTGGAGAACGAGCGCTCGGGGCTCGATCTGTTCGGCAAAGCGGATGGTGGTGGAGCTTCTGGACACGGCGGGGCGACGAGGAGGCGACGGTGGCTACGGCATCACGACGGCGCGAGCGTGGCTGCGTCGTCCATGGCGATCAGAGGGCAAGAGAGAGGGCAGGGGGGAAAGTGGGGTGTTAGAGAGGTCAGGGCGGCACCGAGGAGGCGTTTTGAGGCGACGCCGCGCTGTCCAGGCGACGCGGACGAGCAGGGAGCTACGTGGCGAGCACGGCACGCATGCACTGCCCCCTCTTCTGCCTACCGGCACAAGTGGGTGATGACTGGCATGGGGGAGGTGGGCCAGCCCAGTACAGGTAAGTGGCCTCTGGCCTTCTCTCTCTCTCTCTATTTGTTTCAGTTTTCTATTTTCTGTAGATGTTTTGGCTTTATTTAAAATGCCAGAGCACTCTCAAAAATCCTGAAAATATTTGTGGGCACTATTTGGATTATTTCCAACAGCCCTCATTTAAATTCAAGATTATTTGGGCCTTTAGAATTCTTTATAGCATTTAAATGCCCAAATGCAAATTACTTATGATTTAATTCAGTGACCCAAGATGTCCTAGAAAAATGTGAACCATTTTTGGCAGATGTTCTAGACCAAGACAAAAATAATGAACATTTTTGAAGGGCATTTCAGGTTCATTGAAAATTATTTTAGTAAACCCTAGTTGAGTTAAGTGGTGCAAGGGGTTTATGCCATCCCCATTTCAAGTTTCAGGAAAAATTAAACATGATGCATCACTCTAATGCAAGCACTAACTAGGGTTGTGACACTCTCGCCCCTTGAAGCTCCTCGGCCGCCTTGGTGATGAACTCCTGAGCACCAGGCACTCCACGCCTTGTGCTCCCTTGAGGGAAACGTGCGGTGAAGCACGCCTCCACATGGTGCCCGAGCGCCTCCCTCGTGACGCTGGCTAGGTCTGAGGCCTTCCAGAAGAGAGCCCCCGAGCCCAGCCCGAGAAGGGCGCCTGGCGCTCCTTCCTATGCGAGGGAAGGAGACGCCCCATTTGGGGACACAGGTCCTGAGGTGGTGCAGGTGGAGATACCGCTCTCCTGAAGCCCTTGATGGAGCAGATGCTTCTTCTTCTTGGTGATGGCCTCAGGAGGGTAGACGGCGCCTTCGTTATCCGGGTCTTCGGCCGCTGCAGCTTGGTAAGCATGCTCGAGGGAGCACACCGCGTCCTTCTCCTCACAGGCGACCGTGATGACGCCGTAGCTCCCAGGCATCTTGAGGACGTTGTAGCCGTGATGGGTCACTGCCATAAACTTGACCAGGTCTAGATACACAAGGATGGCGTTGTACGGCAAGCGGATATGGGCGACGTCGAAGTCGATGAGCTCGGTGCGGTAGTTGTCACGCTTGCCAAAGGTGACAGGGAGGCGGACCTACCCGATCGGGGTGGTGGAGCCATCGGTCACTCCTAAGAAGGGCTTGGTAGGTTGTAGCTGATCGTATGGCACTTGGAGGTGGTCAAATGTCTCGACGGATCGGACATTGAGCCACGCGCCGCCGTCAATGAGGGTCTTGGTGACTTGGACATTGCTGACGTTGGGTGAGCAGAGCATCGGGAGGGCGCCGGCAGTTGCCGCACACTTGAGCTGGTCGGAGGAGCTGAAGGTCATGGCGCACTTGGACCACCTGAGTGGGCGCGTGGCCTCGAGCCTGGGGAGGGCCGTGTTCACCTCGCGAGCATACTCCTTGAAGACACGCAGAGAGGCTGGGGCCTGAGCACCACCCAAGATGCAAGAGATGGCGCGAGGCTCCTGGAAGCCCCTAGCCCCCTCGTCCTGATGATGGTCGTCGTTCATTCTTAGCGGTGGCGGCCGCGGAGGAAGACCAGCGTTGCCCTGGGGGCGGTCCCCACGAGGTTGTTCTCTCCAGGCGCCCTCGCGAGGCTGGTCCTGCCAGCGGTCCTCATGAGGCCGGTCGTGCCACTCATGGCGGGGGTCGCGGTCGTCCCAACGTCCTCCACTGCAGCCTCCCCCACAGCCGTAGCCTCAGTCATTGCGCTCGGGGCGTCCACCGAAACGCTCGTCGCAGATGGCCCTGTGCTCCTGACAGTCGTTGGTGTTATGCCTATGCACATTGTGGAAGGCGCAGAACGGGCGGTTGGCTTTGGATGAGTCGGGGTGGTCATAGCCGCGCTTCATCTCCGGCTCCGCCGCGACCACGGCGGCCCCCTTGCGCTTCACGTCCTTGGTCTTGGCCTTCTTGTCTTCTGGGTCGACAGTTAAAAGCTCGAGGAGGGAGATGCGCCCTTCCTCAGCTCTTGCGCACTTGGTCGCCATGTTGAACATCTCCAGAGCCGTGCATAGGTCCTCGTGGATGGCGATCTCCTCCTTCATCTTTACATCACAGATGCCATCGGAGAATGCTGAGATGATGGCGTTGTCCGTCACCTTGGGGATCTTGAGGCGAACGTTGTTGAAGTGCTGGATGTACTTCTGTAGGGTTTCCCATGGCTGCTGCTTGATGCGCCACAAGTCACCCGCGGGCGGCGGGCGGTCGCGAGTGCCCTGGAAGTTGGCGACGAAATGCTCGCGCATCTCGCGCATCAATCCCGCGGGAAGGTTCAGGAGCCACGAGCGTGCGCCATCCTTAAGGGCCATGGGAAACAAGTTCACCATGACCTTCTCGTCACCGCTGGCTGCCTCAATGCTCAACTCGTAGAGCTGCAGGAACTCTGCAGGGTCGGGGGTGTCGTTGTAGCACGGAGGCAGGTCGGGCTTGAACTTGCCGGGCCAGACGACGCTGTGCAGCTCGGGGGTCAAGGTGCGGGATCCCGCCATGGTCACTGGAGCCTGTCGTGGAGGCGGAGCCAGGTCTTGGTACCCACGCGCCACTGCCACAGGCGGTGCGCGATCCTGACGTCGTGGTGCTGGGAGCGCGGGAGCGTTTTCTTGTAGCCGAGGGATATCTTGGCAACTTCCTTCTTCGTGCGCGGGCGCCCTGCGCGGTGGGTCACGCCACGGGGCCACGCGTCTTGATGCGAGGGTGCCGTCTTGATGTGGAGGCGGTGGAGACACTCCATGGGCTATGTCGCCCGGTGCAGGAGGTGGGCGAAGCAGCGAGAGAGACGGTGCAGGAGAGCCCCCAGCGGCGCTGACGAGCTCAGCGACGCAGTCCAGCCAGTCTTTGTAGAGGTCGTCAACCGGGCGGTAATGCAGGAGCTCGCGTACCATGAGCAGCACGGCCTGTGCGGCCGTGGGTGTGCGACGAGTGTGGGACAACGAGCCGGCCGGAGTCACCGACGGGGTGGCGGTGCGTCCGTCCTGCCGCACAGAGGGGTGCCGCGACGAGGCTTGCTCCTCGTTTCCCGCTGGGCCATTAGCAGCATTGGCAGCGGGTGATGGAGAACGGCGGGGAGATCTGCCCATGGACGCCGTTTGAGCGACACGAGGGGCAAGGGCGGCCCGGCGCTTAGCACGGGCTCGGCGAGCGTCAGCCATGGATGCGGCGGAGCAGTGGTGCGTCGATAGACCAGAGAAAGGCTTCAGCGCACCCCTACCTGGCGCGCCAAATGTCGGATTGTCGGATCCGGCAAACCCTTGTAAGGTTTGAACACTGGGTGCGCACAAAGGACTTTCTCTCCCTAGTTCGCTCGCTCAACGATCACACGGCCTAGCTCGACGAGCCCGAAGAACATGAGACACAACGGTTTATACTGGTTCGGGCCACCTTGCAATGTAATACCCTACTCCAGTGTGGTGGTGGTGGATTGCCTCGTGGGCTAAGGGTGAACTAGTACAACTGATGAACAACCTCCGGAGGAGAGGTGTTCTGGAGCTCGGTGAGCTGGTGGATGTGAGGATGGGAAGGGTCCAATCCAGGATGAGTCTAATCCTCCCTATGATGGTGGCTAGTCCTATTTATAGAGGCCCTGGTCCTCTTCCCAAATGTTAGGCGGGAATGGTTCCCACAACAGCCAAGTTTGGAGGGAGACAACTAATACAAGCTATCTTGACAAAAGGTGGTCTTCGCCTGCCAAAGGCTCTGGTGGTGATGCTGCTGTGGGCTCCGTGGTGACCTCCTTCCTGCCGTCCTGATGGTTTGGGTCTCATTGCACCGATATGGAAACCTTTGCCTGATGCCTTGGGACTCCTTGCCTGTGCCTGCCTCTTTAGCACGAAAGAGGAAACGAGTACACTGCGCCCGCTGGCGCCTGCCTAGCCTTGGTCGTCATGGCTCACGTCACGTGAACCTCGCGAGGTACCCCTTGCATAGAGATCTCCGCTCCTCGGGAGCCATCCTAGTGAGGCTGCCCCTGGGGAGGTCTTGGTGTCGTCCGCCTCGCAAGGCATGGCCCCTCGCGAGGGTCTTGAGTGGTTGCTGTTGAAGATGGGCCGTATCAGGCCATTGGTGGAGCCACGCATAAGCCCGTAGGCAGGCAAGTCTGGGAACCCTCAGTCCCAGAACGCCGACAAGCTTATCCAATAGAAATAAGGAGAGACCCTCCGCAAGTATTTGCAGAGATTCGACAGAGTCCACGGGAATACCCCAAACATCCATCCAGCGGCTGTAAATAGCTGCCTTCCAGTCCAATGTGCACAACCACAGGATACATTTCAAGATGAATGTGAAGTTTACAAAGACTGTGAAGGAGCTTTACACCTTGGTGGACAAGTGTGCTCGGGTGGAGGATGGAAGTAAACTCCCTACAGAGGAAGATTGCATCAACATTGACTCAGAGGATAATAATGAATCCACCAGCCAGAAGAAGAAGAGCAAGAAGCACAACAAGAGACGCAAGGATAAGGTAGTGATGACCGTCGAAGGATCATGCACGCTCAGTACCAGCAAGAATGCTAAGGCTGAAGCCCCGGGTAAGGAAGTTGCCGCGTGTGCTGACTGCCGGGAGGCTGCGGCCACCGAGAGGGCTGCGAAAGGTGATGGGCCATACTGCAAGATTCATCGGACCAAGGGCCATGGTCTTCAAGAGTGTGATCAGTTTGAGCAGCTCATTAAGAGGCAGAGAGGAGAGTATGAGAAGCGTGATAAGGAAAAAGGTCAGAATGGTGTAGGCAGTAAGGGTCGGGCGGTGAAGCAAATCATCCCGGCAAGGCTTTTCGGAACCAAGGGAAACCCGCCAGGGGCCGAGAGAAGGAAGTTTGCAATGATGAGAGTGATGGAGGGGATGAAGAGGAAACTAGTGAGCAGGAATTCCTGAAAGCCACTGACGCCATGTGTATTGATGGGGGCACATCCTTGCAATCCTCTCACCGCCAACTTAAACGAAGGACGCGTGACGTCAATACCATGGAGCCACTCAAGTGGTCACGCACGCTCATCATCTTTGAGGACAAGGACTGATACGTCTCCAATGTATCTACTTTTCCAAACACTTTTGCCCTTGTTTTGCACTCTAACTTGCATGATTTGAATGGAACTAACCCGTACTGATGCTGTTTTCAGTAGAATTGCCTGAAAATCAACGGAGAATATTTTTGGAATATATAAAAAATGCTGGCAAAAGAATCAAGACTAGGGGGCCCACACCCTATCCACAAGGGTGGAGGCGCGCCCCCCTGCCTCGTTGGCCCCCTGGTGCTGCACCAACCACAACTCCAACTCTATATATTCACGTTCGGGGAGAAAAAATATCAGAGAGAAGGATTCATCATGTTTTACAATACGGAGCCGCCGCCAAGCCCTAATCTCTCTCGGAGGGTTGATCTGGAGTCCGCGCGGGGCTACGGAGAGGGAATCCGTCGCCATTGTCATCATCAACCTTCCTCCATCACCAATTTCATGATGCTCACCGCCATGCATGAGTAATTCCATCGTAGGCTTGCTGGACGGTGATGGGTTGGATGAGATTTATCATGTAATCGAGTTAGTTTTGTTAGGGTTTGATCCCTAGTATCTATTATGTTCTGAGATTGATGTTGCTATGACTTTGCTATGCTTAATGCTTGTCACTAGGGCCCGGGTGCCATGATTTCAGATCTGAACCTATTATGTTTTCATGAATATATGTGAGTTCTTGATCCTATCTTGCAAGTCAATAGTCACCTATTATGTGTTATAATCCGTTAACCCCGAAGTGACAATAATCGGGATACTTACCGGTGATGACCATAGTTTGAGGAGTTCATGTATTCACTAAGTGTTAATATTTTGGTCGGGTACTCTATTAAAAGGAGGCCTTAATGTCCCTTAGTTTCCAATAGGACCCAGCTGCCACGGTTGGGTAGGACAAAAGATGTCATGCAAGTTCTTTTCCATAAGCACATATGACTATATTCGGAATACGTTCCTACATTACATTGATGAACTGGAGCTAGTTCTGTGTCACCCTATGTTATAACTGTTGCATGAGGAATCGCATCTGTCATAATTATCCTATGTTATAACTATGCTTATTTAGTTTTCCGTCGCTACTATTACAATCACTACAAAACTGCTACTGTTTCCTTTGCCACCATTACCGTTACTTCCATATTACTTTGCTACTAAATACTTTGCTGCAGATATTAAGTCTTTCGGGTGCAGTTGAATTGACGACTCAGCTGTTAATACTTGAGAATATTCTTTGGCTCCCCTTGTGTCGAATCAATAAATTTGGGTTGAATACTCTACCCTCTAAAACTGTTGCGATCCCCTATACTTGTGGGTTATCAAGACTATTTCCTGGCGCCGTTGCCGAGGAGCATAGCTCTATTATTTGAGTCACTTGGGATTTATATCTGCCGATCACTATGAAGAACTTGAAAGATAAAAGAACTAAGACTTTTCCCTCAACTACGAGGGGAGGTAAGGAACAGCCATCTAGCTCTACACTTGATTCACCTTCTGTTTTGAGTAAACTTGCGACACCTACTCCTGCTATTTATTCTGATATGTCGCATGTTATTGATGATGCCACTTCTGCTTTCAATGATGCTTATGATGAAACTACTTCAATGCTTGATAATATTGTGCCACTAGGTGAATTTCTTACTGAACAACTTGCTAGGTTAGAGAGAATGAAATTATTGAAACTAATAATATTGATGAAAGTGATGATGAAGATTCTCCTCCTAGATATTAATTGCCTGTTGTGCCTGAGGGTTATGTTATGGATGAAGAAACTGCTAGAGACTTTTTAGCTTGCAATGATAGATATGATCTTAAGAAATTATTAGCTAAGCTTAAAGAAAAGTCCTTGAATGCTAGAATAAAATATGATCCTGCTTTTGCTACTTCACGTATTTGTATTTCCGATAAGGATTATGATTTCTCTATCGATCCTGAGTTAATTACTTTGGTTGAATCTGATCCTTTTTATGGCTATGAATCTGAAACTGTTGTGGCACATCTTACTAAATTAAATGATAGAGCCACCCTATTCACTAATGATGAGAAAACTCGCTATTACTTTATCCTTAAGTTGTTTCCGTTCTCATTAAAGGGTGATGCTAAAACATGGTTTAATTCTCTTGATCCTGGTTGTGTGTGTGGTCCCGAGGATATGATTTATTACTTCTCTACTAAATATTTCCCCGCTCATAAGAAACAAGCTGCTCTAAGGGAAATATATAATTTTGTGCAAATTGAAGGAGTCTCCCACAAGCTTGGGGGAGGCTCCAATTACTTAATTATTTTCCTGATCATCCTCTCAAGAAAAATGAAACACTTGTTATCTTTTATAATGGACTAACTTATGCTTCCAGAGACCACCTGGATAGTTGTGCTGGTTGTGTTTTCAGGGAAAGAGCAGTTGATCAAGCTGAATTGCTATTGAATAATATGTTGAGTAATGAAAATGATTGGACACTTCCTGAACCAACTCCTAAGCCAACTCCGAAGAAACGGGGTATTCTATTTCTCAGTCCTGAAGATATGCAAGAGGCAAAGAAATCTATGAAAGAAAAAGGTATTAAAGCTGAAGATGTTAAGAATTTACCACCTATTGAAGAAATACATGGTCTTGATAACCCGACATAGGTAGTGAAGGTAAATTTTCTCTATAGATTTGATGAAGGTGATATTCCTCGTTATAAGTCTGTTAGCCAATGCTTAGATGAGTTTGATAATTTTATTGTTAAACAAGAAAACTTCAATGCTTATGTTGGTAGATAATTGAAACATAATGATTAGATGATTGAACACTTGAGTGATAATATGTCTGGAGTTAAAGGTGAACTTAAACTTATTAGTAAACATGCTTCTATGGTTACCACTCAAGTAGAACAAGTACTTAAAGCTCAGAATGATTTGCTCAATGAATTAAATAATTAGAAAAATGGTAATGTTGTTAGAGTTATGACTAGAGGGGGGAAAATGACTCAGGAACCTTTGTATCCTGAGGGCCACCCTAAGAGAATTGAGCAAGATTCTCAGAGAACTAATGTTGATGCACCTAGTTCTTCTAAGAAGAAGAAAAAGAAAAATGATACAACTATGCATGCTTCTAGTGAACCTGTTGTTGACACACCTGAGAATCCCAATCATATTTCTATTTCTCGTGCTAAAACACAATCTCATAATGAACACGAACCTAGTGATAATGTTAATGATGATGTTCATGTTGATGCTCAACCTAGCAATGACAATGATGGAGATTGAACCTGCTGTTGATCTCAATAACCCACAATCAAAGAATCAACATTATGATAAGAGAGACTTTGTTTCTAGGAAACCTAGTAAAGAAAGAGAACCATAGGTTCAGAAACCCATGCCCTTTCCTCCTAAACCATCCAAGAAAAAGGATGATGAGGATTTTGAGCGCTTTGCTGAAATGATTAGACCTATCTTTTTGTGTATGCTTTTGACTGATATGCTTAAAATGAACCCTTATACTAAGTACATGAAAGATATTGTCACAAACAGAAGAAAGATACCGAAAGCTGAAATTTCCACCATGCTTGCTAATTACACTTTTAAAGGTGGAATACCAAAGAAACTAGGAGATCCAGGAGTACCAACTATACCATGCTCCATTAAGAAAAACTATGTTAAAACTGCTTTATGTGATCTCGGAGCCGGTGTTAGTGTTATGCCTCTCTCTTTATATCGTAGACTTGATTTGAATAAGTTGACACCTACTGAAATATCTTTGCAAATGGCTGATAAATCAACTGCTATAACTTTCCGTATTTGTGAGGATGTGCTTGTTGTGGTTGCGAACGTTACTATTTTAACAGACTTTGTTATTCTTCATATTCCCGAGGACGATAGTATGTCTATTATTATTGGTAGACCCTTTTTGAATACTGCAGGGGCTGTTATTAATTGCAATAAAGGCAATGTCACTTTTCATGTTAATGGTAATGAGCATACGGTACACTTTCTGAGGAAAGAGCCTCAAGTCCACAGTATCAATTCTATTGGAAAAATTCCAACGATTACTATTGGAGGTTTTGAATTTCCTCTTCCTACTGTCAAGAAGAAATATGATATTCTTATTTTTGGGGATGTGCATATCCCCGTTGAGGTAACTAGTGTTATTCGAAATTTCTCTGGTTTCATGCGATTCGAAATGAGTTTGTTAACAGGACTTAATCAACCTTGTTAGTGGATTCCTTTTGATGAGCATGAGATGGATGAAGTTAGAAAGCACAACTCTCTGTACCCTCCTTTTACTTTCTGTTATTTAGCCCAAATAAAGCAAAAATAGTGTTTTTTGTATGTTTTCTGAATTATCCTTGCAATAAAAAATACCCCGAAAATAAAAGTTCTCCAAATGTCCCGAAAATGAAATATGATTTTTTGTAGAGTATTTAAGAATTATTGGCATTGAGAACACACCAGAGGGGGCAACCACCTGACCACGAGGATGCAGGGCGCGCTCTACCCCCTGGGTGTGCCCCCTGCCTCGTGGGCCCCCTCCACTTATTCTTGCACCCACACACTTCGTCTTCCTCTAGAAAAAATCCTCCACCAGCTCAAACCCGTGTTCTTGCTTGTTTGGCTGCCATTTTCGATCTCCTTGCTTAAAGCTCCATTCACAAAACTGCTTTGGGGGATTGTTCTTCGGTATGTGACTCCTCCAATGGTCCAATTAGTTTTTGTTCTAGTGCTTTATTTATTGCGTTTTATGATATGGAGCCGCCACCAAGCCCTAATCTCTCTCGGGGGGGCTGATCTGGAGTCCGTTCGAGGCTTCAGAGAGGGAAATCCGTCGCCATCGTCATCATCAACCTTCCTCCATCACCAATTTCATGATGCTCATTGCCATGCGTGAGTAATTCCATCGTAGGCTTGCTGGACGGTGATGGGTCGGATGAGATTTATCATGTAATCGAGTTAGTTTTGTTAGGGTTTGATCCCTAGTATCCATTATGTTCTGAGATTGTTGTTGCTATGACTTTGCTATGCTTAATGCTTGTCACTAGGGCCCGAGTGCCATGATTTCAGATCTGAACCTATTATGTTTTTATGAATATATGTGAGTTCTTGATCCTATCTTGCAAGTCAATAGTCACCTATTATGTGTTATGATCTGTTAACCCCGAAGTGACAATAATCAGGATACTTACCGGTGATGCCCGCAGTTTGAGGAGTTCATGTATTCACTAAGTGTTAATGCTTTGGTCTGGTACTCTATTAAAAGGAGGCCTTAATATACCTTAGTTTCCAATAGGACCCTGCTACCACGGGAGGGTAGCACCAAAGATGTCATGCAAGTTCTTTTCCATAAGCATGTATGACTATATTCGGAATACATGCCTACATTACATTGATGAACTGGAGCTAGTTCTGTGTCACCATATGTTATAACTGTTGTATGAGGAATCGCATCCGACATAATTATCCATCACTGATCCAATGCCTACGAGTTTTTCACATATTGATCTCTGCTTATTTACTTTTCCGTTGCTACTATTACAATCACTACAAAACCGCTACTGTTACCTTTGCCACCGTTGCCATTACTTCCATATTACTTTTCTACTAAATACTTTGTTGTAGATATTAAGTCTTTCAGGTGCAGTTTAATTGACAACTCAACTGTTAATACTTGAGAATATTCTTTGGCTCCCCTTGTGACCAATCAATAAATTTAGGTTGAATACTCTACCCTCGAAAAATGTTGCGATCCCCTATACTTGTGGGTTATCAAGGACCATCCTGACCACACCACTATGGTAGGATGTTTGCCACTGTTGGTCCCTCCAACGATTCGCAACCTCAATGTCACGAAGTGTCGCGGGATTTCTGCCGCCACCGATGGGAACGGGTGGCCCCTTGTTGGTTCGGCAGGGGGACGACACGTCGAACAAAGAGCAGAACAGCGTACGGCCGCGCGCCAGAGAACACACAATCAATTTACCCAGATTTAGGCCGCTGCGAAGCATAAGAACCTACTCCTCCTTTAGTGGATTAATGGAAGAATGAATGTGGTGGTGTGTAGTACACTTGCCCGGCAAGGTTTGCCCATGGCGACTATGTGCATATGGTGGCTTGGGGTTGTCAACTTTCCAATCTTCTAACCCCCCCTATGAGTGCCATGGGTCTCCTTTTATAGATTAAGGGGTCACCACAGTGGCAAAGTGGTCATTATCCGCCGATATGATAGCAAATAGTGCTATCATACCTAACTCTACGGGGTAACAGGGTCCATTAAATGCGCCGCTTAGTGTCACATCACTGGGTGCCCAGCAAGGCCTGGCGGACTATCTTGCCAGCTCCGCTCCTGCTCTCTTGACACGTGGCGGAACGGGTGTCATCTATAGGCTTCTCTATAGGAAATAGCTGCCATGTGGCGAATGGCTGCCACTTAATCATCTTGCGGCTTGACACCGCACTGATTGACGACGTGAGTCATCCTTGAGTGGTTGGTGGGGTGGTTCTGCCTCCACGAGCCCCGGTAGGCTCTGCCGGGGAGCCTTGGTTGCTTGCTTCTGGTGGTAGCCTCGCCCCTTGCCGGGCTTGCCTTCCAAGCGAGGGACAAGGGAGGCCCTTCTCTGCCGATACCATGCTTCTTAGGCTCAATCTTAGTCCTTCTGAGCTGCATGTTGGTTCTTCAAATCTCTTGGTTCTTCAATCTCTGACTTAAGCTGGTCCCTCAATCTTGATCTTGTGACTTTGCATTGTTGGTCAACAGACCCAGGGTTTGTTGCACCGACAGAAGCCCCCGGTCCTGCCCCGAATGCACTGCTGAGCGTCGTCGGGGTAGGGCCTAATAAGTGCACGGGCAAGGTTGATGAAGGGGTTGACCGCTTAAGTTTTCTATTGCTGCTTCACTAGCCTTGATTCCGAGCCAGTTTCTGATTTTCCCACGTGCGGCATAAAGCCAATAGTGGTGGGGTTGCTCCAGTAATGGCCCGTGAATGACTATAACGCATGAGGTAGAAACTGCCAATTTACTCTTCCCACAGCGCGCCCTTATCCTTAGCCACGTATGCGACATGCATCGCGCGGGGTAGGTAACGGAGGCGCATGGCATGGGAGGGTACCTTGGAAAGGGCCCGCTCGTCTTGAATTGGCAGAGGAGGGCGGTGATCATCCGTGGATGCAGCCGTTGCCCCTCCCCGCCCGGCCTATAAAAGGGAGGAGCAGAGGAGGGCGGAGTCATTCATTTTCGTGGTCCTCCTCTCCTCTTCTTCTGTTTCTGCTGGTAACACTTGAGAAATTGGCCTGGGGCCAGCCCCTGGGCTCCTGTTTGGGACCGCCCTTGGCTGAAAGGAAGGTTCGGGCGGCACGGCGCTGACGCCGGGAGTGGCAACCCCGGTGCGCTTCCCGCCGGGTCGCCCGTTGCCTTGACTTCAGTGGGAGGGGATGCGACCAACACCATGTCGTGGCTCGAGATGGGCATGTCGCGTGGTAGTCCCCATTCTTCTTCTCTTTGCGGCATTAGGAAGGAGCCGTAGGAGAGATCCACCGCTAACAAGGGTGAATCTGGCTCCTCCTAGACACGGTTTTCTTCTTCGGACAAGAAGGCTATCGGATTTCGAGTTCCGGCAGACCCTTGAGGTTCGAACACTGGGGTGCGCGCGGAGATTTCGCCTTCTACCTACCTGCACCCCTCCGCCTCGCTATGATCTAAGCTATGGAAAGAACAGCACAAGAGACACAGGGTTTATACTGGTTCGGGCCACCGTTGTGGTGTAATACCCTACTCCAGTGTGTGGTGTAGTGGATTGCCTCTTGGGCTGATGATGATGAGCAATACAAGGAAGAACAGCCTCGCGAGGGTCTGTTCTTGGCTAAGGGGATGAACTGCTAGGAGGAGTTCAGTCACCCTTCTCTCTCTCTCTCTCTCTTCTCGATTCTCTCTCTGATTTCCATTTCCATCCCTCTACCCTGTGGGTGGCTAGTCCTATTTATAGGCAAAGGCCCTGGGCCTCTTCCCAAATATTGAGCGGGAAGGGCGCCAACAATTGGCCATTTTGAAGGGGAACATCTGGTACACTTATCCTGACTAAAGTTGGTCCTCGCCTGCCAAAGGCTCTGGTGGTGACGCTGGCTTGGGCTCCACAATGACTTCCTCCCTGTCGTTGGACTGGTCTTGGTCTCGTTGCACCGAAACGGGTGCCTTTGCTTGATGCTCTCGCCTGCGCTTGCTCCCTTTGCACCAAAGGGGAAAGGAGGACACTGCGCGGGCTGGCGCCCGCCTGGCACCCTTGGTCGTCATGGCTTGCGTCACGGGCACCTCGTGAGGTACCCCGCCTTGATCTCTCCGCCTCCTCGTGAGCCAGCCTGACGAGGTCGTGCCTGAGGAAGCTCTGTGTCGTCCGCCCCGCGAGGCTTGGCCCCTCGCGAGGGTCTTGGGTCGGTGTTGATGAAGATGGGCCGCGCTGGGCCCCCTTTTGAGCCACGCCGCAGGCCGCAGGCAGGCAAGTCTGGGGACCCCCGTTCCCAGAACGCCGACAGTAGCCCCCGGGCCCAAGGCGCGCTCGGACTTGGCCATGCAGGGAGGCCAAAGGGCAAGGGCGAAGCGCTGCGGGCCCTAACAGCCTGCGGCCTTGGGCGCCGCATGGCGGTTGATTGGACATGAGCATCTCCACTTCCCCACGGCGCCTCGGCAACTGCACGGATTGGACAAGTCCCTGCATGCAAAGCGGGTCATGATTACCTGCGATCATGGAGGTTGGCGGTTGGCCTTCGCCGGCCATAAGTACAGAACGGCGCGCGCCCTTCCAGTCCATCCCTTCTTGCTTCTCCTTCTTCCCGGTCCTTGCTCCGTCTTGCTGCGATGGCTCCGATCCGCCGGTTCTCAACGGCAGAGAAGGGAAAGGCTCCCCGAGAGGATCCAGACCCGCTCCCGCCGAAGAAACGGCTCGCCCTCCGTGGTCGGGATGACGGGGCCCATCAGGTCGTGTCGAGGCCCTGGTGCGAGCGGCCACCGCCGGGATTCCCGCTTCCCTTGTACGCCCACATCGAGGGCTCTGAAGGAGTCGATGCCGATCGCCACGGGCGGCGCCGTCGTCGGCACCGAAGGGGCACGAAGGTGTGGGTCGTCCCCCCTGGGGTCCACACTGAGGGCTCCTCCCGAGAGTTCGTGCTCCACGCTGCCATGCCTCCTCAGTCTTGGATTCGCCTTCCTCCCTTCTTCGCCTCCATCATCCCGCAGGGAGAACTCCTGGAGATTTGGCTGCAGCACGCCGGCTGCAGCACCCTCGCGACCGAGGCAGAGGTCGCGGTCGTTGCCCCAGGCAAGGTCTTCATGACTCGAGGCTGGAGCGAAATCGCCCGGGTTTGCAGGACAAGAGGCGCCTTCGCGATCCACTTGGAGTACGACGGTGCTTCGGTGATGTTCTTCAAGGTCTTCGATGCGAATGGGCGCCGGCTGGAGTGCTGCCCAGGGAGAGGTGGTCAGGACCCTACTACGGCGAGGACTGGGCTCGCCGACCGCTCCCTTGGCGGCTCCTCAGGCGGCGGAGGCGGCGGAGGTTCCAGCGACTCCGGCGAGCTCTCCGCAACTCCAGAGACGAGCGATGACAGCTACAAGCCCCCGAGCCGGCGCCGCTCCTGGAGCAGGGCGGGCTCGTCAGGCCGTCGCCGACTCTGATCTGGATGGGGTTGGCGCCGGTGCTTGACGGCCCACTATTGATGATGGCGTCTTTTGTAGGGGCGCGTGTAGTTAGCGTCCTTTTAGGATCTGTTCCCTGCGAGGAATCAAAGACGCGTCCCATGGGGGCTTGTAAGGTGCTTGTGATCCTGTTTTGTTAATATAACCCTTGTCATAGAATTGTGCGAGTTGCTCATTCCGTCTTAGCTCAGTTCTCCCTTTCGAACCTCATGAGGGCTTGGTGCTCCGCGCCGACAGGTCCCAGTCCCAAGGCGGCTTCAGCCGTCGCTGGTATGCCAGGTTGCGATGCCGTGGTCAAGGACAGGAGGTGAGCGACCCGGGGTCCGGTAAGAGCCCCTGAGTCGCGATGCTCAGGAGGTCCCCTTTGGCGCTCAAGCAGCCGTCGTTCGGTGAGAAAGGAGAGCGGCGTCGCTAACCTGGGATTGCATTAGGTGCGGGGATGGTGCCACGGTAGCTGGTGCTTCCGGGTGGTGACTTATCTCGAGAATCAGGGACCGCTCTCTGGTGTGTCGCCGGGTCCATGCATCGGCAGGCGTGAGGTTGCTCGGCGAGGTCCTCACGTGTCCCTCCCCTCTCGCCTTTGCTCCCCTTTCTGCTCTACGTCCTTGGGTCCCGGCCCTCGAGCGAGTCTCAGCCATCGCTGGTATGCCAGGTCGCGATGCCGTGGACAAGGCCAGAGGGTGAGGGCTGGAGAGCCAGTAGGAGCCCTGAGTCGCGATGCTCAGGCACCCCCCCTTTAATGTGCAAGCGGTTCACGTGGATGAGAGTGAAGGAGACACCGCAAGGGCCTCGCCTGACGCAGCTCCTTTAGGAGATCCTATAGACCCATCATAGAAAGAACGAGGGGTTGCCATGACAATTGACAGTCAGCCGTTGGTTGCTTCCGAGGGGCGATGAGGCACTGAAGGCTTGACGAGGTGGCGGCATATGGGGCTGCCGTGGCCAGAGCTCAGCCATTCAGGTTTGTCGGCGTTGCAGGGACAGACCCATGCGCAAGCGTCGTGCCGTTTGGGAGTAGCTCCGTCAGTTGGCGTCAGTTGAGCGGGCAACTAGGTCAAACACATTAGCCGCGAAGGAGTGGATTCATTCAAACAGATGCTGGGAAGGCGGACATCACTGGGTCAGGCCCGAGCGACTTGGGGATGATGCAGCCCGTGGGGCGCCCCCAACAAAGTAAGCTAACAACATGAAACAAAAGGGATACATGCCGCAGGGACGGACCCACGCGGCCTGGGAATAATGCAGCCCTGGGGGCGCTCATAGCTGGAAATGAAACTTGAAAGATGTCACCTGATGATGTTGAGGACGAAGGAGTGTTGGTGTAGCAGACTCGGTGGGCTGCGGAAGCCGATCCTCACGAGCCGCCAGGCCCAGGGGCCTCGGGAGGCTCCGGAGGCGCTGGTGGCTCCTCGCGGACCATCTCCATCTCCGCCAAGGCTGTGGAACGCCTGGCCTCTTGAGCCTCCATGATGCCCCTCATGAGGTGCTGGTATGCGGCAGCCGCGTTCGGCAAGCCGTAAGGCATGCGAACATAGCTGTGGGGTGGACCTTCACAGCGCCCCACTCGCGAGGGCCAGAGGCGCTCCAGAAAGGCGACTCGATTGAGCCCTGGTATGTCGATGCAGACGCGTAGCCCACCATCCTCACCTGGATGGGGAGCCACAGCTGGTAGGCGGCGGCCGCCTTTCATGACTCTTGACTCCTGTAGCTCCTGAATGGCCTTGCTGACGAACTCCTGAGGGTATGGCTCCCCTTGCCTTACTCCTTCTTGAGGGAAATGTGCTTCGAAACATGCCTCCATGTGGTGCCCAAGCGCCTCCTACGTGACCTTAGCCAGGTCGGTGGCCCTCCAGGGGAGAGCCCCCGAGCCCTGCCTGAGGAGGGCGCCGGGCGCGCTTTCCTATGCGATGGAAGGAGGTTCCCCCTGGGCAGGCGCGGGCCCTGAGGGGCCTGCCTCCTGAGGGGCCGGGCCGGACGATGTCTTCTTCTTCTTGGGGGCGGTTTCGGGAAGCCTCCTACTTCCGCAATCCGGGTCTTCCAGTGATGCGGCCTGAAAGGCTCGTTCCAGGGAACACACCGCGTCCTTCTCTTCACAGGGCACCGTGATGACTACGCCACTTCCTGGCATCTTGAGGACGTTGTAGTTGTGGTGAGTTACGGCCATGAACTTGGCCAGTGCTGGGTACCCAAGGATGGTGTTGTACGGCAGGCGAATGTGAGCGACGTCGAAGTCGATGAGCTCGGTGCGGTAGTTGTCGCGTGCCCCGAAGGTGACAGGGAGGCGGACCTGCCCAATCAGGACCGTGGAGCCGTCGGTGACTCCGGAGAAAGGCTTGGTTGGCTGAAGCTGGCTGTAGGGCACTTGGAGATTGTTGAATGTTTCCACGGACAGGTCGTTGAGCCCTGCCCCGCCATCGATGAGGGTCCTGGTGACCACCACGTTGCTGATGATTGGGGAACAAAGCATCAGGAGGACTCCGGCTGTGGCCACACACTTGAGCTGATTTGCTGAGCTGAACATGATGGCGCACGCCGACCACCTGAGAGGGCGCGTGGCTTCGAGCTTGGGGAGGACTGCATTCACTTCGCGGGCGAACTGCTTGAAGAGGCGTTGAGAGGCTGGGGCTTGAGCCCTGCCTAGGATGCAGGCGATCGCGCGCGGCTCCTGGAAGCCCCCAGCCCCCTCTTCCTGATGGCGGTCCTCGTTTCTCCTTGGCTGCGGCGGCAGCGGAGGGAGGCCTGCGTTGCCTTGCGGGCGATCCTCGCGAGGCTGATCCCTCCAGTCTCCCTCGCGAGGCGGGTCTTGCCAGCGATCCTCGTGAGGTTGATCACGCCACCCCTGGCGCGGGCCGCGGTCTTCCCAGCGTCCTGCGTTCCTTCCTCCTCCTCGACCGTAGCCCCGGTCACCGCGGTCGGGACGACAGCCGATCCTTCCTTCTCGCACGGCTCGGAGCTCTTGACATTCGTTGGTGTTGTGGGTGTGGAGGTCATGGTACACATAGTACTGACTGCCCTTGGAAGATTCGGGCTGATCTCTGCCCCACTTGGTGTCTGGTTCTACCGCGAGCACGGCAGCCCCCTTGCGCTTCACATCCTTGGCCTTGGGCTTCTTCTCTTCTGGGTCTGCGGCAGGCAGCTCGAGGAGGGAGAGACGCCCTTCCTCAGCCTGGCGCACTTGGTTGCCAAGTTGAACAACTCCAAGGAAGTGCACAGGTCTTCATGCATCGCCAGCTCCTCCTTCATCTTGACATCACGCACGCCGTCGGAGAAGGCTGAGATGATGGCCTCCTCGGTCACCTTGGGAATCTTGAGGCGTGCGTTGTTGAAGCGCTGGATGTACTTCTGCAGGGTCTCTCCGGGTTGTTGCTTGATGCGGCGCATGTCCCTCACGGCGGGTGGCCGGTCGCGAGTACCTTGGAAGTTGGTGATGAAGCGGGTGCGCATCTCGTCCCAGGAGGAGATCGTTCCTGGAGCTAGGTTCAGGAGCCAGGTGCGGGCCCCGTCCTTGAGTGCCATGGGAAACCAGTTCGCCATGACCTTCTCGTCTCCGTTGGCAGCTTCGATGCCCAGCTCATAGAGCTGGAGGAACTCCGCAGGGTCGGCCGTGCCGTCGTAACGAGGAGGTAGGTCTGGCTTGAACTTGCCGGGCCACACGACGCTGCGTAGCTCGGTGGTGAAGGCACGGCAGCCTGCTGTGGCCACGGGAGGCCTTGGGTAGCGGAGAGCTTGGTCTTGCATGTCCCCACGCGCTGCAGCTGGGAGCAGCGCGGGGTCTTGACGTGCGGGAGCAGGAGCATGGTCGCGACGTGCTGGAGCAGGGAGCGCCCAGGCAGCTTCTTGTGGGCGAGGGACTTCTTGGCAGCTCTGCTCTTGCCGCGCTGGCACCTGACGGAGCGGGTTCCGCCCAGGGGCCACGCGCCTTGGAGCCATGGCGCCTTCTTGAGGAGGAGGCGGCTGGGGCGCCGCCGGAGCTTCGTCGCCCGCACGGGGCGGGGTGCGGTGCAGCGGAATGGACGGCGCAGGAGAGCCCCCTGCGGCGTGGACGAGCTCGGCGACGCGGTCGAGCCATTCTAAGTAGACGTCGTCGACGGGATGGTAGCGCAGGAGCTCGTTTGCCGCGATGAGCGCAGCTCGAGCCTCCATGGGTGCGCGGAGCGCGCGGGACGAAGAACCAGCTGGGGTGAGCGAGGGAGTAGCGGTGCGGCCGTTTTGCCGCACGGACGGATGCTGAGACGACGCTTGCTGCTCGTCCCCCACCGGGCCGGTGGCGGCGTTGACCGCAGGTCACGGGGAATGGCAAGGATGCCCGCCGACAGGAGCCGTCTGGGCGATGCGGGAAGCGAGAGCGGCCCGGCGCTCGGCGTGGGCCCGACGAGCGTCAGACATGGACGCGATGGTCGGAGGAGAACGCGGTGGTGGAAGACGAATTCCGGCGCGCCCCTACCTGGCGCGCCAAATGTCGGATTTCGTGTTCTGGCAGACCCTTGAGGTTCGAACACTGGGGTGCGCTCGGAGATTTCGCCTTCTACCTACCTGCACCCCTCCGCCTCGCTAAGATCTAAGCTATGGAAAGAACAGCACAAGAGACACAGGGTTTATACTTGTTCGGGACACCGTTGTGGTGTAATACCCTACTCCAGTGTGTGGTGTAGTGGATTGCCTCTTGGGCTGATGATGATGAGCAATACAAGGAAGAACAGCCTCGCGAGGGTCTGTTCTTGGCTGAGGGGGTCAACTGCTAGGAGGAGTTTAGTCACCCTTCTCTCTCTCTCTCTCTCTCTCTCTCTCTCTCTCTTCTCGATTCTCTCTCTGATTTCGATTTCCATCCCTCTACCCTGTGGGTGGCTAGTCCTATTTATAGGCAAAGTCCCTGGGCCTCTTCCCAAATATTGAGCGGGAAGGGCGCCAACAATTGGCCATTTTGAAGGGGAACATCTGGTACACTTATCCTGACTAAAGTTGGTCCTCGCCTGCCAAAGGCTCTGGTGGTGACGCTGGCTTGGTCTCCACAATGACTTCCTCCCTGCCGTTGGACTGGTCTTGGTCTCGTTGCACCGAAACGGGTGCCTTTGCTTGATGCTCTCGCCTGCGCTTGGTCCCTTTGCACCAAAGAGGAAAGGAGGACACTGCGCAGGCTGGCGCCTGCCTGGCACCCTTGGTCGTCATGGCTTGCGTCACGGGCACCTCGTGAGGTACCCCGCCTTGATCTCTCCGCCTCCTCGCGAGCCAGCCTGACGAGGCCGTGCCTGAGGAAGCTCCGTGTCGTCCGCCCGGCGAGGCTTGGCCCCTCGCAAGGGTCTTGGGTCGGTGTTGATGAAGATGGGCCGCGCTGGGCCCCCTTTTGAGCCACATCGCAGGCCGCAAGCAGTCAAGTCTGGGGACCCCCGTTCCCAGAACGCCGACAAACGCTCCTTGATTTCTCGCACGTCTTTGGGACATGCCGTAACTCCTAATGCTAGGGCCCCCGGGGATGACCGTGCTCTCTGTGGGAGGGCTTAGAGAGCATGGTGCCCGGTATGGTGGTCGTGCCGAGGTCTTCTGGTGGTAGTGATGCGGACGACACCGGCAACCCACCACGCATCAAGAACAGGGACGACCGTTCCGACGAGTCGTGTTTGCCGGTGAATCTGTGCCACCCATCTGGTCCTCCGACACCGTCACCATCCATGCCTGCCCTCCGGCTTCTTCCTCCCCACCAAGGAGCGGCGCCACCCGGATCCTAGGGAGGCGCCGAATCCTAGCTGTGCGCGCCTCCGACCCCTTCGACCTCTTCCTACAGGAGATAGATAGGGGCAAAGGCATAACGGGGCACTTATCTTTTTTAATCTTAAATTTGTAGGCAATTGCCAAATTTTAATTCAAATATTGTAATCTCTCGAGTCCATCTTTGTGTTCTTTAATGCTTGTACTTGTATTCACGTGTCAATGAAAGAAATAAACCTTGCCGAGAACTCGCACATGTATATGTCCATGCAGAGGTGGAGTACATCTTTATTGTAATTAAGCGAGTTTTCTCGGCAGGATATCATGCAGGCGCCCTTTTCGCCTGCCGGAGAACCATGTCTGTCGAGGAACAGACTGAGGCGCCAGGCCCCCGCACACCCCCTTTTCATCAAGGGCCACTGCGACCATCCAGGCCGAAGCAACGTTCGAGCCAAGGATGGGAGCACCCTAGTTTCAAGAGAGCGGCGAGGTTTCTCTATGCACATGTCATAGCTTACAGAACACTAATGGACAAGAGGTGAACTTATCTGTTTGGCTTGCCGAGGACCACGGTGCCGTGCAATCTTCTCGTCCCTTGTTGGAGTCAAGTTCATGGCAGGAACCTGCAACTCCATGTAGATGAGAATGAATGCAGGATGTAGTCCTATCTATATGCATATGCAAATGCTCATGAAATGCGTATGCAGTGATCTGGATGTGCTTGTGCATGCATGCATGCAATCTCGACCGGGCCCCCCCACAACGCTTCTTTATTTTATCTTGCACGGGGTCATCGCCCCAAGTTTGTACAAGGAGTTACATGCAACTGAGGCAAGGCCTATACAAAAGGGTGGCTGCCAGGTGGTGCCCGGCAGCCTCGTGCCTTACGGGTAGTACTTACAGAGATGCTCAATATTCCATGACTTTTGCAACTATGTGCCATCTCCGGTCTCCAGACAGACTGTGCCGGGTCTGGTGACTCATACCACCCGGTAAGGGCCTTCCCACTTCGGTGATAACTTGTTCGCACCCTTGGCGAACCGAACATGCCTAAGGACAAGGTCACCTTCCTCAAAACACCGGGCATGAACCTTGCAGCTATGATAGCGATGCATGGCTTGCTGGTAGCATGTAGCACGCGTAGCAGCCCGGAGACGGTTCTCCTCAAGTAGCACAGCGTCGTCACGCCGGTGCTGATCTTGCACTACTTCATCATAGGCAAGCACTCAAGGGGACCCGTAAACGAGTTCCATGGGGATAACTGCTTCTGCCCCGTAGAACAGGGAGAAGGGAGTCTGCCCGATAGCTCAATTAGGTGTTGTTCTGAGGGACCAGAGAACTACCGACAGCTCCTCGATCCACCGCCTGCCATGCTTCTGCAACGTATCGAAAGTTCTTGTCCTGAGTCCACGAAGCACTTCAGTGTTTGCTCTCTTAGCTTGTCTATTGCTCCGGGGGTGTGCCACAAAAGCGAATGAGATTTTGCATCCGAGGGTGTGAACATATTGCATGAAGGTGTGGCTCGTTTACTGGGTGCCGTTGTCTGTGATGATCCTTGCTGGAACTCCGAAATGACACACCAATTCTTTCAAGAACTTGATAGCTGACTGAGGAGTCACCTTTCTCACGGTAGTCACTTCCGGCCACTTTGTAAACTTGTCGATGGCAATGAACAAGAATTCAAAGCCCCCGATTGCTCAGGGGAAGGGGCCGAGGATATCGAGCCCCCAGACCAAAAATGGCCATGATAGAGCGATTTTCTGAAGGGCTTGGGTAGGCAGGTGTCTTCTCTTGGAATGTAACTGACAGGCTTCACATTTCATGACGAGCTCAACTGCATCTTGGAGGGCTGTGGGCCAATAGAGTCCTTGCAGAAATGCTTTCCCAACTAATGCCCTTGATCCAATGTGTGAGCCGCACATTCCTCTGTGAAGCTCAGCCAGGAGTTCCTTTCCATCCTCCCGTCAAACACACTTCAATTTCACACCGTTGGGCCTCCTTCTGTACAGAGTGTCATCGACAAACTGATACATACTAGCCCTCTAGGCTACTCTTTCAGCTTCATCATGATTGCCAGGGAGTTCTCCGGTTTGGTGGAAGTGGACAATGTGCCTTGCCCAACTTGGAGGCTGTAACATCCCAAATTTTCAATTTGGAATGTTATACACTAGATCATCATTGCATATCATATTTTATTGCATTTTGGTTTATCCTAGAAATTCTACGCAACTCAAGGACCCTCGGAGAGAGTTGGGGATTTTGTTATTTTCATATTTGAGTTTTCTCAAATTTTGAAAATAGGATCATTTGATTTTATTTATTTTATCTTCAATTATTTCTATTATAAAAGTGTGAGAGAGGGAATAAAATGAATTTCCCAAAATAAAGAAATATTGAGGATTTAATAAAAAAATCAAATAAGATTTTATTTTGGTTTTATTTGCTATTTTATTTGAATTAGGAAAAATGCGCGTTTTTCAAAATTGCATTTAGGCCCCAAATAAATGTTCATCCTGTTCGGCTTGATTTCCGAAGCCGGGGAAAATTTATTCCGGGATTTTTGGAGTCCTTTAGTATTCCTTTTGTTTTTTTCCGAGCGTAATTATTTAAAAAAATTCCGAACCGACCTTGGGCCGTAACTGGCCAGGACTCCGCCTGGCCGGGCCTTTATATAGTGTCGCTCGAGGCCCGAGCCAGCCCAAGCCGCCCCCGCCCCAAACCCTAACCCTAGCGCGCCGCCGCCGCCGCGGAGGTAGATCTCGCCGCCAGTTTTTTTTAGAAAACCGATCAGTTTTCCGTCGGTTTGTTCGGTTTTTTTAGCTTCGTTTTCTAAATAGATCGGTTTTCCGGTTTATTTAATTAGCGAGCATTCGCTCGTTCGTTCGTTTTAACGAACGCTTTCATTGTTTAGGTCCAGTTAACGAACGTTCGTTCGTTAATCTATTCGTCGTTTCTCTTTTTCTCGGATTAAATCCGCGATTTTTCTGATCGCGATTCCTGATCCGTTTTTCGTTCTAGTATAACTTTTCGCTCGTTTGTCGGAATCAGGCGATTCAAGTGCCTGGAGTTTCGTCTCGAAACCCTCTTTACTTTTAACCAACTCAAACAAGTTTTTGCCACTGTAAAAATTTCCCTAGATCCAAAATAGTAAACGAAGCTTGTTTCTTTTGCCGTTTGTTTTTCGTTGCTTCGTTCGATTTGATTCTTTTTGCCAACCGGAGTTCTTAAGTTGAACTTTCTGGTTAGATCTCTTATTTGAGTTTTACCTATGCATTAGTTGATTACTTATTGTATGCTTGTTTGTTTGCGATAGAGTACCCGGAGTGCGCCGCTTGCTACTTCGAATCGCTAGGTTTTGCGGATCATCAGCAAGGCAAGTAACACTTTGATCATACTTCCAACTACCCATTTTTTATTGCATTAGATCAATCCTCACACATTGCATGATTAGGATATAATTAAATTGTGGGTTGGGAAGTAGATGAGCTAGTACCTATTACCTGTTATTATCAAACCTTTGGGAGTTACTTCTACGTTGGCTTATTATGCCATGCTATGCTAGTAGACATGGATTGGGTAAGTGTATCCATGACAGATGTGAGATTGTTAATTTAATGATTTATCTAAGGTGGCAACTTAAATACACATCTGGGTGGATTGAGGCACCTGGGTATTCCAGCGATTGCCTGTTTTCTTTTGGACCGCCACCCAGGCTCAAAGGGATCATGAGATTATTCATGCTAGAAACTTCCGTGTGCAGCCACAAGCTACTATGGGCTCTAGCATAGTTGATTAAGTTGTGCGAACTCTTACAGTGGTAGACTAGCAGATGTAGGGGAAAGTAGGTGTAACGATCTACCCGATCATAAGGTGCTAGCGCTTCTGAAAGACTATGTCTCGGTCATCCGTTTCTCAAACACCATGTAGTGCGAGAATCCCAACGGAGGAGATCGAGTCTTGTGGGGAAAAGTGTGCAAACCTCTGCAGAGTGTATAAACTAATCATGGTTAGCCGTGTCCCCGGTTATGGACATCTTGAGTATCTACTACTTGGATTATCATGTGAATCTCATCATGTTACTCTAAATTAATTTTGTTGGGTTTTTGTTTAATGATGATGTTTAATTGGGATTGAGAATGCTGTCAACCATTCTCAATGTTTAACAACTACCATGATAGTTAAATAAAATTTATTCCTTTGCAGTAGGGAAAAATTGGCTTTACGCAAAACTGTAACCATAGAGCTTTCCACCAGCCAAATATGCATGTAGTATAGCCTATTTCATTCCATTACTCTTTATGTGTTACATTGCCAGCATATTCCATGTGCTGGCCCGTTTCGGGCTGCAACGTTAATGTTGCAGGCTTTTCAGACGACGATTAAGGTGCTTTTAGGTCGTGGTTCTATACTTAGTGATGCCGTTGGAGTTGATGGACTCACTTATCTTCCAGGCCTTCTGCTGTTATCGATATTAGATGGCCTTAAGCCATATTTATTGTAATAAGTTCTCTTTTGAGACTCTCGATGTAATAAGTGTGTGATTGCTACTCTATTATAAATCCTTCAAGTATTGTGTGGTGTCAGCATTACTGATCCAGGGATGACACCTGAGCATAGAGATTGGACCGTTTGAGGTCTGGTCGCTACAAGATGGTATCAGAGCACACCCTGACTGTAGGACACGACCACTAAGCTAAAAATACCTAGATCACTACTCACTCTCTTCTCTTTCTGACTTCTCATCTTTTCTACTCTTTTAGGATGGCTGATGCAAAGAACAAGTTCACGCAACCGGATGAAGATACACCCTTTGGACACCACTTGAAGGAATTCACTAGATATCTGAACATAGGAGTACCAAGCTTCACCGGAACCTACAACGCCACTCTACCTGAAGAAGAGCGCTGGATGATTCAAGTTCAAGTTTCAGGAAGGACGTTCATGCCAGTCACTGAGCCCATAGAGTTTTCTTTTGATGCACCAACTTGGAATCTAGGAAAGAGCATGGCAGCTCACATCGCCATGAGACGCATTGGAGAAGTTTACCACAATGATCTCAAGGATACCATCTACCAGATTTGTGGGCGCCGAGATGAGCACTGGGAGATGATCAACACCAGGAAGGATAGATCAGTTGCAGCTTTTATTCAGGAGTTAAAACAACACATTCGGCGTCAGGAGAACCAGATGTGCGCCGACATGATAGATCTGAAGAAGGCTAAGACAAGAATCAAGGAACTGGAGGAAGAACTCAAGGCTACACATGAATATTATGAAGAGGAAATTGAAGTATTAGTGGAGAAGAATGACGATCTGGTCTAGAAGATTGGAATATTCATGGGAGGCCCTTCACCAGTAGAAGAAGACGAAGAACCCAAGGAAATTCGCTCGGAAGACTACATCATCTTCGACGACACCGACTCGGATCCAGATGATAGCAATGATGACTATGTTGATGAAGCTGGAGCGGATATCATGGAGTCTGCAACCGAAGAATATTTCTAGTAGACCACCCCATCAGTAGTAGTAGTCCACCGTGTAAATATAGTAGTCCGAGCACTTTTGCGATAGTTAGATCGATTGTATGCCCTTGTTTGATTGATTGAATGAAGTGAATTGTTTGCTTTTGCTTCATGTGCATATGGGTATTGTTTTCTCTCTAGACCCCTCTCTATTCTTAAATCTCATATTTTCTAAACCCTCATATGCCTCCGAGACGTGACCCCAGATTTACCTTCCCACCGGAGCTCACTCAGTTGATCCAACAGCAGAACACATTGATGCAGTTGCTAGTCCAGAATCAGAATCAGGGGAACAACAACAACAACCCACCACCACCACCTGTTGATCACCTAGCCTGTTTTCTTAGGCTGAATCCATCGGTGTTCTCCAGTAGCACCGAGCTGATAGTAGCAGATGATTGGCTCCGCAAGACAGCAAGGGAGTTGACCACAGCAGGATGCTCAGATGCGGAAAAGGTGAAGTTTTCCGCACATCAGCTTGAAGGACCCGCAGCATCATGGTGGGAGAATTTCACAGCCACTTTCCCTGTCGACACTGTCATGTGGGACCAGTGTCAGCAGGCTTTTCGTACTGCCCATGTTTCAGCAGGAGCTATGGCCATGAAGAAGCGAGAGTTTCGCAACTTGCGCCAAGGAGGACGGACAGTTGGCCAGTATGTGGAGGACTTTAGTAAGTTAGCACATTATGCCCCAGATGACGTAGCTACGGATGCAGCTAAGCAGGAGAAGTTTCTGGAAGGACTGAATGATGAGTTGAGCATGCAGTTGATGGTAGCAACTTTCAACAACTACCAGGAGTTGGTAGATCGTGCTCTCATGATTGAAGGGAAGCAGCAGCAGCTTGAGAACCGCAAGAGGAAGTATGGACAAGGGAAGTACAATTCAGGAGCTCAACAGAAACCACGTTTTACCCCTAGACCGGGAGGACATTTCAGCATACCCATGGAGGAGGTAGCTCGCATAATCACAATGGCACCAAGAATGGTAATGGGAATGGAGGAAGCAATGGCCAGAACTGCACCAACCCATCGACCCCTGCCAAGAGAGACCTGAGCCAAGTCACTTGTTTTAAGTGCCAGAAGACCGGACATTATGCCAATGAATGTCCTGAATCCCAGAACGGAAATGGTAATGGAAGCTCTGGAAGAAGCCGAACCCTTTCAACAGGGGATAGGTGAACCACGTTAATGTGGAGGAGGTTGAAGAGCAGCTGGATGCAGTAATCGGTAAGTTTTTGGTTAAGTCGTTTACTGCACTCGTTCTTTTCGATACTGGTGCATCGCATTCATACATATCAAGGGGATTTATGGATAAGTATAATCTGCCCACCAAAGTTCTTAGAACACCTATGTTAGTAAGCTCACCAGGAGCGGAGTATATGGATAGCCAAGGATGTTTTCAAGTGCCATTGAGTATAGGTAGGCATGTGTTTCCCTCGGATTTAATCATTTTGGAATCATAAGGATTGGATGTAATTCTGGTTATGGATTGGCTGTCGATGTATGGAGGAAACATCAATTGCGCCAGTAAGTCGATCTTGCTTACCACCCCAGAAGGGAGAAGCATCAAGTATGTATCCTGGCATGTGCCGAAGAGGACTCAAGTAAATTGTTTAACAGGAGTTGTGCAGGACGAAGTACCAGTGGTGAAGGATTTCCCTAATGTATTTCCAGAGGAGTTGCCAGGCATGCCACCGGATAGAGATATTGAGTTTTTGATTGAGCTTTTGCCAGGCACAGGGCCAATATCTAAGAGACCATATAGGATGCTCGCAAAGGATTTGGTGGAGATTAAGAAGCACATTAAGGAGTTACTGGATAAAGGATATATTCGCCCAAGTTCTTCGCCTTGGGGATCGCCAGTACTTCTAGTGGAGAAGAAGGATGGATCGTTAAGGATGGTTGTTGATTATCGAGGATTGAATGAAGTAACCATCAAGAACAAGTACCCACTACCGATGATCAATGATCTGTTTGATCGATTGCAATGAGCTAATGTATTTTCCAAGATCGATCTGCGATCAGGATACCATCAGTTGAAGATTCGAGAATAGGATATACCTAAGACGGCTTTTACCACCAGGTATGGGCTGTACGAGTATACTGTTATGTCATTTGGTCTGACTAACACACCTGCATATTTTATGAACATGATGAACAAAGTGTTTATGGAGTTTTTGGATAAGTTCATCGTAGTGTTCATTGATGATATCCTGGTTTACTCGAAGAATGAAGAGGAGCATAAGGAGCATTTGCGTTTGGTTCTTGGAAAGCTCAGAGAACATCAATTATATGCCAAGTTTAGCAAATGTGAGTTTTGGTTGAAGGAAGTTTGATTTCTCGGACACGTTATATCCGGAGAAGGTATAGCAGTAGATCCCACTAAGGTTGATACTGTGACAAATTGGGAAGCCCCAACAACAGTTGGAGAGATCCGGAGTTTTATTGGACTTGCAGGACACTACTGGAGATTTATTGAGAATTTCTCAAAGATTGCAAAGACTATGACAGAATTGTTGAAAAAGGATACCAAGTTCATATGGACTGAGGAATGTGAGGCCAGTTTCTAGGAGTTGAAGAAACATTTGGTTACATCACCTGTGTTGATTTTGCCAGATCAGACCAAGGATTATGAGGTGTATTGTGACGCTTCACGTCGAGGACTTGGAGCAGTTCTTATGCAGGAAGGAAGAGTTGTTTCATATGCCTCATGACAGCTTAAAACTCATGAGTTAAATTATGCTACGCATGATTTGGAGTTAGCAGCCGTAGTGCATGCATTGAAAACCTGGAGACACTTTCTCATTGGAAACCATTGTGAGGTGTACACGGATCACAAGAGTTTGAAGTATATTTTCACGTAGAAGGAGTTGAACCTCAGGTAAAGGAGATGGTTGGAGCTCATCACGGATTATGATATGAGATTGCATTATCACCCCGGAAAGGCTAACGTAGTAGCCGATGTGCTGAGCCGTAAAAGTCATGTCAACACCTTAATGACGGGAAATTTACCAAGGGAGTTAGCCGAAAATCTCCGAGAGCTATGTTTGGAAATAGTACCAAGAGGCTATGTAGCAGCATTGGAGATTCAGTCTACTTTGATGGATAAGATCAGAGAAGCCCAGAAGACTGACAAGGAGATTGCCTCTATAAAAGAGAAAATGAGCAAAGGAAAAGCTAAGGGATTTCGTGAAGATGAGCACGATACCTTATGGTTTGAAGACTGTGTTTATGTGCCTAATGATCCGGAGATCAGGAAGTTAATTCTGCAAAAGGCCCATGATTCACCATATTCGATTCACACAGGAAATACCAAGATGTATTTGGATTTGAAGGATACTTTCTGGTAGACCAGAATGAAGAAGGATATTGCAGAGTATGTAGCAGTTTGTGATGTATGTCAGAGAGTAAAGTAGAGCATCAGAAGCCAGCAGGATTGCTACAACCATTGCCAATACCCGATTGGAAGTGGGATAAGTTAGGCATGGATTTTATTACAGGTTTACCCAGAACTCGTTCAGGCTATGACTTGATTTGGGTTGTAGTTGACCGTTTGACAAAGGTAGCTCATTTCATTCCAGTGGAAAGTTGACAAAGATATACATGACCAGAATCGTATGTCTGCATGGAGTTCCAAGGAGCATTGTATCAGATAAAGGAACCCAATTTACCTCAAAGTTCTGGAATCAGTTGCATGAAACCTTAGGTACCAGACTAGAGTTTAGTACAGCTTTCCATCCACAGACAGATGGACAGACTGAGAGAGTCAACCAGATTTTGGAGGATATGCTGAGAGCTTGTGCACTAGATTATGGATCTAGTTGGGACGAGAATTTGCCATATGTAGAGTTCTCTTACAACAACAGCTATCAATCCAGTTTGAAGATGGCCCCTTTCAAAGCCTTGTACGGAAGGAGGTGCAGGACCCCATTGTCATGGGATGAAGTTGGAGACCGCCAGTTTTTTGGACCGGATCTTATTAAGGAGTCTGAACAGAACGTGAAATTGATTCACGATAGGCTCAAGGTAGCTCAATCCAGGCAGAAGAGCTACTCAGATTCAAAACGCAAGGAGACAGTTTATGAAGTCAGAGACCGAGTTTATCTTCGAGTATCTCCACTTCGAGGAGTTAAGCGCTTTGGAGTTAAGGGAAAGTTAGCGCCACGTTTTGTAGGCCCATACAAAGTTTTGGAGCGTATGGGAGAAGTAGCCTACAAGTTGGAGTTGCCCGAAGGATTGTTAGGAGTTCACAACGTGTTCCACGTTTCCCAGTTGAAGAAGTGCCACGCAGAGATGGCTGATATACCGCTGAGAGATACAGGGCCACTGGAAGCGATTTAGTTGGACAGTGATTTGACCTATGAGGAGAAACTAGTTAAGATTCTAGAGTATGCCAGTCGAGTCACCTGCAGCAAGGTTATCAAGTTTTGCAAAGTTCAGTGGAGCCACCACACGGAGGATGAAGCCACCTGGGAGCGAGAGGAAGAATTGCTGAAGGACCACCCTCACCTATTTTCTAGCCAACCCGAATCTCGAGGGCGAGATTCATCTTAAGGGGGGTAGGTTTGTAACATCCCAAATTTTCAATTTCGAATGTTATACACTAGATCATCATTGCATATCATATTTTATTGCATTTTGGTTGATCCTAGAAATTCTACGCAACTCAAGGACCCTCGGAGAGAGTTGGGGATTTCGTTATTTTCATATTTGAGTTTTCTCAAATTTTGAAAATAGGATCATTTGATTTTATTTATTTTATCTTCAATTATTTCCATTATAAAAGTATGAGAGAGGGAATAAAATGACTTTCGCAAAATAAAGAAATATAGAGGATTTAATAAAAAATCAAATAAGATTTTATTTTGGTTGTATTTGCTATTTTATTTGAATTAGGAAAAATGCGCGTTTTTCAAAATTGCATTTAGGCCCCAAATAAATGTTCATCCTGTGCGGCTTGATTTTAGAAGCCGGGAAAAATTTATTTCGGGCTTTTTGGAGTCCGTTTAGTACTCCTTTTTTCCTGAGCGTAATTATTTAAAAAAAGTTCTGAATCGACCTTGGGCCGTAACCGGCTAGGACTCCGCCCGGCCGGGCCTTTATATAGTGTCGCCCGAGGCCCGAGCCAGCCCAAGCTGCCCCCGCCCTAAACCCTAACCCTAGCGCGCTGCCGCCGCCGCCGCCCACCGCCGCCGCCCGCGCCGCCGGGTCCGCCGCCGCGGAGGTAGATCTCGCCCCGGTTTTTTTTAGAAAACCGATCGGTTTTCTGTCGGTTTGTTCGATTTTTTAGCTTCATTTTTTTTAAATAGATCGGTTTTCCGGTTTATTTAATTAGTGAGCGTTCGCTCGTTCATTCATTTTAACAAACGCGTTCATCGTTTAGGTCCAGTTAACGAACGTTCGTTCGTTAATTTGTTCATCATTTTTCTTTTTCTCAGATTAAATCCGTGATTTTTCTGATCGCGATTCCTGATCCGTTTTTCGTTCTAGTCTAACTTTTCGCTCGTTTGTCGGAATCAGGCGATTCAAGCGCCTGGAGTTTTGTCTCAAAACACTCTTTCCATTTAACCAACTCAAACAAGTTTTTGCCACCATAAAAATTGCCCTAGATCTAGAATAGTAAACGAAGCTTGTTTCTTTTGCCGTTTGTTTTTCGTTGCTTCGTTCGATTTGATTCTTTTTGCCAACCGGAGTTCTTAAGTTGAACTTTCTGGTTAGATCCCTTATTTGAGTCTTACCTGTGCATTAATTGAGTACTTATTGTATGATTGTTTGTTTGCGATAGAGTACCCGGAGTGCGCCGCTTGCTACTTCGAATCGCTAGGTTTTGCGGATCATCAGCAAGGCAAGTAACACTTTGATCATACTTCCAACTACCCAGTTTTTATTGCATTAGATCAATCCTCACACATTGCATGATTAGGATCTAATTAAATTGTGGGTTGGGAAGTAGATGAGCTAGTACCTATTACCTGTTATTATCAAACCTTTGGGAGTTACTTCTACGTTGGCTTATTATGCCATGCTATGCTAGTAGACGTGGATTGGGTGAGTGTATCCATGACAGATGTGAGATTGTTAATTTAATGGTTTATCTAAGGTGGCAACTTAAATACACATCTGGGTGCATTGAGGCACCTGGGTATTCCATCGATTGCTTGTTTTCTTTTGGACCGCCACCCAGGCTCAAAGGGATCATGAGACTATTCATGCTAGAAACTTCCGTGTGCAGCCACAAGCTACTATGGGCTCTAGCATAGTTGATTAGAAAATGTAGGGGAAAGTAGGTGAAACGGTCTACCCGATCGTAAGGTGCTAGCGCTTCTGAAAGACTATGTCTCGGTCATCTGTTTCTCAAACACCATGTAGTGCGAGAATCCCAATGGAGGAGATCGAGTCTTGTGGGGAAAAGTGCGCAAACCTCTGCAGAGTGTATAAACTAATCATGGTTAGCCGTGTCCCCGGTTATGGACATCTTGAGTATCTAGTACTTGGATTATCATGTGAATCTCATCATGTTACTCTAAATTAATTTTGTTGGGTTTTTGTTTAATGATGATGTTTAATTGGGATTGAGAATGCTGTCAACCATTCTCAATGTTTAACAACTACCATGATAGTTAAATAAAATTTATTCCTTTGCAGTAGGGAAAAATTGGCTTTACGCAAAAATGTAACCATAGAGCTTTCCACCAGCCAAATATGCATGTAGTATAGCCTATTTCATTCCATTACTCTCTATGTGTTACATTGCCAGCATATTCCATGTGCTGACCCGTTTCGGGCTGCAACATTAATGTTGCAGACTTTTCAGACGACGATTAAGGTGCTTTTAGGTCGTGGTTCTATACTCAATGATGCCGTTGGAGTTGATGGACTCACTTATCTTCCAAGCCTTCCGCTGTTATCGTTATTAGATGGCCTTAAGCCATATTTATTGTAATAAGTTCTCTTTTGAGACTCTCGAAGTAATAAGTGTGTGATTGCTACTCTGTTATAAATCCTTCAAGTACTGTGTGGTGTCAGCATTACTGATCCAGGGATGACACCTGAGCATAGAGATTGGACCGTTTGAGGTCTGGTCGCTACAGAGGATGGGGCTCGGCAACGAGGACTAGCGGCACCTCCTCGGCTGCGGGAGCAGCAGCCTCGTTCACGTGGTCCATAGCCCCGGCTGGAGGGGGTGGTCCAGTAGGCTGTGAGGAGTTGTTTCCGGCAGGGTCTCTGCCGGGAGCGGATGGCTCTGGCGAGAGAGGCTTACCCTGGTCCATCTTTCTCCTTTTCCAGGCCATTGCGGCTGGTGATACGGAGGGTTGAGAGATACAATGAACAAAAGTTCCTGGTTCCACAGGAAGCTTCTGCGCAGCACACTTTGATAGGTGATCGGCTATACTATTTTCCGCATGGGGTACGTGTTTTGTTTGCAACCCATTAAAGCGCTCCTCCAATATCCTTACTTCCTCAACGCATGCTTCCATCAATGGGCTTTGGTAATCCTTGTTTACTTGTCTCACCACGAGCTGTAAATCTCCTCAAATGATCAGCCTCTTAATTCCCAATTCTGCTGCAATCATGAGCCCAGCGAGGAGCCCTTCATACTCTGTTGTATTGTTGGTGGCTTCTTCCCAGCCAAAATGCATCTGGACGACGTACTTCGAGTGCTCCCTGGAGGGGGCAACAAGAAGCACGCCAGACACTGCACCTTGTACGGAAAAAGCACCATCAAAATACATAATCCATTCTTGGGGTGATGCCTTGTCGGGGAGAGCTATGTCTATCCTTTCCTCATCAGGGGTTGGCGTCCATTCTGCAATAAACTCTGCCAATGCCCTGCTCTGCATGGTTGAAGTGCTCTCAAATGTCAAACCGAAGCTGGATAACTCCAAAGCCCATTCCACTATTCTGCCAGTTCCCTCGGGGTTTCGGAGTATCCTTTGCAACGGGAAACGAGTGACAACCGTGATCTCATGGGCTTGGAAGTAGTGGCGACGTTTCCTTGAGGCCATAATGAGACCAAAGATCAACTTTTGCACGCCAGAGTACCTCGATCTAGCCCCCCTGCAACAAGGAGTTGATGAAGTACATTGGGCGCTACACCACTTTCTTCCTTGTCATGTCCTTAGGTTGCTCTCGTTGCCGTGCTTACTGCTGTCCTGATCCGTTTCTGACTCTGCCGCGGTCTGGCTACTTTCTGCCCCATCCACCTCTTGCTATGCTACCAAAGCTGCATTGACCACTTGGTTGGTTGCCGCCAAATATAGCAAAAATGGCTCTTGGGGTTTGGGTGCAACCAAGGAAGGCACAGATGATAGGTAGGCTTTCAATTCTTGCAGAGCTGCATCTGCTTCCGGGGTCCAGTTCATAGGTCATGCCTTCTTCAAAACCTTAATGAACGGTAAGGCACGCTCGGCAGACCTGGAGATGAATCTACTCAGCGCGGCAACGCATCCCGTCAAGCGCCTCAGATCCTTTACAGTCCTTGGCGCTTGGACCTGCTCGATGGCCTTGATCTTGTAGGGGTTGGCTTCGATCCCCCGATGGGACACGAAGAACCCAAGTAGCTTGGCGGAGGGAACCCCAAATACACACTTCTCCGGATTAAGCTTCAGATTGATCTTGCGTAAATTAGCAAATGTCTCTTCCAAATCCTGGATAAGGGTGGCCTTATCCTTGGTTTTGACCACAATATCATCCATATAGGCTTCTATATTTTTGTGCAACTGTGGCTCAAAACCAATCTAGACTGCCCTTGCAAAAGTGGACCCAGCACTCTTTAATCCGAACGGCATGCGGACAAAGCAGTACATACCACATGGAGTGATGAATGATGTCTTCTCTTCATCATCCACAGACATGAAGATCTGATGATATCCTAAGTATGCATCCAGGAAGGAGAGTAAATCACACCCCGAAGTATAATCCACGATCTGGTCGATGCGCGGCAAGGGAAATGGGTCCTTCAAGCAAGCTTTGTTGAGGTCTGTGAAATCAATGCAAAGCCTCCACTTCCCATTAGCTTTCCGGAACACTCCTGGATTTGCCAACCATGTAGGATGCAGTACTCCTTTGAACAAACCAGCTGCTTCCAACTTCTTGGTCTCTTTGGCAATGAACTGTTGCCTCTCTAAGGCCTGCTTCCGTACTTTCTGCTTGACGGGTCGGGCGGCAGACAATAAGGTGGTGCTCAATTACCTCCCTTAGAACACCAGGGATATCAGATGGTTGCCAAGCAAACACATCGATATTCGCCCGCAGGAAGGCAACAAGCGCACTTTCCTATTTGTCATCAAGGGTGGCGCTGATAGTGAAAGTATCATCAACGCCAGCCAGCCCTGTCGGGACCTTCTTCACATGGGGTGCAGCAACCATGGATCTCTTGCTATTGGAACACTCCGACACTATGAGGGGGAACACTTCCTGGACTCCTTGCCGGAGGTCCTACAATCCCTCATCTTTCCTTTGCTTTCCTTAGTGGGAACTGCTGCTGCCGCAGCCTCTTCTGCGACTGCATCCCGATACATCTTGTCCACACAGATAATTCCATCCTTCTCATCTGACGGGATAGTGAGGACTCCCAATGGCCCAGGCATTTTCAGGGTGTTGTAAGCATAGTGGGATGCTGCCATGAACTTGGCCAGCACTGGTCGTCCAAGAATCTCATTGTACGGCAGTGGGAGATGAACTACATCAAACACAATCTTCTCAGTCTGAAAGTTCAACTCTCCCCCAAACATCACCGCCAACGTGATCTTCCCCTTAGGATGACTCCTGCCGGGGTTAACTCCTTGAAACGTGCTGATGGCCTCTAGCTCCTCTTATCCTATCTGAAGATTGTTGATAACAGCGGGGGAAATCAGATTCAACCCGGCCCTGCCATACACTAACATCTTTGTGACCTTGTGGTTGTTAATTGTTGGGGATACCAACAATGGCAAACACCCTACCTCTGTGGTGCGACAAGGATGATCCTCCTCATCAAAAATGATGGGCGTGCGGGACCACTTGAGCGGCTTCCGGGCTTGTAGCACTAGCTCCACAGCATTGACCTCTAGTGCCCATCGCTTGAGTTAGTGATGAGAGGTGTGTAAAGATGCACCTCCATCAATGCATAAGGCCTCGGTGGCCTTCTAAAATTCATGCTCACTACTTTCCTCTTCATCCCCTCCATCACTGGCATCATCACATGTTTCCCTCTCTTGGCCCCTGGCGGGCTTCCCTTGGTTCTGAAAGTGCTTGCCGGGGTGATTTGCTTCACCACCGTGGACCTTACCGCCATTAGCATTCTGACCTTTCTCCTTATCTCACTTATAATATTCTGCCCTCTGTCTCTTGACAAGCTGCTCAACATGATAACACTCCTGAAGGTTGTGCCCTTTGGTCCGGTGGATCTTGCAGTACAGCCCATCACCTTTCCCAACTTTTTCTGCGGCAGCGGCTTCCCGGCAGGCAGTGCATGTGGCAGCTTCCTTGCCAGGGGCCTCAGCCTTGGCCTTCTTGCCGGTACTAGGTGTGCTCAAACCTTCTACAGTCATCACTGCTTTATCTCTTGGCTTCTTACAGTGCTTCTTGCCCTTCCTCTAACTGGTTGATTCATCCTCATCCTCCAAATCAACATTAATGCGATCTTCCTCTCCAGGCAACTTCCTTCCTTCTTCCATCCGAGCACATTTATCCACTAGTGTATATAGTTCTTTCACAGTCTTGGGCAACCGCACGTTCATTTTGGAACGAATGCGGCGGTTGCGCACATTGGACTGGAAAGCGCCTATAACAGCTGCCGGATAGATATTTGGAATATTTCTACGAACTTTACCGAATCTCTGCAAATACTTATGGAAGGTTTCTCCTTCCAACAAGAATAAGTCACACATGTGCTAGATCCTCGAATACATAAGAGAGATACAAGATCCAAAATCGACAACGGACGATACAAGAGGTAACTGGTCTTCTCCGTGAGGAGGTCTTGAATCCATGACGGGATCTTCCCTTAGAAAGGGGGCTTGAATCCAAAGGGATCTTCTCCGAAGAGGCCGTGGTCTCTCGCACAGAGGAGATCCGATATGGATGAGCGTAGATCTATCTCTCAAATGAGCTATCACAACGCTAACCCTAACTAGGAGGAGGTGGGGGAGTATATATAGTGCTAGCCCACAAAGGGGTAAGTGAGAGGGGCGACACATGGGCCCTTGGACCGAGTCTTTGCACGCAGGCAGGACGGAAGTTCCGGGTGGGGCCAAAAGTTCCGGGCAGGTTCCGGCCGGGTTCCGGGCTATCCAGAGAGTTGGCACGCTCGAGGCTGGTCTGGACTCTGGGGCCGGAGGTTCCGGGAAGGTCGGAAGGTCCGGGGGCCGGAAGTTCCGGGCAGGGGCCGGAAGTTCCGGGCAGAGGCCGGAAGTTTCGGGCTTTCCAAAAGCTTGTCCTTGCTTCTTCTTCCTTCTCCTCTTCCATGCTTGGCCTTGGTCCTTGGATCCTCCATGGTCGTCTCGGTTGTACCTGAGTATATGCAAGGTCCATGCATGAGGTAGTAGCCATGTCTCATATGTGGAAAGTGACGGTTTGAAGAGGAGTGAGTTCACCTTCTGTCCAATGGCTTATGGTCGAGGTCTCATCGTATGTCCTCTTGGGGCTTGGGGAGTAGTCGAAGTGTACATGGGGATGATCGTAGGATGCTCCGCATCAAAAACACACCCTTCAAAGTGCCAGATACAACCGGTGATCGCTCTCTCACAGGGCGACGAGGGGAGTATCATCGGTTAGGATTATGCTATGCGATGTTACTTGGTGAACTACCATGTACTCTCTTCTTCTGCTGCAAGATGGAGGTTAACAAAAGGGTAGTCTTCGACAGAACTAGCTACCCCCTCTTATTCCGGCATTCTGCAGTTCAGTCCACATATGTTACCCCTTTTCCATATGATACCAATGCATACATATGTAGTGTAGCTCCTTGCTTGCGAGTACTTTGGATGAGTACTCACGGTTGCTTTGCTCCCCCTTTTCCCCCTTCTTATACCTGATTGTCGCGACCAGACGTTGGAGTCCAGGAGCCAGAGGCCACTGTTGACGATGACTCCTACTACACTGGCGGTGCCTACTACTATGTGCAGGCCGCTGACGACGACCAGGAGTAGTTTAGGAGGATCCCAGGAAGGAGGCCTGTGCCTCTTTCGATCTGTATCCCAGTTTGGGCTAGCCTTCTTAAGGAAAACTTGTTTAACTTATGTCTATGCTCAGATATTGTTGCTTCCACTGACTCGTCTATGATCGAGCTCTTGTATTCGAGCCCTCGAGGCCCCTGGCTTGTATGATGCTTGTCTGACTTATTTTATTTGTAGAGTTGTGTTGTGATATCTTCCCGTGAGTCCCTGATCTTGATCGTACACATTTTCGTGTATGATTAGTGTACGATTGAATCGGGGGCGTCACATAGACACTAAGACCAGCACCTAGACACGACGATGCAACCGCAAACTCAACAATGCAAAACCCTAAAAAGATTATCAAATGGCTCAGATTGGTTCGGATATGATGAACTAGCCCTAATTTTTTTGTGGCTTTTTCGTGGACTGTAGGTATGAAGAACAGACTCAATCTAAACTACGAAAAACTGTAAAATCTCATCGAGCAACCTAAAAACCTGATAACACTTGACAGAGGCGAAGGTGTCCCGATGTTTCGATGAGATAGATATCGCTTTCTGTGGGAGTCGACTTTGACGATCCAACTACAAACGTGTGAAGACGTCGCGCCTTAGCAATCGCTAAACCAACTTCTGAGGGTTATTGACCACGCTGGAGCATGATTAACCTGACCACGAGGGTCTATTTCCTGCGAGCAAACGAAGAACAAGCAAGAAACTGAGATTGCAATATGGATATTGCGAATAACGGAGGAAAGCTTTATTAATGAAGGTGGGGTTCTGTGGCGTGTTGGTCTGGTCGTTGGACACAAACGAAGTACGAGAGGTTGCAGCTATGGCGAACTTTTATTCCAAATAAAACCCAAAGTCTAAACGACGCCCTAAGGGTTGTATATATGGAGGAAGAGGGGGGGAATTTCGTGGACCTTGGAGGAGGGGTCCGAAACCAACCCTAACTCATGTTTCCCCACACATACGGACTCTAAAAACAGCCTATACTTAAGTATTTCAAAAATACTTGGGCCTGGCCCAATAATAATGTGACGTGGCACCTAGAGTAGCCTCTGGACGAAATTTATGAAGTGGCATCTTGTATATTTCGTCCAAGGCTTCATGCACTCCTTATGGTGGCTTCAAAGTCCTGAAATCATCACTTGTAACTCCGTTCTGGATCCCCTTGCGCATGCCATCATCTCCATGCTTGGTCTTGCTCCAGTCTTCATCCCTCTTATCCATGCCAGGCCCTTCATTTGGAAGAAAAACAAATGTATCCAATTTAGACAGCATCATATTCTCATGAACATCAGAATCATTACTAAGAAACGAAAGTACCTGATAATTTAATTGGCGTGCGCAAGCTCTAGTAATTGGTCCAGTATGTATAGCAGCAGGGGCTGTGGGTGTAACAATGGTATTGATGTCCTCGTCAGTAATAGTACAACTGAGATCTCAATACAACTTAGTCTATACGGCAAGTACTATGATGATACCAAACATTGCCTTGAGAAGAACCACATCCTGGAAAAAAGAAGGAAAAAAACTAAATCAAAGAGATATCAGTTCGACCAAGGAGAAAAATCATAGGAAAGATGACAGAAGCATCAGCCCACATTGACCAGTGAGGTACTAGTTTCAAACAACACAAAAAAATAAAATGATCAGATTACTAGTACAATTAAAATCTCAGTACAACTAAGTTTATTCGGTAAGTGCTATGATGATACCAATTAATGCCTTGAGAAAGAAGTCCAAGACTCAACCAAATAGATTACAGTTCAACCAAGGACAAAAATTAACAAAAAAAAACAAACAACAAAAGCATCAGCCCACATTTACTAGTGAAGTAATTATGAACTTAATACGGCTATCTATTAAATGTAGCTAATTTGAACCAGTGCTTTAACTTTTACTATGAAGTTCAACTACTAAAATTCAACAAGTTCAAACAAAAATTTGGCTCTCAAATTTTGCTAAATTTGTTATACTTAAATAAAATCTGGCTAGAGATCACGTAGAAACTTCATTGTAAATAATTTCAATCCCAAAAAAAAACTTTAGTTCTAATACATTATTTGAAATCAGTTCTACATAACAAGGAAGCGTCACTCTACTCACGCTAGATCCGCAAGTGCTATCATGACACCAATTTTAAATGCCTTACGCTGAATGAGATTACAATTCAGTACTAACAGAACTATACCATAAGTACAAGAAAAGAGGGTACAGAAACTATAAAGGTCCAACCTAGGTTGGGAGAAATGAAAATAAAATAAATCTCACTTTTTTAGCAACAACTCGTAATGAACTTGGAAAAAGGTGTTTTAGTTCAACTAGTTTATAAGACTTCAGTACAAAAGATAGAACTTAACCAAAACGAATTCCCAATGAAACATACACAAGTGAAACAACTATTCAACCACACTATCATCATGGAAAAAAAGTTTGTTAAACATTGTGCCACACTTAAACACAACACAAAATTTACCAGTTATTACATAGTACTTGACAAGACATCCAAACACTACAAACAAAGCCTACAATGCTTTCAAGTGATATATCACACAACTATCCATTTCACTACGCAAATGATGACCATTTCTTCTATGCATCAGGAGCCAAAGCCTGAACCTCCTTGGGAAGCTCCGTCGCGAGAAGCTAGTTATTCCGGTTGAACACAACTCTATACGGATCCTCAGCGTTCCAATCAACAATACGAGGCTGCAAAACTATAAAACAAATTATCAAAAATCATGACACATAAAAAGAAGAATACACAATCAGCCAAGCACAGAAAAGTGAAAAGCTCAACTAGAACGCACATCTTTATTTCGAATGTTCTCAGCGATCTTTTCACCATCACAGGATCTCGCATACTTCAGAGTATAATGGCCACATTCATTCGCCCCTTGAAGTGGAACCTTAATAAACGTTGGTTTCTTTGCAAAAAGCTCCCATTTAGGCTGCTTGCTCGCATTGTACTGAGCATCACCATATACAGCCTTCATTACTTGGACCAAACTACATATCTGTAAAAAAGAAAAGAACCACACACTTTCAGGTCTCAAAAAAGCAGAAACAAAGATGCGGAAAAATTAATCCAGTATAGATAATAAATGTCACTCAGAATCTTCTCGCAATCTTTATGATAGGTGTTCTTTAAAGGACGATGGTTCTTCGTTTAAGGTAAAGAGTCAAGCATGTTAATGCTACTTCGGTACCAATTCATGACATATAAGGAAAAGTGGTTCACTTTCTTATCCTTTGCTAAAATCATAGGTTTGAATAGAGGCATCATGATCTAAAAACAAATGACCAAAAAAGAGATATTAAATATTCAAAATAAAAACCAGCATGACAGCAAACAAATAAAAACAAAAATCAGCTAGTAGATCTCACAAGGTCGACACTGAGCAAGTCTTCATTATATTTAACATAGCTCTTGAAATTTCTCGCTGCACTTTCTACATTAAACTCTTTATTTCCATCACCATAAAACGTCCAGTCAAACACAACCTGCAAAAAGGCCAAAAAAGAAATACAGGGGAAAAGGATCAACAAGCAAAGTATTATTAAAACTCGTAAAACAATAGGCAGTCTTGTTTAACAAAAACTAACGATCTGATTGATTACCGTGATGAAATATGAACTCAGCAATACCCTTTTTCCAGAAGCAAAATCAGCATTTCTCTCGGGATCTTTCTTCCAATTGTCAATGAGGAAGTCCATTACATCATCCTCCATCATTTGCCCAGGTGCAAAAACTTCCCAGATGCATTTCCCAGTGAAGCTAGTTACGCTTTCATCAGGCCGAGTTATCATTGAGAATGTATTCCTGCAGCACACACAAGAACAAAACGCAAGGGAAGCAAGATAAGGCATTCATAGCAGTTCAAGTTGTATAAAAAGGAACAATTCAGGTCATATTTATCTAGCAGTTACAAACAACAGAAGAAAAGAAGAGGAAACATAATGAGAGATACTCACTCGACATACTTCTCACATGCTTCAGCACTAAGCAACAGATTATACTACTTGCGAGCCTTGTCCAGATGAGGGAAATTATGAGGCTGAAGCTGCTGCACAGGGGAGCAAAACTTTATAGGAGCTCTGGGCCCATGCTTTGTGGTTACAACATTGCCAGAATCCAAAGTAGGATCCTTCCTAGCAGCACCAGCTCTATGGGCCACTATTCCAGCAAGGGGAGATGCACCCTTGGTAGCAGCACTCCTGGTAACTCCTCCCACGCCAGCAATCTTGTCAAACGCATCATCATCACTATCTATCAATTCCACAATGGGATTCTTGGGTGTAGAGGGGCTCTCTGCACAAGAAGCCGTAGAACCTTTCAGAGCTCCCAACCGGCCCTTCATAACACCAGATCTTGTCTTTTCGGGAGAACGCCCCTAGCTAAAATCAATAGCTACACGCTCAAGCTCCGAGAACTGGCTACCAAAGATCCTGTAGTCATGCTCACCAAGATCCAACCACTCACCTGCAAAAATAAAAAAAGAAGGAGTGCATCAAGGGTAAGTTCAAATACATAATTCATGATAGTACTAGTCAAGAAGTACAAGCTGCTAAAAATTACAAAAGGTCATGCATACGTACAGGGTTCGATGCCAAACAAACCCAGAAGTCAACATCAAACACATTGCTAGTTGCACAGGTATACAGTAAAGTCTTCCTAATGTCAAGAGTGTCTTCATGGCTGTAATCCAACATTTCAATCACACCATCCTCCCGGCAATGATAGGTCTTGCAGTTTTGAAGCATAAATAAGCCATAATCATGCCTGTTAACAAAAGAAAATACAAAAGGGTACATCACAAATTCGAAAAAAACAGGAACACCATCATCCCAGCAACAAAAACAACTAACAAAAATCATTAAAAACGGATACTCACGTGTTTTTCTGCTGCAGCACCCGCACAAACTCGCAAGAGAAACCATCAATATGCGCCGAGGAGAACGGTTTGGCCCTGTCTACGCTGGAGTCCCTTCAAAGCTTCTTTATGTTATCTGCGATAGTCCTCAACAATATAACTGCATCACTCCAGGTTTCATCACGGAATGAATCAAGACACTCGAAATGACGGAACCTCAAATTCAGAACAATCAAGCACCAATGCCCAGATTCTTCACTAGGCTTCATGCTAGCCGCAAATGACGGCGGATCAAAACTAGGGAAAAGAAGCTGACAAAAAACCGCAGAGGAAAAATGAATTTAACAAATCATAATGAAACAAAAAATTCAGCCTCCAAACAATAAAATAAAAGAGTGAAATTGAAATTCAGAAGTACAAACAAAAAGCAGATAATCATAAGTTCTAATTGAGTAAGGAAGCCACTACAAAAAATAAATGCTACTCAAGTTTATATCCACTGCCCAAACTTGCAAGAAACATATCAGTTCAATTTCCTTGCGACAATAAGTGCAGCCTTAAAAAAGAAGCACACATCATTCATAAGTACAGGGGTAAAAGCAGGCTACTCAAGTTCATTCTCGCACCTCCCAAACTTGCAAGAAAACATGAAAGTTCTAGTTCATGCGTACAAAAAGTTCAAGTTCACCTACTTGATCAAAACCATCAGCCCCTGATCTCACGAACCAATTTATCTCATTGGAATCAATATTTCCATCACAGATCTTGGTCTGTTGTACAAAAAGAACATCAACAGTTACAAAATTGCCAAAACAAGTTATCATCCTATCTACAAAAAAAATACTGACCATCACCCATCTTGGAACTATCAACTTGTAAGTGTCTCGGTACTTCTGATGTAGAGAATATAAAACAATGTCAGCACTGTCTGAGTTGAGCATGCCAGTGGGGACAAACGCTGGCATCACATTCGCTATTTTGAAACATCGGCTTGTCACTAAGAAAACACAAAAGATGACATGAATTAAAACTACTGCAATAACAACAATAGTCATATGAGAGAAAGAAAAAGAGACGAAAATGATACGGGCAAAATCCCAAACTAACCGTTTCGCACGGTTCATGCGCAGCCTCGTAACAGTGAAGAAAAACAAATCAACCTTAACAACATTAGCACCTTCTGCTTGTAGAAAAAGAAGAAAACTAATAAGTTCAAGCACTACAAGTGAACATGTCCAAAATGCCATAAAATGAGAAGTACGCCTCATTTACAAGTCCTTACCTGCACTATCAGCATTTGACGACGGGAGTTCCTGTGATGACACCAATATGCCTCCAGTTTCAGGGTTTGACGATGGAAGATCTTGTGAGGACACCAATATGGCTGCGCTTTCAGGGTCTGAAGAAAGAAAATCATGGGACGACAGTAGCACCTCCTGCGTCAAGAGGCCGGAAGAAATTGACAGAAGTAAATCAGCATCCTCAGATGGCACCTCCTCCATGCTAGAGGCATCTTGCAATGCATCACCATAACCAAGCCCTCCAGGCAGGAAATTTTCTGGCGGCAAATCTTCATAATCAGAAAGATTTTCATTCTCAGCATTAATACCAATGCCAGACGATTTGGCATCAAGTATGCTGGCAGCACCAACATCCTCATCAGCAAATTTGGTACCAACATCGCGCCCACTGCTCAATGCGACACCACAATCATCATCTCCAACACTAACGGCAGCCTCACGCTCAACATCAGTCATATGAAAGAAATATAAATTCAGAAAAAGTGAATAATATGAGCAAAACTAACAATCAAAAATAAGCTAGCAAGAGGTGCACAGAAAAACAAACCTTAGCAACATTCACAGCAACATCATCGATTTTGCTTCTGCTAACATTCAGAGGAACATCACCAATGGTCGAACAAGGTTCATCGCCAACAATAGGACGTTGATTCATATGTAATGAAGCAAAAAAACAATGCTATTATTAGCAACAATAAACAGAAGGAATTAAACCACAGTAACAAAAAGGTAGGTATCACCTGCAAACTCTTAACAGTGTGGGATAGAAAAATGAACATGTAAGGCACATTGGTGCGCATGAAAATTCAAGAAATATGTACAAAGACGATAAGAAAATAACCTTGCACTTATCAGTAGATGGATCATTAACTCCATGGTCAAAAGCGGCCTCAATAATATGACTGGTCTCCTGCATTAAATAAAAATTTAATAAATAGATGAAGATGAGGAAGTTCAACTACAGTACTGATAGCAGAACAACATAGTAAAAATTGCAAACACCGAGGACTGACTCACATCAACAACATGGCGCTCCAAGCCAACACCATTCATACGGTGATCAGAAACATTAGCCTCAGTACCATCACCAGCCATGCTATCGCTGGTAGCAGCCTCATCCTGCTCAATCTGCCTGATAACAACATTTGCACTTTCTTCATATGGCTTGCAGCGAGAGTCTTGCATAGTTATGAAACGCTTCATGTTGTTCAACAGACGAGCCAAGCTCTGAACTAGATCAGCAGCACCGTCACGCATATCACCAATTAAAATTCTCTCCATCTCAATATAGTCCACTGCTTCCTCAGCATTAAACTGACGACCTTCAGGAAGGATATTATTGATACAGCTCAGACGCTCAACTGTAGTTGGAACCTTTTGCAGCTCAGAACACACATTACTAAAAATATGCTCAGCGCGCTCCAACGCAGAAATAGCAACATCAATACTAAAACCCTGCCTTTGTGAAGTACTAGCATTACTAGGGCCAGGGGGAAGATAACCAGCACTCTCAACACCAGGGCCACCTCTCAACTCATCGTGCAGAGATGAAATATTGGGAACCTGAGACGACGACATCTCCAGGACTAGCCGTTTATACACTCAGAAAAAAACAACCTCCTCTTGAGTTTTCCACTACAAACAAGGGGAAAAGAGTTAATTAATCAATGCAACACATGGGGAAAAATAAACATCATATTAATAGATTTAAATCAACAGCACTATCAATCTCTAACTGTCAGTGGCAATTTGTTAGTATTTACCAACAGGTCAGTTGAACAAAGATGTTCAATTCAACCACACATGAAACAACAGTACTAACAATCGTACATAAACCTCACAAAGCTTAAGAAATGACAAAATCTAAACAGGTAACTCTGTAGTACACATGTTCACTCCAGCAAAAATAGATAAATAAAAAAGGTCGGCAAGACACGAAAGAAATAAAACTCATCGGAAGCTTCCCAAACACCCAAGTCTTTGGATCCGCGTTGCCTTTTTTATCAAATCTGCATCAACTAGATTGTAAAGCTTGACAGGATCCATGAAACATATGCGGGGGACTCGCATGTTAGGCTCCGCAGTCTTGCCACAGATAAGGGAGTCAAGGTACATTAGTACAGGCCCTATAACACAGCATGTGATTGCCTTCCCCATGGTAACACCATCTTGGTACCTGAAAACAGCCCTTCTAAGCTCATCAACCATCAGCTGGCAATAATCCATATTAGCCATGTCCTCAATGACGAGACCCTCAAACATTACTTCCTCTCCGGAAACACGCGGGGCGGCACCAGGCAACACAATCTTCATAAACACAATAATGAAGAACACTTTCAGAGCAAGGTCATCTTTGCTAGGATCCTTGACAGGCACCTTGAGCCTATCCCTCAAATCCTTTGTCTTGATATCTTTGTTCCTGCTAATGTCAAGCTCCGATCTTAACTTCATCAAAGCATCGTCATATCCGTCCTCTGACGGCCTTGGTGTAGAACGACCACCACGAGGGAACCCAAATAGTTGTTGTATACCATCGCTAGTGATGCAAAGCTTATTATTAGCCTCAACCATGTCAAGAGTCATCATATCAGGATCTATCCTCAGGTACAAAGCTCCCATCAGAGGGCGGGAAATGTTAGACTTCACCTTCCACCTTAAGATAGAACCAAAACTAGCTGCATGAACACTAGCCACATGGCGACTCTCAAGAAATTTAGCACAAGCATCAACCTCTCCTAACGAACATCGCATAGTTAAGTTCAATCGCCGTTGGTCACCTTCATCGAAAGCAACTTTTCCAGCATTGCCTCTAACTGGCTTGACCGGACTCATAACGCTAACGGGCTATAAATGAAACTAAAGAAGCCACAGCTTAAATAAATGAATATAGAAAACAAAACAAGCATATGAAGGCAAGTAGAAAAAAGAAAAGATTGCACAAGTTCAACTCTTAAAACAACATCACTACCACCCTCAATTGATGCAAACAATGACCAGCCTCATCTGGCCAACATACCAGCGCAGAAAAAATTAAATCATTGCAAGTACAACTAGCAAGTCACATACAGTACAAACACGTACCACTGCAAATTCATCTTCAGAATCAACTTCGATATCATCTTCTTCAGATACAGCATCTTCAGCTTCGACACGAGCACGCTTCTTCACACCTTTGTTCACCTTCACAGGAGCAAATTTATGCTTCTTATTTTCTTTCAACAAAGAGCGCTCTGGAAGAGGAGACAAAGAAGGCTTCTTATTTGTCAAAACTCGTGGACTCCGATGAACAGGGGAGCCACCAAGTGTGCTTGGACCAATCTTCACAGCAACACTATCTCCATCAGCTTTGCTATTACCAGGTTGGGAACCAGCTTTCACACGTGGGCTACGCCTCTGTGTGCCATTAGGATTTCGATCTGACATCTTCCTCTTCAAAACAGCTTTCTTCTCCTTAACTTCATCACGAGTAAATACTTGCATCAAACGAGTCTGGATCAGGTTTGTCTTCACAGGCATGTCACTTCCATGAGATCCAGCATCAACAGTTGAAAAGGCCACGTCACCACCTTCATCACCTACACCTTTAGGAGCTTGAGCAACATCCCCATCACTTCGTTGCACACAAGTAGCCTTTTGACGCCGTTCCAACTCCTTTCTCCTCTGGAAATCACACTTCTTCTTTCTTATCCTTTCATCCTCGAGCTGTAACTGCATAGGAACATCCTCGGCCTGAGTAACAGGCTCAGAGCCATCAACACTCTGTGACTGAGTAACAGACAACTGCATGCTCCCATCACCATCATCGACGTTAAGAGAATACATTCCATCATTAATATCTTTGACAACATGAGCAATGTCCTCAGGAGCACCATGGCTGTCATTAACTGCATAAACCAATAACATAAGCATGCGCATATAAAATTAAAACACAATTCACATTGCAGAGACAAGATAAATAAAGCGCATAGCATCAGACACAAACAAAAAGGAACAAACTGATGTAGCTAAGCATATTTATGTATTCAAGGCTGATAAAAAAGAGCAAATATAAGGGAAACACCGGCAACACTCGCAAGTTCTTCTAGAGGATTTGGTGTCTCAAAAATAACATTCACAAGATCTTGAAAGCGTTCTGATTTGTCAGAATCAGGAGGCACCGACACTCCAACATCTGCAACAACATCATAATTAGCAAAAAAAAGTACATGAACAAGCAATCAGTTCAACTATATGAACACTACAAGTGCACCCAATAAAACAATATCAACCCACCGCTGGCACAACAAACTTCAAAATGACAACTCTTTCAACATCATAGTAGTTCTTCACAGACTACTACAACCAATTCAAATGCCAGGACAGCAGTTCAAACTACAGATGGTGATCAGTACTACAACCTGTCTGCAGGTCACATCAACTGCCAAAACTATACACACCACACATTCCAGGGCAAAATTAATAGGTATCAAAATACATACAAACTTATAAAGTCGATACGACAACACCTATACAACCTAAACACCAGATATGTTCAAACATCATCCAAATTACAGGGAAAATTACCTGCATTCAACTTGTCCGGACTAGATGATGTACCCATTGAGATCTATAGACCTGAAATCTGCCGAACCAGATCTGCAAGACAGATGAACAAAAATTAGGGCTCCAACCTATTTCAGAAATGAAGCATGCCATACAAAGCAAAACTCTTACAAGCAAAAAACAAAATCTGCCACGGAATCCAGTATCACTGTCGCGAACCGCTTGTTCAAGAGCAAAGGGACCCTAGCGAATCCAACCTGAGAAAACAAGAGAGCAATAGCTTAAAAAATAGGGGGAAATCTGTACATAAGGGGATGCCAGGGCAGTCGATGGCAGAGCAAAAGGAGCAAACAGAGCACCTAGACCTCCGCCCCTGGGGTTCAACCCGCCGACCGACGCTCCCGTGGGGAAACAGGAGAAGCAACTTCTATGCGAGACCAGAAGAAGATGGGAACGAAAAAGGAATCGATTTGTGGAGGGGAGCGGAGCGGAATGGGGGAGAGCGAAGGTTAAAAGGCGAGTGGGAGAAAACCGACGGCTAAAGCCCACAATCGTGGCAAAGCCCACTATCTTGGGTAATTACCAAAGATAATAGAAAAAATTAAATACAATAAAAAATTAATATAGAGGGAGAAAAAATGGATAGAGTGCAAAAAATAACTCACAACAGTACAATAAAAATTATCAAAAAAGTACAAATGAAAAAATAATTCATAACGGTGTTGGCTCGGCCTTGCCCACTAAGGCGGCAGTGCGCTCGTTTAACAGGCGTAGTGCGGTTATTCTGTCCCCCCCCACACACAAGCACCCACACACCCCTAAGACAAGATAATGGGGGCATGTCCATACAAGGAAGATGTGTCGGTACAACTATGCCCCTCGGTGTGGTGCTGGTTTTTCCCCTAAAAAAGATAAGATAATAGGGGCAAGTCCATACAGGGAAGATGTGTTAGTACAACTATGCCCCTCGATGCGGTGCGGTGCAGGGGCAAGTCATGTTACAGACTCGCCTCCGCATGCGACGCCGCGGCACGCCGCGTCGTCGCCTGCTACGGCTCATTCCTGGCTCGGCCTTGCCGGGATGGGGGAGGGGGGTCCCGACCGCCCTCCCCCCGGCTCGGCCTCGCGCTAATGCGGCAGTGCGCTCGTTTGACAGGTGTAGTGCAGTTATTCTGTCCCCCCCCAGACACACACACACACACACAAGCACCCACACACCCCTAAGATAAGATAATGGGGCCAAGTCATGTTACGGACTTGCCTCCACATGCGACGCCGCAACACGCCGAGTCATCGCCTGCTATGGCTCGTTCCTGGATCGGCCTCGTCGGGATGGGGGAGGGGGTCCCTCCCCCCTCCCCCCCCCCATCTCGGCCTCGCGCTAATGCAACAGTGCGCTCGTTTGACAAGCGCAGAGCGGTTATTCTGTCCCCCCCCCCACAGAAGCACCCACACCCCCCTAAGATAAGATAATGGGGGCAAGTCCATACAAGGAAGATGTGTCGATACAACTATGCCCCTCGGTGCGGTGCTGGTTTTCCCCTAAAAGGATAAGATAATGGGGGCAAGTCCATACAAGGAAGATGTGTTAGTACAACTATGCCCCTCGGTGCGGTGCTGGTTTTTCCCCTAAAAAAGATAAGATAATGGGGGCAAGTCCATATAAGGAAGATGTGTCAGTACAACTATGCCCCTCGGTGCGGTGCAGTGCGGGGGCAAGTCATGTTACGGACTCATGGACGCATGCAACGCCGCGGCACGCCGCGTCGTTGCCTGCTACGGCTCGTTCCTGGCTTGACCTCGCCGGGAAGGGGGAGAGGGTTCCTCCCCACTCCCCCCCCCCTCGAGCTCGGCCTCGCGCTAACGCGGCAGTGCGCTCGTTTGACAGGCGCAATGCAGTTATTTCTGTCCCCCCCCCAACGCAAGCGCCATGCCACGCACCCACAAAACCCTAAAAGAAGTTAGATGTTCTTCAGTACATACAAAAAAATCTATCAGTACAAAAATGCCACTCGGTGCGGTCCCCATATGTCTCACCTAGATATTCATTAAAAAATCCAAAAAAGTATTCGAGAAAGAATGACAACAAAGAGAAAGCGAGGGAAACACACTATAAAAAAAAGATGTCAGTTCAAGTAGAAGACCACATTTAGAACTTAAAAATGCTAAATATGAGGCAAAAATCATAATAACTAGAAAGAAAATTTTCTAAGAATCAAAAATCTTATAGATTACACTTACACAAAACTCACAACAACTAGAACAAAAAAGTATCAGTCCAAGTTACTGGTGGAGTCAAGTACTAGATTCAAACAAACAAAACAGAAAAAATTGACCGCCCAAGGACAGGCGCGGGCCCTGACGCTGCTAGATACATGACCTAGAGCCCGTGGGTGAATCCCTAGTAATCCGCACAATGCAGGGCCAGCCGACCAGGGCCCATAGGTCATGACAGAGGACGAGCGTCGTGTATAAGTGCTCAGGTAAGTATTCAGAGGAGTATGACGTATGAGCCTCGGCTGCACTTATAAACAGGTCTAGAGCCCCCTCAACTATCGAGGTGGGACTAAATGTATAGCGCACATGCACGCCGCACTGCATAGCCGCGCGGACGAGCTGTCTGGGCCGAAAACAGTGACTCAGGTGGATGGCCGAACACAGTAGTTCACCCCATTACAAAATTCCAGCCGATCACGCACAACCAAATAAAAAACAAATGCAAATAATTTTAAAAAAACCTCAGAATATATCAATTCAAAGCAAATAATGTAAAAAGTTCAAACACATACTAATTGTTAGAACTAAAAAAATAAAAAATACTTCTTTTGGAAAATTAAACATAGAAGATTGTAATAAAAAAATCAGAAACAAATTTATAAAAAGTTCAACTACTAAAATTCATAAGGCTCAAGTAAAAATAGTACTGTGCAGCAAAGATTAAATTCTTTTTATTTTTAAAAATACTAGAACTATCACTATTCAACTGGAAAAGAAAAATTGTGCTCTAAAATTCATGTAAAAAAGTAAGAAAAAATGCTATACAACAAACAAATGCGATTGGCCATTGACAACCTAAATAGTTTAGTACTATCATTAACAACTTGTAAGTTCAGCAAACTAAAAACCCAAAAGTGGTCCTACAAACATCATCAGCGTATATTTTCCGTCTGTGAGTTATGTACATGAAAATATCCCAGTGAAAACAAAGCATGCCCTTCAGTTCAACTATAATTGTTCCAGTTCAAATATAAAGAATATATAAAAACAGTTATGCTTGAGCAAAAAAGGAAAGCATTACATAAATTGTTCAAAACCATCTGATAATACCATAGAATTCAGCCATCTCACATGCAAATGTTTTAAGGAAAAAATACTGCAACATAATCAAACACACACAAATCTCACAACCGGCGTCATTTGCCACATTTAAATCTACATCACATAAATTCTGAACGTCAGAGAGTCATCTTCCCTGGAGAACATAACCATAACCACATCACCATCCTCAAATCCAGACAATGCCACAAACTCCTTCCACCCAGTAGTTAGGTTGATGCAAGCATCAAAGTCGATGTGGTAGGCAACTTCCATCAACTGATACCCGTTTTTGTCTGAAGTCTCCATGTTCAGTATCCCGGAACTAGGAGCAACAATCCTGATCCTGGGTGACATTTTCTGCAAATGGGCATGGGAGTAGAAAACAGAGTGAACACCTGACATAACTGAATTTTTACACAAATCTAGGAACGGTTGCATAACAAACTGAAAAGAAAAAATCTGAACCAAAACAAAAACAGCAAACTAACTAGTCATATGAACTGACTAAACTGAAGAAATATACATATCAATACACCTATAGTAAAAATATCTCACAAAAAGTAGATCAACGATTACACAAAAATGGATAAAAAAGCTGTTAAGTAATGAACAAATACACACACAAGTCCCTACTGTTAAATTCTGACAAAACCAAATAAAAATTATAGACAAACTATTGATAAAACTAAACTATAGATTCAGTCCATGGGATTCAAAATGAGACCTACAAAAAGAAGAAAACAAAATGAATAGAAACACATACCCATGTTTCCTTCAAATCCCCAAACGTCAGGCGACAAACATAGGGTGCATGAAACCCATGGTTGTTGTACAGTAGACAAGAAAGTTGCCCACGGCGCTGAGTCTCGGTGAGCTCCAAACTAGATTCGTACACACAGCCGTCAGCTATGCGCGCCATCTTTGCCAGACATCCGCATGAACAGTCCTCCATGGAAGACACAGGAACAGGGAAGAAAACAACAGAGAGAAGAGGGAGGAAAAGGAAGAAAAAGGATGGGGAGACTAAGCCACACACCACACATAGATGGATAGAATTTATAGCCAGGAGACTCGTAGATTATAAAAATAATAAACAGGCAGGTGGGCAGCCAGCTGGTAGGAAATATTTATTATACAAGCCATGCAACATTTGACTGCAAATCAATTCAACTTTAGATAAACCAACAATTCAAAAACTGCACATAACAAACATATGCAGATAAAACAACACATTCAGAGGTAGACAGTTGAATTCATTTAGTCATTCAAACATCTGCTCTCTCACAACACAATCTTAAAAACATAATATTCAGCACTTCAGTCATAACGATCAAAGAAACGATGCCATTTGGCCCTGGTGGATGGATGTGGAGCCGTGGCTGCTCTCGCCCTAGCCCAACTGGTGATCTGAATATGGTTCCTTCCCCTGCCCTCTGGGAAAAGAAGCTCCAGTTCATTGGAGTTGCAAGTATCCATCACCTCACACGCAAGGCGTCTGTTGAACTCTGCCTCCACTTCCTGCTCGGCAGCACGTCGTGCCATCTGCCTGCGCCTGCGCCACCTCCTCGTCCTCTGCTCCGCTACTGCAGCCCTCACATCGACAGCATGCCCCTCCTCCTCTGTGACCTCTCCCAGCTTAGGATCCATCTCTCTTTTCTTTGGTTGCAGCTGGTGGAATGAAAGTGACAGAGGGATCGGGCTTTATACTCAAAGTGCAGAGGTATGGGGTAGGCAGCCAGTAGAAAATACTTACTCCGATGTCAACGCACAGTAAGACAACTTTGACATGGAGCAGTCCAACTACAGATACAACAGCAATTCAAACAACACGGAAAAGCATGCAACTTAATTACACAGGTTGACCAGATTACAAGAAATCACAGGCTACAGTCAGCCGCCATACACCACCTCCGCCGACGACCAAATAACATGGGAATACGGGGTAGAAACAACTCAAAGGAGCAAAATTGACAACCCAAATCTTTTCATACAATCCTCATATCTCTCCCTGCAACGCCAATTCGAAAGTAAAACAACACAAAAATAAGAACACATTTGCATGGCGGGCATGGAAAATGACCAAGAACACCAAAACTTGAAATCAGAAATTACAGATAAATTAATCTCCAAAAACTCTAACACACCGATAATTCTCACGTCCAAAACAACAAACCAAACATAAAATTGAGGCCTACAAACACCACGGTAAACACCAACGCCCAAAACACGTCAGCTGCCAAATGCCCACACGTCACCTCCGGTGACTTGAGATCGCAAAACACAACCAGGTGAGCGCGTGCACGTGCGGAACACCTTACATGTCTCCTCTAGCAACGAATGGCCCGCAGCACCGCGCCGGAGAATGCCTGGAAGCTCCATGTTGCATCCCCTGTTTCCGCTCGTCGTACACGCAGGAAGATCAGTTCAAGTAGAAAACCATGTCAGTCCAACCTATAAACTATGCCAGTCCAAGTAGGGTAACCGAATAATATTCTGTTACGCGAAACAGAATAGCCCAGATGTATATATATATATATATATATATGTATATCATTTGATTCATCATTACTTTTATTTCCACATCATGTAAATTTGTTAGTGTAAATTTTCATATTGTTTTCACCAAATTTGGTCAAGCTTTATAAAATTTGGCTGCAGTAAAAGCTATGTGCGGAGTAAATTACAAACGGAGGAAGTGGAATAGATATAGATATAACTATACGGATAAAAAATATAGTAATATAATATAATATATATATATATAGAGATAAGGCTACTACCTTTTTCTAGGTTAGAGCTCGCGTTGTTGTGTACACATTTGTTTTTCTTGGCTATAATTTACATTTGCGGGTGTGTAGGACTACTGCCTCATTCAGATCTATACCAGCAACCCCACCATTATCCTTAATTAATTCATATTGGCAATTAAGATTGCATTATCTTACTTCTAGGCGGTTCTTCGGTTGCTTGGAGGAATTCCATCCCGTTATTGAGGTTGATTTTGTGCATACGACAAGATCATCGACCATCGAAGATTGGTTTAGTAACGATTGTCGGTTTGTATCACCGCGTACGATATAGTTGTATCGTCAACTTCAAAATCCACCAAATCAATACTTATCCCGACTATTAGTGAAAGGTTGAGTCGCCATCATAAGAAAACCACCCAGACAATTCCTTCCCTCCAACATACACATGAGCACCCAACTCATTATCCAGGTCCATGCCTCCCTCTCTCTCTTGAAAATCACACACCTCTCCCCATGATGCGTGTCTCTTGGTCTCTCTCACATCCCATGAAAAAAAGGCACACTGCCATTCTCTTCTTCTTGCTACCCCGTCTATGTAGTTAGGTCTCCTTGCAACAAACAAGCATTCATCTCTCGCTTTATTGTCTCTTTCTACCACACATAACCTTCCACCCCTAGCCAGCCGTGCTGTCGAGGTCTATCCAGCTCTCTCACATGCAGATAGACGCTGTCTATGGGTCCCTTCATCACACACACACTATCACTCTCCCATATCCCCAACCTTGTAACCTAGTTAATCCCGATGTTACACACACCTCTCTCTCTCTCTAACACAGAAGCACACGCACACACCCTCTCTCTCCCTTTCGGACACTCCTCTCTCTACGACACACACAGTCTTTCGAACACACATATGCCCCTCTCTCTTTAGGTATCGCTGCTCCCGCCCCCCCTCTTTGTCACACAAATATTGTCTCTATATCTATATCTCGCAATAATACACGCATAGTCTAAATTGAAACCAACTACAAAAATGAAGTCCGATTACAACAATCAAATCCACTCCCAAACAAAATATGAGAATAGGGTGAAATCATGCACGTAAATGTTCATTGCGTGCATGAATGTTAGTGATATGCAGGTACTACTCGTATATCCACACGGACTCATTCCACAAAAATTACATTGAACCCTTCTCAAAATATGGTGCGCATGTGATGTTTGTTGTACCACTGCTGCCAGCCTTTCTTTTCTCCTCAGACCATGTGAATCCACGAAAAGGTCACCCCCGCCCCCACTGGTACTGTAGCTCGAAGCTCCGATACGGACACAACACCCACCGAAGCATGCAACCTTTTCCAAAGTGGACGACGCCGCGACCTGGGAAGAGGACGGAGTCTGCGACATCGCCGAGGTGGAGCACGCCCTCGATGGCTGTGAGTAGCGTGCGCTGACTGGCCACGTGGAGGACAATGTTATCTAGTGGCCCGCCCTCGTCGGCCACGAGGGGTAGCTGTGCTCCAGCAGCATGCCCTAGTCGGTCATGAGGAGGTGCATCGCGTCCTTGCCACTCAAAATGTGGATGAGCACATTCTCCCGCAACATGCCCGCGAGCATCGCATCATCGCTGCATTCAACATGGATGAGAGCACGCCCGCGAACATCACATCGTCGCCGCTCTCGACATGGACAAGCACGTGCTCCGGCAGCATGCCCGCGAACATCGCATCGTCGCCTCTCATAATGTGGACGAGCGTGTTCTCCAGTAGCATGCCCGCAAGCATCGCATCATCGCCGCTCTTGATGTGGACGAGAGCATGTCTGCGAACATTGCATTGCCCTGCTCTCGACGTGGACGAACGCATGCTCCGGCAGCACGCCCGCGAACATCGCATCCTTGCCACTCAGGTGCACGAGTGTGTGCTCCAACAACATGGCCGCGAGCATGGCATCCTCACGGATCATGAGGTGGTTGAGTGCGTGCTCAGGACAGTGCCCTAGGATTCGGGACACAAGCACCGCGCCCCTAGCTACAAGGAGTACTACATGGTGCCCATCATGGTTTAGGAAAATCCCGTGACTCCGCTGCTCCCTGGAGGAGCGCAATCTCCAGTGGGCGCTCGAGGAGTCCCGCGCCGATATGTAGGTGGCGGCGGACGTGCAAAATGATCCTTTAAGCTTTCCTCCTCTTACGAAGACGCCTCCACTACCCCCGTCGTACATCCTCTGCCTCTACTCCGGCGGACCTTTGGAGTTCATTTTTATGGAACATTAATATTTGGAGTAATCATACCTCTACCGCACCGTGAAGGATCAAGACTAATGCGAAAAACAACCTTTGACTATCAGGCATAAATAGATGATGTGGCATTGCATGCTAGAGAGTAGCACAAGTATATTGCAATTTATGGCTTGCATGCATGACTAGCTTATGTGGCATGGTTGCATGGCTAGGAAAGGCTAGAGAAAAATAAATAGATAATGTGTTTAGATTGAACTCCACTAAATGGGAGCATGTAAATATCTTTAGAGTGCACTCAACTTTTTTTCCATACTATTAGGTGCACCGGATGTCGTGCCACGATACAAAATGTTAGAAAAAATCTGCTACAATGTTTTAAAAATCTATTATTATGTTGAAACCAGCCACACCCGCCCCTCACCTCATCAAAACAACCCAAGGAATATGTCTTGAGTGAAGCATAATTTATTTTTACTGATATATGTATATCAAAACTAGATTGTTTATATTTCAAGTCTGTGAACAAGTATTATTGTACTACTTTGGATACGTTCCAACACACGGTCCGGCACAATGGTAGTAGTAAGAAACAAATTCCGACTTTGGGACGAGTTTGTACAGCGGGAGCACCACAAGGCCTAGCGCAGGAGTTACATTTCCCTCTCAGGGCCCACAGGACCGAGCTTCAGTGGCTTAGTGCACCTCCCTTTGAGTCAATGACATGTGGACCCTACAAGTTGTTGGAAATATGCCCTAGAAGCAATAATAAAGTGGTTATTATTATATTTCCTTGTTCATGATAATCGTTTATTATCCATGCTACAATTGTATTGATGGGAAACTCAAATACATGTGTGGGTACATAGACAACAACATGTCCCTAGTGAGCCTCTACCGGACTAGCTCATTGATCAAAGATGGCTATGGTTTCCTAGTCATAGACATGAGTTGTCACTTGATAATGGGATCACATCATTAGGAGAATGTTGTGATGGACAAGACCCAAACTATTAACGTAGCATATGATCGTGTCAAGTTTATTGCTATAAATTTCTGCATGTCAAGTATATGTTCCTATGACCATGAGATCATGCAACTCACTGACACCGGAGGAGTACCTTGTGTGTACCAAACGTTCAAACGTAACTGGGTGACTATAAAGGTGCTCTACAGGTATCTATGAGGGTGTCTGTTGAGTTGGCATAGATCAAGACTAGGATTTGTCACTCCGTTTGACGGAGACGTATCTCAGGGCCCACTCGGTAATACAGTATCATAATGAGCTTGCAAGCAATGTGACTAATGAGTTAGCCACGGGATCTTGTATTACAGAATGAGTAAAGAGACTTGTCGGTAATGACATTCAACTAGGTATCGAGATACTGACGATTGAATCTTGGGCAAGTAACATACCGATAGACAAAGGGAACTACATACGGGATTAGCTGAATCCTTGTCATCGAGCTTCGACCGATAAGATATTCATACAATATGTGGGTACCAATATGGGCATCCAGGTCTCACTATTGGTTATTGGCCGTAGAGGTGTCTCGGTCATGTCTGCATAGTTCTCGAACCCGCAGGGTCTACACACTTAACGTTTGGTGATGATATGAGTATAGTTGAGTCATTATGGTGGTTACCGGAGGTTATTCAGAGTCCCTGATGAGATCCCGGACGTGATGAGGAACTCTGGAATGGTCATGAGGTGAAGGTCGATATATTGGACGAAGGGTATTGGAGTCCGGAATTGTTCCGGGGGTACTAGGTGATGACCAGCATCACCGAAATGGGTTTCGGGGGGCCCCGACAAGTGTTGGGGGGCCAAATGGGCCAAGGGGAAGGAGCAAACCAGCCCACTAAGGGGCTATGCACTACTCTCACCCTTTCCCACGTAACCAGAAGGGGTTGGGCGCCCCCTAGGGCGGCCATCCCCTTTGCCTTGGGGGCCAAGGCTCCCGAGAGTGGGAGGCGCCCAAAACCCATCCAGGGTTTCCCCCTGTGGCCTCCGCCCCCTAGATGGGAGCTAGGGCACCCCTCCTCCTCCCTTACCCCTATATATAGAGAGCTAGAGAGAGGGCAACCGCAACCTTGAGTACATATCCACGCCATGGCGTTGCCCTTCCTCTCCCTCGCAACCCTCTTCCTCTCCTTCGTGCTTAGCGAAGCTCTGCTGAGATTCCACCACACCGCCACCACGCCGTCGTGTTGTTGGATGACTCGAGCTAGTACTTCACCAGTGCTCACTGGATCGACGAGGTGAAGGCGTAATCAAGCCGTATGTGTGTTGAACGCGGAGGTGTCGTCCATTCGGCACTTGGATCAGAGTTCGCGGGATGGATCGTGATTGGATCACGAAGACGTTCAACTACATCAACCGCGTTTCTTAACGCTTCCGCTTAGCGATCTACAAGGGTATGTAGATGCAATCTCTCCTCTCGTAGATGTTCATCTCCTAGATTGATCTTGGTGAGCGTAGGAAATTTTTTGTTTCCCATGCAACATTCCCCAACAGTGGCATCAGAGCTAGGTCTGTGCATAGATGACATCACGAGTAGAACACAAAGGAGTTTGTGGTCCTTTTTTGAAAATTTCAGACAGTGGGAGAGGCTCCCATTGTGCTTTGTATTAAATAAGTACCCAAGAAGGGTGGTTACAATTTACATTGGAATGTTACAATCAGTGTCTCCCACACATGAGTGGGAGAGGGGGTTGGTGTGGGAACTAGTACAACACAGTAAGAGTCTAAATTGTGGCAAAATAAGAAGTACTAGATGTAGTCTAAGGAGTCAATGAACTCTTTTTGTTCTGCCTTCACTCTATACTGGAGGAGGCCGAAACCAGTTTTGATCCTTAGCATCCAGGATTGATGTGGGGGGGGATTCTTCGAAAATGCTTGTTGTTTCTCTCCTTCCAGATACTCCATGCGACCTGTAGAAAGATTTCCATGAACATTGGCCTCCCCCAGGTGAGTTTGGCATGGTTTAGCATGGAGTAAAGAGTGTCCATGTGCCCAAGATCCACATCCAATATTGCCCAACAATGCCTGCTTAAAGGACAGTGGAGGAACAAGTGACCAATGTCTTCCTCCACCTGGTGGGTACAGAGCATGCAACTGAAATCATCACCAATATTATAGTGGCGTATTTTCAACATGTTTCTGGTGTTCAATCAATCAGGTAGAAGCAGCCACCTAAAGACCTTGATTTTCATTGTGACTTTGGACTCCCACAGCAAAGTGTAGGTTTGATGTGCTTGGACAACTCGAAAGTAAAACATGTAGTATTGTCTTGCAGAAAACTTGCTGGAGTCGCATATGTATGTCCAGGTATCTTTATCACTAGCGGTCTCATCCTCTCCTGCGTTCGCTGTGAGGCTCTATAAGTCCCTGGTCTCCTCGAAGGCTTGCATGGAGAGTGGTAGGTGGTACGCCGCAGCCAACTCCGTGGTCCCAAGGAATTCCCTGACCGATATGCCTTCATTCAAAGCAAAGGAAAATGCCCTTGGGTGGGAGTCTGCAAGGATCTGGTCGAGCCACATATCTTTCCACATGAGCACCGTATCTCCACGGCTAACTGTAACTCTGGATATCCCATGGTAAACAGGTGTCAGCTTGAGAACATCTCTCCACCAGAATGACCAGCAAGGATCACATGCATGAGGGACTTTGTTATTGTTGTTATAGTAGGTGGACCAGATCAACTCAACCCATGGGATGTCATGTTGATTGTAAAATTTATGTAAGTACTTGAGCAGTAGGCCTTCACTTTGGATGCATAGGTTGATCACCCCAAGCCTACCACTAGATTTAGGATGGTACATAAGTGGCCAAGCAGCCAGAGAATTGCACTTGTCTCCATGTTCTGATTTTTTGTGCCAGAGGCATTTTCTCCTGATTTTATCTATCAGGTCCAAGATTTTAGGTGGGAACCGAAGTGTGCAAAGCAAAAAAAATAGTCAGGGAGGTGATGACCATGTTGAGAAGAGACAGCTTAGCTCCGTATGACATTAAGGATAATATGGTGGTGAGTCTTCGTTCCATGGTGCAGACTAATGGCATGAGATCTTGTACTATTGGTCAAGACATGCCAAGGGGCAGGCCAAGGTAAGTGAAGGGCATTGAGCCAATGACGCAGCCAAAGATCATTGTCAGTTCCTCACTGAGGGCCATGTCACAGTTTATGGGAATCATGGTAGACTTATGGAAGTTTATCTTGAGACCAATGGACGTCGCATAATCAGTTAGGATAGTCTTGATGGTTCTTGCTTGGGCGGGGCAGGCCGGCATTAGCAGTAGGGTGTCATCTGCGTATTGGATGATTGGGGTAATCCTTTTGGTTTGGTCTTGGGAACGTGAGCTAAATAGATCCTTGTCGGAAGGCTTCATTAATGGCAGCTTGTAAGAGATCAGCCGCCAGTACAAATATGAGCGGGGAGAGTGGGTCGCCTTGTCGAATGCCGCATTTACAATAGAATTGCCTGCTGGGGACACCATTAAGAAGGACAGAAGATTTTCCCGAGGAGAATATGCTTTTAATCCAGTTTAGCCACTTGTCATTAAAGCCCATGTTCTTCATGATTTCAATAATCGCATCATGTTCAATTGTGTCGAAAGCTTTGTCAAAGTCTAACTTCAGCAAAATGATCCCCTTTTTGGAGGATTGGCATTGGAAGATATATTCGAAGGCCCAGGCCAAGCAGTCCTGAATGGTGCACCCCTTAATGAATCTGTATTGATTACGATGAATGATCTTAAGGAAAACTTTCTGTAGGCGATTTTTAAGCAATTTAGTGATCACATTGAGGCAAGAGTTGAGCAAGGTAATTGTCCTGTAATCATTGACTGTTTCTGGTGATCCAACCTTTGGTATGAGTGTAATAAATCCCTCATTGATGCTTTCTAGATTGAGATTACCATCATAAAACTGATTACATAGCTTATAGAAATCTTCTTTAATGATCGGCCAGCATGATTTGAGAAATGCTCCTGTGAAGCCATCTGGCCCAGGGGCTCGATCAGCTGGAATTTCCTTAATAACTACATCTATATCAGCATGGGTGAACGGGTGTGTCAGTTGGTCGAGATCATCAATTCTTTTTATGATAGAAGGGAGATGAAACTTCATCTGAAATTCACCAGTTTTGCCCAGTCGTTCTTTGAAAGCATTGTGAATTAATGCCTCTTTCCAAGCGTGGTCCTCCACTTGTGATCCATCAGGTGTTGTCAGTGTGGGGATGCTATTTTTTTGATAGTGTTCAGAGGCCATTGCCTGGAAGAATTTGGGGTCTTCATCACCAAACCGAATCCATCTGATAATGCAACGCTTCCTCCCGTATTCTCTTTTATAGTGAAGGAGCCGGAGAAAATATTTTTTGATGGTTTTTCTAAAGTTGTATCCGTGAAGAGTTAGGGTTCTCTTATTCTCTAGAGTATCAAGCATAGCCATGGCAGCATTCGAGTTTTCACTAGCAATGGAAAGCCTGGAGATATTTTTACTCCACTATTTGAGTGCATAACGAAGCCTCTTGAATTTCGTGCAGAGGCGTTTCGCACAGTTAGTAGTGTGAACTGGCTTGGACCATTTATTTGACACGGCCTCCATAAACCCCTGGTGATTAATCCAGAAAGATTCAAATCTAAAGATTTTGCTACGGGGGATAGAAGTTTCAATCATGACCACACACGGAATGTGGTCACAAACAGGTTTCCCTAGTGGTTTCACCAAGGTCTTGGGATAGGTGGTCGTCCAATTAGTTGAGCTAAAGAACCTGTCCAGCTGCTCAAGTAATGGGTTGAGCTGCATATTGCTCCATGTGTACGACCGTCCTTTGATGGGAAGCTCAATCAGTTCTTGGGATTGGATGAAATCGTTAAACGTCATCATATCACTTGTGCTGCCACCTGGTTTATTACGATTATCCGGACTACGCATAAAATTGAAATCGCCCAAAAGAAGACAATCTTTCGAGAAGGGGATATTAAGATTATAAAGCCATTTAACATATTTAGTACGCAATTCCCAAGTGCAAGGGCCATATACGCTCACTAATGTCCAAGTTTGAGCCGACTGTGTGGATCTGAAGCGTATGACAAGAGCAAATTCTTATTCAATAATAACATCGCCAAAAAAAGACCATTGTTCCATATAGTGGCTATCCCTCCTAAAGCCCCACGAGACGGTATGTAAGCAAATTTATCAAAGTGCTTAGGACAACAAGATTAGATGAACGCATTATCAATGGTAGTCCTTTTAGTTTCCCGCAAACAAGCAATAGCGCAGCCACTAGAGGATATCATGTTAAAGAGAGCCAAAAGTTTCTCATCAGCATTTAACCCACACATATTCCAACACAGAACGTTCCAGTTTTGCAGAAGTACAATACTAGATTAAAAGGAAATAAGTGGAGATGGGGGACACTAGGTCAAAGAGGAGCCCACCTCCAAGGGACAAAGCAAAGCCTCGTTAGAGACTTATTCAGGTGGAACAGCAAACTGCTGCAACGCGATCTGCTGCAGTATAGGGATAGGAGTTGGACCCGGAACATCATCTGCTATGGGCTCCTAAGTGTCATCTGAAATCACCACCAAAGAATTAGCTAAAGGGGTAACGCGTGGTTTGACATTGGAGGGTTTTGGCTTGGCATCAGACATGGAGGGCACCTTGAAACCATGATACTTGTTAGACATGTTGCTTCTGCGCACTGTAGTCCCCGTGTGTGTGGAGCTAAAGCTTTGCCACACTTGTGAGCAGCCAGAGTGGTGGATTGGCCAGACTGTATGAAGGCCATGGACGACTCTGCAATCAAAGTTGCACCAGATGGAGGGAGGAGCGGGTCGACCAAGGCAGGTGCTGATGAGATCACATGATCCACAATAGAAGAGACAAAGTCCTGAATAGCGACAGTGGTTTGTTCATTCATAGCTGCGACTGAATCATTGCCCGTAGGGACTTGTATGACAGAATCCATAGGTTCAGAGAGTTCCTCAATGACCACAGAGGTGCGAGCCGACACTTCATTGTTAGGATAAGCAAACAAGGAGAGTAATAGGCCATCAATGCATGCAGAGACCTGAACTACCACCTGAAAATCATCATTCCTCAGTCCATAGACACCATTCCATGGGCCAACTTTCGCGAGCATAGGACACAGAGCGTTGAACAGGGAGTCATTCAGCTGCTGACGAGGGACAGGGTTCGCAAGGAGGAGTGACATAATCTCATCCCCATGGGCAGAGAGGCCAAACTGCATGCCCTGGGGGTGCACCACCACAGAAACAATGAGAGCATCATGATTCGGAAGTGCATCAGACACCTGTATAGCAGCAAGTATGAGGGTCAGATCAGAGTGTTCCGAGCTTGCATCATCTAAGACTGTGATTGAATCATTCCAGGCTTGAGTTGCGCTGTCAGTCTCATTGTCTTCCGGGACCAGACCATCCTGAACCTGTAACCCTTGTGCTGCTAGCCATGACTAATAGTTAACTGTAACGCCCAATTTGCGACTATACTCCATACACGTCGAGGCACGACTTGGGGTATAAGTGCATATTGGTATGGTCACAAGAGTGGTTGTATCTTTGCTCATCTCATGTACTGAATAGATAGAATACGAGCTTTGGCTTACAATTACCACAATGTCAGACAATACCATTAAGTTATACAATCATTCAAGATGAACTGAAATCAAACGAATAAAAGACAACCACTCATGCTAAGTCTCGATCGACCCTACTGGTCACCACTACTGATCATCCGGAAAGGAAACATAGTAACAGCCATGGTCCTCGTCGAACTTCCACTTGAGTTCAATGGCATCACCTGCATCAATCTCGTCGGTACCTGCAGCTGTGTTTGTATTATATGGTGAGTCACGAGGACTTAGCAATCTCAAAACCCGTGATAGCAAGACTATTTAAGCTCATCGGAAAAGTATGGGTATATGGTGGAGTTGCAGCAAGCACTTAGCATTGTATGGTGGCTAGCTTACAAATACAAGAATAAGATGAGAAACTACGCAATGGTCGCAAACTAGTAACAGTCAAGAAGTGATCCAGAACTACTTACGTTCAAACATAACCCCACCGTATTCTCTTCTCGAACCTCGTCGAAAAGAGACCATCACGGTTACACACGCAGTTGGTGTATTTTAATTGAGTCTGGTTTCAAGTTCACTACAACCGGATATTAAAAACTCCCATCTGCCACATAACCGCATGCACGGCTCTCGAAAGTTTAAACCCTGCGGGGGTGTCCCAACTTAGCCCATGACAAGCTCATGATCCGCGGAGACAATCCTCCATCTCGGGACCCTCCGATCAGACTTGGAATCCAGGTGCACAAGACATTTTGACAATGGTAAAACAAGTCTAGCAAGACCTCCCGACGTGCCGACACCCTGATAGTAGCCGCACGTATCTCATCTCAGGCCACGTTCGGATGAACACTACGTACGGCAACCGAAAACCCTAGGTAAAGGGGTGGCACCCCAAGTGGCTCTGATTCAGACCAACACTCATGAGGAGCACTGGCCCGGGGGGTTGATTAAGAGTCCTCGGGTTAATTACTCCCTATGCAGATTTTAGTTGTTATTAGGCAAATGGTAAAAACCAATGTTGGGCCTTGATGGAAGAGTTTTACTCAAAGCGAACTGTCAAGAGGGGCCCATAAAACCTCACCGTGTTGGGGACGCAAAATTCAAGAAACATAACACTGGTCTGACGGAAACTAGGGTGGCAAGAGTGGAACAAAACACCGAGCAAAAGGCCAAGCCTTCCACCCTTTACCAAGTATATAGATGCATTAATTAAATAAGAGATTGTGATATCCCAACATATCCATGTTCCAACATGGAACAACCTGCACTACACCTGCAACTAGCAACGCTATGAGAGGGGCTGAGCAAAAGTGGTAACATAGACAAACAATGGTTTGCTAGGAAGATGGGTTAGAGGCTTGACATGGCAATATGGGAGGCTTGATAACAAGTGGTAGGTAGCGCGACATAGCGATAGAACAAACAACTAGCAAGCAAAGATAGAAGTGATATCAGGGGTAATGATCATCTTGCTTGCAATGTTTTCAGGGGTGTCGAAAGCCTGCTCCTCGTAAACGTACTCGACGGGATCCTCATTCACGAACTCATCTCCCGACTCTACCCAAAGGAAGAACACAAGCAAGGGAACAACAATCAATCACGGTGCAATGCGCAAGCAACATGATGCAAGACCTGACATGGGATGCAATATATGATGTGCAATGCATATGGTTACTTCGGAAAGGGAAATATGATCACGACATTAACTTGGAAAACCAAGCATGCCACTGGATAGGTTCAGAGATTTCGGTTGGAATCGATATGAAGATCACCGGAAACGGATGCACGGTTTGCAAATGATAAGCAAAACAAGATATGATGCAATCTGCTTAACACAGCAACATGGCCACTTAGATGCAATGTTTAAATATGCTACAGCACCCAAACATGAAAAAACAATACATGGCATTGAAGTACAGGTGATGCTCTGCAAATCATGAACACTGAGCTACTGCTAGAACTCACTAGAACAAGTCTAAAACAACATGGCAAAAATACAAATGACAATAGTTTAACAGACTTTGCAGAAATTCACTGAGCTTGACAGAAACAACATCAGGTGGCAAAGTTTATGCATAGTAAACTATATGTTACAACAACCTATCATGGCAAACTTGAGCATGGCATGCTAGTACTAAATGCAATTAACAAAACTCCCTTACAGAGCTTGTTCCAAAATTCCACAGAAAAGATGATAGCATCAATGCAAACATGGCAAATGATATGAACATATTTCAGACTTGGTAGAATTACATGGCATGGCAGAAATAGATTCCTGAAGGCATCTTTGCAAGCTTGTGGCACTTATCATAGTGCACTAAATGGCATGGAATAAAATCTAGCATGAAGTAGACATGAAAATGAAGCTATCCGTGTGCAAAACAACCACGTAGCATATTTGAATTTAATCACACAAAAATGACAAAACAACAACATGATGTAAAATGACACGTGTGCAAACTTGCTCAAATGCAGAAAATAATGCCACCACTGGATTGATGGGATTTTTCTACCCCGAAAACATATATAATATGTCTAGGTTACTGTAGAAAAGTCATCACAAATATGAAAAACATAACCTGCCTAAAATGGAATATACATAAATGGCAATTTGCAAATTTGGAAACGTCCAGAAATGGACTTGCCTGAATTCGAAAGATGATGTATGCCAGAAATGGAATATAAGTTGAACCTGAAATAAAAGAAAAAGAAGGAAACGGGAGAGAGGCTGCCAGCTGGGCCTGGGTGGTTGTGTCTATGACAGGTGGGCCCTGCGTGTTAGTGGGTGTGAAAATGGACATAAAAGGGGGGTTTGCTGCGCCCGCGGGGGATCGAACCCGGGTCGCCTGCGTGGAGCGGCGTGGCTCGAGCCACTGGGCTATGTGGGTGTGCTCGATAGAGAGGGGGAGGTGTTGGTTTTGAACCAACCCAGCAGAGCTCTGCCGGCGACAAGCTTGACGCGGCAGAGGAGTACACCGGAGAACGCTATGGTGGGTTAGCGGGGTGGCAGAGTGGCTGGAGGTAAGCGCGAGAGGAACCCGAGCTCGCGCTTGGTACGCACGATGCCCAACGGCGATAGAAACGCTGTCGGTGACGAGATCCAAAGACGGCGGCGGCAAGCTTGAACATGACGAGCCGCGGTGTCGTGGAATTGTCACGGCATATGTCCTAGTGTGAGGACTTAGTCGTGAGGCCAACGCATCTATGTAGTATCTTGAAGGGGTTGGTCGGAATCGAGAGACGCAAGGTTTTACCCAGGTTCGGCCCCTCACCGTGGAGGTAAAAGCCTACATCCTGCTTCATTGATATTGATGATGATGATCACAATTACACGGGTGCTCTAACTCGAGAGCTCTAGACTTGCTTGTCTAACCCTAACTTATCAAACTTGTGAAAAATCTGTCCCTCTTGGGGTGCCTGCCCCTCCTTATATATATTGAAGGGGCGGCTTACATGACTAGTCCTATTAGGATTAGGATTACTCTATTACAAGTGGAGTCCTAGTCTTGCTTCCTTTGTAATGGAATATTCCTTATGCTTTCCTTGTAAGCCGGCCTACCATAACTTAAGCTGGCCTTCCTTGAACCGCCTATTGGGCCTCCGGGTCTTGTCGCTCCTCTAACCCACTGGCCGAGTCATCAATGAGTCACCTGTCTCGGTCGGGTCATCAGTGAGTGGAGAGATCCGGGCTGGTCACTTAGTGAGTCGCCAAGTCAAGGCGGGTCACCAGTAAGTCACCAAGTCCGGCCGGGTCATACATCCAGCCGGGTCATACATCCAGTCGGGTCATACTGCGGGGTATATCCCCGACATTAGCCCCCAGTTTAATTTGGACTTATCCATGTTAAACTGATCCTGCAAAATAAACCCAATAACAAATTTGATAGGTTGTGCTTTGGGTTAGAAAAAATCCTATAAGCCGGCACCTGATCATCGTTAAGTCCTTGTCATTTCCTTGTTGATATCTACATGTCCATGATCTCATAGCAAATCTCCCTTAGCAGATATGTTTTGACTTTATCGATGTGAAAAATCCAGATACTTCTTTTGAGAAATCCGGGTCAATAGGCTAGCTTCAGAGTCAATTTGCTGACATTGGTCTCTTGTAGAGAAATATTGTAAGAAATAATCCACTTGAATCGGCTTCCAAAGCGCCGACTTTAAAAAAATATTGGTTTTGAAATACTCATCTGACTTTCAGCCGGCTTGTAGAACTTGTCGGTTTATCATTGCCAAAATATCCGGTTTGTAAATATTGATAGCACCAGGTTATAATTGTTGCTGACGCCGGGTCATAGTTATTGGTGACGCCGGGTTAATCTGGTTTACTCAAAACTGAGAATTTGAAGATTTTTCTCCCTTATATCCATATTACCTGTAGCCCCCAAGTCTTGAGAAGAAACAAGGTGATGACTTAAGACTTGCTTCAATATAAATATTGCCACTTTGAAGAAATCCATGTTGTTCATATTAGTCACTAGTAAAGACTGAATACTCCATATATGTAGCCCCCAAGTGCCGGGTTGTCATGCTTGCAGCAACCTGGGACTTCTAATTGCCTTATACTCGTAAAAACTTCAACCATTGTAGCCCCCAAGGGCCGGGTCATTATGAAATAATGAGCAGGGACTTTATAAATATGATCATATAGACTTGAATAACAACGTGTAGCCCCCAAGGGCCGGCTCAGTAAGATAATATTGAGCTGGGACTTTATATATACTTCTTTGAAAAGAACATCATATGATGTAACCCTCATCATGGGGCTTGAACACACGTCCACAAGGTTAAGAGCTTTGTGTTTTACCAACTGAGCAGCGGACCCTTCAATATAATCGAATAAAACTTGTGTACCTTGAATTGTTGACAGGAGCAATTGGTAGCCCCGAAGGAGCGTCTCATTACAATGTGATGAGTCAGGTCTTCAATAAGGCCAGTGAAAATGACTTTGCATTAGCCCCCAAGTGCCATGGTGCATGCTGGCAGTGACATGGGACTTGCATATTTGATGTAATCTCAACTTGAATAATGTAGCCCCCAAGTGCCGGGTTGTAAGCCTGCAGCGACTCGGGACTATTCCTTCCATTGTAGAATAAATTATATCCATTGATAAAATAATATCCATTGCGCTGAAGCGACCTTGAAATCCTCAATCGTAGTATTGGTTATTGATAACCATAATAAAACCGAACCATGTTGGCTATTAAAGATTTGAATAATATAACCCCGTTTGAAAAACCGGTTCCTGTGATATTGAATCGTACCGCCGGTTTAGGATACCTGTGCAATAAGGGTGATAACCCAATCTTCGGAAGCCAACAACTTCCAAATTTTTATGATTGTCATATATGGCGACTTATCATCCTAAGTCAAGCTGGGTTAATCGAAACCACATATATGCTTCAGATATGAACAAAAAGTCTCAAGACAAACCCAAAAGACTGCTTTCAAAATACTTAAGCAAAATTGAAAAAAGAATTTGAGGCTTCTGATTCGAATACGATCAGTAAACCGGACCAAAGGGATTAAGCTAGGATTCGAATACGATCATGTAGCCCCAGTGGCTTTGGCGTTGCGCCGATCAAGAGGGTACCGACAGCTATGTTCTCTTTGGTTCAAATACAACCTATGTTTGAACACGAAGCCCCCAAATGACCTTGAGTGGTTTTTAACGACCCTGATTTGAATATGATCCAAGTCGGACCCAAAAGGGGTTAAGCTATGACTCGAATACGATCAAGAAGCCCCCTGGTGAGTTTGGCATTGTGTCGATCAAGAGAGTACCGACAGCTATGTCCTCTTTGGTTCGAATACGACCTATGTTTGAACAGGAAGCCCCAAATGATCATTGGAACGGGGTACCTATGTTTGAGCTGTGCTTTGCAACAGACTCTCTTTGGTCCCTTTTATTTTTCTGAGAATTCGAACTTGTGAGTAATGAATTCTTCTTGAACCGGGCGTTGAGCCGAATATTAAAAGCTTCAGAGCTTTGTGGGCCGGATTTTTTCTTTATTTTGAGCCGGAAATTTTCTGACGGCCTTTAAACCGACAATATTTACTGAGCCATGTCATCATAGCCCCCGAGTCTCAAGGCGATTTGAGGAGTTGGCTTCAGATTCTTCATAATTAACCATGATATAGACCAGTTTGAATCCTGCATGGGTCAACCTGCAATTGCTCTTTTAAAGAAAGCAATATATAATATAAAAAATATGCTGGATGGATTTCACCTGATGCGTCAGGTCAGTAATTATCACCGCGGAATTGATGATCACCATGGTGAAGCTGAAATCAATCACGGCCGAGTCGGCCGCGGAAGCAGACAGATGAGCCGGCCACGGTGTTGTAAGCCGGTGCGGACGAGAGAGTCAGCCATGGTGTTGATGTAGAATGAAACACGGGGGCGGCGGCTCGCACGTGTATCCGTCAGGCAGCGCAACACGGACGACACAAGTAGAACAATGCTGGTGCGCGCTCCGTGATAGTCATCACTTTTGTAATTATCCTGCATAAAAAATACCGCAGGCCAGAGTAATTGTTGTGGAAAGAATTAATATATGTGATGAGAAAACATAGGAAAAATGACACATGATATTTTTGTCGGATGACCGTGGACGTTACCGTCCGATAACACTGGACATATTCAGGGTGAAAAAACAGCATAGGTAAATGCCAATTTGATGGGACGTCAGAAGCATGATTTTTTTAACATCAAGTGGCTGGCTTGGCCGCTTCTTCCTCTCTGTATTTCTTTTGATCAGATGGTTTCGGCCAGGTTCCAATTTGACTGAACTTTCATATGTGCAAACACCATCCGAGAAGTATAAATATGGAGGTTTGTACTGGATATTCACATCAGGTTAATCATGACCATGTAGAATTATATTCTGAAATTAGCTCAACCGAATTTCCTATTGACGCCTGTGGCATGTCAGATCTTCTTCGGCCATCAATTGTTCTGCGAACAGTCTTGGAATCCTAGACTTTTTCTCCTTTGACACATAACCTCAAAGGTAAGCTAATTTCAGAGACAACCCATCTATGAATAGTACTCATCTTGCCCCCAATGCATCAGCCAAGATATTAAGCTTGCTAATAGGTGCCAGTTTAACAACTTCCGCGTAACTAAAGCCACAATCGAGCCCAGTATAGTACGCTCTTGGGAATGTCAGGACAAATTAGCCCCCAAGATGAAACACAAAAATATTCTTGGAACTCCTCCAGATTTTGACACTGACGGTGAAAATCAAATAACCATGTTGTGCGTACTTATCCTCAATATCTGATTTTGGCTTAGCAGGTAATGTTTGAAAGCCATTGTCAAAATGTTGTCTCCAAATCAACGTCGTAGATCACCCTGACCTCTTCAGCGAAAACTTTCAAATACACGCCCATACTTTCTTTCAATATCTGATGAGGCAGAGAACTGTGGCGGGTCTCCAAGGCACAGTACACGGCAGAAAGCGGCCGTGGAAGTAGACGGCGTTTTGACACGCCGGCAAGGGCGGCTCAAGCGCGGCCGGCTTGACGACGATCAGCGAGTTGCAAGTGGACCGCAGCAGCGAGCGGTTCGCAGGCAGCAGGCGGCCCAAGGCGAGGTCCGGGGGCTTAGGGTCGCAGATGCGAACTTCCAGGGCAACTCAGTGAGGCCGATCCGAGACGGCTTGGCGCGACGGGCGAAAGCAACGGCGACCCAAGGCCAGCCACAGCGGAGGCGGCTCGGAGTCAGTAAGAGTAGTTCGCGGCGGCGGCGGCGACTTTAAAGGCTGTCCGGTGCGGCCTGCGGGGTGACTCAAGGAGGTTGAAGGCGAGGCCAAGGTGACCCGGCCAGGCGGCTCGCAGCGGAGGATGTGGCTTGTAGTAGAGGAATCAGACCGGCGAGGTGACTCAGCGCAGAGCAACCCGGAGCAGCGGGCGCGCGCAGCCCGAGGGAACCTGACGGTTCGACGATGGATGGCCGGGTGGAGCGGTGCGGTAAGAAAAGGGAGAGGCGATGCCGGCTTCGAGGGGAGCAGCAAAGCGGCGAGGCGGGGCTGCAGCCACGGCGGTAGGTTGGAGAAGCGCCAGCACGGTGGGGTCGCGGCCGAGTAGTAGTCGGAAGCGTGTCTGGTGGCGGCGGCTCCAAGACGAAGACGGAGGGAGGCAGAGATTAAGTCCTGGCGAAACCGGGTCACAGCCGTATCCGCATCTGGGCCGTGGCATTTTTTTCCAATGGATCGATCCATAGCATTCTTTCCTTTCTTTCTTTGTCTCGGACTGTCAGAGGCACCGCCTTGCCACGCCATGGCCCTGTAGCCTGCACGTGATGAGCAGAAATACTAGTTGAAAATACTTGATGGCTGGGTTGGCTTCGGCCTTCATGTGAACTGTAGATTAATTTGACGTTTTCGTAGGAGTACTAGTAGATGTCTGCTAGCTTTGCAGGTTCATGCCGCAGTGCACCGGTGAATCCCCTCAAAACTTACAGTGAGACGGGTCCTCGTTGGCGACTTGGCGATATGCTGGAGATTGGCGTCATGCCGTCCTTCCTCCTCCTGATTTCTCCTCTTGATTCTTTTTTTTTTTCTGATCCCCAACTGCTTCTCTAATCTTCCATATCCTTTTCTCTTGTTCCTTCCAAATCTCAACAATTTCCTTCTCTAATCTTCCTTATCCTTTTATCTTGTTTCTTCCAGATCTCATCAATTCCCCTGCTCCAACTAGTGAGGCTAGATCCTTTCTATCCAACCCATCAACCGATCTCTCTCCTTCTCATCTATATCAGCGGATTTCTTGATCGATTCTCGCTCACCAGCCTCTCTGCCTGCGCCCTTCTACCGCTGTGGCATCACGCCTTCGCCAGCACCGTCCGAGACTCCTACTGCCTCAACAGGATTTTCTTGTGGTGCCGCCGGATTCCCGCGTCGAATAGGAAATCCTCCCCATCCCTCAGATCCGTCAGACTATCGGCCAAGTGCTGCTGGAGCGCCTTGGCCTCGTCCTTCTCGCTTGGCTAGGACAGCTAAAGGAATCAGTTTCTGAATTGGACAGAGAGCACGGCTGCTTCGAATAGGAGCAACACTTTCTGAAATTTGTGTCTGTGGAGAAGCTGAACTGGAGTTGTGATTGCCATGAAGCTCATTGACTGAAACTGCCGTGGCATGGGCAAGGACCTCAGCAGCTCTACTAAGATGGAGTACCTCGCAAAATTGATGAATTCCACCTGTGCTCAGGTAACTTTCGTATCTGAAATTAGAACATCAAGGTACAGTTCTTCTCATCTTAACTCTCGATTTAATAATAACGATAGCTTCGTAGTTCCATCTGTTGGTCGTTCTGGTGGTCTTTGGATACTTTGGTCTGATGAAGTTTGTGTCTCTGTCAAGTTCTCTAATCACTATATGATTTTAGCCCTTGTTGTCAATAAAATTACCAATGTGGAATTTGTTCTGGCTTGTGTTTATGGAGATCCCCATCATCGCCACACTAACCTAATTTGGGATCATGTTCTAAATTTTGTTAATGATAACATAGGGAAGCCAATTGTTTGTTTCGGTGATCTGAATGATATCATGTGTGATACGGAAAATACTTCTCTCAATGTGAATAAGAACCGTATGCGTGCTGTCAATAACTATGTCAAGCAATGTGGTCTGTTTGATCTGGGGTTTAGTGGACCGGCTTATACTTGGACAAATATGCGGTTCTCCTCAAGACCTATCTTTGAAAGGCTTGATCGTTGTCTTGCCAATGCAGATTGGTGTGTTATGTTTCCTAATACTAATGTTTTTAATTTACCAATCATTCATTCGCTGAGTGATCATGCACCTATTCTGATATCCACTGATTCTCATTTTCGTAGGCCTAAACTACACTTTAAATTTGAAAATTGGTGGACTTTTGAGGAAGATTTCCAAGGCATTGCTAAAAATGCTTGGGACTCCTCGGTTAATAGACCATTCCATGTCAGAACCAATAACCTTGCAGGGACTTTGAAAAGGTGGTGCAAAAAGAAAAAACCTTTACAGCATCAACTTGATTGTATTCAGGATCAGATCAATGAGATTCAAATGAAGCCGGTGCATCTCCAAGACTATTCCCTTCAGGAAAGCCTAGTTGCCCAATATGAAGGTAATTTGACCAAGCTCATTGAATTTTATAAGCAACGTGCAAAAAAACACTGGGCGACCAAAGGTGACAGGAACACATCCTTCTTTCACAATGCTGTTCAAAAGCGTAAGCGTCGAAATCGCATAGTTTCTATTAAGGACACTCATGGTAATAATTTGTTTGATCCAGATGATATTGCCAAGGAGTTTGTTAATTATTTTAGAACTATTTTTCGCTCATCTTCTACTAATAATGACAGGCCCAGTTTGGATACTACTTTGCCGCAAGATACAAACGACTTCACCTACTCGATCCCTGATAAACATGAGATATGGGAAATTCTCAAAGGCATGAAGAAGAATGCCTCTCCTGGACCTGATGGATTCAATGTGGGTTTCTACCTTTCGGCTTGGAGTTGGATAGGAGATGATGTGACCAATTTGGTAAGAAATTTCTACACCACGGGTATTGTTCTGCCTCATCTCAATGATACTCAAATTGCCCTCATTCCGAAGAAACTTGCTTCGCATCTGCCTTCTGACTTTCGGCCCATAAGTTTGTGTAATGTTGTTTACAAAATCATTGCTAAATCTTTAGCCAATAGGTTGAAAGGACATTTGCCTGATTACATTCACCCCTCTCAGCAAGCTTTCATTGAAGGTAGGCGCATAAGCAATAATATTATTGTCGCCCAAGAAATTGCCCACTCATTCTCTCTTGCTTCTTGGAAGAGCCTTGATTTTATACTGAAAATTGACCTTGCCAAAGCTTTTGATAGAATTGAGTGGCACTTCATTGTCTCGGCTCTTGCTCGTAAAGGTCTCCATGGCCATTTCATAAAACTTGTTCATGCATGCATTTCATCCTCAACGTTTTCAGTGATCATTAATGGTCAATCTTTTGCAAAATTTAATAGTTCCAGAGGCATTAGACAGGGATGTCCTTTGTCACCGTATCTTTTTGTCCTTGCAGTAAATGAGTTATCTCTTATGTTACAGGATGCCTTGCAAGCTAATCACCTGACAGGTATTTCGCTTGGACCAAATTGCCCTCCTATTCACTCTTTGATGTTTGCAGATGACATGATTGTTTGTGGCAAAGCTAATGTGCAGGAAGCTAATACTATTTTACAGCTTTTAGACCATTTTTGTTGTGATTCAGGGCAAACTCCAAACTGGAGTAAATCTGGTATCTTATTCAGCAAAAATGTTACGATGCAGGTTAAACAAGATATTAAGAGAATCTTTCCAGCTCCAGACATCGACAGTTCTTTCGTCCATTTAGGCCATCCACTTGTTTTACCTTCTAAAGATAGATCAGTTGCTTATAACTTTGTTTGCGATAAATTCAAGTCCAAACTTAGCACATATAAAGCCAACAGACTCTCTCATGCAGCAAGATTAACTCTCATAAAATCCGTTTTCTCTTCCATTCCTGTATATTACATGTCCAACATACTTTTTTCAAAAAATTTCCTTGCTAAACTAACAACAATCATTAGGAACTTTTGGTGGACAGGTATTCAAGATGATCAGACTACTAGAAGCTTGTGCCTTAGGGCATGGGCTGATGTATGTATTGAGAAGAAAATTGGTGGTCTTGGTGTTAGAAATTTGCAGGCAATCAACCAAGGACTTGTTCTCTCGACGGCATGGAGATTGGCAAAAGAGCCGCAAAGTCAGCTAGCATTGATTCTCAAGGCAAAGTATCATCATGATACATCCATTTGGAGAGCCCGACCGAACAAACCTAAATCTGCCTTTTGGTCTGCAATTCTAAAGGTAAAGCCTCTTCTAATCTCAGCCACAATTTGCCAAATTGTTGATGGTGCTAGTTCTATTTGGAGCTCGCCTTGGTTTTCCGGATGGGAAACTATTTATGATCATTTTATCATTCAGCAACAATCTTTTTCTTACCCTGCACAAGTTAAAGATCTTTGGATACCGGGTCAAAAGAACTGGAATGCAAACTTGATTAATTCTCTTTTCACCCCTGAATTGGCTAATACCATTCTACAAACTCCTATTATTAAGGCAAATGGTAAGGATATGTTGGTTTGGAAACTAACTCCTGCAGGTGAATTCTCTTCCAAAAGTGCTTACAAGCACTGCTTCAACAATCTTCAGCTTCCACCAAGGCAAAGGCCCAAAATTGTCCCTATGCAGGTCATTTCCCTTCTTAATCGGGTGTGGGAGGATAAGAAAATGGCACCAAGAGTTCAGACATTTGCTTGGAGGCTTCTTAGGAAAGCACTTCCTACAGGTAAGAGGGCAGGTAGGTACTCCAAACATATCAATGAAAACTGCTCTAGATGTGGACTATTAGAAGATGAAATGCATATGTTGTTTCTCTGTCCTTTTTCTAAAGCTGCATGATTTTGCTATCCCTGGTTTATTAAAACGGAATCTCTGGCTGAAAATTATCATTCTATTCCTGATATGATTCGTGCTTTGATTACATCTCAACATCCAAAAATAAACTTGACTACCCTCTATACTTTTCTATGGTGTCTTTGGAAAGCTCGGAACGACTGTCTATTTTGCAGCAAATTATGCAAGCCTTCCCAGGTGTATGCTTCAGCAAATGCAATAATTGAAGCAACCAATTTAGAAGATAAGAACTTCGCTCAACAATAAGAAAGCGATAAAGCTCAGGAGCAGTTGCAGGCTTCTTCAACAACCACGCATACACATGACTATAATAACCTTACAGGGAATTTCATCTTTTGCGACGCAGCCTGGGAGAGATGCACAGATTCAGAGCTGGGCCATGCTGGCTTAGGAGTAATCATCACCATGCAAGAAAATCGACATCTCCAACGACTACACGTCTCTGCGCTTTCGCCTCCAGTTTCATCACCCCTCCAGGCTGAGACTTATGGGCTGCTACTAGCTACTAAGTTAGTAGATCTTCTGGAGGTTCAGAACCCTCACTTTTGCACCGACTGCTCGGTGTTAGTTTCAGTGGCAAGGTCATCAACGGTATTTGCTACTCCAAGATGTTGGGAGAACAGACCTCTCCTTGCAGAGATCCAAGCCTCTCCCTCTTTTAGTCGTAACAAGATCACTCACATCAACAGAAGCAACAATGTAAAAGCTGATCATCAAGCTCGATTAGCTTTGCGGATTCAGTTAAGGTCCTTAGCTCTTCGTTGCTTATGTACACAAGCAGATCAAGGTCAATGTCCAGGAAAGGACATACTTTCTGGTTCTAGCATGAGTCCCTTCAAGCTTCTTTCTGTAAAATGCACCTGATCATCAATAAAGTTTTCTTGTGTTCAAAAAAAAACTTACAGTGAGGGGCCCCAGCAACTTCGTCGAACAGATGTGACTTTCAAGGGGTTGACCCGATCGCGTAATTAGGCAGTACGTGAAAGAAACGGTTTCGATCTCCTCGAACCCCTGTCGGTCTCGGCGACACTTGCGACTTGACAGATAGCGGTACGGAGGCTTTTGACTCTCCTCTGTTTTGCGCAGCTGCAAAAACTTTTTGAAAATGTTAACGCCCACACATGTGGGCGTCTGGCAACACCCACACGCATGGATCCTCGTCCAACCAATTATGCACGAATCTTGGCGCGTTCTATTAGTTTTTGTGTGCCACGTAGGACTAAGATGGTGTGTGGGCATTCATCCGGTCGCTCACATGTCCTTTTTTCACCACACGGGTGGCTGGTGTGTGGGCGTTTAGCAATTCGCTCACACATTAGTTTCACGCACGCAGAGGGGGCTGGTGTGTGGGCGTTTATCACTTCGTTCACACGTCCGTCTCCTAGCCCACACCCAAAGCTGGCAGTTGCCATGTGTTTCTGCAGGTATATGGCAACTGCCCTAGCTTTGCTTGTAAGCAGATGGCAATGCTTTTTACCCGAGTTGCCATGTGTTTTTGCATGGTACATGGCAACTGCCGTAGCATGCACGTAAGCAGATGGCAACTCTTTCTTTTACATGGCAACTGCCCTAGCATGCTTGTGAGCACATGGCAACTCTCTCTTTTACCCAAACATGTTTTTTCGCCATGCCTTCTTGTAGTGCTACATGGCAACTGCCTAGTGTTTAATGGATGGCAACTCCTAAAGTTTTGAAAATCATGGCAACTGCAGTAGATCAGACCATACATGGCAACTGCAGTTGAGAAACCATGGCAACTGTAGTTGTACGACATGGCAACCGAAGTTCAGCGACATGGCAACTGCAGTTAAACGAACATGGACGAGGGTCTGAACCATGGCAACTGCGGGATGCGCGGTGACTGTCACGCGGGTGTGCGGGACCACGAGGTACGAGGCCTGACGTATGGGGCGTGTGGGCGTTATCTATTTCGCCCACACACACGCGTGTGAGAGGGATCGGGAGGGAAAAAAGAGGTGTGTGGGCATTACTTTTTTTGCCCACACGTGGGTGTGTGGGATGTTCCTCTTATACACCACACAAAATGTGTGGGAAGCCTCCCTAACGCCCACAGGTGTGGCACTTATTGGCAATCTTCACCGATTAAACTCAGAATTGATTTAGATCCTTCTTCATCGGCTCTTCTCTATCCGGCAAATTACGAACTTCCCAAAACCCTCTGACAGATCCCTCCAAGAACTCAACACCATCATGTGCAAGCCCCACGATGGGCGCCAACTGTCGTGGAATTGCCACGGCAGTTGTCCTAGTGTGAGGACTTAGTCGTGAGGCCAACACATCTATGTAGTAGCTTGAAGGGGTTGGTCGGAATCGAGAGACGCAAGGTTTTACCCAGGTTCGGCCCCTCACGGTGGAGGTAAAAGCCTACATCCAGCTTCATTGATATTGATGATATTGATGATCACAATTACACGGGTGCTCTAACTCGAGAGCTCCAGACTTGTTTGTCTAACCCTAACTTATCAAACTTGTGAAAAACATGTCCCTCTTGGGGTGCCCTGCCCCTCCTTATATATATTGAAGGGGAGGCTTACATGACTAGTCCTATTAGGATTAGGATTACTCTATTACAAGTGGAGTCCTAGTCTTGCTTCCTTTGTAAGGGAATATTCCTTATGCTTTCCTTTTAGCCGACCTACCATAACTTAAGTTGGCCTTCCTTGAACCGCCTATTGGGCCTCCGGGTCTTGTCGCTCCTCTAACCCACTGGCCGGGTCATCAATGAGTCACCTGGCTCGGTCGGGTCATTAGTGAGTGGAGAGATCCGGGTGGGTCACTTAGTGAGTAGCCAAGTCAGGGCGGGTCACCAGTGAGTCACCAAGTGCGGCCGGGTCATACTGAGGGGTATATCCCCGACACGCGGGGTTAAGCAAGCGGCAGCAGGCACGGATCTAGCCTACACGTCGAGGCGAACAAGATGGAAAAGTGCAAGCGATCTATGGGGGACGGAGCACTCGTCCGTGACGAGGTTCGGCGGCGGCGCGCGCGGGTGCTCGAGGTAAAAGACGACAGAACAATCTATCGAAGGGGAAAAGAGATGGGGGGATGTGTGTGCTCACCAGGAGCTCGGAGGATAGCTCCGTTGGTCGGGAGGTGGATGGAGACAGCGACGGAAACGGTCGAACACGGTGGCAGCCGGAGACGATGAAGAAGAAGACGTCGCAGCGACGCATTCCAGCTCCACGTAGACAATGTAGTGGACGTAGTCGATGTCGTGGAAGGTGACAGACACGACCTGCGGGGCTGAGGACGACGAGGTGCCCGGCGACGATGAGCTCGCGCTCCTGGACGCGCCTGGGATAGGGTGAAGGTGGCGGATCTGGTGACCGGAGCGCACCTGGCGGCGGGGAGGAGGAAGAGGGAAACCCTAGGGGTTCGGTAGGACAAGGAGGGATGCCTTATAGAGGGCCCAGGCGAGCGGCATGAGCTTGTGTGCGCTCGACCGTGGCCATGTGCGTGGTCTCGCAGGGGACCAAGGTGGAAGAAAGGCGGGTGCGGGGTGCTAGCACGGTCGCTGACCAGTGGGGCCGCCTTGGCCACGTGGGCACGCGCTAGCGGGGTGGGATTTGCGCCTGGGTGAGAAAAGGCAGAGAGCGGGAGGTGCGGGCAGGCTGAGCGGGCTGGGGCTGGAATTGCTGCTGGGCCGGCCTGGAGGCCAAGGATCAGGTAGGATGTTGCTGCTGCTTTCTTTTCCTTTCTTTTCTTCAGACAGAAAAAGCAAACGGAAAAGGCCGGGGACATAGGAGAGGGGTTTGAGAGATATAAAACTACTCTCAAGCTCCTGGAATTATGGAGTATTTGATAAAATTGGTTTGGACTATTTTAGAGGTAGAAAAATAAAACAAGTTTGAATATAATTCAAACTTGAGGCATTTTTTAACCTAACCAAAACAACTTCAAATGATCTGAAATTTGGGAGAGAGGTCTAGGACATGGTTCTACAATATTGGGGAAAAGTTGAACATTATTTGAGGCCAAAATAATGTTGCTTGCCAACATAGGGAATGAAAAATAGGTGGAGAGAAGAGGGGAATAATGATGATGGCATGACTTGTTTATGCTCCACACTAAAATGACCATGATGCACATGATGATGGAGATGCAAAATGACCCATGCACACATAACACTTAGCAAGATCATGATGCACACATGGATAGCAAAAGAAATAAAACAAAGAAATAACAAGACAAAGCAATAAGTAAAACAACAAATAGAAACAAAAGATGGAACCCAATAGGAATTGGAATAAGATCAAGTGGATATGTTGCCCAATAAGGGAAGTTTTACATCTAGGGTGTTACATTAACCAAGTGTGGCAGCATCGGAGGTGCTGGCGGTTCTGGCCACGCACCCCAACCAGCATGAGCTTGAAAATCCACATCAACGAGATTGCTTCCTTCCTTGCTCTTTTCTTGATTCGGCGGTATTGTGGGATGAAGTGGCTCGGACCAACTTTACATGTCCACGTACATGAGACTGGTTCCATCGACAGACAGGCAACTTGTTGCATAAACATGGCTGGCGGGTGTCTGTCTCCCCCACCTTAGTTGAATTGGATTCGACAAAGGCGGTCCTTATAGAAGGTTAAATAGCAACTTGCATATCACCATTGTGATTTTGCGTAGGTAAGAATCGTTCTTGCCAGATACCCATAGCAGCCACGTAAAACATGCAACACCAATTAGAGGACATCTAACTTGTTTTTACAGGGTATGTTGTGATATGATATGGCCAAAGACATGATGAGATATATTTGATGTATGAGATGATCATGTTTTGTAATAGTTTATTACGACTTGAATGTTGGTGAATACGGCAACCGGTAGGAGCCATAGGGTTGTCTTTAATTATTGTATGACCTGCATGTCAATCATTAAACGCTATGTAATGCTTTACTTTATCGCTAGCGGTAGCAATATTAGTAGAAGCATGGTTGGCATGACAACCTCGATGGCGACACGATGATGGAGATCATGATGATGGAGTCCTGGATCAGGGGGTCCTCGGGTGTTCGGTCTATTTGATATGGGTCGGACTAATGGGCAGTGAAGACAAAGGAGAAGACTATCCCCCGTGTCCGTGTAGGACTCCTATGTGCGTGGAACGGCAAGTTTGGTGTCCGGGTGTAATACTTCCTTCCTCTGCAAACCGACTCTGTACAACCCTAGGCCCCTCTGTTGTGTATACAAACCGGAGGGTTAGATCCGTAGAAGCAGAAGGATCATAGGCTAGACAGCTAGGGTTTAGCCATTACGATCTCGAGGTAGATCAGCTCTTGTAACCCTTATACACACCGAATACAATCAAGCAGGACGTAGGGTTTTACCTCCTTTAAGAGGGCCCGAACCTGGGTAAACATCGTGTCCATGTTGTCCCTTGTTACCATTGATCCTCAGACACATAGCTTGGGAACCCCTACCCAAGATCCGCCAGTGTTGACACCCACATTGGTGTTTTCATTGAGAGTTTTGTTGTGTTGTCAATAGAAGAATTGATGGCTCACCTCGTTATCGACAATGACACTGTTTCCAGGGAGACTTTTATCCCTGTCCAACTCTTTGTGTTTGGCAGCTTCGTGCTACATGCCAACTCGACTAGTCACCTTGATCAGGTCGATAGCTACGCCATTAGTCACCAGATCAGGTTTGGAATCTGAACTACATCGCCGATATCCGAGGAGACCTGATCTTCGAGGGGTTCGCGGCCTCGGCCGCTGCTCCCCGCCCACATGAAGGAGGCCCTTCGGATCTAATATCAGATCCCGTCCAGGGGTCGACACTCATGTCCGCCTCGGCCTTAGATCCGGGGCGGACCACTTCGTCCGAAGATGGGAGGATGAACCCCGCCAGACAATCTCCCATCACGGAGCTTCCAGCCGGAGACCCAAATGCGACCACGCCATCAGCGGACCCGGAGTCAAACGGGACTCTTCCCATTATCGGGAAGCCGAACTCGCCTCTGGACACGAACTCCAAACTCTTAAGGTCTATGTCCTTCGGGCTCAGTCAAGTGGTTATCGCCAAGCCTAGCTCCACATACCCTCAGACGCTTGTCCAGCTCTCGCTATTAAACAAAATGGTGGACTTAATACAATCTTTCGCCATCACGGAAGTATCACCTCCGAACCACACCCAGCTTGAACTTGGGGCTGAGAATAGGGAATTTTACGTCCCACCCACCACCCACTTAATAGCCACTGTCGAGGATTTAACCGACATGCCAGACTACGCCTCCAAAGACATCAATGGCATGGACGATGATGTCGAAGCCAAACCAGGTCAAAACCTGCCCATCACCGGGCGTTGGACGGCCACTTCTACTTACGATGTATACATGATGGACACGCCTGAGAAGAAGGACGACGATGGCACTCAAGATCCATATGAGGATAAGCCCGTCGATAAACCACCAAAACGCCGGCATCAATGGCGCCGCTCACGACCGCGTCGGGGAAGGGAAAGCAATACCGGCACCGGAGATAATGACACTCTGGACAACGCTGAAGACCCTGACAAACCTGTTGAGCCTGTGTTCGAGCAGGATGAAAGGGAAGAGGGTCAATTCAGCCCCGAAGAACTCGCCGATCACGAGGATTCGGGGGATAGTAACTACTTACTTGTCTCCGAAGAGGATGATATCCTTGGTGATGAAGATTTTATCTTCCCAGAGGAACCCCTCGAACAGGAACGCTTCAAGTGACGGCTCATCGCCACCACGCGGAGCCTGAAAAAGAAACACCAGCAGATTAAAGCCGAACAGGATACGCTCAACGACAGATGGACTAAGGTCCTAGCCACCGAAGAAGGATATGGCTTTGAGCGCCAAACAAAGAGTTATCCCAAATGCAGGCTACTGCCACAATTCGACGACGAGGCCCTTGCGCCAATACTGTCAAATTACAGTCAGGCTGATCAAATGGACCGACCACCACGTGGGCGGGACAAAACGGCTAATTATGCCGAACACCAGGCCTCGCCCTGTCACCATAGAGGCAAGGAGACAACGACTCCGGGCTACAAGTACGACCTAAGTCAGGACCTAACCAATAGAGCCGGCCATACCAAATCAATCTATGGATCAAGAGGACGTGCCCCCACATGAGAAGACGGCCATCAAGCCTAGCACTACAAACATAACCAAGTCTGGGGTTAGCACCGAACACAGATGTAATCCGAACTCCATCACATTGTCGCCCGGTATAGAGGTCCGCACACCCCATGTGCTTTACCGATGAGGTAATGTAGCACCAATTTCTGGAAGGGTTTAAACCCGTGAACATCGAGCAATGCGATGGAACGAAGGATCCCGCCGTATGGATTGAAGATTCTCTTCTCCACATTCACAGGGCTCGCGGAGATGACCTCCACGCCATTAAATACCTCCCTCTAAAGCTGAAAGGGCTAGCACGACACTAGTTGAAAAGCCTCCCAGAGAACTCCATTGGAAGTTGGGAAGACTTAGAGGATGCTTTTCGGGCCAACTTTCAGGTCACTTATGTCCGGCCACCGGATGCTGAAGACCCGAGTCACATAGTTTAGCAACCCAGAGAGTTAGCTCGCAAACTTTGGAATTGGTTCTTAATTAAAACGAACCAAATCGTGGACTGTCCGGACGCCGAAGCCTTAGCGGCATTTAAGCACAGCGTCCGTGGCGAATGGCTTGCCCGACACCTCGGTCAGGAAAAGCCGAAGACTATGGCAGCTCGTACTGCACTTATGACCCGCTTCTGTGCGGGCGAAGATAGATGGTTGGCTCGTAAAAGCAACAGTACCAGCGACCCTGGCACTTCCGAGGCCAGGGACGGCAATGGCAGGCCACGACGCAGCAAAAAACAAGCGTCGGAACAATAACGAAGAAACAGAGGATATGGCAGTACACGCCGGATTCAGTGGCTCCAAACCCGGTTAGCGGAAGAAGCCGTTCAAAGCTAATAGGGACGGTCTATCCAACTTGGACAAAATACTAGAGATACCTTGCCAGATTCATGGCACCCCTGAAAAGCCTTCCAACCACACTAATAGAAACTCCTGGGTTTTCAAATAGGCAGGTAAATTAAATGCCGAACATAAGGGAAAGGACCTCAAAGTGAGGATGACGATGAGCCTCGCCCGCCGGACACTGGGGGAGAAAACAATTTCCCCCCGAGGTGAAAATGGTGAACATGATCTATGTCACCCACATCCCCAAGAGGGAGCGCAAACGCGCATTAAGGGACGTCTATGCCGTAGAGCCTGTCGCCCCAAAATTCAACCCATGGTCAACTTGCCCGATCACCTATGATCGCAGGGACCATCCAACCAGTATCTGTCACTGAGGTTCGGCAACCCTGGTACTCGATCCTATCATCGACGGATACCATCTCACTAGAGTCCTTACGGACCGCGACAACAGCCTCAACTTGATCTATAAGGATACTGTCTGTAAGATGGGTATCGACCCGTCAAGAATCAAGCCTAGCAACACTACCTTTAAAGGAGTGATACCCGGTGTGGAGGCCCGCTGCACATGCTCATTAACATTGGAAGTAGTATTTGGCTCTCCAGAAAACTTCCAAAGCAAAGAATTGACCTTCGACATTGTCCTTTTTCGTAGTGGTTATCATGCACTGCTCGGACGAACTACTTTCGCCAGCTTTAATGCAGTCCCGCACTATGCTTATCTGAAGCTCAAAATGCCTCACCTCGTGGCATCATCACAGTAAATGGGAATACAGAGCGCTCCTTCCGTACTAAGGAGCATATCGCGGCCCTAGCATCCAAAGTACAGGATGGCCTCATCAAGACAAACAACTCATCGGTCATCAAGACCGATGACTCTGCTAAACGTGTCCGATCCATGTTACAATGTGGTAGCTCGATGGAACAAGAGGTTGAATAGCAGTTTAGCCTCCGCCGATCGCCCCATAAGGTTGCGGCATATGTACCTCGTGTAAATAACTACGCATTTAAAATACCTTGGGCAGCGCTCGAGGCACACTGCGGAAAAGGTCCATAGTATGGCTTGACCCTATTCGGACCTCAAATATTTTTTCCATTATAGGTTCGTTAAAAAACTTACCTGATCTACGGTCGTGCGGGGACTCCTTTCTAGGTTCCTCTTTTTAACAGACGACCATCGGACTCCTCCTCTCCAAGGATGTCTCACCAAGGAGAAACGGCGCAGACGTGCTGTAGGGCATGATTGGGATTCTCAAACCACAACTTTTAGGCTCTGTGTAAACCTTTCCCTTGTGTAAACTTTTGGCATGTAAAATGGCCTCGATATTCATGGCACTATCTATAACAACGCGACTCGACGTATTAATCAGTGTATAAAAGAAGCAGTTGATCACCACTTTGTTTGGCAATCATTTTACTTTATATTATCATCTATATTCCCTCCCTACTACAAACTACCACACGTGCTTTAGTCCGGCCTTAACACTGGGGGTTGTATCCGGCCCAGCACATTTCAAGTCCGAACACCTATAGGGCACTCTTCGGCATCCCGAATATTGCATTATATGTATCTGCTCCGAATAATGTCTTTGGTCTATAGTTGGGTTGCCCGGCTCCCATGCTTAGCACCTTATGTTCCGCTCGTTCGGCTAAGGTAGTAAAGGGAGAACTACTGCGATTGTATTTCTGGTTCTCCCGGTCAAGTACCTTAGTAGAGAAAGCCGAAAACTGACTGTCATGATAGGTGAGAGCTGGTCGGGAATTCGGTGACTTAGTATTATACTACAAATCGTTAGCAATTCACCCCGTGTTATATGAGGGGCTGGTCTTCGTCCAGCCGCGTGAAAAGGCACCATAGTCCGGATAGCCGCACATGCACAAGGGGCTAGTACTTAGCTCCATAGTCAAACTCCTATGGCTAAGTGAAAGTAATAAAGCCGCATAGTCCGATTGCCTAGTTCACCTCGCGGACACCTCCTTTACGGACCAAGACGTTGGATAAAGTGTGGTCACATGTTATGCCGAACACCCCTGTAGCATCTACGTGGGGGCTGAAGCCGACGACTAGAAACTTTTAGAAATATAACAATAAACGGCCGCACACGAGAAAAAAATATAACAATAGAAGGCGCAAACGTAGATATATAATAGCATAGGTTCACAACATAGTTTGTACAACCCGAACACATTTAATCAAATATTATGTCCTTAGAACATTGACCCTCTATCTCTCGGGCTCCTTCTAGAAAATTTTCAAAGTACCTCTCCGGTTTCCGATGATCTTTACCCTCGAGCGGGCCCACAGTTGCCACTTTGGTGGCCTTCATCTTTGCCCTCTGCATTTTGACGAGGGCGAAGGCCATCCGGGCACCCTCTATGCAGGCCGAGTGCTTTGCAGCATCAATCCGCGGCCGCGCGTGATACGTCTTCGTTGTATCTATAATTTTTGATTGTTTCATGCCAATATTATACAACTTTCACATATTTTTGGCAACTTTATATATGATTTACTGGACTAACCTATTGATCCAGTGCCTAGTGCCACTTCCTGTTTTTTGTCTCGCAGAAAATCGATATCAAACAAAGTCCAAAGGCAACAAAATTTTACGAAGAATTATTTTGGAATATATATGATTTTTGGGAGTAGGAATCACCGCAAATAGAGGCCCACACAGCCCACAAGACACCAGGGCGCGCCCCAGGCCCCTGGCACGTGGTGGTGGGTTGTGCCCTCCTCGAACGTCGGTTGGAGCTCTACTTCGGGCGCAAGGAAGCTTATATTCAGAAAAAATCATGTTAAAATCTCAGCGCAACCAGAGTTACGGATCTCCTGGAATATAAGAAACGGTTTTCGGCCAGATTTGGGGAACGCGAAACAGAAGAGAACAGAGAGGGATATCCAACCTCGAAGGGGCTCTCGCCCCTTCGCTACCATGGAGACCATGGACCAGAGGGGGAGCCCTCCTCCCATCTATGGGGAGGCCAAGGAAGAAGAAGGAGGAGGGGGGGCTCTCTCCCCTCTCTCCCGGTGGCAGCGGAGTGCCGCCGGGGCAAGGATCATGACGAAAATCTACATCAACAACCTTGCTACCGTCAACACCAACTTTATCCCCCTCATGCAGCGGTGTAACACCCCTTCTCCCTGCTATAATCTCTACTTAAACACAGTGATCAACTCCATATATTATTTCCCAATGATCTATGGTTATCCTATGATGTTTGAGTAGATCCATTTTGTCCTATGGGTTGATCATGATCTTGGTTTGTACGATTGTATATTTTATTTATGGTGCTGTCCTACGATGCCCTCCGTCTCGCGCAAACGTGAGGGGCCCCCACTGTAGGGTGTTGAAATATGTTCATGGTTTGCTTATTGTCAATGTTGCCGGGGTTACAACAGCCTAAATGTGGATAAGTGGGTTATGGCGCATGGGAGTAAAGAGGACTTGATACTTAATGCTATGGTTGGGTTTCACGACCTTAATGATCTTCAGTAGTTGCGGATGCTTGCTAGAGTTCCAATCATAAGTGCATATGATCCAAATAGAGAAAGTATGTTAGCTCATGCCTCTCCCTCATAGAAAATTGCAAGAATGATTACCAGTACTTGTTATCGATTGGCTAGGGACAAATGACTTTCTTGTTGACAAAAGCTATCCATGTTTATTACCTTGCAATTTATTTGTAGCTTCATTCTCGCAAAGTACTCGTAGTTTTATTCTTGCAAAATAGTTTCATACTTATTATAGGTAAAGCAAACGTCAAGTGTGCGTAGAGTTGTATCGGTGGTCGATAGAACTTGAGGGAATATTTTTTCTGCCTTTAGCTCCTCATTGGGTTCGACACTCTTATTTATCGAAAGAGGCTACAAACGACCCCCTACACTTGTGGGTTATCAAGACCTTTTTCTGGCACCGTTGCCGGGGAGCAATAGCATGGGGTGAATATTCTCGTGTGTGCTTGTTTGCTTTATCACTAAGTGGTTTTTATTTCCTATTCTAAGTTGTTCTCTATCTTTAGTTATGGATATGGAACACGAAACACCAAAAAAAATTAGTTGTACTTGCTACTCATGGAGATGGGGAACCTCCTAAAACCCTCGATGCTTGTTATGTGAAAGATATTATGCACTACTTTGATAATGCTTAAGATATGATTTTACTTGTTGCTCTAGGCTGAAGGATCCACACCTTCCCTTTTGCATGCAAATTTAATGGTAATGAAACCTTTGCTTCTTATGCTAATGGTATATATGATTACTATCATGTGGAACGAATAGATGAAGTTGTTGCTTTTAAGGGTGCTTATGAAATTGAATCTTTGTTTGATAAGTTTGAAGACTTTGATTATTCAGTTTATAGACCTGAAAATTTTGCTATCCGTAAATATTGCTATGATAATTATAAATATAATTCCGATATTGATGAATTTATTGAGAAAATCTCCGCTGTCCAAGAAGAGATTAATATTTTGTAGGAGTCTATGGAAGAAGAAATTGATGAAACTATGAGCTACCCTCCCACCTTATAATGAGAGTAACTGTTCAACTCATACATCATTTAATTTCCCTTCATGCTTACCAAAGGATGAATGTTATGATAATTGCTATGATCCCGTTGATTCCTTTGAAATATCTCTTTTTGATGAACTTGATGCTTGCTATGCTTGTGGCCAAAATGCCAATATGAATGAGGCTTATGGAGATGAACTTTTTATTGTTCCATATGTTAATAATGAAATTGTTGCTATTGCACCCTCACATGATAGTCCTATTATCTTTTTGAATTCTCTAAACTACACTATATTGGAGAAGTTTGCACTTATTAACGATTATATTGATGGGTTGCATTCTACCACTACACATGATGATTTTGATGAATATAATATGCATGTGCTTGTTGCTCCTACTTGCAATTATTATGAGAGAGGAACTATATCTCCACCTCTATATGTTTCCAACATGATAAAATTGCAAGAAACCGCTTATGCTATGTATTGGACTTTACTTGATGTGCATCAATTGTTCTTGTATGACATGCTGATACATAGGAAGAGAGTTAGACTTCGTCATTGCATGATATATGTTGCTTTGTGCTCACTACTAAATGCCAAATCATTGTTAATTAAAAATGGCTTTGATATACCTTGGGATCCGGGTGGATTCATTACTTGAGCACATTATGCCTAGCTTAATGGCTTTAAAGAAAACACTGCCAGGGAGACAACTCGGAAGTTCTAGAGAATCATTTATTTCTATTGAGTGCTTTTATAAAGTTTAAAAACAAAAAAATATAGAGGGGAACTTAAAACTTCACAAAAGGAAAGTGAAAGTGAGATAGACGAGCACCGTGGAAGCGGGAGCATGCCTTGAACTTTGTTCATGCCCATGAAAACTTTGAGAATCTTGAATTTCAGAAAATTTTCAACAAAAATAATTATCCCCTTGTACAATTCCGTTGTATTATAAAAATAATGTGACAAGATTTGCCTTTAGGATGTTTAGATTGCTTGTTGGTATGTGCGGTGCAAAAACAGAAACTTTGGTTGTAGTGCGTGATTTTACAATTTTTACTGGAATGACGAAAAGCTTCTGAAACTTTTTGCAAAGTCTTGCTATACAAAATGTTTATTTTTCCTAATTGTTTCAGAATTATTGGAGTACCAGAAGTATCGTGAATGTTCAGATTACTACAGACTGTCCTCTTTAAGACAAATTCTGTTTTTGATGCATTGTTTTGCTCGTTTTGATGAAACTATCGATTTTTATCGGTGGTATAAGCCATGGAAAAGTTATATTACAGTAGCTAAAATGCAAAAATAAAATATTAATTGGTTTGCAATAGTACTTAGGGTAGTGATTTGCTTTATTATACTAACGAATCTTACCAAGCTTTCTGTTCAGTTTTGTGTGGATGAAGTGATCAAAGATCGAGGAGGTCTCAATATGAGGAGAAGGAGGAGAGGCAAGAGCTCAAGATTGGGGATTCCAAGGCACCCCAAGTAAATATTCAAGGAGACTCAATCATCTAAGCTTGGGGGTGCCCCAGAAGGCATCCCATCTTTCTTCAACAAGTATCGGTATGTTTTCGTCTTCGTTTCGTTCATGTGATATGTGTGAATCTTGGAGCGTCTTTTGTGTTTATTTTTCACTTTTATTTTATGCACCATGCTGGTATGAGATAGTCCATGGTTGATTTATAGGATGCTCATTGCACTTCACTTATATATGTTGAGTGTGTCATTATAGAATGCTTCATGTGCTTCACTTATATCATTTGAAGTTTGGATTGCCTATTTCTCTTCACATAGAAAACCGTTGTTTGTAGAATGCTCTTTTGCTTCACTTATATTTATTAGAGCATTGTATTTTGTAGAAAGAATTAAACTATCATGCTTCACTTAGATTCATTTAGAGAGTCAAAAGGAATTGGTTAATTGCATGCTTAGTCATAAAATCCTACATAAAACATATGGGTCACTGAATATGATATGATTGATTCCTTGCAATAGTTTTTCTATTTAGAGATGGAATATGTGGGAGATACTAGTAAACGGTTGTGGTTAGTAGGAATATTGGTGTTAAGGTTTGTGATTCCCGCATCATGCACGTATAGTCTCTCGTTATGCTATGATGTTGGAGCATGATTTATTATTGATTGTCTTCCTTATGAGTGGCGGTTGGGGAGGAGCGATGGTCTTTTCCTACCAATCTATCCCCCTAGGGTAATGCGTAGTAGTATTTTGCTTTGAGGGCTAATAAACTTTTGCAATAAGTATATGAGTTCTTTATGACTAATGTGAGTCCATGGATTATACACACTCTTACCTTTCTGCAATTTGCTAGCCTCTACAGTACCGTGCATTACCCTTTCTCATATCGAGACGTGGTGCAAACTTCACAGGTGCATCCAAACCCCGTGATATGATACACTCTATCACACATAAGCCTTATTATATCTTCCTCAAAACAGCCACCATACCTACCTATTATGGCTTTTCCATGGCCATTCCGAGATGTTTTGCCATGCAACTTCCACCGCTTCCGTTTATTGACTTGAGCATTCATTGTCATATTGCTTTGCGTGATCATATATAGCTGACATAGTAGTTGTGGCTCAGACACTATTCATCATTTTTCATACATGTTACGCTAGATCGTTGCACATCCGAATACATGCTAGAGGCATTCATATAGAGTCATACTTTGTCATAGGTATCGAGTTGTAATTTTTATTTCTTTTGAGTTATAAGTAAATAGAAGTGTGATGATCATTATTATTCATTTTTAGAGCAGTGCCCCAGTGAGGAAAGGATGATGGAGACTATGATTTGCCCACAAGTCGGGATGAGACTCTGGACAATGAGAGAAAAAAATAAAAAAAATAAACAAAGAGAGAAGGGCATTGTTAGTATCCTTTACCACACTTATGCTTCAAAGTAGCACCATGTTTTTCATATGGAGAGTCTCCTATGTTGTCACTTTCACAAACTAGTGGGAATTTTCCATTATAGGATTATATGCACACCCACTTAGTTTTCATATTGAGCTTTCGTACACTTATAGCTCTTAGTGCATTCGTTGCATGGCAATCCCTACTCCTCGCATTGATATGAATTGATGGGTATCTCCATAGCCCGTTGGTTAGCCGCGTCAGTGTGAGACTTTCTTACTTTTTTGTCTTCTCTATATTTACCCCTATCATCATACTCTATTCCACCCGTAGTGCTATATCCATGGCTTGTGCTCATGTATTGCGCGAGAGTTGAAAAAGCTAAAGCGCTTTAAAAAGTATGAACCAATTGATCGGCTTGTCATCAGGGTTGTGCATGATAAATACTTTGTGTTAACTGTTAAGACTAAGAGCATGACAATACTATATGATTTTGTAGGGATAGCTTTCTGTAGCGTTGATATTTTAAAAGACATGATTGTTTGTTGGGATGCCCGAGTATTGATGTCTTTATGTCAAATTATAGACTATTGCTTTGAATCACTTATGTCTTAATATTCATGCCATAATTAGATATATGATCAACTTTATGCTAGGTAGCAGTCCACATCAAAAATTATCTTTCTTATCATTCACCTACTTGAGGACGAGCAAGAATTAAGCTTGGGGATGCTGATAAATCTCCGTCGTATCTATAATTTTTTATTGTTTCTGTAGCGATCAGACCTCAAACAGTCTGATCTCTGTGCTCCGGTGTCATCCCTGGATCAGTAATGCTGACACCACACAGTACTCGGAGGATTTATAGCAGAGTAGCAATCACACACTTATTACATCGAGTGTCTCAAAAGAGAACTTATTACAATAAATATGGCTTAAGGCCATCTAATAACGATAACAGCGGAAGGCTTGGAAGATAAGTGAGTCCATCAACTCCAACGGCATCACTGAGTATAGAACCACGACCTAAAAACTCCTTAATCGTCGTCTGAAAAGTCTGCAACATTAACGTTGCAGCCCGAAAACGGGTCAGCACATGGAATATGCTGGCAAGGTAACACATAGAGAGTAATGGAATGCAACAGCTATACTATATGCATATTTGGCTGGTGGAAAGCTCTATGGTTACAGTTTTTGCGTAAAGCCAATTTTTCCCTACTTCAAAGGAATAAATTTAATTACTATCAGGGTGGTTGTTAAACATTGAGAATGGTTGACAGCATTCTCAATCCCAATTAAGTAACATCATTAAAACCCAACAAAATTAACTTTAGAGTAACATGTTGAGATTGACATGATAATCCAGGTACTAGATACTCAAGATGTCCATAACCGGGGACACGGCTAACCATGATTAGTTTATTACACTCTACAGAGGTTTGCGCACTTTTCCCCACAAGACTCGATCGCCTCCGTTTGGTTTCTCGCACTACAGGGTGTTTGAGAAGACGGATGACCGAGACATAGTCTTTCAGAAGCGCTAGCACCTTACGATCGGGTAGACCGTACCACCTACATCCCCTACATCTGCTAGTCTACCACTGTAAGAGTTCGCACAACTTAGTCAACTATGCCAGAGCCCATAATGGCTTGTGGCTGCACACGTAAGTTTCTAGTATGAATAATCTCATGATCCCTTTGAGCTTGGGTGGCGGTCCAAAAGAAAAACAGGCAAGTCCTGGAAACCCCAGGTGCCTCAATCCACCCAGATGTGTGTTTAAGTTGCCACCTTAGATAAACCATTAATTAACCATCTCACATCTGTCATGGATTTCACTCACCCAATCCACGTCTACTAGCATAGCATGGCATAATAAGCAAACGTAGAATGAACTCCCAAAGGTTTGATAATAAACAGGTAATAGGTACTACCTCATCTACTTCCCATCCCACAATTTAATTAGATCCTAATCATGCAATGTGTGAGGATTGATCTAATGCAATAAAACTGGGTTGTAGAAGAGGTATGATCAAAGTGTTACTTGCCTTGCTGATGATCCGCGAAACCTAGAGATTCAACGTAACAGGCGGCGCACTCCGGGTATTCTATCGCAGACAAACAAACAAGCATACAATAAGTACTCATCTAATGCACAGGTAAAACTCAAATAGAAGATCTAACCAGAAAGTTCAACTTAAGAACCCTGGTTGGCAAAAAGAATCAAATCGAACGAAGCAAAATAAATCAAACGGCGAAAGAAACAACTTCGTTCTAGTAATCTGGATCTAAGTAAAATTTTATAGTAGCAAAAACTTGTTTAAGTTGATTATTCGGAAAGAGGGTTTCGAGACGAAACTCCAGGCGCTTGAATCGCCTGATTCCGATAAACGAGCGAAAAGTTATACTAAAACGAAAATCGGATCAGAAATCGCGATCAGAAAATAACCGCGAAAAATCCGACGAAAAAGAAAAACGACGAACAGATTTTTTTAAACGGCACGGAAAACAAGGCGGCAGCGAACCTCGGGCGGCGCGCTGCTCCGGCGAGTCGGCGGCGGGGCGGCGGCGGCGGCGGCTGGGGCGGCTGGCTAGGGTTAGGGTTTCGGGGCTGGGCGGCTGGGCTCTCTCTCGGGCCGGGGCGGCGGCTTATAAAGCCTCGGCCGGCGGTGTCCAGGCCGAGTACGGCCCAAAGTCAGTTCCGCGTTTTTTTAAATAATTCCGTTCGGAAGAAAAATAAAAAGAAATACTAAACGGACTCCAAAAATCACGAAATAAATTTTCCCGGGTTTCTAAAATCAAGCCCAAAAAAGTGAACATTTTTCTGGGCCCAAACTACAACTTTGAAAAACGCGCATTTTTCCTAAATTCAAATAAAATACCGAAAAACTCCGAAATAAATCTTATTTGATTTTTTATTAAATCCTCAATATTTCTATATTTTGGGAAAGTCATTTTATTCCCGCTCTCATATTTTTATAATAGAAATAATTGATGATAAAATAAATAAAATCAAATGATCCTGTTTACATAATTTGAGAAAACTCAAATATGTAAATAACGAAATCCCCAACTCTCTCCGTGGGTCCTTGAGTTGCTTAGGATTTTCTAGGATCAAAACCAAAAGCAAAATAAAATAGGATATGCATGATGACCTAATGTATAACATTCCAAATTGAAAATTTGGGATGTTACAGTTTCAAGCCAAATTTATACAACTTTCACATATTTTTGGCAACGTTTTATATGATTTACTGGACTAAGCTATTGATCCAGTGCCTAGTGCCAGTTCCTATTTTTTGCATGTTTTTTTGTCTTGCAGAAAATACATATCAAACGAAGTCCAAATGCAATAAAATTTTATGGAGAATTATTTTGGAATATATGTGATTTTGGGGAGTAGGAATCATCGCAAACAGAGGCCCACACAGCCCACAAGACACCAGGGCGTGCCTCAGGCCCCTGGCGCATGGTGGTGGGTTGTGCCCTCCTCGAACGTCGGTTGGAGCTCTACTTCGGGCAGAAGGAAGCTTATATCTGGAAAAAATGTGTTAAAATCTCAGTGCAAGAAATGGTTTTCGGCTAGATCTGGGGAACGTGAAACAGGAGAGAACAGAGAGGAAGATCCAATCTCGGAGGGCCACCCGCCCCTCCGCCGCCATGGAGACCATGGACCAGAGGGGGAACCCTCCTCCCATCTAGGGTGGAGGCCAAGGAAGAAGAAGAAGGAGGGGGGCTCTCTCCCCCTCTCTCTTGGTGGCACCGGAGTGCCGCCGGGGCAAGGATCTTGACGACGATCTACATCAACAACCTTGCTACCGTCAACACTAACTTTCTCCCCCTCTATATAGTGGTGTAACACCCCTTCTCCCCATTGTAATCTCTACTTAAACATGGTGCTCAACTCCATATACTATTTCCCAATGATCTATGGTTATCCTATGATGTTTGAGTAGATCCATTTTGTCCTGTGGGTTGATCGTGATCTTGGTTGGTATGATTGTATATTTTATTTATGGTGCTGTCCTACGGTGCCCTCCATCTTGTGCAAACGTGAGGGGGCCCCGCTATAGGGTGTTGCAATATGTTCATGGTTTGCTTATTGTCAGTGTTGCGGGGGTGACAGCAGCCTAAACACGGATAAGTGGGTTATGGCGTATGTGAGTAAAGACGACTTGATACTTAATGCTATGGTTGGGTTTCACGCCTTAATGATCTTTAGTAGTTGTGGATGCTTGCTAGAGTTCCAATCATAAGTGCATATGATCCAAGTAGAGAAAGTATGTTAGCTCATGCCTCTCCCTCGTATAAAATTGCAAGAATGATTACCGGTACTTGTTATCGACTGCCTAGGGACAAATGACTTTCTTGTTGAAAAATGCTATCCACTTCTATTACCTTACAATTTATTTGTAGTTATATTCTCGCAAAGTAATCATAGTTTTATTCTTGCAAAATAGTTACATACTTGTTCTAGGTAAAGCAAACGTCAAGTGTGCATAGAGTTGTATCGGTGGTCGATAGAACTTGAGGGAATATTTGTTCTGCCTTTAGCTCCTCGTTGGGTTCGACACTCCTATTTATCGAAAGAGGCTACAAACGATGCCCTACACTTGTGGGTTATCAACATGTCGACAAGCCGCGCCACCAAACTGCAGTAGCTGCTAGGGATCGGCTCGGTCGGCCAAAGTTGGACTATCAGGTCCTTCATAGCAAAACCCGCCACCCCATGTGGCTCTACCCGCCGCTTCAGTTGGTCGTTCAAAGGCCTCGGGTGTCCCAGCGCGAGAAATTGCAACCAGAACAGCTTCTCAGACGAGTTCCCCTCCTGGGCTCGGAAGAACTATGCGGCATCGGCGGCACTCTTCGAAAGATCCGTTAACGCGCATGGGGAGAACTCCACACTCGTATGAGCAAAGCGTACCTCTGACCTCCAAAGGTACTATGCAAAAGAAAGCCTAGCCGCTATCTGCCTCGCCTGGTGGATCTCTTCGCGGGCGCTCCGGGACTCGCTCTGCGCCTCTTTAGCATCCTGGAGAGCCTTGGCAAGCTCAGAGGACTAGGCCGAAGTCTTTTGCTCCAATGTTTCGCATTTGCTGATGGCATCCTTCAGCTCCTGCTCGACTTCGGCCACCCGAGTTTCGTGTTGGCGGCGGGCAGTGTGTTCAGCCTCTAGTTCAGCAGCCGCTTTATCAGCAAGTTTTGGTGTCCGGGTGTAATACTTCCTTCCTCTGCAAACCGACTCTGTACAACCATAGGCCCCTCCGATGTGTATATAAACCAGAGGGTTAGATCCGTAGAAGCAGAAGGATCATAGGCTAGACAGCTAGGGTTTAGCCATTAAGATCTCCAGGTAGATCAACTCGTCTAACCCTTACACACAGCGAATACAATCAAGCAGGACGTAGAGTTTTACCTCCTTTAAGAGGGCCCGAACCTGGGTAAACATCATGTCCCTATTGTCCCTTGTTACCACTGATCCTCAAACACACAGCTTGGGACCCCCTACCCGAGATCCGCCGGTTTTGACACTGACAACAACCCCGATGGCGACACGATGATGGAGATCATGATGATGTAGATCATGGTGTCATGCCGGTGACGATCGAGATTAGTGCTTTGGATATGGAGCTCAAAAGCACAAGTCGATGGCCATATCATGTCACTTATGATTTACATGTGATGTTAATCCTTTTATGCATCTTATTTTGCTTAGGATCATGGTAGCATTATAAGGTGATACCTCACTGAAATTTCAAGATAAAAATTGTGTTCTCCCCAAGTGTGCATCGTTGTGGAAATTCGTCATTTCCAAGCTCCACGTGATGATCGGGTGTGATAGACTCTACGCTCACATACAATGGGTGCAAGCTAGTGTTGCACATACAGGACACTTGGGTTAAACTTGATGAGCCTAGCATGTACAGACATGGCCTCGAAACAGAAGAGACCGAAAGGTCAAACATGAGTCATATAGTAGATATGATCAACATGGAGATGTTCACCATTGAAACCACCTCATCGCATGTGATGATCATACTTGGATTGGTGAATTTGGATCATGTTACACTCGGACGACCGGAGGGATGTTTATTTGAGTGGGAGTTCTTAGGTAATACGATTAATTGAACTCATTTATCATGAACAATAGTCTAAGTTATATTTGCAAAATTATGTTGTAGATCAATGGCTCGCGCAATAGCTCCCCTGAATTTTAGTGTGTTCCTAGAGAAAGTTAAGCTAAAAGATCATGGAAGCAACTTTGTAGACCGGGCCCGTAATCTGAGGATTATCCTCACAGTTGCCCAAAATGCTTATATCCTTGATGCACCGATTGGTGCGCTACCCCCTCCAGCGACTGTGGATGTTGTGAATGCCTGACAGTCGCGTGTTGATGACTACTCAATAGTTTAGTGTGCCATGATATATATCTTAGAGCTAGGACTTCAAAGGCGTTTTGAATGTCATGGAGCGTATGAGATGTTCCAGGAGTTGAAGTTTATCTCTGAGAAGAATGCCCGGATCGAGAGGTATGACACCTCTATAGGATCGAAAGTATGTCTAGAGGGGGGGGTGATTAGACTACTTGACCAAATAAAAATCTAGCCTTTTCCCAATTTTAAGTCTTGCCAGATTTTAGCAACTCGGCGTAAATCAATTAATCAACCTACACATGCAATTCTAAGAGTATAGCAGCGGAATGTAAACCAAATTGCATATGAAGGTAAAGGGAGGAGTTTGGAGGGAGCAAATGCAATGTAGACACGGAGATTTTTGGCGTGGTTCCGATAGGTGGTGCTATCGTACATCCATGTTGATGGAGACTTCAACCCATGAGGGGTAACAATTGCGCGAGTCCACGGAGGGCTCCACCCACGAAGGGTCCACGAAGAAGCAACCTTGTCTATCCCACCATGGCCATCGCCCACGAAGGACTTGCCTCACTAGGGTAGATCTTCACGAAGTAGGCGATCTCCTTGCCCGTACAAACTCCTTGGTTCAACTCCACAATCTTGACAGAGGCTCCCAAGTGACACCTAAACAATCTAGGAGACACCACTCTCCAAAAGGTAATGGATAGTGTGCTGATGATGAACTCCTTGCTCTTGTGCTTCAAATGATGGTCTCCCCAACACTCAACACTCTCTCATAAGATCGGATTTGGTAGAAAGATGATATGAGTGGAAAGCAACTTGGGGAAGGCTAGAGATCAAGATTCATGTGGTTGGAATGGAATATCTTGACCTCAACACAAGTCTGTACTATTAAAGCAGAATCAAACATCGTGATGGTTCAACCTCATCCCCACCCCCTTCCTACGACAACTATCTCGCGACGCACCACGCCCGTAGCATCCCCGCATGAGAGAAAAAATCAGAACTGATACCCACCCCTTGCTGCATGATAGAAAAAAAGGAAAAGAAAACCCATGTACGCATGTCCCACCCCTCCCCGAATCCCTCGCCCTCGGTCCACTTCCTCTCGTAGGGGAATCGCCGCCGCCGACCTCCTCCTTCGCCGTTGGACTCGGCAAGGCGAGAGACTGACATCTCCTTCTCTCCTCAGACCCACGGGCTCTAGCTTTCTAGCCGTCAACTCCTGCCCGCCTCCACCCTCCATCTAGAGGTCCATGGCCCAAATCCAATTGCCCTCTCATCAGAGCCATCAGCGGCAGCTCCTCCTCGACCATGTCATTCCGACGTCATCATTGTCATCCAATCGACCTTCCCGTCTACGGCGACCCCCAGCAACCTTCCCCACATATGACGACCTCGATCTAGCTTGGAGCCGCTTGCCATCTCATTTATTCTTCACCCACTCCAGGAGGTGCTCGACGCGGGGAGGGCAACGAGCAGGATGGTGCGGTGGCAGTGGCAACGGATGATAGCATAGGTAACCTTATTTCCCTACCATCGCTCTACCCATCTTCTCCCAGTAGGTTGTGCTCCCACACTCCCTTGTTCACGTACGGGTTTCAGTAGTGCAGCATAGCGGTCGATGGATCCGTTCCTTACCCGCCGCACGACGAGGCGGTGGAGGTTGGGGTAGGTGGCCCCGATGCCCAGGAGTCGTAGGCCGATGACCTATCCAATGTCGTGAGCACGTCTCTGCACTGTTCCAATCCTTGTGAGTTCTGCGCCAGGGTAAGCATAGAAATCCTATCTGCATTAATGGTGTGAAGCTTCATACTAAGATTTGTCACATTTAAGATGGTTGTTATCTCTGTTTAGTAAGCCATTTAAGAAAAGGAAAATACATCCAAAAATTGACTGCATTTAGGATGACACGATTTTACAAATGTTTCTTCTCCTTGGAACTCCCAGTCCTTGCTTTCATACATTTGCAACTTTTAGTTCATATAACAAGGTGCCGACCATTGGCTTCCAAGAACGATGCTACTGCAGTGAAATACCCATATGCTCATATAGCTACATAGGTAGCACATTGGTTTCACTTGGATTCTTGAGTTTTCATGTCGTCTTACAAAGAGCACTTTTTACTTTTGAAAGAGCACTTTTTCATGTCGTCATATAACTACACTGGTAGGACATTGGTAGCTGCAGTCCACGTATGGATTAATAGTCCTGCTATTGAAGTTTGATTAATTTTTCTTTTCCAAATTATTATTGGTCCAGTTATTAACCTCTAAAAAATATTTCTTTTCACATCTCTTACTCCCAGGAACTCTGGTTCAAGCTCCAGTGCAAGTTAATAGAAGGAAGTTGGATGCAACATTGACATACACAAGTCTGCGGTAAATTTCTCACTGATACTGTAATCTAAAGCCCATTATTTCTTCAATCTTTATTATTATCTGAAACTTATGTTTTATTAATGTGTTCTATGCATTGTATGATTGTTAATTAACTTAATTATCATCCTATCCTCATTTTAAATGATCGATATTTTAAAGTTGAAAGAGCACATATTCCAGTGATTTACCTTCTAAGTGATAAATTGATGTAGTGCTTGTCACAAAGTAATTCTCTTCCGTGGATCTAGCACAAATATTTTCCAGGATTTCTCCAAACCAGGACACAATTTTTGGATCATCAACTGGAAAATAAAATTGGCACAAGCTTACGACATAGAGTTGCAGGTCAGCGCGTGGTAAAAACATGTAAATTCAGAAGAATCTTTCGCACATAGTCTTGTGGTTCCTACTTTTCTGGTCATGCCTTTTCCAAAATAGTTTTTCGTCCTACATGCTTTTGTACCCTCACCAATGTTTCATCAACGCCGTATTATTTTAGTACAAACTAGTTCCATAGTGTTGGAAGCACTATGTTCCTTTGTTCAGTCCAAAGGTCGGTGGACCACATGTTTAAACCAGCATTGGGGGCCATGTTACAAATCCTTATCGTGCAACCACTTGTCGTATTTTCTTCTTCAATATTATCTTGCGAATTTGTCTGAACCTAGAAAAAGCTTCCACTAGGTTGGTGCATGAACCTGAAAAAGATTGTTGTAGACATTAGTAGAGAAAAAGAGAATAGTTTGATTGCTGTCGGACTGTGTTGTGGATTAAGTGGATAGGTAATGTGCATAATCTTCACGCAGTCGTGTCTAACACGCAAAAGGTTCAGTCCAATATCGAGCCCAATGGTTTGGCCCTTCAAGAGCTCAGGCAGTGGCGGAGCTACCATAAAAAAGTTGGACGGGCCAGAGACTACATACTGTGTTATCAAACTGAAAATCAATACATTGTTGTGAGCCGAGCTTCATATAAAATGTTTTTTTCTTCAGTCCTGGGAGGGCCATGGCCGATCCGGCCTTGCCGTACCTCCGTCAGTGAGCTCAGATTTCATCACTTCTAAAAATTTAAGCGTACACCTTCAGCTGTGGTCAGAGATTGGAGTCGAGTTCAGGTTTTGTGACTTGTTTTGTATAAAGCATCCTGCATGCTTTCAATTTGTGTTTTGTTTGTTGTAGCTGCTTCTCCTTGTTGTCCGTTGTGTTAATCCAAACTCATGTACGTTACTTCTCCGGGGAACACGTTTGGCTTCTCATGTACTATACCTTCATTACCTTTCAATATTAGCTAGGTCTGAACAAGATAAAATGTTGGCATTAGCACGACGGGACCAACAATTAGGAGAGAAAATTTGTAGGGGAAGAGACCACAAAGCAACAATATTACAGAAACCAAAATACATTAGCAAATAAATACAATTTAATAGAGAATACTATGTACATGCTTGAGAGTTGTGTGTGTTCATCTTAGGGAAATATGCTTCTACCTTTAATTTAGAATGAAGCAATCTAACATGAAGTTTCCTTATTTGTATATAAACTCATGCTCCATCTGATCTGAATTAATTGACTCAACATCTATACAATGTATATATGACATTGTATAGCAGCTGCATCAATTACCTTGAATCAGAGGGAGTATTACATTCTTCAAATATGGTGTGCAGCTATTTTAGAGTGAAGGAAAAAAGATACGTCTACAAAGGAGCTATATATCTTTTCTTTTTAGGACATATTGCTCATCTCCTAATAATACTTATTCCTTTTCTGATTTATGTGCATGTTATGTAGCCAACTTCAGCAGTTCTGTTGGGCTAATATAGTAGAGACTCATGCTACATAATGATAGAAAGAAGACATCGAAGGAAGTTTTGGAAGTGCTTCCAGTTTAAGTATGCATCTTCTTGAATCCAAGTACCAGAACATTCATCTTTACCTGGAGGTATGGTCTGCTTCTAGCAACATTTATTTAGTTAATGCATCATTGAAGTGTTGAACCTCAAATTGAACATTTTTATCGATTATTGTGTCATCTATTTCAGGTTGTGATTATGCCTTCAACTTCTATTCTACCCCCTAAATTTTCATTATTGAGGTGTTGCAAGTATTATGAAGAATATGTGCCTGGGTGAAAGTCATAAATTATCCTTTTTGTTGTTGCTTCCTTGTATGTGTTTTTGTGTCAACGAATGATATTATCATGTCTTTGCAATTTTGTCCTCCATGCACTCTATCGCTCTTAGTGGAGGAGCATATAACATGTTTTTTGCAGTCCCTTTCCAAGTTTTTATTAATCCATATTACATTTAGCAATCTCGGTGGGACCGACCGCTCATCTCGGTAGGACCGAAACGTTATGAAGGGAAACAGAGAGGTTGCAATCCCATCTCGGTGAGACCGAGATCCCTATCGGTGAGATCGAAGTGACTAGGGTTTGTGGCAGTGGCTATGTCAAGTGAACTCGGTGGCGCCGGATAGAAGATTTCGGTGGGGCTGAGTTTAACTTTTGGTTTGGGACATATGTGGATATGAGAATGTAATTGAGGGTTTTTGGAGCATATCACTAAGCATTTTGAGCAAGTAACTCATTAAGCAACACCTCACCCCCTTTTAATAGTATTGGCTTTTCCTATGGACTCAATGTGATCTTGGATCACTAAAAGTAAAATGTAGAGTCTTGTGCTTTGAGCTTGAGCCAATCTTTTGTGCTTAGCATTTTGAGGGGTCCACTTTCTAATCCATGCCATGCCAATCATTGAGCTTTCCTGAAATATTTATCTTAAAATAGCATTAGCTCAATGAGCTATATGTTGTTAGGAATTACCAAAACCACCCAGGGATAGTTGCAGTTTCAATCTCCCCCTTTTTGGTAATTAATGACAACATATAGATCAAAGCTTTGACAAATGATCATAAGATTTAAAAACATCGTCGCTTTGAGAAGTATGTGATAAGCAAGAGCTCCCCCTAAATTTGTGCATTATTTAAGATTTTCTTATGAATGCAAATGGACAATCGATTAGGATCATGGGTTACTCTTCCATGTCACATACATCTTGGTGGAGTGCTCAAAATGATAGAAATTAAAAGCATGCACTCATTACCAAGCAAGTGAATGATCATATATGAGATATAAAAGATAGTATCATCCAAACAAGCATTAAGGTAGCAAATGATCAACCACATGATCAAACAAGTATCTCACACAAGGACATAAAGTATCTCACACATTAAAAAGTTCAACCAAAGACAAAGAAGCAAAACGCTCTCTCGAAGCCTATGATCTATACATAATTCCCCCCTTTGTCAACAAGTTACCAAAAAGTTTGAAAATGCATAGTGCTATGTGTCTCTCAGGCTTGGTCTCCGGGAAGTGGTGTAGAGAGAACTCCAAGGACGAAGGCATCTGTCGATGTAGTTGGAGCTGGTGGAGTGGGTGCTGGAGGTGGCACTGGAGCTGTAGTTGCTGGTGCTGACAATGTAGCTCTAGCATCTGAAACTGGTAGTACAGCAGACCTCGGACCTCGTGGCATGTGCTGAAAAGCATCAGTAGTTTCCTTCCCTCTCCTCTCTTCTACTTCCTCCTGAAGCTGCTCAACTATAGTGTGTATCTCAGTTACCTTGAGGTCAAGATCATAGAATTTTGTCTCAACAATCCTCTCCAGGCTCTCCTGATTCCGAGTCAGGGTGGCCAAGCCCTTCTCAATCCTCAGTGTAGCTTGAATCAGATAGCCTAATTGATCTTGCTTTCTCTTCAGGAAAACTTGAGATGCCTCTTCAACACTTGGCATCTTGGCAACTTTCTCTGCCTTTGCTTTGGCTCTCTTTTCCTGTACTTGAGCTGATGATGGTTCCTCCTCATTCATCACAACAGTGTTGTCTTCAAATTCAGGATATAAGGGTAGATGCTCCTTGTCCAGCAAATAAGTTCATGTGCCCATCTTGGAGTTGATGAGCTCCTGAATGTGTGGAGCATACCCACAACTTCTCTTTTGGTCAGCAGCAGTCCTCTTGATTGTCTCTACAATCAGACTCATGACCTTGCACTTCTGAGGGACATCAAAGATTTCTAGCATGTTGATGGAGTGTCCTATGATCATCTTGTGATCTCCTGACTTGGGTAGTAATGTGTGCCTTAAGATCCAGTTGATGATAGGCAGACCAGACAACAGGAAATGTACAGATCCAAGCTTGTGTGTCTCCAAAGCTTTATCAGGGATTGCTTTGTACATGTTTTCCATGGAGTTGTGATCCTTCTTTTTCTTGGCATACACATCCAGGTCATCCTCATCTTCCTCTGGGGTATTGATTAGCTTGGCCCATTCTTCAATGGTGGACTAGTACCTGGTACCTTCAGACATCCAAACTATCCTCCCATCTGGATAGAAGTGGGCAGTGGAGTAAAATTGCATGATCAGCTCATCATTCTATTTGGTGAGCTTCTGTCCAACAAATTCATCTACTCCACATGCCTTGAAGCTGTCATATACTCCTAGGAAGTGATCTTCATTCTCCTTGATGTATTCCCAATCCACCCATTTCATGTCACATACAATGGGCTTCTTGTCGAGCAAAATTGTCTCATAGAAGTCTTGTTGTTCCTTTGTATGGAACATGTAGTCAACTGCAGTCCTCCTCCCAATAGCATGGGGATCAGACTCTCTCCATAATCTCAGTCCTGCATCTTTCCTGATGTGCATGTCCTCAGCAACTGGATGAGCATCATTATGGTCAGGAATTTTGGGCTTCAACTTCCTCAAAACAAGTGAATCATCTTCCTCTTCTTTAGCTTCAGGCACTGGGGCCTTGTTCTTTTCTGTTGCAGGAATACTTCTGGTGTTCCTCTTGGGTTTAGAAGGCTTCTGAGCAGTAGCCTTGGGAGCAGATTTGGGCTTAGATGGAGTAAACCCTGATTTGATAGCATCTCCCATGAGCTTCTGAGACTTGGGAGCTAGAGTAGCATCCTCTTCCTCTTCATCTTCTTCTGGATCTCTCATAATGGAGGATCTACCCAGCATTCTGGCAGTGGTCTTTTTGACCCTTACCTTCCTCTTCTTTCCCTCTCCAGCAGCCTCTCCAGTTGGCTTGGAGGTTTCAGTAGTTGAGGCTCTAACCTTTAAGGTTGGCACTCTCTTGGCAGGGGCCTTCTTGCGCAAGCCAGGCTTAGTTGTAGCAGCTGAACCATATTCTTTCTTAAGCACCTTCTTCTTGGAGCTGACTTCCTCCTCAATAGCCACATAGTCCTCATCTTCATAATCTGAGGTTTTCTTCTTCCTTGACATGGTGGCTGCTTTGGGCAAGTTACTTGGTGTGCTCCTCCTGCCATCATTAGAAGTGCTTGAGGGACTAGTGCCCTCAATCAATTTCACTTTTTCTTCAGACCTGTTCTGACTGTCACTTTGATCAAACATCTCTGCAAACTTACTGACAGCAGACCCTGTGAATAGATATATATGAGGTGGAGTGGATGAGCATCACAAAGGGCAGAGTTTTTGCAAAATAGATGACTTAAAAACTTAGTTTTAGTTCTCCACAAAAAGCATTTTGGAGCTACCGATTTGTAAACTCGGTGATACCGAAGCAGCTTTCGGAACCTAAACTAGTGAACTCGGTCAGACCGAGTCATAGTTCGGTGGCACCGAGACTGCTAGGGTTTCACAAAGGATCGAACTCGGTCACACTGATTTGCAATTTTCGGTCAGACCGAAAGTGCAAGTGCAATGGCCTAAGCCAAATCGGTGAGACCGATTTCTACAATTCGGTCGGTCCAAGATGAGTCCGGCGGAGACCTAACCCTAAATTTTCAAATCCAAACTAATCTAAAGGAAGTTTTCAGTGGATGGATTGTTTGCATATGTGGTCATGATCATGGAAAAGTAATGTGCTATGAATCGGAGTTAAAAGAATAGCACAAAGGATCGAACTCATACCCTAGTTCGGTGGAGTTCGCTACAGCAGCAACGGAGGGGCAGAATTCCATTGACGGCAATGGAAACCAGCAGCGGGAGGTCCTGGGCGACGAGAAGACGATCCGGAGACCCGAGGCGGCAGAGCAGGATACGCGTGGGCTGAGAGGTTTCGAAGAAATTTCCAAAATCTCACCCGTGGGTTTATATATCCGACCCTATCGATGTGACCGAGTGGAACAACTCGGTGGCACCGAGATGCAGAATCGCAAGCGGTTACTGCAACTCGATGTGATCGAAAAGTTCAAATCGGTTGCACCAAGATTGAAAACCTAGATCAACTTAGTGATCTCGGTGTGACCGAAATGGATGACTCGGTCATACCGAAATACACAAAGAGGTTTTGGAAGTTTAAGTCTATGACGAATCGGGGACTCCAAGTGCTCCTCACACAGAGTGGTTCAAATCTGACTTGATCAAACTTTGTGATGTAGCATGAATAGAGTTTGAGACGAGAAAAGCATAGATATCTTGATGGAGTTCTTAGGCATTCTTGTCCATCCATTTGGCAAAAGAGAAAAAGACAAACAATCAAAGGAACAAATGGATGTCCTCGAATGAGTAAAATATGCATCCAACATGCTCACACAATAAAATGACAAATGAAATATGTGACAAAGCATGCACAATCATTCTAGCATCTATCAAGCAATTTGGCAATGACTAGGTCATCTATATATGAGTATATTGACTGAGGAGTCAAATGAGAACATTTGATCATTGGTCATACTCATCGTTCAAGCACAAGTGGGGTTGCCACTTTTACATAAAGCATTGTTGTGTTCACACCATTAGAGTTGCTTTAGCTCAATTGATTAGAGTAAAGCTCCCCCTAGATGTGATATCCCCCCTAAGAGGGATGAACTAACCTTGGGTTTTGTCGATGATGACTTCATGTAGGTGCTGAAGATGTAAATGCTCAATTGTGGATGTCGATCATTCGGAGCAATCCTTTGGAGTGAGTTGCACTTTCAATACCTACACGGGTTAGTCCCACAAGGAACAAACAAGGATATCCATAGACATAGAGTGATATTCACATGAGATGATGTCCATGAATGCATTAGGTTACCTTGTCCCTTGTCTTACCAACAAGAGGGTTTGTGACTCCTTGAACTAGTGCAAGATATGGAAGTTGTTTGTACTTGTCCTTGCCAAGATGATAAGAGTGAAGTATGTTGGCGGAGTCATCCTCAATAACTCTCTAGTTCTTCTTCTTAGGGGTCCACACCATCTTGATGGGAATCCTTGGAGTTGTAGTTGTACTTGATGAAGTGGAACTAGATGTAGTCTTGGGAACCCACTTGACCAAGGCCTTAGGTGCTTCTTCAAATGCATCAATCTCCTCTTGAAGCTTGTCCTTGCCTTCTAGCTTGTGGTCTTATGGTGGAAGATCATCTTGAGCTTGTGTTCCTTGGAAAGAAGTAGGATCATACTTCTCTTGTTGAGGAACAAACTTTGTCTTGGGGTATTGATCTTCTTACCACTCAACTCCATTGGCATTGAACTTTCATTCAAAACCAACACCTTGATTCTTCCGGTGTCTTCCTTGCTTGCATACAATTTCCTCAAATTGCTTACTTCCGGCAAGACTCTTGTAAACACCTTTCTCTATGATTCCCTTCAATAAGATATTTTCTTTCTCAAGTGTAACTTGGCTAAGAGAATCCTTAGTGGAATCAAGAGAACTACTAGAAGCAACAACATTGGATTTAGCATGATTGTTGTTACTATTAGAGGAAGAATCTTTCTTGTTCTTGTTGCTAGATTTAACTTGTGGCATGTAAGTAGACAAGAGTAAATGCTTGGCAATGTAAGAAGAACTTTTCTTGCGGAGATCATCATTAATTGCTTTTAAGAACTCATGCTCTTGCTCAAGGTTGAGCTTTTCAAAACATAACTTCTCATGAGTCTTTAAAAGTTCTCGATGATCTTCCAACGTAGTTTCATGAGCTAACTTAAGAGTGTCTAGTTCTTTAGTTAGACACTCAATCTCCTTCTTATCATCGTCATTCGTTTTAGCTTTATTAGCATGATTAATGGCAAGTTCATCATAGTTTTCATAACTAGAGTTGCCAACAAGTAAATCATCATCTCCTAGCAAATCATCTTCATCACTATTAAAATCAACATACTCGGGGTGTGTTACCTTTGGGCCTTTAGCCATGAAGCACCTTCCAATTCCTTCATTTGGTGAGTCAAATATGTCGTAGGAGTTGGTTGACACAAGTGCTAGACTGGCAACACCTTCATCTTGAGTATATTTGGAGTCGGAGTGATAACTTCTTTTGGAGTGATTGTCGGAGTCGGAGCCGGATACCCCTTCACCAACATGAGCTTGATGTCTTCGTTTTGTGTAGCTCTTTGATGACTTGTCCTTCCTTTCTGAATCCTTGCTTCTCTGTGATGTTCTTCATTCATAACGGTCATCTCTACTCCTTCTCTCTCTTGGTGGTGATTCTTCTCTCCCTCTTCTTCTTTTGGGAGAATCCTCTCTTCTTTTGTAGGGAGCCATACACTCATTGGAATAGTGTCTGGGTCTTCCACAATTGTAGCAATTGCGCTCACGATTAGAAGATCTTTTGTCATTGTAGGACCTTGACTTGGGACTTCTTTCCTTGCTTCTACTCTTGTAAAACTTGTTGAAGTTCTTCACCATTAGGCTCAATTCTTGGTTGAAGGTTTGTTTATCACTTGATGATGTGGGAGCATCACATGAGGCTTTGTAAGCACCACTTGACTTGTTGTGAAGCTCTTCCTTATCCTTGAGTGACATCTCATGAGCAACAATTCTTCCAATGACTTCCGTTGGCTTGAGATCTTTGTAATTGGGCATTATTTGGATCAATGTGCACACGGTATCATATTTTCCATCCAAGGCTCTTAGGATCTTCTTGATGATGAATATATCAGTCATCTCTTCACTTCCTAAGCCGGCAATCTCATTTGTGATGAGAGCAAGCCTAGAGTACATTTCAGCGACACCTTCACCATCCTTCATTTTGAACTTGTCAAGTTGACTTTGAAGCACATCCAATTTGGATTCCTTGACGGAGTCGGTACCTTCGTGCATATCAATCAAAGTATCCCAAATTTCCTTTGCATTCTCAAGACGACTGATTTGTTGAATTCTTTGGGGCACAATCCGTGGAAGAGAATATCACAAGCTTGAGCATTGTATTGCAGCATCTTCAAATCTTCCCCGGTCGCTTCACGGTTCGGTTCTCTCCCATCAAAGAATTCACCTTGCAAGCCAATACACACAATAGCCCAAACGGCGGCGTTATGTCCAATAATATGCATTTTCATCTTATGCTTCCAACTAGCAAAATTAGTACCATCAAAGTAAGGACCTCTACGGTGGTAATTTCCCTCACCAGATGCCATACTCTCCTAGGTTGTGAAACCAAGGCTATGATCACCAAAAGCTATGGAAATCAAAGCAAATGGAGACCAAAGCTCTGATACCACTTGTAGGATCGTAAGTATGTCTAGAGGGGGGGTGATTAGACTACTTGACCAAATAAAATTCTAGCCTTTTCCCAATTTTAAGTCTTGGAAGATTTTAGGAACTTAGCACAAATCAAGTAATCAACCTACACATGCAATTCTAAGAGTATATCAGCGGAATGTAAAACAATTGCATATGAAGGTAAAGGGAGGAGTTTGGAGGGAGCAAACACAATTTAGACACGGAGATTTTTGGCGTGGTTCCGATAGGTGGTGCTATCGTACATCCATGTTGATGGAGACTTCAACCCACGAGGGGAAACGGTTGCACGAGTCTACGGAGGGCTCCACCCACAAAGGGGCCACAAAGAAGCAACCTTGTCTATCCCACCATGGCCATCGCCCACGAAGGACTTGCCTCACTAGGGTAGATCTTCATGAAGTAGGCGAACTCCTTGCCCGTACAAACTCCTTGGTTCAACTCCACAATCTTGACGGAGGCTCCCAAGTGACACCTAACCAATCTAGGAGACACCACTCTCCAAAAGGTAATAGATGGTGTGTTGATGATGAACCCCTTGCTCTTGTGCTTCAAATGATAGTCTCCCCAGCACTCAACTCTCTCTCATAAGATTGGATTTGGTAGAAAGATGATTTGAGTGGAAAACAACTTGGGGAAGGCTAGAGATCAAGATTTATGTGGTTGGAATGGAATATCTTGACCTCAACACAAGTGTAGGTGGTTCTCTCTCAAAAAATATATGTTGGAAGTGTAGGCATGTTCTGATGGCTCTCTCCATGAATGAAGAGTGGGTGGAGGGGTATATATAGCCTCCACATAAAATCTAACCATTACACACAAATCACCAAACTCGGTGGGACCGAATTATAAAACTCGGTCAGACCGATTTAGTTCAAAATGCGAACGTTGGGATTTTCGGTGGGACCAACATGTCAACTCGGCGGGACTGATTCAATTACGGTTAGGGCATAACGTAATCTCGGTGAGACCAATTACACAAACTCAGTGGGACCGATTTTGGTAATAGACAAACAGAGAGTTGGTCAGGCAAACTCGGTGGGACCGATTCGCTCATCTCGGTTAGACCGAAATGTTACGAAGGGGAAACAGAGAGTTTGCATTATAATCTCGGTGGGACCAATCGCTCATCTCGGTAGGATCGAAACGTTACGAAGGGAAACAGAGAGGTTGCAATCCCATCTCAGTGAGACCGAGATCCCTATCGGTGAGACCGAAGTGACTAGGGTTTGTGGTAGTGGCTATGTAAAGTGAACTCGGTGGCGCCGGATAGAAGATTTTGGTGGGGCCGAGTTTAACTTTTGGTTTGGGACATATGTGGATATTAGAAAGTAGTTGAGGGTTTTGGGAGCATATCACTAAGCATTTTGAGCAAGTGACTCATTAAGCAACACCTCACCCCCTTTTAATAGTATTGGCTTTTCTTATGGACTCAATGTGATCTTGGATCACTAAAAGTAAAATGTAGAGTCTTGTGCTTTGAGCTTGAGCCAATCTTTTGTCCTTAGCATTTTGAGGGGTCCACTTTCTAATCCATGCCATGCCAATCATTGAGCTTTCCTGAAATATTTATCTTAAAATAGCATTAGCTCAATGAGTTCTATGTTGTTAGAAATTACCAAAACCACCCAGGGATAGTTGCACTGTCAACCTCTGATAAGTTCTATGCCTGTAAGAGGGAGGAGAATGAGTCTGTCAGTGAGCACATACTCAGAATGTATGGGTACTACAACTGTCTGGCTGAGTTGGGAGTTGAGCTCCTGCCAGACGCTGTCACTGACAGAGTTCTTCAATCATTACCTCCTAGCTACAAGAGCTTTGCGTTGACTATAACATGAAAGGGATGAACAAGTGAGTCTCCGAGATGTTCGCGATGCTTAAAGTCGCTGAGTTAGACATCCAGAAGGAGCATCAAGTGCTGATGGTGAATAAAACCACTAGTTTCAAGAAAGGCAAGGGAAAGAAGGGAAACTTCAAGAAAGGTGGCAAGGCAGTTGCTCCTCCCGTGAAGAAACCCAAGGCTAGACCCAAGACAGAGACTGAGTGCTTCTATTGCAAGGGAACTGGACACTGAAAGTGGAACTGCCCCAAGTATCTGCCCGACAAGAAGGGGGCCAATGTCAACAAAGGTATATATGATATACATGTTATTGATGTGTACCTTACCAACTCTTGTTGTAGTGCCTGGGTATTTGATACTGGTTCGATTGCTCACATTTGCAACTCAAAGCAGGAACTACAGAAGATATGGAGGCTGGCAAAGGACGAAGTGATGATGCGCGCTGGAAATGGTTCCAAGTTTGATGTGATCGCCGTCGGCACGCTCGCTCTTCGATTACCATTGGGGTTAGCGATGAACCTAAATAATTGTTATTTAGTGCCTGCGTTGAGCATGAACATTATATCCGGGTCTTTGTTTAACGTGAGACAGTTACTCATTTAAATCAGAGAATAATGGTTGTTCTATTTATATGGGTAATATCTTTTATGGTCATGCATCCATTGTGAGGGGTTTATTCTTATTGAATCTCGGTAGTGATGATACACATGTTCATAACATTGGCGCCAAAAGATGTAGAGTTGATAATGGTAGTACCACTTTCTTGTGGCACTGCCACTTAGGTCACATTGGTGTAAAACACAGGAAGAAACTCCATGCTGATGGACTTTTGGAGTCGCTTGTGAACGAAATATACCCTAGAGGCAATAATAAAGTTATTATTTATTTCCTCATATCATGATAAATGTCTATTATTCACGCTACGATTGTATTAACCGGAAACATAATACATGTGTGAATACATAGACAAACATAGTGTCACTAGTATGCCTCTACTTGACTAGCTCATTGATCGAAGATGGTTGAGTTTCCTAGCCATAGACATGAGTTGTCATTTGATCAACGGGATCACATCATTAGGAGAATGATGTGATTGACATGACCCATTCCGTTAGCTTAGCACTTGATCATTTAGTTTATTGCTATTGCTTTCTTCATGACTTATACATGTTCCTATGACTATGAGATTATGCAACTCCTGATTACCGAAAGAACACTTTATGTGCTACCAAAAGTCACAACGTAACTGGGTGATTATAAAGGTGCTCTATAGGTGTCTCCGATGGTGTTCCTTGAGTTGGCATAGATCGAGAATAGGATTTGTCACTCCGATTGTCGGAGAGGTATCTCTGGGCCCTCTCAGTAATGCACATCACTATAGCCTTGCAAGCAATGTGAGTAATGAGTTAGTTACGGGATGATGTATTACGGAACGAGTAAAGAGACTTGCCGGTAACGAGATGGAACTAGGTATTGAGATACCGACGGTCGAATCTCGGGCAAGTAACATACCGATGACAAAGGGAACAATGTATGTTGTTATGCGGTTTGACCGACAAAGATCTTCATAGAATATGCAGGAACCAATATGAGCATCCAGGTTCCGCTATTGTTTATTGACCAGAGACGTGTCTCGGTCATGTCTACATAGTTCTCTAACCCGTAGGGTCCGCACGCTTAAAGTTCTGTGACGATCGGTATTATGAGTTTTTGTGTTTTGATGTACCAAAGGTAGTTCGGAGTCCCGGATATGATCACGGGCATGACAAGGAGTCTCTAAATGGTCGAGATATAAATATCGATATATTGGACGACTATGTTCGGACACTGGAAGTGTTTCGGGAGGTTTCGGACATATACCGGAGTACCGGGGGGGTTACCGGAACCCCCCGGGGAGTATATTGGGCCTAATGGGCCTTAGCGAGAGAAGAGGAGGGCCGGCCAGGGAAGCCACGCACCCCCTCCCCCTCTAGTCCAAATTGGACAAGGAGGGGGCGGCGCCCCCCTTTCCTTCTCTTCTTCTCTCCCTACTCCTACTTGGAAAGGGGGGGTCCTACTCCCGGTGGGAGTAGGACTCCTCATGGGGCGCGCAATAGGAGTCCGGCCCCTCCCCCTCCTCCACTCCTTTATATACGGGGAGGGGGCACCCCTTGGAGACACAACAATTGATCATTGATCTTTTAGCCGTGTGCGGTGCCCCCCTCCACCATAATCCACCTCGGTCATATCGTAGTGGTGCTTAGGCGAAGCCCTGCGTCGGTAGCTTGATCAACAGCGTCACCATGCTGTCGTGCTGACGAAGCTCTTCCCGGAAGCTCTACTGGATTGTGAGTTCGCGGGACGTCACCGAGCTAAAAGTGTGCTGAACACGGAGGTGTCGTACGTTCGGTACTGATGATCGGTCGATCGTAAAGACATACGACTACATCAACCACGTTGTCATAACGCTTCTGCTTACGGTCTACGAGGGTACGTAGACGACACTCTCCCCTCTCGTTGCTATGCATCACCATGATCTTGCGTGCGTGTAGGATTTTTTTTTAAATAACTAGGTTCCCCAACAGTGGCATCCGAGCCAGGTTTATGCGTAGATGTTATATGCACGAGTAGAACACAAGTGAGTTGTGGGCGATACAAGTCATACTGCTTACCAGCATGTCATGCTTTGGTTTGGCGGTATTGTTGGATGAAGCGGCCCGGACCGACATTACACGTACGCTTACGCGAGACTGGTTCTACCGACGTGCTTTGCACATAGGAGGCTGGCGGGTGTCAGTTTCTCCAACTTTAGTTGAACCGGTGTGACTACGCCCGGTTCTTGTTGAAGGTTAAAACAACACAAACATGACGAATTATCGTTGTGGTTTTGATGCATAGGTAAGAACGGTTCTTGCTTAGCCCGTAGCAGCCACGTAAAATTTGCAACAACAAAGTAGAGGACGTCTAACTTGTTTTTGCAGGGTATGTTGTGATGTGATATGGTCAAGGCATGATGCTATATTTTATTGTATGAGATGATCATGTTTTGTAACGGAGTTATCGGCAACTGGCAGGAGCCATATAGTTGTCGATTTATTGTATGAAATGCAATCGCCATGTAATTGCTTTACTTTATCACTAAGCGGTAGCGATAGTCATAGAAGAAATAGTTGGTGAGACGACAACAATGCTACCATGGAGATCAAGGTGTCGCGCCGGTGACGATGGTGATCATGACGGTGCTCTGGAGATGGAGATCGAAGGCACAAGATGATGATGGCCATATCATATCACTTATATTGATTGCATGTGATGTTTATCCTTTATGCATCTTATTCTGCTTTGATTGACGGTAGCATTATAAGATGATCTCTCACTAAAAATTTCAAGGTACGAGTGTTCTCCCTAAGTATACATCGTTGCAAAAGATCGTCGTGCCGAGACACCATGTGATGATCGGGTGTGATAAGCTCAACGTTCTTATACAACGGGTGCAAGCCAGTTTTGCACACGCAAAATACTCGGGTTAAACTTGACGAGCCTAGCATATGCAGATATGGCCTCAGAACACTGAGACCGAAAGGTCGAGCATGAATAATATAGTAGATATGATCAACATAGTGATGTTCACCATTGAAAACTACTCAATTTCACGTGATGATCGGTTATGGTTTAGTTGATTTGGATCACGTGATCAGTTAGATGATCAGAGGGATATCTATCTAAGTGGGAGTTATTAAGTAATATGATTAACTGAACTTAAATTTATCATGAACTTAGTACCTGATAGTATTTTGCTTGTCTATGTTGTTGTATATAGATGGCCCATCTTGTTGTTCCGTTGAATTTTAATGCGTTCCTTGAGAAAGCAAAGTTGAAAGATGATGGTAGCAATTACACGGACTGGGTCCGTAATTTGAAGATTATCCTCATTGCTGCACAAAAGAATTACGCCCTGGAAGCACCGCTGGGTGCCAGGCTTGCTGCAGATGCTGCTGATGACGTTAAAAATGTCTGGCAGAGCAAAGCTGATGACTACTCGATAGTTTAGTGTGCCATGCTTTACGGCTTAGAACCGGGACTTCAACGACGTTTTGAACGTCATGGAGCATATGAGATGTTCCAGGAGTTGAAGTTAATATTTCAAGAAAAAGCTCGGATTGAGAGATATGAAGTCTCCGATAAGTTCTACAGCTGCAAGATGGAGGAGAATAGTTCTGTCAGTGAACATATACACAGAATGTCTGGGTACCATAACCACTTGACTCAACTGGGAGTTAATCTTCCTGTTGATAGTGTCATTGGCAGAGTTCTTCAATCACTGCCACCAAGCTACAAGAGCTTCGTGATGAACTATAATATGTAAGGGATGGATAAGATGATTCTCGAGCTCTTCGCGATGCTAAAGGCTGCGGTGGTAGAAATCAAGAAGGAGCATCAAGTGTTGATGGTCAACAAGACCACCAGTTTCAAGAAAAAGGGTAAAGGGAAGAAAAAGGGGAACTTCAAAAAGAATGGCAAACAAGTTGCTGCTCAGGAGAAGAAACCCAAGTCTGGACCTAAGCCTGAGACTAAGTGCTTCTACTACAAACAGACTGATCACTGGAAGCGGAACTGCCCCAATTATTTGGCGGATAAGAAGGATGGTAAGGTGAACAAAGGTATATGCGATATACATGTTATTGATGTGTACCTTGCTAGAGCTCGCAGTAGCACCTCGGTATTTGATACCGGTTCTATTGCTAATATTTGCAACTCGAAACAGGGACTACAGATTGAGTGAAGATTGCTTAAGGATGAGGTGATGATGCGCGTGGGAAATGGTTCCAAAGTCGATGTGATCACCGTCGACACGCTACCTCTACATCTACCTTTGGGATTAATTTTGGACTTGAATAGTTGTTATTTGGTGCTAGCATTAAGAATGAACATTATATCTGGATCTTGTTTGATGTGAGACGGTAATTCATTTAAATCTGAGAACAATTGTTGTTCTATTTATATTAGTAGTAATACACATATTCATAATGTTGAAGAGTGGTCTATCTGTGTTAAATCTCGATAGTAGTAATACACATATTCATAATGTTGAAGCTAAAAGATGCAGAGTTGATAATGATAGTGTAACTTATTTTTGGCACTACTGTTTAGGTCATATTGGTGTAAAGCACATGAAGAAACTCCATACTGATGGACTTCTGGAATCACTTGATTATGAATCACTTAGTACTAGCGAACCATGCCTCATGGGCAAGATGACTAAAATGTCGTTCTCCGGAACAATGGATCGAGCAACAGATTTATTGGAAATCATACATACTGATGTATGTGGTCCAATGAATATTGAGGCTCGTGGTGGGTATTGTTATTTTCTCACCTTCACAGATGATTTGAGCAGACATGGGTATATCTACTTAATGAAACATAAGTCTGAAACATTTGAAAAGTTCAAAGAATTTCAGAGTGAAGTGGAAAATCATCGTAACAAGAAAATAAAGTTTCTACGATCTAATCGTGGAGGAGAATATTTGAGTTACGAGTTTGGTCTACATTTGAAACAATGCGGAATAGTTTCGCAACTCATGCCACCCGGAACACCACACCGTAATGGTGTGTCCGAACGTCGTAATCGTACTTTACTAGATATGGTGCAATCTATGATGTCTCTTACTGATTCACCGCTATCGTTTTCAGGTTATGCTTTAGAGACAGCTGCATTCACGTTAAATAGGGCACCATCGAAATCCGTTGAGACGACGCCTTATGAACTGTGGTTTGGCAAGAAACCAAAGTTGTCGTTTCTTAAAGTTTGGGGCTGCAATGCTTATGTGAAAAAGCTTCAACCTGATAAGCTCGAACCCGAATCGGAGAAATGTGTCTTCATAGGATACCCAAAAGAAACTATTGGGTACACCTTCTATCACAGATCCGAAGGCAAGACATTTTTTGCTAAGAATGGATCCTTTCTAGAAAAGGAGTTTCTCTCGAAAGAAGTGAGTAGGAGGAAAGTAGAACTTGATGAGGTAACTGTACATGCTTCCTTATTGGAAAGTAGTTCATCACAGAAACCGGTTCCTGTGACACCTACACCAATTAGTGAGGAAGCTAATGATGATGATCATGAAACTTCAGATCAAATTACTACCGAACCTCGTAGGTCAACCAGAGTAAGATCCGCACCAGAGTGGTACGGTAATCCTGTTCTGGAAGTCATGTTAGTTGACCATGACGAACCTACGAACTATGAAGAAGCGATGGTGAGCCCAGATTCTGCAAAATGGCTTGAGGCCATGAAATCTGAGATAGGATCCATGTATGAGAACAAAGTGTGGACTTTGGTTGACTTGCTCGATGATCGGCAAGCCATCGAGAATAAATGGATCTTCAAGAAGAAGACTGACGCTGACGGTAATGTTACTGTCTACAAAGCTCGACTTGTTGCGAAAGGTTTTCGACAAGTTCAAGGGGTTGACTACGATGTGACTTTCTCACCCGTAGCGATGCTTAAGTCTGTCTAAATCATGTTAGCAATTGCCGCATTTTATGATTATGAAATATGGCAAATGGATGTCAAAACTGCATTCCTGAATGGATTTCTGGAAGAAGAGTTGTATATGATGCAACCTGAAGGTTTTATTGATCCAAAGGGTGCTAACAAAGTGTGCAAGCTCCAGCAATCCATTTATGGACTGGTGCAAGCCTCTCGGAGTTGAAATAAACGTTTTGATAGTGTGATCAAAGCATATGGTTTTATACAGACTTTTGGAGAAGCATGTATTTACAAGAAAGTGAGTGGGAGCTCTGTAGCATTTCTAATATTATATGTGGATGACATATTGTTGATTGGAAATGATATGGAATTTCTGGATAGCATAAAAGGATACTTGAATAAGAATTTTTCAATGAAATACCTCGGAGAAGGTGCTTATATATTGGGCATCAAGATCTATAGAGATAGATCAAGACGCTTAATTGGACTTTCACAAAGCACATACCTTGATAAAGTTTTGAAGAATTTCAAAATGGATCAAGCAAAGAAAGGGTTCTTGCCTGTGTTACAAGGTGTGAAGTTGAGTAAGACTCAATGATCGACCACTGCAGAAGATAGAGAGAAAATGAAAAGTGTTCCCTATGCTTCAGCCATAGGCTCTATCATGTATGCAATGTTGTGTACCAGACCTATTGTGTGCCTTGCTATTAGTTTAGCAGGGAGGTACCAAAGTGATCCAGGAGTGGATCACTGGACAACGGTCAAGAACATCCTGAAATACCTGAAAAGGACTAAGGATATGTTTCTCATTTATGGAGGTGACAAAGAGCTCGTCGTAAATGGTTACGTTGATGCAAGCTTTGACACTGATCTGGATGATTCTAAATTGCAAACCGGGTACGTATTTATATTGAACGGTGGAGCTGTTAGTTGGAGCAGTTCTAAACAAAGCGTCGTGGTGGGATCTACGTGTGAAGCAGAGTACATAGCTGCTTCGGAAGCAGCAAATGAAGGAGTCTGGATGAAGGAGTTCATATCCGATCTAGGTGTCATACCTAGTGCATTGGGTCCAATGAAAATCTTTTGTGACAATACTGGTGCAATTGCCTTGGCAAAGGAATCCAGATTTCACAAGAGAACCAAGCACATCAAGAGACGCTTCAATTCCATCCGGGATCTAGTCCAGGTGGGAGACATAGAGATTTGCAAGATACATACGGATCTGAATGTTGCAGACCCATTGACTAAGCCTCTTCCACGAGCAAAACATGATCAGCACCAAGACTCTGTGGGTGTTAGAATCATTACTATGTAATCTAGATTATTGACTCTAGTGCAGGTGGGAGACTAAAGGAAATATGCCCTAGAGGCAATAATAAAGTTATTATTTATTTCCTCATATCATGATAAATGTTTATTATTCATGCTAGAATTGTATTAACCGGAAACATAATACATGTGTGAATACATAGACAAACATAGTGTCACTAGTATGCCTCTACTTGACTAGCTCATTGATCAAAGATGGTTGAGTTTCCTAGCCATAGACATGAGTTGTCATTTGATCAACGGGATCACATCATTAGGAGAATGATGTGATTGACATGACCCATTCCGTTAGCTTAGCACTTGATCGTTTAGTTTATTGCTATTGCTTTCTTCATGACTTATACATGTTCCTATGACTATGAGATTAGGCAACTCCCGATTACCGGAAGAACACTTTGTGTGCTACCAAACATCACAACGAAACTGGGTGATTATAAAGGTTATCTACAGGTGTCTCCGATGGTGTTCGTTAAGTTGGCATAGATCAAGAATAGGATTTGTCACTCTGATTGTCGGAGAGGTATCTCTGGGCCCTCTCAGTAATGCACATCACTATGAGCCTTGCAAGTAATGTGACTAATGAGTTAGTTACGGGATGATGCATTACATAACGAGTAAAGAGACTTGCCGGTAACGAGATTGAACTAGGTATTGAGATACCGACGATCGAATCTCGGGCAAGTAACATACCGATGACAAAGGGAAAACGTATGTTGTTATGCGGTTTGACCGATAAAGATCTTCGTAGAATATGTAGGAACCAATATGAGTATCCAGGTTCCGCTATTTGTTATTGACCGGAGACGTGTCTCGGTCATGTGTACATAGTTCTCGAACCCGTAGGGTCCGCACGCTTGAAGTTCTGTGACGATCGGTATTATGAGTTTTTGTGTTTTGATGTACCGAAGGTAGTTCGGAGTCCCGGATATGATCACGGACATGACAAGGAGTTTTGAAATGGTCTAGACGTAAAGATCGATATATTGGACGACTATCTTCGTACACCAGAAGTGTTTTGGGAGGTTTCGGACATATACTGGAGTACCGGGGGTTACCGGAACCCCCCGCAGAGTATATTAGGCCTAATGGGCCTTAGTGGGAGAAGAGGAGGGCCGACCAGGGAAGCCGCGCGCCCCCTCCCCCTCTAGTCCGAATTGGACAAGGAGGGGGCGGCGCCCCCCTTTCCTTCTCTTCTTCTCTCCCTTCCTCTCCTACTCCTACTCCTACTTGGAAACGGGGAGTCCTACTCCCGGAGTCCTACTCCCGGTGGGAGTAGGACTCCCCATGGGGCGCGCCATAGGAGGCCGCCCCCCTCCCCCTCCTCCACTCCTTTATATACGGGGAGGGGGGCACCCCTTGGAGACATAACAATTGATCATTGATCTTTTAGCCGTGTGCGGTGCCCCCCTCCACCATAATCCACCTCGGTCATATCGTAGTGGTGCTTAGGAGAAGCCCTGCGTCGGTAGCTTCATCAACACCGTCATCATGTTGTCGTGCTGAAGAAGCTCTTCCCGGAAGATCTACTGGGTCGTGAGTTCGCGGGACGTCACCGAGCTGAACGTGTGCTGAACACAGAGGTGCCGTACGATTAGTACTGAGGATCGGTCGATCGTGAAGACGTACGACTACATCAACCGTGTTGTCATAACGCTTCCGCTTACGGTCTACGAGGGTACGTAGACGACACTCTCCCCTCTCGTTGCTATGCATCACCATGATCTTGTGTGTGCGTAGGAATTTTTTTGAAATTACTACGTTCCCCAACAGCTTGATTTTGAATCACTTGACAATGTGAACCATGCCTCATGGGCAAGATGACCAAAACCACATTTTCCGGAACAATAGAGCGGTCAAGTGACTTGTTGGAAATCATACATACTGATGTGTGCGGTCCGATGAGCATTGATGCGCGCAGTGGATATCGTTCCTTTCTCACCTTCACCGATGACTTGAGTACATATGGGTATATTTACTTAATGAAGCATAAGTCTGAGACGTTTGAAAAGTTCAAGAAATTTCAGAGTGAAGTTGAGAATAATCGTATCAAGAAGATCAAATTACTACAATCTGATCGAGGAGGAGAGTATCTGAGTTATGAGTTTGGCAATCACTTAAGGTAATGTGGAATTGTTTCACAGTTGACGCCACCTGGAACAACACAGCGGAATGGTGTGTCCGAACGTCGTAATCGTACCTTATTGTATATGGTTCGTTCTATGATGTCTCTTGCCGTTTTGCCACTATCATTTTGGTGTTATGTGTTAGAGACAGCTGCATTCACTTTAGATAGGGCACCATCTAAGTCTGTGGAGACGACACCGTATGAACTATGGTTTGGCAAGAAACCTAAGTTGTCGTTTCTTAAGGTTTGGGGTTGCGATGCTTATGTCAAAAGGATTCAGCCAGAAAAGATCAAACCCAAAGCGGACAAATGCGTCTTCATAGGATACCCGAAAGAGATGGTTGGGTATACCTTCTATCTCAGATCCAAAGGCAAAGTGTTTGTCACTAAGAACAGGTCCTCTCTTGAGAAAGAGTTTCTCTCAAAAGAATTGAGTGGGAGAAAGATAAAACTTGATGAGGTTGTTGAACCTTTACTTCAACCAGAGAGTAGTACAACACAGAAAGATGTTTCTGTGGCACCTACGTCAGTTGAAGAGGAAGCTAATGATGACGATCATTAAGCTTTGGATTAAGTTATTATCAAACGTCGTAGGTCGACAAGGGTACGTACAACTCTTGAGTGGTACGGTAACCTTGTCTTAGAGGTCATGTTGTTGGACAACGGTGAACCTACGAGCTATGGAGAAGCACTGGTGGGCCCAGATTCTAAAAAATGGTTAGAGGCCATGAAATCCAAGATGGGATCCATGTATGAAATCAAAGTATGGACTTTGGAAGTATTACATGAAGGGCGAAAGGCCATTCAGAATAAATGGATCTTCAAGAATGATAGAGGCAAAGGTGTCCCGTCTTTCGATGATATGGTGGCTATCATTTTGGAGGAAGTCGACTTTGACGATCCGACTATGAATGTGCGAGGACGTCGCGCCTTACCAATCGCTAAACCAACTCCGAGAGGTTATTAACCACGCCGGAGCATGATCAACCTGACCACGATGGTCTGTTTCCTGCAGGCAAACGAAGAACAAGCAAGAAACTAAGACTGCAATATGGATACTGCGAATATAAGAGGAAAGCTTTATTGATCAAGGTGGGGTTCTGTGACGCCTTTGTCTGGTTGTTGAACACAAACGAAGTACACAAATTGTAGCTATGGCGAACTTTAATCTAAATAAAACCCAAAGTCTAAATGATGCCCTAAGGGCTGTATATATGGAGAAGAGAGGGGAAATTTCATGGCCCTTGGAGGAGGGGTCTGAAACCAACCCTAACTCTTGTTTCGCCACTCATACGAACTCTAAAAACAGCCTATAATCAAGTATCTTGAAATTACATGGGCGTGGCCCAAAAGTAAGGTGACGCAGCACCTAGAATAGCCTCTGGACAAAATTTATGAAGTGGCGTGTTGTATATTTCATCCAAGGCTTCATGCACTCATTATGGTGGCTTCAAAGTCCCGGAATCATCACTTGTAACTCCGTTCTTGTCCCCCTTGCGCATGCCATCATCTCCATTCTTGAACTTTCTCCAAGGTTCATCTGTCTTGTCTAAGCTAGGCCCTTCATTTGTAAGCAAAAAACAAATGTATCCAATTTAGGCAGCATCCTATTCTCATGAACATTAGAACCGTTACCAAGAAACGGAAGTACCTGGTAATTCAATTGGCGTGCGCAAGCTCTAGTAATTGGTCCAGTATGTATAGCAGCAGGGGCTGTGGGTGTAACAATGGTTTTGATGTCCTCATCATCCTCCCCTTCTTGAAATGAAGTCGTCCTCGACGGAAGCTCATCTTCCTCACCCAAATAAGGCTTCAAATCTGCAATGTTAAAAGTGGGACTAACTCCAAGATCTGCAGGCAGCTCAAGTTTATATGCATTATAATTTACTTTCTCTAACACCTTAAAAGGACCATCCGCACGTGGCATTATCTTTCATTTGCACAAATTAGGAAATATATCCTTCCACAAATGTAACCAAACAAGATCTCCAGGTGCAAACATAACATGTTTTCTACCCTTATCTCCAGCAAGTTTATATTTAGCATTCATACGCTCAATGTTTTCCTTAGTTAACTCATGCATTTTCAAAATGAATTCAACACGTTCTTTAGCATCAAAATTAACCTTCTCCAAAGATGGAAGAGGCAACAAATCAGTAGGTGCACGAGGTAGGAAACCATACACAATTTCAAAAGGGCACATCTTAGTAGTAGAATGCAATGAACGAATATAAGCAAATTCAATATGAGGCAAGCATTCTTCCCACATTTTCTTATTATTCTTCATAACAGCCCTAAGCATAGTAGACAATGTTCTATTGACTACTTCAGTTTGTCCATCAGTTCGGGGGTGACAAGTAGTACTAAAAAGCAGTTTAGTCCCCAACTTAGCCACAAACATCTCCAAAAGTGGCTAAGAAATTTAGTATCACGATCTGAAACAATAGTATTTGGCACACTATGCAAGCGAATAATTTCAGGAAAGAACAAATCAGCAACATTAACAGCATCATCGCTTTTATGACATGGTATAAAGTGTGCCATTTTTGAGAACCTATCCACAACAACAAATATGCTATCCCTCCCCTTCTTTGTTCGAGGTAAACCTAAAACAAAGTCCATAGATATATCCTCCCAAGGAACACTAGGTATAGGCAAAGGCATATATAAACCATGAGGATTGAGTCGTGACTTAGCTTTTTGACATGTAGTGCAGCGAGCAACAAAACGCTCAACATCCCGTCTCATCTTTGGCCAAAAGAAATGTGTAGCAAGTACGTCTTCCGTCTTCTTTGTCGGCCTTCTGGGAATGGGGGTCCCCAGACTTGCCTACTTGCGGCCTGCGGCGTGGCTCGAGTGGGGGCCCGGTGCGGCCCAGCTTCATCAGCTCAAGCTCAAGACCCTCGCAAGGGGCCAAGCCTTGCGGGGCGGACGACAGGAGGCTTCCTCAGGAGCAACCTCATCATGCAGGCTCGCGAGGAGGCACAGAGATCAAGGCAGGGGTGCCTCGCGAGGAGCCCGTGACGCAAGCCATGACGATCGAGATCAGGCGGGCGCCAGGCGGGCGCCGGCCTGTGCAGTGTCCTTGTTCCCCATTTGGTGCAAAGGGAACAAGCACAGTCCAAGGCATCGAGCAAAGGTTACCATTCCGGTGCAACGAGACCAAGACTAGCAGAGCGGCAGGACGGAGGTCACCGTGGAGCCCAAGACGGCGTCATCACCAGTGCTTTTGGCAGCCGAAGACCACCTTTGGTCAGGATAACTTGTACTAGATGTTCCCCTTCAAAATGGCCAATTGTTGGCGCCCTTCCCACTCATTATTTGGGAAGAGGACCAGGGCCTCTATAAATAGGACTAACCACCATAGGAAGAGGGAGGCGAGAAAAAGGGGAGAAAGAAAGAGAGAAGAGAAAGAGAGAAGAGAAAGAGAGAGAGAGATCCGGACCAAGTAGAACACACTGCACCAGCTCAAGAACACCTCTCGCGAGGCCGTTCTTCCCCCTATATTGTTCATCATCAGCCCCTGAGGCAACCCACCACACCACACACTAGAGTAGGGTATTACACCACATCGGTGGCCCGAACCAGTATAAACCTCGTGTCCTTTGTGTGTTCTTCTTTTCAGCCTAGATTTCTTGCGAGCCATAGAAGCGCGAGTCGGTAGGGGAAAGATCTCCGTGCGCACCCTAGAGTTCAAACCTTAAGGGTCCGCTGGAACGCGAAATCCGACATTTGGCGTGCCAGGTAGGGGTGCGTCGGAATCTTTCTTCCGTTGTTCGTGTGTGATCTTCCGTCATGTCCATGGTTGACGCTCGTCGGGCTCGCGCTGAGTGCTGGGCTGCTCTCGCCACCTGTGTCGCCCAGACGGCGCCTGTCGGCGGACGCCCTCGTCGTTCCCCGTTGCCTGCCGCCAACGTCGCCACCGGCCCGGCGGGGAACGAGCAGCAGGCCTCGTCCCAGCATCCTTCGGTGCGGCGGGAGGGCCGCACCGCAACCCCGTCACTGACTCCAGCCGGTTCGTCGTCCCACGCCCATCGCGCCCCCACGGACGCGCACGCCGCGCTGCTCCTGGCAAGAGAGCTCTTGCACTACCGCCCCGTCGACGACCTCTACAAGGACTGGCTCGCCCACATCACCGAGCTCGTCAGCGCCGCAGGGGGCTCTCCCTTGCCGTCCCTCTCGCTGCCTCGCCCTCCATTCCGCGCAGGGGGCGAGGATCAGGAGGTGCCTCCGCCACCTCCTCCCCAAGAAGGCGCCCTGGCTCCAAGGCGCGCAGCCCCAGGGCGAGACCCTCTGCGTCTGGCGCCTGCGCGGCAAGAAGGGAGCTGCTGCCAAGAGATCCCTCGTCCCCAAGAAGGTGCTCGCGTGCTCCCAGCACCCACTACAAGAAATATGTCAACTTGTGACCACCACTATTGGTCACTGAAAGGTCATGGTTTTTCATTTGTGACCTTTTTGTGACCAAAAACAGAAGGTCAAAAGCTGGCGGTCATAAACTGACTATAGCGACCTTTCTTCTGGAATGGTCGAAGACGTTTACGACCAAAATAAGCCTATTGTTCTGTTTTGGTCACTAGCAACCTCCCCAGGCCACGTAGGCATCCAGCGTAGCAAGCTGATGTGGCACAAGATTCAGCCCGGTCCAATTCGGTTTTCTACATGGGCCTAGCCCATTAATTCAGCCTATTAGTGTTTTCTCTCATATTAATTTTGGCTAGGTAGATGGGCCAAGCCCAACAATTAAGCCTTCTCATTTTTCGGCCATGGCCTTTTCCGCTAGAAAGTTTTAGTTTTTTTGTAATATAAAAAAGGTCCACTAGTCAAATGGGTCCTAGATGTCAGGTTCAGGTATGTGGGTCCCAGCTAGCAAGTTCATATTCTTCATATTTCAATTTAACAGTAAATAAATAACCAGTATTTAAATTGGCACAAACAAAACACACACATAATACTCCAAATATTATCAGCCAGATTCAGTACAGAGCTCCTATTGTACAAATAACATATATTTTACAAGCTCTACACATAATAAGCTCTAACATATACAAGCTCTACAAGCTCTACACGTGATACAGTGTCCTGGTGTTAACCCTATAGCTCTACAAGTGTCTTGAATCTTCTTCAACATGGAGCTCCTTCGGTAGCGAGCACAAACTGGGCACCTGCATCATCACATGAAGGCAAAACTAAGATATATCATCAACAACCATATAGATTTGTTTAATATTACTAAGATATATAGCCATTAGTTTGTTTTAACATGGAACCCAAGAGTATGTGACTCTAGCACCCTGAGAAATATGTTAATTATGCTTGTTTAACAGGTACAATCATACTAGCCGATAGACAAACATTCCAGGAAGAATTGATGCTTGTTTAATAGGTACAATCGATACTGCTATCTCTAACAGACAAATTTAAAGTTTTTAATACATTTTTTTTTCTATTAGTAAATCTGAATATGCCACTTCCTGATTCATGGCCGCATAGTCCAGCTAGCTACACCAGTTTGCTCTCATGCAAAAATTAGAAAAAAATGTATCATTGGTAATTATGCAACTCTGTTTGGAGTCATTTCTCCAAACAGTTACTGCTGTTATAGTTACTGTTGTATCCTAATTGATAGTACTTTACAGTAGATAAACATTTGTTGATGCTAAAAAAGACAAAGGCTTGTACCACGACATGTCCAACAAGCCTAATTAATAGTGTCAAACTGTAGCAAGACATAAAAGAACAGTACAGTAGTAACTTAAGCATGCTCCCCTGTAGACACACACACACACGCACGCACACGATCAATTCAAACCCAAACAAATCAAATCATGCTCTTCATCTGGACCGCTACAGATCCATGTATTGACGCTTAGCATCAAGCATTAGGCCATGAAGCATCTGTCCGATTTGTTGAACAAGACGAGTACATACCTGACTCCAGGTCGATGCGGTGGATGGGGCTGTACTTGAACATCTGGTCCAGGGACGAGACTGCTAATCCAAATCGAACAAACAAATTCATTAGGAGGGGATCGGAGAGACAAGGAAGAAATGAAGTAAACATACATACATGTCTATATAAGCAGTAGAAGCAAGTAATATGAATACATCCTCTTTCTTCCTCTACAACACTAACTAGAGCAACATCAATCATTGTACACAAGGAGCAGCAGCAACAAGCCGATAAAGAAAGCTCAAGATTTGTGTCTTTTGAAAGTTTTAGCACGCTAGTACATGCGTTAAAATGGAAGTGCCGCTGCTGGGTTGCAACAGCCAACAAACTATAGGGTTACCGTCAAGTTAGCATTATAGAAAGCGAAAAGGAAAGTGGAAAAGACATGGCAGCCTATAGTTATGCGGAGAACATCGACAAGTAGCCAACAGGATGAGCATTGTGCAGTTTAATAACACAATGTATTAATCTGAATACACGTGAACAAAACTAGCAGTGTTATTAATACACTGCTAAATGAGCATTCAGGATGCTTATTATACACGTGAACAAAACTAGGCCAAAACATAGTAAAAAAACTACTAAATGGACACTAGCAGCAAAATGAGCATTGTGCAGCAAAAAAAGCAAGCAGGAGCTAATGGCCTAGGAACTACTAGTAGGACAGTGACACGAGGTGAGTATGGTAGATCTAGGCGGCTGGATACATATGAACTAGTATAGGCAGGCAGCAGCATCTCTTCTCTGAATCTCATGTCCCCGCCCCCACGGTGACCGATTTACTAGCTGTTGTTTGCAAGCAGCGAATCAATGGATGGTCTTGTCACAGTTCATGTTCCTGACCAATTCAGAAGGGTCGCACGGATCGAACACTAATTGGCGCATCCTCGCGTGAAAACAACTAGACCTACACGGAAAGGTAATCGAGTAATCCCATCACAGCTCAAATCGCGCATCAATTACAACCTAAATATTCCAAACCAGAGAAGATCCACGACGGGAAACCCTCTCCAACTAATGAACACATCTGAGCAACCGCATACGAGTCGACATGAGAAGGGGCGAGAGGCGGGAGATGGGGTATGACGAACCTGGATGCCGGCGTGCATAGGAAAGATCCATCAACTGGGAAAATCATGGCTCCACGGGAGGCTTGAGCCTATCAGCCTCCGGACCCTGTCCTTCTCCATGTTCCCCAGTAGCCCCTGCATGTATCATCCACAATAGCAGACCACCACATCAACCGCAGCTCAAGGAAAGGATTTTACAACAATATTAGGTTGCAAAAACAACTCTAAGAGACTGATATTGTAAGTTCATTGACATTCACAAGCCATTTGCATTTTTATTCAGAACCGTGCAACACCATTGACATTACCTTCACAACAGAAACAAGAAACCATGGTGCATTGTAAAATGATTACATTGAAGTTTCGAATCACTGGATTTAGAGAAACTAGAGAACATTCCGCTGGCATGTGTACAAAAGCAAGTAACTAATCCAGTATTAATTATGTACAATGGGATATGTTCAAAGCAAGCTTTCCAGCGCCAAATTAGCAACTCCACTATGAGAAAGCTGCTGACGAATTGATGTTATAGTTTCTGAATTCAGAACGGGTGCACGGCAGCTACGACTTGCAAATAAGTAAAAGTTATGCACCAAGTAACATACAGAACTGATATTCAGCTAGCATTCATGTACAATATGATGCAACTCACATACTGAACTAGCAACTTAATTGTTCACTTTACTCCTTCACCATGGCAAAAAAAACATGTTATAGTTTCTGAATTCATAACATACGCATGACAGTCGCGACTTGCAATAAGTAAAAGTATTTTCTTCTACAACTATGTGTAAAAACAGAGGATGATGTGTTGTAAACAGTCCCTAATCACCATCTCCCAGAACTACCCATGTCTTGAGCATTCAGCTAACCCTAGGCCAAGCTACAAAGGCAGATGCCGACGTAGAGCTTGCCCATGGTTGGGCGTCTCCTCTCCCTGCATCCAAGTCGAGTTGGTGATGTTGCAGCCTTGCAGGCGTGTAGCTGCTCCTGCACATCGGGGAGGGGAATGGAAGGTAAGGGGGAAGAAGAAAATGAAAATGAGAGGAGAGGATTGGGGGTCTGACCTTGATGGCGTCAGGGTAGCGGTGAAGCTGCATCGTTCATGTGAGGGAGACAAGATGAGGTGAGGAGGACGACTTCCCGTCGATGGCGTCCCGGTGCTCGAGTAACGACGGCGTTCTGGATCTGCAAGGGAGACAAGATGAGGTGAGGAAGAGAGGGAGGGAGATATGCGACGAGGACAAATGGAGGGACTCACCTGAGTCGTCGGAGCAACGCCGGAGCCACGCCGGCGAGGTGCCAGAACGCAAGAGGAAGATCTGGTCGGGGGAAAGGGAGCAACGGAGGCAGGGGAGCTCAGATCTGTCCTGCATGGATCTGCTGCTGGAGGTGGCTGGGTTGGGGGAGGAAGAGAAGGGGTCGCCGGCGGTGGAGGAGGCCGGGTTGGGGGAGGTCTGCGGTGGCTGGGTTGGTGGGGATCGATCCAGAGAGGGGGAAGATGTGGGTTGGAGGGGATCGATCCAGAGAGGAGGAGGAGGAGGAGTCGTGGGGATTTTCCCTCTCGTGTGAGAGAGAGATGGATCTCGCCGTGCGCGCGCGCCGGATCTCGCCGGCCGTTGATTCCCGCCTGAGGTCGACAGAGGCGGCGGCAGGCAGTGAGGGGTGGAGCGCTAGGGTTCGGTTCGAGAGAGAGAGAGGAGGGCACGACGGCAGGTTGGGTGGGGTTCGCACGTGAGAGAGAGAGAGAGGGAGAGAGAGAGAGGAGGGTGTTTGCTCCAGTTGGTTGGATGGATCGACGGATGGATGGATGATGTATGGATGGACAGATGTTTGCCATGTCATCAATCCATGCCATGACTGATTGCACCAATCAGAATGAAGCTTATGTAGTATTGTTTTTTAACCTCTTATTCTGGATAAACATTTAACATGGCACCCTTTTATACTTTGTTAAAATGAGTCAATATTGTGCACATGTGTGTATCTTGGGATGACAAACAATGTTGGTTTGGGGGGGCTTTCATGTTCCTTGCACAAATAATAATTTTCCATTTTTTGAGTGCCCAAAATTAGTTTTTTTGTGAAGGACCTACAATATATTTGTTGCAAAACTGGACCAAATCAATTTTCTAAAATACTAGGCCATGTTTAATGCACAATTGACCAAATGGTTGGGTGTCAAAAGTTTTGATCCACCTCTGGTGAAAAAGACAAATTCCGCCGATTCAGCTGGAAGCGGGTCAAATTTGAACTGCAGCTGCCTCATAGTTTGCTCTTTATTTTTTACAAAAATCATTTCTAGGTACATAAGTATCTATTTAATCATAGAAACACCAAAAAAATCCAAGATTCAACCACTAGCTAGGAACGGTCATTCCCGCCGTTTTGACGCATTTTGAAACTGGCACAAAAAATTCAAAAAAAATCAAAAAATTGGGAAACCTTCGCATTGTGTCATTATATGTGGCCAAATTCCTAGGAAAAATAACAAACTTGTAATACGGCAATTATTTTAAAAAAGTGTTCTCAGAAACGAGCTATCACGTGTGGAGATCAATGGCTTTCAAGCCAAATGATCAATCTTATGGCCACATTCATGGCATAGTTTGTTCAAATGATCTCATATTGTGCACAAGGGTGCATATTGGAATGGCAAACAATGTTGCCTAAGGAAGATTTCATTTTCTTTGGACGAAAAAACCATTTTCCATTTCTTGAGTGCCCAAAAGGAGGTTTTTTGTGAAGGACCTACCAAATAATTGTTGCAAAATTGGACCAAATCAATTTTCTAAAATACTAGGCCATGTTTAATGCACAATTGACCAAATGGTTGGGTGTCAAAAGTTTTGATCCACCTCTGGTGAAAAAGACAAATTCCGCCGATTCAGCTGGAAGCGGGTCAAATTTGAACTGCAGCTGCCTCATAGTTTGCTCTTTATTTTTTACAAAAAATCATTTCTAGGTACATAAGTATCTATTTAATCATAGAAACACCAAAAAATTCCAAGATTCAACCACTAGCTAGGAACGGTCATTCCCGCCGTTTTGACCGCATTTTGAAACGGGCATGAAAAATTCAAAAAAAAATCAAAAATTGGGAAACCTTCGCATTGTGTCGTTATATGTGGCCAAGTTCCTAGGAAAAATAATAAACATGTAATACGACAATTATTTTAAAAAAGTGTTCTCAGAAACGAGCTATCACGTGTGGAGATCAATGGCTTTCAAGCCAAATGATCAATCTTATGGCCACATCCATGGCATAGTTTGTTCAAATGATCTCATATTGTGCACAAGGGTGCATATTGGAATGGCAAACAATGTTGCCTAAGAAAGTTGTCACTTTCTTTGGACGAAAAAACCATTTTCCATTTTTTGAGTGCCCAAAAGGAGGTTTTTTTGTGAAGGACCTACCAAATAATTGTTGCAAAATTGGACCAAATTATTTTTCTAAAATACTAGGCCATATTTAATGCACAATTGACCAAATGGTTGGGTGTAAAAAGTTTTGATCCACCTCTCATGAAAAAGACAAATTTCCGCCGATTCAGCTGGAAGCGGGTCAAATTTGAACTGTAGATACCTTGTAGTTTGCTCTTTATTTTTTACAAAAATCATTTCTAGGTACATAAGTATCTATTTAATCATAGAAACACCAAAAAAACCCAAGATTCAATCACTAGCTAGGAACGGTCATTCCCGCCGTTTTGACCGCATTTTGAAACGGGCTTAAAAAATTCAAAAAAAATCAAAAAATTGGGAAACCTTTGCATTGTGTCATTATATGTGGCCAAATTCCTAGGAAAAATAACAAACTTGTAATACGACAATTATTTTAAAAAAGTGTTCTCAGAAACGAGCTATCACGTGTGGAGATCAATGGCTTTCAAGCCAAATGATCAATCTTATGGCCACATCCATGGCATAGTTTGTTCAAATGATCTCATATTGTGCACAAGGGTGCATATTGGAATGGAAAACAATGTTTCCTAAGGAAGTTTTCATTTTCTTTGGACGAAAAAACCATTTTCCATTTTTGAGTGCCCAAAAGGAGGTTTTTTCTGTGAAGAACCTACCAAATAATTGTTGCAAAATTTGACCAAATCAATTTTCTAAAATACTAGGACATATTTAATGTACAATTGACAAGATGATTGGGTGTAAAATGTTTTTATCCACCTCTCGTGAAAAAGACAAATTCCGCCGATTCAGCTGGAAGCGGGTCAAATTTGAACTGCAGCTGCCTCATAGTTTGCTATTTATTTTTTCCAAAAATCATTTCTAGTTACATAAGTACCTATTTAATCATAAATACATGGTTTGGTGGCGATACGTCGAGGTTTGGGTGGTGGCCGAGGGCCCCAACTCTAGAGCGCGTAAACTCGCATGCCCGTCGCGTGGTCACCGCGTGACCGTGGTGTTGCCATGTGTTCTGGGCGGCCTAGGCATGTCTAGTGGGTTGGGCACTCCCCAGGTAGGTGCTAGGAAGAAAATTACAACATAAGATTCTCACGAGGAGACCGATCGATGCTCAAACATGAATTAGCAGCCAAGTGTTTGATTAGCGGTACGGGAAATGTACATGGCTAATGGGCGTGAGTTTTGGCTGAGGATGATCAGTTACTAAGAAGACCGTCTTCACAAATTTTCAGCTCAAAAGGAGGAGCCTAGGTGGTACTTGCTTTGCAGACTACCACACTGGACATGACTACGAATGTTGAAGCTTGGCTCAAAATAATAAATGGATTGAGCTGGAATTTAGTGGAGGATGGTTATTTGGGCATAGGAAAGCACTGTAGAAAATGGATACTATTTGGACATGCCAAAGTGGTACTTCCTTCACAAACTGTTATTCTGAACAGAATAGAAAAATGAATATTTTTGAATTATTTTTGAACTAGGCAAGGAAGGTTTTTACATATTTGACGAAGATATGGCCCAAAGAATTTATAAGATTTTTTTGGGAATTTTGGGAATGACAGAAATATAGGTTGCTTCACAACCTAGGGCAAAAACTGCCACATGGACATGACACATAGGCAAACTGATGAGATGGCGCCTAGTCATAGCAACCCACCACAATTTACAAGGCTATGACCATCTATATTGGTCGTTTACAACTAGAAAAAAGGCAGCGGACTAGCGTTGTTTGCTTTATGACCATTTCCTCTAATGAAATTATGACCTTTCTGACCAAAATGGTTGTTATGGTTTAGGGTTTAGAGCCCCCAGACAGCTTTTGACCAATTGGTCTAAAATGGTCATAAATTTATGACCAATTCTTCGAGGGTCACTGACAGAAGGTCATAAGTTGACATATTTCTTATAGTGACCGGCGCGCCAAGATCGCGTCCCTACGCCTCCACGCCGAGACCCCGCTCCTCCAAGCGGCGATGCGTGGTAACCACCAGGAGCAAGCCCAGCACTAGCAAAGGGCACCGGTGGCCACAGCAGGCTGCCGCGCCTTCACCTCCGAGCTACGCGGCGTCCCATGGCCAGGCAAGTTCAAGCCTGATCTGCCCCCTCGCTACGATGGCACGGCGGACCCCGCGGAATTCCTACAGTTCTACGAGCTGGGCATCGAAGCCGCCAACGGAGACGAAAAGGTCATGGCGAACTGGTTTCCCATGGTGCTCAAGGACGGCGCCCGCACCTGGCTCCTGAACCTGGTTCCCAGCACGATGTCCTCCTGGGACGAGATGCGCACTCGCTTCATCGCCAACTTCCAGGGCACTCGCGACCGGCCCCCGACCATAAGCGACCTGCGCCGCATCAAGCAACAGCCAGGGGAAACCCTGCAGAAATACATCCAACGCTTCAACAACGCTCGCCTCAAGATCCCCAGGGTGACTGAGGAAGCCATTATCTCAGCCTTCTCCGATGGCGTGCGCGACATCAAGACGAAGGAGGAGCTGGCAATCCATGAAGACCTGTGCACATCCTTGGAGCTGTTCAACTTGGCGACCAAGTGTGCCAGGGCTGAGGAAGGACGCCTCTCCCTCCTCGAGCTCCTGGCTGCCGACCCAGAAGAGAAAAAGGCCAAGGCCAAGGACGTGAAGCGTAAGGGAGGCGTCGTTCTCGCAGCGGAACCAGACACCAAGCGAGGCGGGGATCAGCCTGAGTCATCCAAGGGCAGCCGATACTGCGTGTACCACGACCTCCACACCCACAACACCAACGAATGCCAAGAGCTTAGGGCCATGCGAGATGGGCGTATCGACCGACGCCCCGAGCGCAACGACAGGGGCTATGACCGAGGAGGAGGAAGAGGTGGAGGACGATGGGAAGACCGTGGCCCTCGCCAAGGGTGGCGTGACCGACCTCGCGAGGATCGCTGGCAGGACCAGCCTCGCGACGGAGGCTGGAGGTATCAGCCTCGTGAGGATCGCCCGCACGACAACGCAGGCCTCCCCCCTCTACCGCCACCACCAAGAAGGAACGAAGACCAACATCAAGACGAGGGGGCTGGGGGCTTCCAGGAGCCGCGCGCAATCACTTGCATCTTGGGTGGCGCCCAGGCCCCAGCATCACAGTGCATCTTGAAGAAGTTTGCTCGTGAGGTGAATGCAGTCCTCCCCAAGCTTGAGGCCACGCGCCCTCTCAGGTGGTCTGTGTGCGCCATCACGTTCAGCTCACCGGATCAGCTCAAGTGCGCGGCAACGGCCGGAGTTCTCCCGATGCTTTGCTCCCTAGTCATCAGCAAGGGGAGGCGTTGCGAGGGTCCACCTCACAGCTACGTTCGCATGCCTTTCGTCCTGCCGAACGCGGTCGCCGCTCATCAGCGCCTGCTGAGGAGCATTCTGGAGGCTCATGAGGTCAGGCATTGTGTGGTCCTGGCGTAGGTGGAGATGGCCCTCGAAGACCTACCCGTGCCCCCGGAGCCTCCCGAGGCTCCTAGGCCTGGGGGCTCGTGAGGGTCGACGTCTTCACCGCGCGTCGCCCACTTCTTCGGCATCACTTCATCTTCAACGGCATCAGGTGACATGTTTCAAGTTCCATTTTTAGCTGGGAGAGCCCACAGGGTCGTGTCGTTCCCAGGTCGCGTGGGTCCGTCCCTGCAACATGTATCCGTTTTGCTTACGCTCTTTACCTACCTTGTTGGGGGCGCCCCTCGGGCTGCATCATCCCCAAGCTGCTCGGGCCTGGCCCAGCGGCGTTTGCTTTTCTCGCATCTACTTGAAATGAATTTGCTCCTCTGCGCTTAATCTGTTTCTCATGATCGTCATCTACTGCTTATCGCAGACTTCTCCGCTCTCATGCAAAGCGCTTGCATGTTAAAAGGGGGGGTACCTGAGCATCACGACTCATGGGCTCCTACTGGCTCTCCAGCCCTCACCCCTTGGCCTTGACCCACGGCATCGCGACCTGTCATGCCAGCGGCGGCTGAGCTCGCTCGAGGGCCGGGACCTGAGGACGTAGAGCATTTGCATTCTAACCACCCTACAGGAACACACCATTGATAAAGGCCTAGAGCCAGGCGCAACCCGCCTCGAGGTAGGGCCTCGTGAGTCCCGCGCTGGCTCACGAGTGCCCAGATACACCTCTCCTAGCCCTACCGTGCCGGCCACGTGTCAGGGTGGGGCTGTACACGTCCCGGGGGCTCCTCCCGGAGGGGGCCCCCTCCCACGTACCAGTGGAAGCACCATGCTCCGTGCTGGCTGACGACACTGCCGAGGAGCGGCTATGCCCGTACACATACGGAAGCGCTATGCTCCGCGCTGGTGATAAACAACTGAGGGCGGCCCACGGCCGTACCAACCTCAGGGATCCCGGAGCTCAGTGTCTGCCACCATCGCAACGCCTCCCCTTGGGAGTGTCGCGCGAGGGGGCTGGACACGGGGGCTACGTTCGGGCCATGCCCGAGCGCACGCCACCCAGCCACATCCCTCGGACCTGGTCATCGCGCGCCCCTCCCCGAGCGGAGCCAAGGTATGAAAACCCGTTTGAACATCAAGGGGGACTCCTGAGCATCGCGACTCAGGAGCCTAACTTGCCACGTAGCCCCTCACTCCTTAGTCCCGTCCTGGTTTCCGGTCGGGGCTAACAGCGGTTGAGGTATGCGCGGGGCCGGGCCCTGCCGACGCAGAACGACCAATCCACTCCTTTGCTTCCGCCTTCCCTACTTGTTACCCGCGCGTCAAGGGGGACTCCTGAGCATCGCGACTCAGTAGCCTAACTTGCCACGTAGCCCCTCACTCCTTAGTCCCGTCCTGGTTTCCGGCCGGGGCTAACGACGGTTGAGGTATGCGCGGGGTCAGGCCCTGCCGACGTAGAGCACAAGCAAATAGGAGGGAAAAATGCAAATTCCACGGAATTTAAAGCAAATATTACAAGCCATAGATTGTTTCACGACGCCAAACACAAGTCTAAATGCCTCCGCGAGGCATGGTGCATGTTGCAGGAGTAAAAACAGGACAGAAGCCGCGAAGGGATCACTCTCTAGTGGTGCCGCAGCCTGTGGTGGAGTCACGCTGGGCGACTCCGCCTCCTGAGGCCGCGGAGCTGGCGGCACCGCGTCCGGAAAGGTACTCAAGGCGCGGAACCTCCCCAGAAAAGCCTCGGCTCGGCCTTTCATGGCCTCAGCGGCAGCGGCGGCAAGGTCGCTGCTCATGGGTTCCAGCAGGCTGTCGAAGTCGACGTTGGGGTCGCGCAGGTAGACGTGGCTGAGGACATGCGTCAGCGCTGCAGAAGACAGGGCACACGCCTCGGCCTCGGCCATGGGGCTGACGCCGTCTGCAACATCTTCAAGCACACGGACCAGGAAGGGAAGTAGCTCGGCGGGGCCGTCCTCCGCACCAGCCAACGGCTCCTCCAAGCCGCCCTCGTAAAGTGTCTTCAGCGCGGCGCGAGCTTTCTTCTCTAGCTGCGCGAAGGCCACCCGATCCTCGGCCAGCATCTTCGCCTTGGCATCTAGCTTGGTCCTCTCCGCCTTCAGCGACCGCTCCAGCGTGTCCAACCGGCCGCAATGGTCATCAAGCTTGGCGCCCCGGTCCTTGATGGCAGCCTCCCGAGCCTTCATCTCCTTCTCCTCCTCCTGGCGGCCGCGGACCTCCTTGGCGAGCTCGTCGCGTAGGCCTTGCAGGTCGACCTCCAGCGCCTTGCAGCGGCCCTGGGCAGCTGCGGCGTCTCCAAGGGCAGCGTCGCAAGCGGCCTTGGCTTGGCCGGCGGCCCGCTTCTCCCCATCGGAGGCCGACATGGCCTGGCTCAGCGCTGCTCGGACGGAGGTGGCAGAACGGGCCCAGCCAGAAGCTAGCTCCAAGCACCCGGCCACTAGGCGAGGGTCCGCGCTCAGAAGATCCTCCCGCAGCTGGCTCAGTTCATTGGCGACCCGGTCCAGGACGGCGGCAGAGGGATCAGAAGAGACGAGAACCAGTGGAGCGGGCGGAGAGGACGGCAGTGTGATCACAGCTTGGCAGGAAGGAACCCCCTAGGCCTTGGCTACCCCGGCTGCAGCATCGAGCGCGGCCACCTCCAGGGTCAGCGGGGCCACGGGGGCTGACTCCTCGCTGAAGCGTCCCAGTTGGCCTCGTGAAGATGATCGGGCAGGGGAGGCGCGAGCCTCGCCGTCTCCTTCCCCAGCAGATGAAGGCGCCACCCCGGCAGATGGACTTGCCCCAAGCAGGGCCGCAGAAGCCCCTCTCAACCTCTTCGCTGCAGGTGCCGGCCTGGCAAAAGAATGCAGACGTCAAGCCTCGGCGGCAGAAACCAAGCGAAGCACGAATCGAGCACTTATTGGTCGTCGTTCGCGGACTCAAGTAGCCCGAGAGCCTGCAGCTAGGGTCAGCCTTGGGAGGCCCGAAAGCAGAAGGCACGCCAGGAGGGCTGGAGCTGGCCTCATACCGCCCGGGGACCAGAGCAGACCCTGGGAGAACCGGCCCCGACCTGCCCTTCCTTGTGACCAAGGGAGAGTCCTCCCCTCCTCGCCTGGCACCAGCCTCGTCGTCGTCCAGCATGGAGCGGAGGGCCCGGTACCTGCGCCGAGGGAAGGACTCCCCCGACTCCTCGCCAGTCGCCTAAGAGTCAGACTCTTCCTCCCCCGCCTCTTCTTCCCTCTCACTCCCGTTGGAGCTGCCGGAGGACACATCCACCATCGCCAGCGTCGCCAGATCCTCAGGAGCTTCCGCAGGCACCAGCCCCTCACCATTGAAGGTGGGCATGGAGTTCACCACCTGCTCCCAGTCATCATGAAGGAATAGGGGGATGGGGGCGCCCACCGGGCTCGCCACGTCTCCCCCAACCAAGGAGTGGAGGGCCGCGGCCAGATCCTCGTCGGTCAGGGCCTTGGAGCTTAGGCGTGGGGCGGCGTCTGCTTCCCCAAGCCTCCACAATGGGAGCGAGTGCTCCTGGAGTGGAGCCACCCGGTGCTCCAAGAACTCCCTGAGGAGTGTAGCCCCGGTCAGCTTCGCCGCCCCCAGGTTGCCTGGCCTCAGGCTCGCGTTCATCCTCTTCAGCACCGCCTTCGCACGGGGGTCGACGAGCTCCGTGTGGGACCACGCGTCAACGGCCTTGGGCTGCCCCGTAGGCAACACCAGTCGGGGGTGGAGGCGCCCGACGTCCACCATGACCCACTTGCTCCGGAAGCCTTCGATTCTCTTCCCAGGCTTCGAGATAGCATTGGAGTTGGAGTATGCGATAAAGCTCGCGCATGCGGAGACATGGGCACGAGAAACCCGGAGGGAAAAATAGTGGCGCAACAAGGCCACCGAGGGCTTCACCCCAACGTGAGCCTCGCAATAGTAAGCGAAAATCGCCAGGAGAAGAATAGAGTTGGGATGGAGATGCAGAGCTTGCAAGTTGTATTGGCGGAGAATAGCAAAGAAGAACTCGGAGAAAGGAGGCACCAGACCGGCGATGATGGCGCTCACAAAGAATGGATAGAAGGTGCTCCCCTTGCCCTCAGGCTGGTCGGAGTCGGCCTTGAGCACAGTCGCCCCCTTGCTGCCCTGCGCGACCGTCATCAGGCGCATGAGAGCAAGGTTCTTCTCCGAGAAGTTCGGGGGATCGAGAGCCGGCGAGTACCAGGCCTCGGTTGTGGACTTACGAGGCGCCATGGCGTGCCGGATGGGAAGGATTGAGACAGATCTGGAGGATTTCGGGAGCAGGAAGGAGAAGAGTGAGAAAGGGGATCTGGGGCAAGGCGAACAAGAACAAAGCAAGTAAGCCTGGCCTGGGCACCTCTTTGTCAGATGGACGGTTGTCGAGGCATCATGGGGAAGCGCAGACGCCCACGTCCAATCAATCGCCACGTGGCGCCCAAGGCCGCAGGCTATTGGGGCCCGCAGCGCTTCACGCTTGCCCCTTCGCTTCTCTGCCAAGCCAAGCCCGGGCGCGCCTTGGGCCCGGGGGCTACTGTCGGCGTTCTGGGAACGGGGGTCCCCAGAATTGCCTGCCCGCAGCCTGCGGCGTGGCTCGAGTGGGGGCCCAGTGCGGCCCAGCTTCATCAGCTCAAGCTCAAGACCCTTGCAAGGGGCCAAGCCTTGTGGGGCGGATGACAGGAGGCTTGCTCAGGAGCAGCCTCATCATGCAGGCTCGCGAGGAGGCGGAGAGATCAAGGCAGGGGTGTCTCGCGAGGAGCCCGTGATGCAAGCCATGACGATCGAGATCAGGCGGGCGTGAGGCGGGCGCCGGCCTGTGCAGTGTCCTTGTTCCCCATTCGGTGCAAAGAGAACAAGCACAGTCCAACGCATCAGGCAAAGGTTACCATTCCGGTGCAACGAGACCAAGACCAGCAGAGCGGCAGGATGGAGGTCACTGTGGAGCCCAAGACGGCGTCATCACCAGTGCTTTTGGCAGCCGAAGACCACCTTTGGTCAGGATAACTTGTACTAGATGTTCCCCTTCAAAATGGCCAATTGTTGGCTCCCTTCCCGCTCATTATTTGGGAAGAGGACCAGGGCCTCTATAAATAGGACTAACCACCATAGGAAGAGGGAGGCGAGAAAAAGGGGAGAAAGAAAGAGAGAAGAGAAAGAGAGAGAGAGAGAGATCCGGACCAAGTAGAACACACTGCACCAGCTCAAGAACACCTCTCGCGAGGCCATTCTTCCCCCTGTATTGTTCATCATCAGCCCCTGAGGCAATCCACCACACCACACACTGGAGTAGGGTATTACACCACATCGGTGGCCCGAACCAGTATAAATCTCGTGTCCTTTGTGTGTTCTTCTTTCCAGCCTAGATTTCTTGCGAGCCATAGAAGCGCGAGTCGGTAGGGGAAAGATCTCCGTGCGCACCCCAGAGTTCGAACCTTAAGGGTCTGCCGGAACCCGAAATCCGACATTCTTCACGCCAAAGTGTCCCATTAATCCTCGAAAAAAGTCCATTTTACTACCCTGAATAAAGTGGGTGGTTTACTTTACCCCCTGATCAATATTTCTGCTTCTTCTAATCCCCAAACAAACTCAAACCGTACAAAACATCCCCTTGACTGGTTTGTCTCCACCCGCTGCTGATGTGGCAATAGTCAACGGTGGTATTTGACCAGTGGGGCCCACTCGTCAGGTGACCCATCAATGTCTCGCGGCGGCGCTGTAGGTGGTTGTGGTGGCGGGACTGACCGGAGCAGCAGCTATGGGCACGGACCGGAGGTGGATGCCGATGGTGGGGTCGCTGGACGGCGGCGAGGTGCTGTAGGAGGCCCGGAGGTGGCTGGCGGCGAGCTCCTGGTTGGAGCAGGAGCAGTGAAGCGGCGGACCAGAGCTAGGCGTGAGAGGTCGTGGCCTCCCATCGACCAGAGGCAGCCGACTATGGGGGGGGGGTGCAGGGGCGGTGGTGCTTCGCACCACTTCTCACACCCGGCTACACCTTGCGGGGGCGTCGGACCAGTGGATCTCCCAGGACGACGCGGGGCTTGGCGCTGGAGCAAGCGTCGTCCTCCTGGCGGCGCTATGCAGCTCGGGCGCTACGGTTTGGGGAGACCGACGGGGAGGAGGAGATGGGGAGCATCCGGATTTGGGCGAGGAAGGCCGGTTCTCATCGGAATCGGCGCTGGCGGCGGCGGACGGAGCTCCATGGCAGCTCATGGTGCTCCTGCGAGAACAGAGGAGATACGTGAGGGAAGGAAAGAGAGAGATGAAGAGAGAGGAAGGGGAGGAATAGAAAGAGAGGGAAGGGAGGAAGATGGGCGGCGCGACTAGAGCTGCTGCTGATGCAAGCGCTCGCCGGTTGCATCAGGGAGCCACCAACGTGAGGAGGAGGGAGTTCGGGGGATCAGAGCACACTGTGGTCAGCTGGACAATGTCCGGGGACACAGGAGCAAATGTCCAGGAGGCATTTTGGACGATTATGGGTCAAAACCACCGTTGACTAGTGCCACGTCAGCAGGAAGTCGAGACAAACCATCCAGGGTCTCTTTCAACCGGTATGAGTTTGTTTAGGGGGTGAAGGGAGCAGAAATATTGATCAGGGGGTAAAGTGAACCAGACACTTTATTCAGGCTAGTAAAATTGACTTTTTTCTTAATCCTCCTCCATGCGCCTCCTGCAACAAAAAAATACGAATGGAGCTAGCTGGAATGCATAGCTTGTTAGCACAAAACACAAATCCATCATTAACGACGAACTTGTTCCATGTTCTTCCTTCTTTACAATTCTGCATTACATCTTTAAAATCTGCATCATGCACATATTGATCTTTGATGGTCTCCAAACCAAATATTTTGAAGTCAAATTGTGAAAGCATAGTATAGCGACAAGACAATGCATCAGCAATAACATTTTCTTTACCCTTCTTGTGTTTAATGACATAAGGGAAAGTCTCAATGAATTCAACCCATTTAGCATGTCTACGATTCAGTTTAGCTTGACTTTTAATATGTTTCACGATTCATGATCAGAATGTATAACAAATTCTTGGGCCATAAATAATGTTGCCATGTCTCTAAAGTCCGAACAAGAGCATATAATTCTTTATCAGAAGTAGAATAATTCAGACTAGGCCCACTCAAATTTTCAGAAAAGTATGCAACAGGTTTGCCATCTTGTAGTAACACACCTCCTAACCCAATTCCACTAGCATCACATTCAAGCTCAAAAGTCTTATTATAATCAGGAAGTTGGTGTAAAGGAGCTTGTGTCAACTTATCTTTCAATACTGTGAAGGCTTCTTCCTATGCGGTACTCCAAACAAAAGGCACATCCTTATTTGTAAGCTCATTGAGAGGTGCAACAATGGTGCTGAAATCTCTCACAAAACGCCTATAGAATCCAGCGAGGCCAAGAAAACTCCCCACTTGTGTGACCGTTTTGGGCTAGGCCAACTCTCAATAGCCTCAATCTTGGCTTTATCAACTTCAATTCCTTGTGGAGTAACAACATAGCCAAGAAAAGATACTCGGTCGGTGCAAAAGGTGCACTTTCCAAGGTTACCAAACAAACGTGCATCACGTAGAGTAATAAAAACAGCACGTAAATGTTCCAAATGTTCCTCCAAAGATTTGCTATAAATCAGTATATCATGAAAATAGACTACCACAAATCGTCCAATAAAAGCATGTAAAACTTCGTTCATCAATCTCATGAAAGTACTAGGTGCATTAGTTAACCCAAAAGGCATGACTAACCACTCATATAATCCAAACTTAGTTTTAAATGTTGTTTTCCATTCATCCCCCAATTTCATATGAATTTGATGGTATCCACTACGCAAATCAACTTTGGAGAATATTGTAGAGCCACTCAATTCATCAAGCATATCATCTAGCCTAGGAATACGATGACGATAACGAATAGTAATATTATTAATGCCTCTACATTCAACACATATACGCGATGTACCATCCTTTTTTGGCACTAGAATAATAGGAACACCACAAGGACTAAGGGATTCACGTATATAACCTTTGTCGAGCAGCTCCTGGACTTGACGCATAATCTCCTTCGTCTCCTTTGGATTGGTACAGTATGGTGCACGGTTGGGTAGCGATGCACCGGGAATTAAGTCAATTTGATGCTCAATCCCTCGAATAGGTGGTAATCCCGGTGGCATGTCTTGTGGAAAGATGTCAACGAACTCCTGCAAAATTTTAGTGACAGCAGGAGGCAAAGAGGAAGGTACATCCTCGAAATAAAATAACGCCTCTTTGCACACAAAAGCATAGCAAATAGATTTGCTGAAATCTAGATCATCAATATCAGACTTGGTGGCAAGTAAACATGCACTTTTCAATTTAATTTCAGAAGCAACACTAGATGGTTTATTATTAGGTTTCATTTGTTGCTCGAATTCTTTTGCCACAATCTGATTTTCACTCTTATTTTTCTCCTGTTTTGCTTTATTAGCTCTATTAATATCATGTTTCAAAATGGAATCAGGAGTCATAGGAAGCAAAGTAATATTTTTATCCTTATGAACAAGAGTATACTGATTGTTTCTACCATGGTGTACATAATTTTTATCAAATTGCCATGTTATACCAAGTAATAAGGAACATGCTTGCATAGGTACCACATCACAATCAACATAATCAGCATATGTAGAGATACTAAAATGCACACGAACAATATGTGTTACCTTAATCTTGCTGCTGTTATTGAAGCATTGGATATAATAAGGATGTGGATGTGGTCGTGTGGTGAGAGATAGCTTCTCCACCATCTCCATGCTAGCCAAGTTATTCAGCTCCCTCCATCTATGATGACGCGAACAGAATGTTCCTTCACAACTCCCTTTGTATAGAACAAATTATGCCTCTGATTTTGCTCAGCTTGAGTAACCTGCACACTCAAAACACGTTGAGCAACTAAACATCCATACCTGTCAACATCTTCAGGAGCCATATATTGCGTCTCATGTTCAGAATCATCTCCACCGTGTTCTTCACGTGTAATACGAGCCAAAGTCTCCTCATCATAGTCACTAGCGGACTCATACACACCATCCTCAGTAGCAATCATCACACGCTGAGATTTGCATTCTCTCGCAAAATGTCCTCTTCCCTTACAACGACGACAAATAATATCACTTGTGTGCCCTATTAATGCCATGGAAGAAGAAGAGCTCTGTACAGGCCCGACAGGTGTGCTCGTGGTAGATAGTGGTGGTTGTGCCTGCTTTCTTGTATGACGACTGGAGGTGGTAGCTGATGGAGGTGCCGATGCAGTAGAATGTGTGGAAGTAGAGGATGCACGCGATGTCCATGAGGAAGGTCGACCTGCAGAAAAGTTAGTTCGTGCCAATGAATGTCGATCCTGCACTTCACGTTCAGCTTTACAAGCAAGATGGAATGAACGAGTGATATTATGATACTCCTTATACTCTGGAATGGTCTGAATCTCTCTATTTAACCCTCCCATAAAACGTGCAAGCATAGCTTCATTATCCTCAACAATACCACATCTAATCATGCCAGTTTGTAATTCCTGATAATATTCCTCTACAGAATTTTTTCCTTGTCTTAAACGCTGTAATTTTTGAAGTAATTCAGGTTGATAATATGGTGGAACCCAATGAGTACGCATAGCAGTTTTCAAAGCGAACCAAGTAGTTGGAATATTATTCGGATATAACCTGCGATGTTCAGACCACCACACACAAGCAAAACTAGTGAAAGCACAAAGTGCAGCAGCAACACGTCTCTCCTTGGGATATTCTGAACATATAAAATGTTCTTCGGTTTCTAACTCCCAGTAAGATATATATCAGGAACGTATCTACCCTCAAATGGTGGAATATTCAATTTCAGTTTAGGGAGATGGTCATGATCTCGTACCTAAGGGGGAGCCCTACCATTACCATTATTTTCATGTGGACGACCTGGTGGTTGTGGTGCTGGTGGTTGCACGTAGTTCTGATTTTGATCAACCTCATCCTCGTAATCTCCTGCATAATCATCCTCCTCCGCATCAGTAGCAGGACCCACAGAAGTATCGATAGCAGCACTAGCAGTTCGCCCAGGCTCAAGAGGGACACTGCTCGCTCGGCGGAGGGCTGTTTCGCGACGTGGAGGTAGGCATCGTCGTTGTTGTTGTTTTTGTTGTTGTTGTTGTTGTTGTTGTTGTTGTTGTTGTTGTTGTTGTTGTTGTTGCAGAGGTGCGGCAGGTGCAGCGGGTGGTGGTTGTGGAAGACGCGCAAGCACTTCATTAAATTTGTTATCGAGCTTTGTTTAGAACGTCTTCTCAAAGCCTGTTATCTTATCCATGGCCTCTTCAAAATTATTCAGCACATCTTGCACCTGTTCAGTCATCATTTGCTAAAATTTATCATGCAACTCCTTATTTGTCATGTTTTCCCAGTCAATCTCATCGGCTTGTGATCCTACCATGGTGAGCAGCAACAGAAACACACAAGAATATGATCCTACAGGCTACTAGAAAATGGTGGTGGTGGGTGTCACAAATTCGAAAAAGTCTATAAATGGTCTAAAAACTGCCCAACCAGAATTTCCAGACTTAGTTTTTTTAGTTTGGAACTATTTTTCTACTGCGGGTAGCACAGAAGTTGGGGAGTCTGAATTGGTCACAACTCGTAGTATCGCGTGATCTGGAACTCGAAAATAAAGGAACAAATACTGGACTCGGACTATGACTAGTGGCGGAGATGAATCTGGTGGAACTCGGACTGGTGGCGGCGATGAATCTGGTGGAACTCGGACTGGTGGCGGATATATGTTGCAGGTGGACTCGGATTGGCGTGTTGGTGGCGGATAGGTGGTGGCGTATATGGACTCAGATTGGCGGTGAATATGTAGTGGTGGTATATGGCAGCGGCGATGAAGTTGGTGCGGTGGTGGTATACGGCAGCAGCGATGATGATGATGATGCGGTGGAGATATATGGCAGGGGCGATAATGATGGTGCGGCGGCGACATGACAACTTATGACCAGAACTTGAAACTCTAAAAGACTAGACTCTAAGACCAGCAACTAGACACGACGATGCAACCGCAAATTCAACAAAGCAAAATACTGAAAAGACTATGCAAAGGCTCAGCCAGACACCGTATGAACTATGCTTTGGAAAGAAACCTAAGTTGTCGTTTCTTAAGGTTTGGGGCTGCGATGCTTATGTCAAAAGGCTTCAGCCAGAAAAGCTCAAACCCAAAGCACGCAAATGCGTCTTCAAAGGATACCCAAAAGAGATCGTTGGGTATACCTTCTATCTCAGATCCAAAGGCAAAGTGTTTGTCACTAAGAACACGTCCTTTCTTGAGAGATAGTTTCTCTCAAAAGAATTGAGTGGGAGAAAGATAGAACTAGATGAGGTTGTTGAACCTTTACTTCAACCAGAGAGTAGCGCAACACAGAAAGATGTTTCTATGGCACCTATGTCCGTTGAAGAGGAAGCTAATGATGATGATCACGAAGCTTTGGATTTAAGTTATTATAAAACATCGTAGGTCGACAAGGGTACGTACAACTCCTGAGTGGTACAGTAACCCTGTCTTAGAGGTCATGTTGTTGGACAACGGTGAACCTACGAGCTATGGAGAAGCGATGGTGGGCCTGGATTCCAACAAATGGTTAGAGGCCATGAAATCCGAGATGGAATCCATGTATGAAATCGAAGTACGGACTTTGGAAGTATTACCTGAAGGGCGAAAGGCCATTTAGAATAAATGGATCTTCAAGAATGATAGAGGCAAAGGTGTCCCATCTTTCGATGAGATGGTGGCTATCATTTTGGAGGAAGTCGACTTTGACGATCCGACTATGAACGTGCAAGGACGCCGCGCCTTAGCAATCGCTAAACCAACTCCGACAGGTTATTGAACACGCCGGAGCACGATCAACCTGACCACGAAGGTCTGTTTCCTGCAGGCAAACAAAGAACAAGCAAAAACTAAGATTGCAATCTGTATATTGCGAATATAAGAGGAAAGCTTTATTGATCAAGGTGGGGTTCTGTGACGCCTTTTCTGGCTGTTGAACACAAACGAAGTACGCGAAGTTGTAGCTATGGCTTAATCTAAACAAAATCCAAAGTCTAAACGATGCCCTAAGGGCTGTATGTATGGTGGAGAGAGGGGGAATTTCGTGGTCCTTGGAGGAGGGGTCCGAAACCAGCCCTAACTCTTGTTTCCCCACACATACGGACTCTAAAAACAGCCTATAATCAAGTATTTCGAAATTACATGGCTGTGGCCCAAAAGTAAGGTGATGCAGCACCTAGAATAGCCTTAGGACGAAATTTATGAATTGGCATCTTGTATATTTCGTCCAAGGCTTCATGCACTCATTATGGTGGCTTCAAAGTCCCGAAATCATAACTTGTAACTCTGTTCTTGTTCCCCTTGCGCATGCCATCATCTCCATGCTTGAACTTTCTCCAAGGTTCATCTGTCTTGTCCAAGCTAGGCCCTTCATTTGTAAGCAAAACAAATGTATCCAATTTAGGCGGCATCATATTCTCATGAACATTAGAACCGTTACCAAGAAACGGAAGTACCTGGTAATTCAATTGGCGTGCGCGAGCTCTAGTAATTGGTCCAGTATGTATAGTAGCAGGGGCTGTGGGTGTAACAATGGTATTGATGTCCTCATCAAAGAAGAAGACAGAGACGAACGGTAATGTCACCACCTATAAAGCTCGACTTGTGGCAAAGGGGTTTTCACAAGTTCAAGGAGTTGATTATGATGAGACTTCCTCACCCATAGAGATGCTTAAGTCCATCAGAATCATGTTTGCAATAGCTGCATTTTTTCGATTATGGAATCTGGCGGATGGATGTCAAAACAGCGTTCCTTAACGGTTTCCTTAAGGAAGAGTTGTATATGATGCAACCGGAAGGTTTTGCCGATCCAGAGAATGCTGACAAAGTGTGCAAACTCCAGCGATCCATTTATGGACTGGTGCAAGCATCTCGGAGTTGGAATCTTCGGTTTGATGAGGTGATCAAGGCGTTTGGATTTATACATGTTTTTGGGGAATCTTGTATTTACAAGAAAGTGAGTGGGAGCTCTTTAGCATTTCTAATATTATATGTGGATGATATATTGCTGATTGGAAACAATATAGAACTTTTGGAAAACGTGAAGGAATATGTGAACAAGAGTTTTTCAGTTAAGGACATAGGAGAAGTTGCTTTCATATTAGGCATCAAGATCTATAGAGATAGATCGAGACGCTTAATAGGACTTTCACAAAGCACATACCTTGATAAGATTTTGAAGAAGTTCAAAATGGACCAGTCCAAGAAGGGGTTCTTGCCTATTTTGCAACGTGTGAAGTTGAGTCAGACTCAATGCCGAATGATTACAAAGGATATAGAAAAGATGAGAGACATCCCTTATGCTTCTGCCATGGGCTCTATCATGTATGTGATCCTGTGCAGAAGACCGGATGCCAGCCTCGCCATACGTACGGCCGGAAGGTTTTAAAGTAATCCAGGAATGGATTACTGGACAGCGGTGAAGAATATCCTTAAGTACCTGAAAAGGACTAAGGTAATGTTTCTCGTTTATGGAGATGATCAAGAGCTCGTCGTAAAGTGTTGCATCGATGCAAGCTTTGACACTGATCCGGATGACTCTAAGTCTCAAACCGGATAAGTATATGTTTTGGACGGTGGAGTGGTAAGCTGGTGCAGTTCCAAGCAGAGCGTGGTAGCTGATTCTACATGTGAAGCGGAGTACATAGCTCCCTCGGAGGCAGCGAAGGAAGGTGTCTGGAGGAAGCAGTTCATGACAGATCTTGGAGTTGTGCCCAGTGCACTGGACCCAATGACTCGGTTCTGTGACAACACTGGTGCCATTGCTCTAGCCAAGGAACCAAGGTTTCACAAGAGGACCAGACACATAAAGCGACACTTCAATTACATCCGCGATTACATCAAGGAGGAAGACATAAAAATTTGCAAGATACATATGGATCTGAATGTTGCAGATCCATTGACTAAACCTCTTCCACGGGCAAAGCATGATCAACACCAGAACTCTATGGGTGTTAGATTCATTACCATGTAATGCTAGATTATTGACTCTAGTGCAAGTGGGAGACTGTTGGAAATATGCCCTAGAGGCAATAATAAAGTGGCCATTCTTATATTTCCTTGTTCATGATAATCGTTTATTATCCATGATATAATTGTATTGATTGGAAACTCAAATACATGTGTGGATACATAGACAACAACATATCCATAGTCAGCCTCTACCATACTAGCTTCTTGATCAAAGATGGTTATGGTTTCCTAGTCATAGACATGAGTTGTCATTTGATAACAGGATCACATCATTAGGAGAATGATGTGCTGGACAAGACCCAAATTATGAACATAGCATATGATCATCTCAAGTTTATTGGTATCATTTTTTGCATGTCAAGTATATGTTCCTATGACCATGAGATCATGCAACTCACTAACAACGAAAGAGTACCTTGTGTGTACCAAACGTTGCAACGTAACTGGTTGACTATAAAGGTGCTCTACAGGTATCTCCGAGGGTGTCTGTTGAGTTGGCATGGATCAAGACTGGGATTTGTCACTCCGTATGACGGAGAGGTATCTCAGGGACCACTCGATAATACAGTATCACAATGAGGTGCAAGCAATGTGACTAATGAGTTAGCCACAGGATCTTGCATTACGGAACGAGTAAAGAGACTTGTCAGTAACGAGAATAAACTAGGTATGGAGATACCGATGATCAAATCTCAGGTAAATAACATACCGATAGACAAAGGGAACTACATACAGGATTAGTTGAATCCTTGACATCGAGGTTCGATCGATAAGATCTTCGTAGAATATGTGGGAACCAATATGGACATCCAGGTCCCGCTATTGGTTATTGACCATAGAGGTGTCTCGGTCATGTTTGCATAGTTCTCGAACCTGCAGTGTCTACACACTTAACGTTTGGTGACGATATAAGTATAGTTGAGTCATTATGGTGGTTACCGAAGGTTGTTCGGAGTCCCGGATGAGATCCGGATGTGGTGAGGAACTCCTGAATGGTCTGAAGGTGAAGATCGATATATTGGACGAAAGGTATTGGAATCCGGAATTGTTCCGGGAGTACCGGGTGATGACCAGCAACACCGAAAGGGGTTTTGGGGGGGCCCAGCAAGTGTTGGGGGGCCTCATGGGCCAAGGGGAGGGGCAAACCAGACCACTAAGGGGTTGTGCGCCACCATCACCCTTTCCCACATAACCAGGAGGGGTGGGGGCACCCCCCTAGGGTATCCATCCCCTTTGCCTTGGGGGCCAAGGCTCCCGGAGGTGGGAGGCGCCCAAAACCCATCTGGGTTTCCTCCTGTGGCCGCCGCCCCCCTGGATGGGATCTAGGGTGCCCCCTCCTCCTCTCTTCCCCTATATGTAGAGAGGTAGAGAGAGGGCAGCTCCATCCTTGAGTACATCTCCACGCCACATCGCTGCCCTTCCTCTCCCTCGTAGCCCTCTTCCTCTCTGTAGTGCTTAGCGAAGCTCTCCTGAGATTCCACCACCACCACCACACCGTCGTGCTGCCGGAGGACTCGAGCTACTACATCACCACCGCTCGCTGGATCGAGGAGGTGAAGGCTTCATCAAGCCTTACGTGTGTTGAACGCGGAGGTGCCGTCCGTACGGCACTTGGATCGGAGTTCGCAGGACAGACCGTGATTGGATCGCGAAGATGTTCGACTACATCAACCGCGTTTCTTAACGCTTTCGCGTAGCGATCTACAAGGGTATGTAGATGCAATCTCTCCTCTCGTGGATGTTCATCTCCTAGATTGTTCTTGGTGAGCATAGGAAATTTTTTGTTTCCCATAAAACGTTCCCCAACACAAGTGGCAGACCCACATGTGATTCTCACAAAAGCAGAGGGGCGGTGGGACAGAGAGGGGTGAGGCGCAGGTCGAGGGACGTATGGTGTCATGGGTTCGAGCGACGTCGTGGGAATCACGTGTGGCTGTGGTAGTGCCGGTGCAATATCTTCCTACCTTATGTATTGGAGATTTTTGACAGAAACAAGTATGGACTAATTTGTTTGCTAGGGCACACAGAGAGAAAAGTCCATACACAACCGAAGAGAATGTTGTCTCTGGTGCTGAGTTCGAGGAACATCAGCGAAGCATATCTGCACTGCAGAGAAGAAGAAGCTATATTTGTTGAAGTGATATAGTCAAGAAGATTAATGTGAATAAATCAACCCCTCAAAATTTTTCTGTTATAGCGAAGCTTTTGCATCGAAAACTATCTTCCAAAGTAATTGACTGCAGCGACTGAAGTCGAAGACAAAATGAAGATGTAGTTTCATTTAGTTTTTCTTCTTTCAGTGTTTTGAGTCATATGACCTCCGTACTATTGAGACGGGTATAGGCTCTCGTTGCTTAGATCAGATGTGGTGCTTAGATACAACCTATGAAAGATGCGAGAGAAATCTCTTTATGCTCCGAGTAAATACTTGCTAGCAAGAGACTGTGATCTTCTTCGTTGTGAGAGATTTGCCTCAGACCGAGGAGTTAGCATTTCTTGCTCCGCAAGAAATGTTACCGGTGTGCTCAAATGCAACCGTTGGAATCGTATCGTTCGTCCATTGGCTGAGGCCGATGTCCAATTTGGTCATTTTCCATCTGGGAAGGCTACGGCAATAAATGCCCACCCCTCTCTAACGTTATCAGTTGGCTGCTCCATTTGAGATTTCTGAGAAGATTGATTTGAGCAACCTCTCTCTGAGTGATTTGAGTTTAAGATCCACCGAGAGAAAACCAAGAGCCCAAACTTAGAAAGTGGTTTAGCATCACAGCAGTTCTGAGTGAGATTTCTTGTACCTGTTACTCTTAAGAGCTGCGCACTCTCTAGACGGATAGGTTTGGCTTCGAGTGTTGAAGAGTTGTTGTCTTCACCGAGCCTAATCTTCAGCAGCCAAGAGTGATTGTGGTTCGTAAAGTTCGACTGAAGGTTTGGAGATCGCCGACAAGGATCTACCATGAGTGAAATCAACCCGAGTCTCATCAGCTCTGGGTTGAAGGAGAATAGGGTGAAGAGAGTTTATCTTCCGTGTTAAGTCATAGCCCCTCCAACCAGACGTAGCCCTTTGGCAGAAGGGTGAACTGGTCTACCAAATCCCTTGTCGCCATCGAGCACCACTGGTTATATCTACTCTACTGCATTTCATTCAGTAGTTTTCATTCATTCTTTGTGCCATTAGATTCTCTGATTATTGTTTTGTTCCGTGTCATTCATCCTGTGTTGTAATATCAAATCCTTTCATTTTCCTCGTTTCAATTCCTACGTTAGTAGTCTGTATCATTGTTATCTTGTGTAACCCTTCAATTGCATTTCCTTCAGTTTCTGTTATGTTGTGTTTGATTCTATTACACATGTTTGCTTGTTGCATGACTCTCATTGTTGTTAAACCCATTATCTATCAAGCTCGCTCTGTTGTAAATGCTTTTCTCGATGAATATGCCTCTGATGAAGAAATATGATTCAGTGCATTTCTCTCAATACTCTATTCCGCTGAAGTGTTTGGAATAAGTTTCAAAGCTTTCGAAAGAAAATTTGAATCTCCCATTCACCCCCCCCTTGGTCGATATACTCTCGGTCCTAATAGGTAGAAACTTGATGGTCGCCGTAGTTCAGCTAGCCCACATGTCATGAACACAAAGGCAGAGGAGCGATGGGGCCGAGAGGGGTGAGGTGGACATCAGGGGACGTGGTGCCATGGGTTGGACCGACATCATGGGAATCGCGTGTGGCAGTGGTAGAAACGTGATGGCCGCCATAGTTCAACTTCCATCGACAAGCTGTCATGTCTACTGACAAATGCATTGCATACCGATCACTATAAGGAGTAGTAGAGAAAACTAGGCTGATAAATAGCTAATTATAGTCAACTGGACCTAAGCTAATACACTTGTTCCAAAGACATTCACACCAATGAAATAGCTCATCTATATCAATGTACACAGAGTGGAATTTTTTTTACTAGAGAGGAAATAGTTCATCCATCTATAATGCCCTGCTGCCTGTGTAGCTTCTTATTATTATTATTATTATTATTATTATTATTATTTTCTTCTTCTTCTTCGTATTCTTCTTCTTCTCATTTTCTATGGGAGACGGCTTCACAACAAGCTCTTTCAACCCTACAGCTATCTCGAAACTCACACAGGCATCGAGGGCAACATATTTTATCCGCTCGTTGGTCAAGGGATAATTCTCCCATCCAGATGACCTTAATCCCAACGTCTCGTTGCCCTTCTCAAGATTTGTTCCGAGCACATAATTTTCTACGTCGAATAGGGATGGTGCTTCTTTATCACAATCATCTACAGGAATTCTAGTTTGTAGGTCAGCGATGTTTTTCAAGTCAAGGTTGTACAGCGCGAGCTTCTGTTTGTCCCCTTCTATGGCTGCCCCACAAAAGTATATGTCCTCCCGATACATGAGATCGTGGACCTCACCTGGTATGGAGGGCGCGTCTATGATGTGATACACCAAAACTTCATCTTTGAGGCACAATTGATGGACGGCGGCGCGTTGGATCATCCCAGTGGCACGCTCCGTGTACTCTACGTTGAGACCGATGACCTTCATCTCCACCTTTTCGAGGGAGTTGGATACATTGTTGATCCACTCCCGAACAACCCTTGGGTGGTCGGTGACGGTGGAAACTATGCTCAACGAGCCTTCGACAAGGACATGTTTGACGGTAAAAACCTGCATAGGGATCTCTTTCGCCATTTGGAACCGCTGGACCAGAGGGCTATGGTTTGGAGAATTAGGATTAAGATGGCTAGTCTCTGAAGAAGATGATTATTTAGAGGGGCTTCAGAATTACTCCAGGAGTATCTGAAGAGGTTAAAACAATGTGAATCCAATGGGGTTTTAATGCAAATGAAGGAGAGGTGAAGATGCCGAGGAAAATCGGTTCCCGGTGGAGAAGTAAATGGGAAAAGTAGCATGTAGTCCGTTGATTAGACGGCTAGGTAGACCAACCGGCGAAACGAAAAGGCTATGAGGGTAGCGTAGTGAGGAGTGGTACGTGTATGTGTACGTGCCCGTCTTTCTATCGCTACATGTGCCACTGGTTAGTTGAGGTCACTCTTTCAAATCACCATGGCGAAACATTTTATGATTCCTTTTTATTTATGTACCCCTCCTGATAGGTGGGACCTACGCAAAACCCACTTGGGTGGACGAACATATATACAAACATATCCATCTCCTTGGACAACAAAATGTGTCGTAGCTGGTTCGGATGGATATTGGCGCGTGCCTGCGAGACACAACCTTTTCTGGTTAAGGAATATGCGGTTATCCTAAAAAGAAAAGGCCATTCTTCATGCTTTCGCATGCACGAGAATTTGGTTCTGCTCGCAATATGGATGCACCTGGAGGATGAAGTGAACCCAAAGGCATTCTAGCACGGGAGACCTCTTTCCGGTATACAGTACTACTCCATATGTTACTACTAGTAGTAGTACAACTGTAGTACACTTGATGGTCAAAAAATTATTCATCCGGTCCTCACAGTGAAGTGACAAGACCTTGCGCCCGACGTGGCATATTTGGGTTACCAAAGTCAGCCTCACCTTGTGCACTATGCAGTCACTATCACCGCCACTGTATAGCATGCCTCACCTCGTATCCCTCTCCCCTAGCACCACTCCATCTCCATGTCCATCTCACCGGAGATCCTGAGGTCACTCTTCATCATCTCACTATGCCCCCACGTACCCTCACCTCGCTTGCCTCCCCATAGTGCCACTATTCCCTCGCTAGCCGCTCCAGCACCGAGAGCCTTCTCCCCCATAAATCAAGCCCCAAAAATCCCCACCTTCCAAACTCCACCATGGCCAAACGCGAAGCGCGCAACATCCATATGAGCCGCGACTGGAGCAATCTCCCTAGTGACATCCTCGACCTCTGTTGTTCGCGTATGGATATGTTGAGCGTCATGCGACTGGGTGCATGCTCGAGGGACATGCACGCAGCCATCGTCGAAGCGAGGCCTGAGCTTTTCAAGATACCCTGCTTATTGCTATCTGCTCTTGCGAGATGCGCTCACCATGATACGGAGGCGTACATTTTTCCCCTCGACTTCATTCCGACCTCCATTAGCTGAAACTTCTTTGCAGGTAGGGTCACCGTACATCATGCCCCTCGACTTTGATCCGATCACCATCGCCCGAAACTTCTTGGAAAGTATGTACTGGTTCGGCATGAACTCCCACTGGATGGTTGCCGTCAGAGAAGTCTGGAAAAGTTGGTGGTCGTGAACTTCCACACCTCCCATGAGGTTATCCTTCCTACATTGGATTATATAAGGTTTTACCATCGGGGTCGAAGTCATCTAGATTAGTTTGTCAGTTGGATGCACCTTGTTTTACAGAATATTGTAATCTGCCAAGTGCTCACACGATATGCAGATTACGCAGACTTCGAGCTAATTGCCTTGTTTGACCGCGGACTCGCCTATCTTTCCGTCGGTGCCTTCTTTAGCTAGAGACAACTCACCTCGCAGTGGATCGTCAAAGTTGATACACACTTCTGTGATGCTATTAAACACAATGGAATCATCTACACGATCGACAAAGCAGATGGCACCACGTATTGCTGGGACGACGCGTGTAAGTTTTTTGTCTGATTTTAAAGATAACACTGAGGGAGTCCTGGATTAGGGGGTCTCCGGATAGCCGGACTATATCCTTTGGCCGGACTGTTGGACTATGAAGACACAAGATTGAAGACTTCGTCCCATGTCCGGATGGGACTCTACTTGGAGTGGAAGGCAAGCTAGGCAATACGGATATGTATATCTCCTCCTTTGTAACCGACCTTGTGTAACCCTAGCCCCCTCCGGTGTCTATATAAACCGGAGGGTTTTAGTCCGTAGGACAACATACAATCATATCGTAGGCTAGCTTCTAGGGTTTAGCCTCTCCGATCTCGTGGTAGATCAACTCTTGTACTACTCATATTATCAAGAATAAATCAAGCAGGACGTAGGGTTTTACCTCCATCAAGAGGGCCCGAACCTGGGTAAAACATCGTGTCCCCTGCCTCCTGTTACCATCCGCCTTAGACGCACAGTTCGGGACCCCCTACCCGAGATCCGCCAGTTTTGACACCGACATTGGTGCTTTCATTGAGAGTTCCTCTGTGTCGTCGTCGTTAGGCTTGATGGCTCCTTCGATCATCGGTAGCGATGCAGTCCAGGGTGAGACTTTTCTCCCCGGACAGATCTTTGTATTCGGCGGCTTCGCACTGTGGGCCAATTCGCTTGGCCATCTGGAGCAGATCGATAGTTACGCCCCTGGCCACCAGGTCAGGTTTGGAAGCTTAAACTACACGGCCGATATCCGCGGAGACTTGATCTTCGACGGATTTGAGCCCCTGCTTAGTGCGCCACACGGTCACGATGAGCATGATTTAGCTCTGCCATCGGACAGTGTCCAAAAGATTGCGCCGGCAACCGCTCCGACCCTCAATTCGGAGCCAGTTGCGCCATCCATGGACGGGTGGATAGACCCCGCCACGAAGGCTGCACTCTCATCAGCGATCGAGCCAAGTATCGACCTTACCCTTCACAGGAGCTGTGATGCCGAACTACCGGATTCCTCCCCGGCCACGGACTTCGAACCACCTGCGCCCGTGCCTATCAAATCTGATTGGGTGCCGATCATGGAGTTTACCTCCGCAGATATTTTTCAGCACTCGCCCTTCGGCGACATACTGAACTCATTAAGGTCTCTCTCCTTGTCAGGAGAGTCCTGGCCGAACTATGTCCGGCAGGATTGGGATGCGGATGACGAAGAAATTCACCGCCCACCCACCACCCACTTAGTAGCCACTGTCGACGACTTAACCGACATGCTCGACTTCGACTCCGAAGACATCGACGGTATGGACGACGATGCGGGAGACGAAGAGGAACCACTGCCCACAGGGCACTGGACAGCCACCTCATCATATGATATATACATGGTGGACACATCCAAAGAAGGCAATGGCGATGAGACAGCGGAGGATGACCCCTCCAAGAAGCAACCCAAGCGCCAACGTCAGCGGCGCCGCTCTAAGTCTCGCCAAAGAAAAAGCAATGACACCGGCACAGGAGATAATAGCACTCCAGACAGGGCCGAAGACAACAACAATCCCCTCCAGCAAGATTTAGGGCAGGAGGATGGAGAAGCTAGCCCTCCCGAGAGAGCGGCAGATGGAGAAGCGGAGGATGATAATTACATGCCTCCCTCCGAAGATGAGGCAAGCCTCGACGATGACGAATTCGTCATGCCTGAGGATCCCGTCGAACAAGAGCGCTTCAAGCGCCGGCTTATAGCCATGGCAAATAGCCTTAAGAAAAAGCAATAGCAGCTTCAAGCTGATCAAGATTTGCTAGCCGACAGATGGACTGAAGTCCTTGTGGCCGAGGAATATAAACTCGAACGTCCCTCCAAGAGTTACCCAAAGCGCAAGTTGCTACCCCGACTGGAGGAGGAAGCACCAAAACCTACATCTCCAGCGTATGACGCGGCCGATCGGCCACCTCGTGGCCGTGACAGAGAGGCATTTCAGCCAAAAGCTCAGCCCGCACTCCGACGCCACTCAAATAAAAATGTCAAGGCATGGGGAAATACGCCAGAACTACGAGACATATTGGAGGACAAAGCAAAGCACGCAAGATCAATCTACGGATCACGAGGGCACGCCACTATGCGAGACGATAACCGTCAGCGGCGCCGATACCACCTGGCGCCGGGAACTCTTTCGGGTTCCCTTGGCCTTCTTCATGGTCTTATCCAGCACCTCATAAGGAGCCGGAGTCCGCATCTCCGTCAGGAGAGCATCCGCAGGGTCTTCGGGCAGAGGGGTCGGACAGTTGATCTGCTCCGATGTCTCCACCCAGTCTTGTCAAAGGCATGGGAGCTCAGACCCCACACATGATTAAGCTATGGGAAATAAACACCCTATCAGATGTACAGAACTTACCGGATTCGCATAACGCTTCGCGCTTAGCCCACGGTCCTTGGTAAGAGAAGGAGGGACCTCAACGCCCTTGAACAGCACCCTCCAGACGTCTTTATGTGTCGTGTCGAAGAGCTCGCTTAGAGTCTGGTGCCGGGCCGGGTCGAACTCCCATAAGTTGAAATCCCGTTGTTGACACGGGAGGATCCGGCGGAAGAGCATGACCTGGACTATGTTGACAAGCTTAAGTTTCTTACTTATCATGTTCCGGATACACTTCTGGAGTACGTCCAGCTCCACCGATGAACCCCAGGACAGGCCCTTCTCCTTCCAGGAAGTGAGCCGCGTGGGGATTTCGGATCGAAACTCGGGGGCCGCCACCCAGTTGGTGTCGCGTGGCTCAGTGATGTAGAACCACCCCGATTGCCACCCCTTTATGGTCTCCACGAAGGAGCCCTCGAGCCATATAACATTGGGCATTTTGCCCACCATGGCTCTGCCGCATTCCACTTGTTGCCCGCCCACCACCTTCGGCTTGATATTGAAGATCTTCAGCCACAGGCCGAAGTGGGGCCGGATGCGGAGGAAAGCCTCACACACGATGATGAACTCCGAGATGTTGAGGATGAAATTCGGGGCCAGATCATGAAAGTCTAGCCCATAATAGAACATGAGGCCGCGGACGAATGGATGGAGGGGAAACCCCAGTCCGTGGATGAAGTGGGGGAGGAAAACCACCCTTTCATGAGGTTCCGGGGTAGGGACGACCTGCCCCGCGGCTGGCAGCCGGTGCGCGATATCCGCGGCTAAGTATCCGGCTCCATGTAACTTTTTGATCTGCCCCTCCGTGACGGAGGAGGCCATCCACTTGCCTCCCACTCTGGACATGTTTGGAGAGAGTTGAGAAGGAGGATGCGGACTTGGGCGCTGGAGCTCGAGTGCGCGAGAATGGATGAGCAAGGAGGAAGAAGGCGTGGGTTGAAAAAGGTGAGATCTTATCCCTTTATAAGGGCGGACTAAACTATGCGCCCCCACTAGCCTGGTAAAACTCGCTTATCCCCCAAGCGCCGTAATTGATGGCGCAGTTGGGTTACCCACGTCCGTATTGATGAGAATACCGTAATAAGGGGAACATGATCTCTTCTTTGACAAGACGTGTCAAGAAACCGCCTCGCGTTATGTGCGGGGCTGGTTAAAGAAAAACGTTTCAAATAATTACCGGGCCGTGGCGTGATGTCATGCTGCCAAAACGTGTCAGCAGATTAGATTTGTGGTAATATTATTCTCTCTACGGTGGTATGTGGAACTTATTTTGCAGGGTCGGACACTATCCTTGTATTCAAATTCTTCCATGGTGTATTCGGAGGAGGAACCCGCCTTGCAATGCCGAAGACAACACTGCGCACCGGACTCATCGTCATTGAAGCCTGGTTCAGGGGCTACTGAGGGAGTCCAAGATTAGGAGGTCTCCGGACAGCCGGACTATATCCTTTGGCCGGACTGTTGGACTATGAAGACACAAGATTGAAGACTTCGTCCCGTGTCCGGATGGGACTCTACTTGGCGTGGAAGGCAAGCTAGGCAATACGGATATGTATATCTCCTCCTTTGTAACCGACCTTGTGTAACCCTAGCCCCCTCCGGTGTCTATATAAATCGGAGGGTTTTAGTCCGTAGGACAACATACAATCATACCATAGGCTAGCTTCTAGGGTTTAGCCTCTCCGATCTCGTGGTAGATCAACTCTTGTACTACTCATATTATCAAGAATAAATCAAGCAGGACGTAGGGTTTTACCTCCATCAAGAGGGACAGAGCCTGGGTAAAACATCGTGTCCCCTGCCTCCTGTTACCATCCGCCTTAGACGCACAGTTCGGGACCCCCTACCCGAGATCCGCCGGTTTTGACACCGAGAAACGCCATGACACTATTTGAACTTTTTGTGATGATTGGCATATCCCTGTTTGAGCGGAATTTGAGTAGAACTATGGCAATGTATTAGAGATGTCGTAAATCAGCTATATTTGGAATGAGTTAATTCATGCGATTGTGACCATGTCATTACAACCAATTTGTACCCTTGAATGATCAATGGTTAGGAAGATATGGATATTCTCCTTACTTTATAGTAATCTATATACTACCAAATATGAGTGTGTATCAATAGCCATGTTAGTTTCCTCATTTTCATGATGTAGAAACATGCATCACACTGTTGGTTTCATCTTACAATACATTAGGGAAGTAAATGTGCATATGGAGAACTCTATATTTGGAAGTAGTGAAATCATGTAATGCTTACCATGTGTATATACCTATATCGCCCTTCAGCAATCAATGGCTAGAATAATATCCTCACAAGAATTTTTCGCACAGAACATGAGTACATAACAATGCATGGTGTGTTAGTTTCCTTGAAGAATTTATTTGTGAGGACAGAACATGATTACATAACATGCATGGCATTGTAGTTTCCTATGAAGAATCGATTGTGAGATAACATGCATATAACCATCCATGGTACTTCTATATTTTCAAACCCAATGTACATTTCCCTATATTTTCCTCTCAGTTCCAACAGGGACCGATCAATGTTGTTTTTTGCATTATCCTACTCATACTCCGAACAATGTCGATCTTACATTAACAATGCATGCCCTTTTTGATATGATGCACTGTCCCTACAGTTACTGCAATTTGTAATCACACCACCTTTCCCAAAAATAGGGAAGCACAACTGGTTCATTGCTTGATCATACGAAGGCAAAAGACTGATGATCATTCGCACACACGAGCCAGCAAACTTATATTGCAAAAAAAAACACTGTGTACAAGCACCGTGAAATACGTGAGTATCTGGAGAGTGGTTGTTATGTCTATGAGCAGAATACCAGCTTGTTGGGGCCTTCGGGATTTTTGAGTTGGAGGCGGGTAAACAGCCTTGGTTCACACTCTCTGTTTCTTGGACTCAATTATCCGATTAACCAGGAGATCACCGTTGGCAAGGACCTTGATGGCAGAGAGGCTCTGTTTGCTAGGGAAAATTGTGTCTACACGGCGAGCCCTAGGACTTCCGGAGCAAACTCCCCTATTGTCAATGATACAACCTGCACCCAAAAGAAGGTGAGAATGACAAAGGCATCTGGATTAAATTTGATCCTTGGATGTCTCAACTCCGACAGGCAGTGATGTGGTTCAAGCCTTCAGGTTGATAGGTAATTGGGTTGTTGCATCGAAAGGGTGGAGTCCTGGTGTATCTGAATCAATGGTGGTTGAAGTGGGGCTGCAAATTATGATGGTGTTGGATCATCCCTCTTTGAATGACTTGTTGTCTTTGCTGCTTGTTCTAGATGGGTAGTTCTCTCTTTTGTTATGCAGACTCCTTGTCATTTGGTCATCCTCGTCTATGTCACTCTTACTATGTAATAGTTCCCTCTCTTGAGAATGTCATTCTTTTCTGGACCACGAGAGTCTAAGGATGGGTGCTTTTTGGTGGTGTAGCAAGACTTCTTATGAACTATCATGTCTTACTGTTTATGTCAGTAGTAGTCACTAGTCAGTGTTTGAATGTCGTATATATTGTTATTTTGAACCATTTATTGTCTCGAACTGCTGGTGGGCTAAATGAGGGCATCACCATTCTCTAGTGTTCAGTGTATACATCCTTTTTTTCAAGTTATAATTTGAGCTCAGTGTCTTTTTGATGATGTACGCTTGTTTGGGCGAATATGAGATGTCATAGAATATGGGTCGAGTAGTAACGCAATGCCAAACATGTCAATTATGACTCTCAGACCGTGCTCTCAAAAAAATGACTTTTAGCTGACATGTGGGCCCCATCGATGTTTTCGTGCGCTTGCGCCGAGAGCATATTGGCGCGTGTTCGAAATTCATGCTACCTTTTCATCCCCAATCTCTCGCCCCTCCCCCACCACTGGAATCTCGATTCGTACTCCAATGTCCAGTTCCCCCAAATCCCCCTCATGTACTCCTTGTACTCCAGCGCACTATCATGTCGCCGGTCAATGCGAATCTCCGAGCTGGAGATCCTAAGGTCCATCCTACCTTCGGGCGCTGCGTGTTGTTGCTCAACAATGGCATGGCGGCGCTTGACGACCAGTTCGCCCGCAAAGTGCTGATGGTAACCATCAACGGTGACCGGCCTCCCGTCTCGCCGGACAACCTTGTCAAAACTCTTAGCATTGCACACAGCATCCAAATAAGCGACTTGCTCATCGAAGTCTGTCAACCACCGGTTGATTTCTTTGTTAGGTTCCGGACAACTTTCGACTGCAGTCATGTGTTCGAATCTTCCCGTCGTTTGTTCTACGATGGCGTGCTGGTGAGCTTTGATCGGTGGCACCCAGGATGGGGCTAGGTGCCCTCTGAGCTTGAGTTTTTAACAAAGCTTACCTTCCATTGCATGCCTCAACATGCTTGGAATAGCGAGTCCATGAATGAGCTTATCAATGACCTAGGAGGTGAGCTCGTAAGTATGTTTGTTCCTGTGGACAGCTGGGCTCTGACGATTATGGCATGGATGAAGAAGCTGTCCACCATACCGAAGGTGATTGGTGTTGAGATACCGGTGTAGGAACCAGGGTTTTACTATTCGTTGCCACCAAGGTCGCCGCGGACCACGTTAGGGATGTACCTGTATCGAGTGCTCGTGCATGTCGAAGAAGTGGTCAATCCATCAATCGAAGTCCTGCCGATGCCGCTGGTGCCAGGGTCCGTCGATGACATCCATTACAGGAGTCGGCTTCAGACATTCCCCGTGTTGCTCGGAATAATGGATGGCATAGGGCCTACTCCATCACGCGGCGGAGGCCACTGCTTCTTCGGGAGAAGAGGCAGGGCTGACTGCCTAGATGTGCTCTAATTTGAGCAACTGGATCTTCTCAGATACTAGTTAAATCCGAGCTATCGGTGTGAAGCACTGATGTGCCAGTACATTTGATTGTGACCTATTATATTTTTGTACCTGAACTTTTTTTTAGAAAGGGCTGTACGTCAACTTAATGTGCTAGCATAACTTATTGTGTTATCTGTCTCTTTTCTTTGCACAACATTCAAGATATTTCCCCATCATTGATAAAGACGATGAACAGTTATGTACGAGTTTGTTGGTTTCAACATAGCCCTAACCGTAGCGATCCAGTGCTTCCACCCTGATTGTGCCGCATGTGTGAAATTTTTGTATGCAAGTTCAATGTGCTATGATGTTGTATATGATTGTGTTAACTATATAAGTTTTTACTAAGCATCAACAATGCATATGGCTGAAAGATGTATTCACAAGCATCGACCGATGGGTCTCTCTCTCTCTCACACACACACACATAAGTGGGACCCGTTGAATTATTTCTTCGCTCATGACAGCTTTTAATTAGGTTCCACTATACTCTAACTTTTTTCTTTGAGTCATAAATTGAGTCCAATGACTTCGAAAAGTTGTACACACGCCTTGTTTGGGCCTTTTCAGGCGTCCTTGAATGTGGGCTGAGTAGCTATGTAAAGTTGTATTGTACTACTACCCAGGCCTTTTTCGTTTAATATCAGCAATGCAACTGGGTCGACAATTGTACAAAAGATCCTAAATTAAGCACAACCTAGCCTATGTTTCTTTTAATAAAATGCAAAACTCAATTCATTTTTTATATAATAAGATTACCAAGCCCAACTTAATATATTTTTAATAATATTCCTATCTCAATATTATTTTTTATACGAAATGCTCAGTGTAGACCATCATTGTTTTTTCACCGATCCCAGAAAATGGGTCAATTTCTAGTAAAATCAAATGGGTTGTAACTTATCAGAAATAATAAATGGGCCGCATGCATGCAATATTTTTTTTACCCAACCCAGTAAATAGGTGTATTCGAATAAATAATCAAATGCACTGTAAATTATCATAAATAGTAAATCATTTATTATTATTATTACCTAGCCCAGGAAATAGATTATTTGTTGAGTCAAAGCCCAGGAAATAGATGTATTGGCCAACAATATGAAATGGGTTGCATTCCGCCAGAGCTTTCGAAGCTGACTTTGTTGGCCCACTAGGATGAAGCCTGCGCAAGGTGTTGTCAATTTAGTGAACAAAACGATTTAATGGTCTAAAACAAAAAGTCAACAAATTATTCTGACATATGTATTCGTAGGATTGACATCCAACAGCGATCCTGCTTCTTCAATCTCTGATCCAGTTGTTGTTGCTCCAGCCGCCAAAACCATCGCCGGCTAGAGCGCCTGCATCTGTCTCCCATGGTCGGCTGTGCTGCCTCGCGAGCCTCGCCGCCCCACCCTACCTCCAATGGTGGCCAAGTCATACATGTACTCATCCACACCTTCTGTTATTCTCCAGCGACGACAGCCTCTCCCCGCAGCCGAACCAGTCCCTCATACTCCCCTCCGCCAGGGACTCCAGTGCCCCTTGTTCCATGACTCCAGATTTTTCCCAGCTTAGGCCTCGCCATCATCCACCGTCATGGTCCGCTCGACGATGCATGGTCAACAACGAGAGCCAACATGGAGTACGTCGAGTGTCCGAGAATGGCGAACCACCAGCAACATCTTCGCATGCAAGCTAGTGCCTCCTTATTATGCAGGAATAAATGATTCCTCCCCCTGACAGGTTGGACCCACCAACTGCAATCTTCACACACAAGGATGTTCCTTCTTATTACGTGAAAAAAAGTTCCCCCATGACAGCTGGGACCCACGAGCTACATCTTCGCATGGAAGCAAGTGACCCCTTATCACGCGCAACAAAAATGATTCTCCCCTTGCTAGCTCAGACCCACCTGATTCGAAGGATGACTTGTGGGCCTACTAAATTGACACGTACGCAGGGCGTTGTTATTTTGTTAACCTAGTCACCAAACGATTCTAGTAGCAGCGACCGTTGGATTAACATCCACGGCCGCACTCCTTTTTCAATCGATGATCTTCTTGCTCCAGCCGCCGAAAACCGGCGGGACTGCCTGCTCTTGCCTCCCATGCCTGGCTGTGCTGGCACCACCAACCATGCCATCCCTCTACTCACTCACACCTCCTGTTATTCTCCGGCGAGGGTAGCCTCACACCGCGGCTGAACCAGCCAACCCTCGTACTCCCCACTTTGTGGGCATCCACTGTCGTGTCTTCCCCGGCTTCGCGATGTTCCCTTCCTAGGCCTCGCCATTGTCCACCGCCTTGGTGCTCTCATCGCGGTGTGGTCAACGTGGTCAATGGATGCATGCCTTCAGAAGATGATTGTACACGGTGACACTGACAGCTGGGACCCACCAGCCATATCTTTGCACCCAAGGAACTACCTCCTTATCCTCCCTGACAGCTGGGACCCACCCGGTCGAGGCATACATAGCGTTGTCTATCTGGTCGCGAACGTGTGCATACATACTAGTCGAACAATCTCTCTGCAACGATGAACCGTGGCCGAGCAAGCAGCGGCACGTGTAGTAGTAGAGCTCCCGACGTAGTAGTTCAGATAGTCCCTTCTAAACAGTGTACACGTATGTACAGTCAGATGCCAAAAAATACGGCCACGTACGTACATACGATCGGGGGTCTCGAACGTGTACTCGCACATACGTACAGCTAGGTCTCGTGTACATAGAGAGGCTACGGATGGCAGCAACGGCGTCTTGTCCATCGGAAGCCAACCAACTGGGTCAAAATGGAGAAACTGCGTCGTGTTCATCGGGAGGCAACGGAATGCGTCATGTTCATCGGGAGCCAATCGGCTTGGACGGAACAACCAAAACGGGGGTCTGGCGTACCATAGAACGGAGGAAACGGTCTTCTGTTGGAGCGACTACGGTCGAAACGGGGTCCTATTGATTCGGAGGGGTGTGGCGTACTGCAAAATGGAGGAAACAGACTTGTGTTGGAGCACCTACAGTCGAAACAGGGTCATGTTCGTCAAGAGGGGTGTGGCGTACCGCAAAACGAGACTCCACGGGCTACTGTTCATCCACCGTCTACTGCCTCGCTCCAACCTCAATGGGCCACTGTTTATTCACCGTCGACTTCCTCCAGCCTCCACCTACTACTGTTCATCCACCATCGACTTCCTCCAGCTAGTGTTCATCCACGAGCTACTGTTCATCCAGCCTCCATCGGGTACTGTTCAACCAGCCCTCCACGGGGTCATGTTCATCCAGCCTCCATCGACTACTGTTCAACCAGCCCTCCACGGGGTCCTGTTCATCCACCCCCAACCAGCTCGGGTGTGTGGTGGCCTCCTTGATCGGGGTCCTGTTCATCCAGCGGCAATGACCTCTACAACCATGGGGTCCTATTCATCCAACCCCCACCGCGAACTGTTCATCCAACCCCCAACAACAGTCACTGTTCATCAAGAGGCAGCAGGTTCGATCGGCTTCAGTTAGCAGCAGTAGTGAAGGAATCGCTCGGGTTCAGTTAACAGCCAAGGGATCAATCGCTCGGGTTTAGTAACATAGCTAGTGCAATCGCTCAGGTTTAGTAAGCGAACACCTCGCTCGGGTTCAGTTAGAGCCCAACGCCTCGCACACACGCGCGCATACGTGTACGAGAGAAACATGCAAACTCCGTGCATCGCTCGGCCTCGACCACCTACCATAACCGGGAAACTCTCGATATTTTCCTCGCCCTCGCTTCTACCATGATTTTTTTCCGTCATGGACGGTCCAAAGAATGTCATGTAGGTGCATCCCCGGCCCGCCCTGGATGAAAAGCCCATTTTCGGTCATGATTTTTTCCATAGAAGTAGGATCCCACAACATCAATGTTGATACGTCATTTTGTCACAATTATCGTCATAGAAGTGTCATAAGGATGACAGAAAAATTTCGTTTGGCACATAATGTCATGGATGTGTCTTTTTTTGTAGTGAATCGAGTTAGTTTTATTAGGGCTTGATCCCTAGTATCCACTATATTCTGAGATTGATGTTGCTACGACTTTACTATCCTTAATGCTTGTCATTAGGGCCCGAGTGCCATGATTTCATATCTGAATCCTATATTGTAAGTTGTATGCACCTATTACGTGTTATGATCTGCATTCCCCAAGGTGACAATAATTGGGATCCTTTCGAGTGATTACCGTAGTTTGAGGAGTTCATGTATTCACTATGTGTTAAATGCTTTGTTCTGGTTCTCTAGTAAAAGGAGGCCTTAATATCCCTTAGTTTCCTTATGGACCCACTGCCATGGGAGGGTAGGACAAAATATGTCATGCAAGTTCTTATCATAAGCACATATGATTATATACGGAATACATGCCTACATTACATTGATAAATTGGAGCTAGTTCTGTGTCACCCTAGGTTATAATTGGTACATGATGAATGCTATCCAACATAATTATCCATCATCGATCCAATACCTATGAGCTTTTCACATATTGATATTTGCTAAGTTACTACAGTTGTTGCTGATGTCACAATTACTACAAAACTACTGCTACCGTTAGGGTTACTGTTGCTATTGCTACTACCGCTATCTACTATCAAAATACTGTGCTACTGATCACTCTGTTGCAGATATTTAGTTCTCCATGTGTGGTTGAATTGACAACTCAACTGCTAATACTTGCAAATATTCTCTGGCTCCCCTAGTGTCGAATCAATAAATTTGGGTTGAATACTCTACCCTCGAAAATTTTTGCGATCCCGATACTTGTGGGTTATCAACGTCACAGCTACTGGGCTGAAGTCGGACATCCGAATGACCATCTGGATCATCCGGGCATCAGCGGGATCATCCGAACCTCCTCCCGGATCGTTCGGCTACCGGATCTGAGAGCACCCGAAACTCCACCACGAAGCTGGATCATCCGGGAGTACATCTGTATCATCTGGAAGATGACCCGATCATCCGGGAGCCCACCCGGATCATTCGACCCAGCATGTGTGCATGACAGGCCACTTGGCCTTGTATCCCCACCTAACTTACCCCTTCGCCTATAGCAATATATATAGACCTCCTCCTCCTCATTGCTAGGGATACCTAAGATTAGATCTCGTATCATAGAGCTTAGCTCATGTATCTCCCCTTGTGGGATTCCTCTTGATAGAGAAGACTCCATTGGAGTGCAAGGCTTCCTATGGAGAAGATCCCTAATGGATGCAAGACCTCCACATGTGGAGAAGGATTCCCCAAGGGAATCATCAAGACCCATCTCTCCTAGAGATTTGGATGAACTACCTTGTATCTTTATTTTCCATGTTGTTCTTGGATCTTGCTGCATCACATGTATTGCTTGTGATTTGAGGAGTACATGGTGTGGATCTTGTTCAATGGAGTGTTTTCCCCTTTGATTTGTCTACGTTTTTCCCTTGTGTTCTTCGTGTTCCTCCTCGAATCCACCTCCAATTCATGAACATCGGGCCACCTAGGGTTTTGCCCTACATCAGGAGGCCACCGAGAAGGAGTGGCTATATGTGCCAACTACATTGGCCTCGTCGTAGGCCTACGCCCGCTGAGAAGCCGCCGCAAAGCACGTCGCGGAGTGCGAGAAACGGCGGAGGAGGAGGCCAACTCCCACTGCACTGGGAAGCTGGTGCGCATCGGGAGTCTGTGGCCAGAAGCAGGAAAAGGGCCCTCAGGAAGGATTATTGAATTTGAGTTAATTTTTCTTTAAATTATATCATATTTTCCTATTGAATGCCATCACATCGTATATGTGTGTGATGAAATATATAAATATTATGTAATGAACTGGATTGCGTGGAGTATTATTTGATGATTTTCTATCTTATTTTCGTATTGGATGTCCCTTTTTTACGAGTCAAACTATCTTCTGAGGATATATTTATACTGATGTCAATCACGCACGTTTCGAAAACATTAACGGTAAGCGATTTTGGCTAAAAAAAACACATGAGGCATTGTGATCTTTACAAAAGTACTTCTGAAAATAGTTGTTTGTGAAACTTCAAGCATCACACACAATTGCTTTCTAATAATTGTATGAACTGTATCGCATACGGAATAACTATTGCGATGTGTTGTTATCATCACACACAATTCCTCAACTCCACGCGTTTGCCAGGTTTAGCCCACGATCACTCAAAAATGACCGTGTGTAATAGATTAGTTCATCGCATACATTTCATTCTATCGCATACATTTATTTTTTGGTCGTGCGTGATGGACCTACAATTGCACACAATTATTTTTTGGGCAAATGGTTCTATTTTTGAAGCGTCTCTAATGCCACTTTCACACACAATTAGTGGTCGGATGCACTAGTGGCATCTACTCGCGTAGAAACAACTGTCGATATCAATCTCATCTATATCATTGTATTCACTCGTCCAAGGTATACCACCACCATGAATAATAAGAAGCAAACCTTTGAAACTTGTATGTGCGAAGCCCCGTCCCGGTACTTCCAATCACATCCAACACCCTATCGAGAGATCTGACAGTTTTCTGAACCGTCTGACAGAGTTGAGTAGCCAGAGTGCCGACGCACATTGAGATCTAGTGCACCCACACACACACTAAGGGAACATGCATGTGCGCAGCGCATCCATGTGGAAGTGAGAGCGTCACCTGCAAGATTAGGGTTCCACCTCAGAGTGAAAATAGGGAGGGGCGTTCAACGATGTAGCAAGACACACGCTTAACACACATGGATGAAGACACGGCTAGTTAATTAAGAAGCTAGCAATAAACTATTCATCATCACGCCACACCGCTAGTGGCATGTGATGATGTCAGCATGCTAAAGAAATGGAAAAATATCCCGTCTTGTAGTACATCCATCTAGTACAGAGTCCAAAGTTGGACCCTGTACACACACCGTTGACAGCTCACCTTACCCCGCACCACACCCGGGGTTATGTTATGTACACTGGCCTCCTCAACCTACATGAAACGCAGATGCTTTCCCCTTTGAACATTCTCCTCCTGCCATAATGTCGGCCGCGGTGCTGCGCAACTTCAAAAGAGAGGAGAAGGTATGAGATGATGGTGACGTTCCTCCGGCCGCTCCCTCACGCTCATGGACCGACCGCCGTCAACGTTCGCCTCCGGAGAAGCCACCGCCTCCATTCGCCGTCGTCGTTGCTCCCCTGCCGCTGCGGCTGCCTCACGCCCATGGCGGAGGACCCCCCGCACCCCCACCAGCCAACAAAGGAGGACGACACTGTCCCGATCTCACAACAGCAACCAGAGCAGCAGCTGCCGCCAGCGCCATCTTCGCCGCCGCCCGACGTCCAGGAACCAAGTACGAGCAGTAGCAGCTGCGGCGACACCAGTTCCTGGCTGCAGCTCGGTACCGGACAGTCGGCTTCGTCGTCTTTGCGCGGGAAACGGACAAGAAACGACTATGAAGCTGGACCCTCGTCGTCCATACAACCAGACGCTTCGCCGCCGCTGTCAGAGCTAGGGCTGTCTCTGTTCCCAGCTGGTTATTCGTCGCCGTCGGTGGCGGCGGGTTCAGTGGTGGCGGCGGCGCCTCCTCCAGCGCACGAGGCCGGCACATGGTTCGTGCTCCAGGCGGCGCATAACCAGTGAGTACGCCACGTGCTGCGATCTTGTGCATTTGCCAATGTGGGTACTGGGTAGTTAGCTCATGTACTGGTTGCCGTTGATCCAATGCAGGAGAAGGGAGCCGCCATTGCCGCAGGTGCACAGGAGCTACTTGAGGGTTAGGTAGGTTAGCTCCTAAACTCGCCTTAATGTTTTTACTAATACAAATTATGCATGCATGGTCCATCCGATCTTTTAACTTGGATCGAAGTCATTAACGACAAATAAATGGATTAATGATGGCTTCTTGGTTGGGTTAATTAGGAAAAATTATTGGTACATTTGACCCATTAGATATTGACTTCCTTTGGTGTATGCTATTGTTGCACGGCCAGTAGAGACGGGCGGATGACAGTTAGAGTAGTGATGGGGTACCTGGTTAGCAAGCTGGGTCTTGAGGACGATTCACAGGTATGCCATATAGCATCCGTCTCCTTTCCTTGTAATTTGTCTGCACTCTTTCTTTGTGCTTAATTTCTATTTTATGTGTGCCCTTTAAGTGCAGAACAGTGATATTTTCATAGTTTCTACTCGGATTTTCGTTTGGATATGATTCACTGAAGTTTGCTTTATTAATTGAGCTGACTAGTCCCATGAGCTCCCAAACAAACGAAATGGTTCTAATCGTTCAGCCATTAAAGGATCCGAAAGAAACCATTTAGGCTTCCTTTGGTTTGTAGGAATTTCATAGGATTTTTATAGGACAGGATTTACAAAGGAAAAATTTCTTTGAAGCCCTTTGATTTATAGTAATGGATTCCTATTCCTATGTAGGATAGGAATCAATCCTTCACATTTTGAAGAAAAAAAAACATTAGCTAAAACTCAATGAAAAAATTACTATCCTATGTATCAAATGACATCTTTTTTCTCTATAGAAATTGAGATGCATGTCATCTCACTTCCTATGATTTTCCTATTTCTATAACATTTCTATCCTATAAATCAAAGGAGGCCTTAGCCAAAACTAATACATATAACATACTCCTACATTAATTATTCAAGTACGAGTGTACCACATTCAAGTGACTGAAACAGGTGTCGGTGTATCCAAACAAGCCATCAAGAAAAAGAAATACCTCCCTGCACTGGATATTTTGTCTCTTTTTCGGTACTACTCCGTATTATATTTATATGGTGTGTAAAATAGAGAGAATGCTAGAGAAAAAGTTAGGAGGAAAGACTGGCAGGGGACGCTAGATAGTAGCTAGGGAAACCTAGCAGTGCATCCATGTCGCTACAGATCTAAATCGTGCATGTTATGATACTCCCTCCGGTCCTTTTTACTCCACGTATTAAAGTTGTATCAAATCAAACTTTGTAAACTTTAACCAAATTTATATTAAAAAATATCAACATATACAATACCAAATATATATACTATGAATCTACATTTCATAATGAATCCAATAATATTAATTTGACAATATGAATGTTGATACTTTTTTCTAAAAATTTGATCAAAGTAGAGATGCTTTGACTTTGGACAAAACTTATATGCAGGCTAAAAAGGACCGGAGGGAGTAGTTTAAAGTGGCAGCGCACAAATTGGTAGGTGAAAGGAGCTTTGGAGCTACGGACAGTAGTTTAGACGTCGGGATTCCCAAGGGTCTTTGTTGCTGTTGTAGGTGACGGGTGCCAGTCCATGCGTTACATCATGGCGCCACCCCATGATTAAGGTCTCTCTCTCTCATGAATGCTTTTGTGACTGCTGGTAGATGCATGCGTGCTTATGGCTTACTAATATATATTTGGTGTGCATGATCTCCTTAATTTAGTTGTGTCTACCCTGGACATGGACCTGAACAATAAGAAATGGCATCCCCTGCAAAAAAAAAAGAAAAAAAGCGGCACCACCGCCATAACTAGGTGTGTATTTTAGAGGCCTTCCGTGGGAGGGAAAAACTTTGGAGTGGTTGCCAGGTGCCGTATTAGCAAGGCCAGTGCTAGGCGCCGGCGCACCGGCCCAATCTTTCGGCCGGTCAGCCTCTAGTCGTGTGATTGCCCTCTGTGGAACCGTTGGATGCAGCCTATATTCGTCTCCTTTCTCCTCTTCACTCTGTTGGTCAACGTATGTCGCTCCTCTTCCTCTCCAGCTCATCTCCGCACATCTCGCATGTGCCTTACAGCACGCCTAGCCCCCGTCGTCAGTTACAGCACTGTCGCGTGCCCCATTGCCTCTCGCCGCTCGGCTGTCGATGATCGCAAGATGGATGCGGCGGGGCTCGATCTTCTGCTCTCTGCGATTGCAGCTCTATCCCCGGTTTCGGCGACCCGCCGTGATTGCAGTACTCCCGACGACCATCCACATCTGGTTCGCCATTGCCGGCTTCCACCACCGGTGGTCAGCAAAAAAAAACTCACAACAAAAAAATGGTGTCTCTGGTTGTAACAAATCACAAACATGGTGCCAACAAAACACATCACAGGTTCCAGCAAAAAATCATGCCTCCGCCCTCCGCCACCAGCGATCCGCAAAAATACATCTCGACGATCCAGCAAAACAACTTACCTGTTGTAGCAAAACAAAAAGGCGGTTGCAGCAAAAATGATTGTTCTTGCCGCCGCTGAAAAAATCATGTCTCCCCGCCGGCGGTCGCAACAAAAGTACATGTCGACGATCCAGCAAAATAACTTACCGGATGTAGCAAAAAAAAGGCGGTTGCAGCAAAATAACCGGGCTGGTCGTTCGCATCATGTGGATGTAGCTTTTTTGCCGACCGGTTCAAGCAAAAATCCACGCTGGTTGTAGCACCGGTCACCTCCGGTTGAAGCTTGTCGTTGAGCTCCACCTCGCTGCTTGTGGCAGCTAGTTGCATCGGTTCGCAACTCGCAAAATATTGGTTGTAGCTCGCCATAGGCATGATTGCTGCATACGCTTCGCCCCTGCTCGCCGCCATTGTAGCACTGTCGTCGTGGGTTGTACCACTCATCGCCGTGGTTGTAACACCTCCTTGCACGGCCGTGCAAGAGGAGAGCGGCGCTCGCCAGATCCGCAGGGGGGAGGGGGGTAGTGACGGCTGTTCGCCGGTGCAGCGCGGGGCAGGTCGAGGGCGGACGGCCGCTGGAGAAGCTCAAGTTTATTCTGATTTTGGGGGAAGACATGGCGCTGTGTGGCGTCGATTGAACAAAGAGACAGGGAAGAAGATGTGGCACGATTTGTGGGGCCTATAAGGGACGCGTGCGGTAGCAACCAGCGAGGGGCGTGGGCCATGTGGCATAGTGGAATCGAGAGATTGCGAGACATCTAACGATACGCGCGTGGCCGGCTCCAAACGTTTTCCTATTAGCAAAGATCTAGGGTTTATGTGTGTACTGTGAGTGGTGGTGAGTTTTAACTTCTCATCAATTTTGCCTAGAGCTGAATGACCCAAGAAGCCAATTGTGTGGAGTAAACTATTATTTAGATGATCCACCTAATCACTAAAATAACTTTTAATTTCAACTAATATGGTTATAACAAACTCTGGCTTGAACTCTATATATTTGTGTTGAGCTCCATCTTTACCTTTCTGCGATTACAAGTTAGAGGCACACGTGCGCCACGCAGGCGCAAACCGACCACACATACTCATGATGCATAACTTCTTTTTGTGAGTGGATGGAATGCATGCTACACCTCATGCAGAAATTTAAATAGAAGGAAGTTTGTGAGGGTATTGAGTTTACTTCAAGATATTACTGACCCAAAAAGAGGGTATGTCTCACCTAATTCGATGGAAGTAATGCATCATCCGGCCAGATCGCCACACTATACTTGTACTTGCGACATGCCTGCCTGGTCGGTAAAGTTTTCTTTTCTTTTCTACGTCAACTAGTATTTTTTTTAGAAATATGTGTGTAACTTTATTCAAACAGATAACCATTACAAATAAAATGCTCTGGATCCAAGATCCAGGAAATTGCAAAGTAATTCCTAAAACTAAGAATAACAATAAAACATGTGGTAATAATTTTTAAAAGACAAAGTTATCCCAAGCCTTCAACAAAAACATCACAATTAAACCGGAGTAGCTACACTGGCACTTGTACACCTGCACGAATTTGATATTTGATAAAAGTTTCAGATAGGCCTTTGATTTGCCCATCCAAAGAGAAACGATGGACGGACTTCGGCCTGGATGGTCCCCTAGATCTGTAGGCTGTCGAAATGCAAGATCTTCACCATAATTCCAAGTAAAGAGTACTCTAGCTTCACAAAAGAAGTGAACCAGTAAAAGCACCCAAACCACATTGATAAAAACTCAACCGATCGGTCCTTTGTGGACACATGCCTAAACCCTGCAAGAGCGGTTGCACCGAACCCATAGCAAGAACATCGCTACAGCTCCATGCTCTCGCCCGAAAAAGCAACACGGCAGCAGGGGAAGAACCTGATAACCTTTATTTTCACTAACGTCACGTCCACCGCTCGCATGTTTTCATTAAGGCCACCAAACTCATCATAAGAATATTGCTAAAAGACACATACCAGCAATCGAGCTTCCCCTCGGCTCACAACTCCAAAACAGTGGTTGGGGCGAGGGGGTCTAGGTAGATTTAGCAATTGTTGGGCTTCTTTTCTCCTAGAAACCCTAATGGTCTCTAGAGCCAGCTCACTTCAGTCAGTCGTCCGAGTTGAGCTGACGTGCATCTAGGCTACAACAAGCAAATAAAAATAGTACCTCTATTTGGTCATTTTTGACCTTGTTGTTTGTACTCAATGTGCGTGGGTGTGTTTAGTTGAGATCATCATAACCACGCAAAAATTCATGTGTGTATTTATTTGCCTATATCCCTTCATACGACATTATGAATTAATAAATCACCTTTCGTTGGAAGAAAAGACGATTAGGGCATCTCCAATCGGACTGGGTAAATTTAGCCCCCAACTTGTCACTAATAGGAAAAGGCTAATTAGTGGCACATCTATTTTGGCCATTAATGGCACACTATAGGTGGGCCACTATTATCACGCCACTAGTAACAAATACTAATGGCGCGCTATAGGTGCGCCATTACTATTTGTGATAGTAATGGCGCACCTATAGTGCGTCATTAGTATGCGTAGAAGTGCGTCATTACTATCTGACTTAGTAATGATGCACCACATAGAAGTGTGTCATTACTAACAAATTTTTTCAAAAAAAAATCCAGAATTTTTTTCCTTTTTTTCTTAATCTCAGGTCACTATGGCTCCCGAGCACGCTTAACTTCGTAGTTCTATCCAACTCCAGCACCACCTCACTTAACATGCACTTGTTGATATATCTATCATATTAATCCTATTAAACCTTGTTGATGTCTAGGACTTTGTTCATGTTCATGAGTGTGATGAAATTTTAAAAAATATTTCAAACTTCCCGGTCATATTACGTATCATATTTTGGAAAAAAATTCGAAACCAATCTTTTTTTCTGTTACTAATGGCGCACCTATCCAATGGTGTGTCACTAGTAAGTTTGAATTTTTTTTCCATTCCCCCCCCTCTAAATCTTAAAAGCCCCGTAACTTTTTGATTAGATGATTTTTCATATAAAAAACTTTTTAATCCGAGTTCGTATGCAAAAGTTATGCCCATTTTACTAAATTCCAGAGAGATTTTGCAAATAAAGTCAAAATTCATATTTGTAAATTTTCCCAACAACTGGACCACATATCACATGGAAAACTTTTTTCTTTTATTTTTTTGACATTTCCATCATTTTCTTTTATTTTTTCTAAAACTGAAAAGGCGGTCCGGGGAGGGGGGGTGGGGTGGGTGCAGAGAAAGTTAGTAATGGCGCACCACCTAACAGTGCGGCATTAGTAACCCTGGTTACTAATGGCGCACCTGTTACGTGGTGCGCCATTACTAGTTTTGCAAAAAAAATAAAAAAAATTGTTAGTAGTGGCGCACCGTGGTTGTGGTGCAGCATTACTAGTTTGCGCACTATACCCTGGTGTGCCATTACTAGTTTCAAAAAAAGTAAAAAAAAATGTTAGTAGTGGCGCACAGAGTGTGTGTTGCGCCATTACAGAGTGTGTGTTGCGCAAGGCATAGTGCGTCATTACTAGTTTTGAAAAAATAAAAAAAATTGTTAGTAGTGGCGCACCGTGGGTGTGGTGCGTCATTAGTGATATGGACACTAATGGCGTACCTACACATGGTGCGCCACTGCTATATAGCAGTGACGCACCACATGTGTGGTGCGCCATTAATGTCCATATTAGTTATAGCCCTTTTTCTAGTAGTGTGTTCACGGATATGTCCAGACACCTCCGCGTATAGTGCAGCACACCCGGATCAGCACTATGTAGATATAACATCCTTTCGTAGACTTTGCATAATAATGATTCTAAGGCTCCATCTTCACACAATGGACACGTCGAAACGTGCACGCCATGTGTTGGAACAATCGGTATCACAACACGAATAATTAAAATAGTCCGCAACAATGACAACATACACACACAACAACTCTGGAGAGTCAAATTGAACGAATGAATACAATATGAGCTTTTCGACCAAGATACAACTTATACAACAGAAGCCAATATAATGTAGACAGTTAAAGAATAAAATTGCCTTAAAAAGGATCAAATAAAAGCGATGAGCACCCATATTCCTACCCAGACCATTATCTATGGGATAACCAGCTAACGAAGCCCATCAACAAATCTGATTCCTGAATTGCTGTCGGCTGGATGATGGTCATCTCCAAGGGAAAAGAGTATATTAAGAAAAGTGAGTACTCACTTGTACTTAAAAGACTTATGCAAACCTAACTTAAACAAGGCGAGTACTCATTTCTACTTTCAAGACTTATGTAGACCTACTCTATTGTATGAGCATGTTTCAAAGGAAGGGGTAAAGGGGTTTAGCGGCAAGCACTAAGCATTTTATAGAGACACGCTACAACTTGCGTCTATTAAAAATAAGATGAGAGAGCACATAAAAAGTAAAGGAATGTGCCACCACTACTCTATTTACATACCTACTGCAAACATACACTACCTTGTCTTCCCCCTCGCATCTCCTATGAATAAAAATGCAAGGCACTCACACGGTTGGCAATTTTAATTATTAAGGTTGAAGTTGGCTTGACCCTGACTATTATCCCGAGTGGGAGAGTCCCCGCGTGAAGAGGAACCTCGGTCCCTAAGCGAGTTTGTCCGTTATGATGAGGAAATACGAAATGAATCTGTAGGGGGCCCTAGACACGACGAGGCTCATCTGAGGCTTCTTAGGTCAGCACGTAAGGTGACCACGGACAACAATCGGTTTCCTGGGAGAATTCCGGACCCAGAATATCACTGGAAGCAAGTCCTCCAATATGAGGAGAACCTGAAGGGTGATCACAAGTGGAGAGCGGCCAAGAAGGCACCAGTTGGGCATGATCGAAACCTAATGAAGGACATGGATGTTGTTGTGGACCACAATGCGGTTTTTAAAATGTTTGTGGGCATAGAATCTGCACCCTGGTGCAGGAGATCAATGGGCCTATCATGTTGACAGGCGGGCTGACAAAAAGCAAGCATGCTCTAGAAGCGGTGGGCCATCACACAAAGATCCACACCGAGACATCTCATCATGTCGGCAGCTCGGCCTCCCGACGTAGGGAAAAGTCGAGCTCATGTCCAAAGGAGAAGATCCCAAGATCACTCCAGTATGAGGCTCCGCGGACAATCTACCAGTCCAAGCGCTATGCACCTCGTCCCCACGCCACCATGAGACGTCAATTGAGCAAGTAGTTCGACTTCGTGGGGAGGCCAGCAAACATGATAAATCAATAAGCATAAACAATGCGAGATGCACCATTGACACCCTTCGAGGATCTAGAGGCCCGTCTGCGCTATGCCCTTCCTGTTTCTCAGATTGAATAGTTTCCAATTCCTTCTCGCTGAAGTTTAAAATAAAAAATCATGATAAATATGATGACACCTCGGGTCCCGCAATTAGGATTGCTGACTATATCCTAGTGGTACCAATGGCGAATGGTAATGACTACCAACACTGAAGCACATGTCCCTCATGCTCAAAGGGTTAGCTCCATCTTGGTTACACACTCTCTAGACGACTCAATTGATAGTCGGGCATACCTTCAGGCCATATTCATGGAAAAATTTTGGGGTACATATGTTCGACCTACGGATGCCAATGACCTAGGTAGCATGATGCAAGAAAAATGAATCAGTCATAGTTACTGGATCCGAGTTGTCAAGAATCGAAAAACGAAATTGTTGAGTGCAAGGACGCCGAGGCCATACCTGCATTCAAGCATGGTGCCGATGACAAGTTCCTCGCAAGGGGCCTCAGTCACTACAAGCCCAAGATCATGCATGAGCTCATGGAAATGAAGACCATATTTTGCTCTGGTGAAGACACATGGCTAGCAAAGAAGAAGGACCAAGGTAACAATCCCAAGCTGTTTGAGGTAAAGGATGGGAATGGAAGGTCACGCCGGAACAATCAGAACAAGCGCCAAGGTGGCAACAATGTTGAGGTTGGCGAGGTTAACGTTGAATACAACAACCAAGGAAGAAGTGGCAAGAAGAAGACACTCCAAGGAAGGAAAGGTGGCGGAGGCCCCTTTTCCTGGACAAGATCCTGGACTAGCCTTGTGCTATCCACCGAGGAACGACAGACCGACCCACCACCCACACTAACCAGAATTGATGGGTCCATAGGCAGGCCATACATATCGAAAGCAGCAAGCCCGATAGGCCTGGACCCATGGTGACAACGGGGGCACGCAGTAGCCCGAGCAGGGCAATGGCGGCCGGAATCAATTCCCTCCGGAGGTAAAGAATGTGATCATGATGTAGGCATCCCCTATCTCCAAAAAGGATCGAAAGCATGATCTTCCTGAGGTCTATACTATGGAGTGGGGAGAACCGAAATATAACCCATGGTTGGAAATCCCGATCACTTTTGACCGCCGAGACCATCGGACTAGCATCCGCCATGGCAAACTACTGCACTAGTCCTAGACCCAGTTGTGGACAATTTTCACCTCACTACTATGCTTATGGATGGTGGCGGCAATTTAAATCGCATCTATGTTGAGATGCTTAAAGATGCAGTACGACTCATGGCACATCGAGCTCGGCAAGACCAGGTTCAAGGGTATTATCCCTAGCATGGAGGCTCGATGCACCGGCAAGGTCACACTCTATGTGGTGTTCGTTGCCCCGGATAACTATCGTCTAGAGCCATTTAGCTCCGACATAGTACCTTTCTAAGTGGCTGTCATGCCCTCATAGGTCGGACCGCGTTTACACAGTTTCATGTCGTACCTCACTACACATACGTGAAGTTGAAGATGTCAGGCCAAAAACGTCATTACAATCTCAAGCAGTGCTGAACTGTCCCTAAGGACCAAGGAGCAGAAAGTGGCCTTCATGGCCGAGGCAGAAGCTAAATCTTTCGCAGGTAAGGGTTCATCCGGAAAGAAGGAAAAAGTAAGAAAATGCGACATCATCCTCACCAAATGCTCAAATCTGACATTAATCTAGCTCGGCGACAACATCGTCAAACCTAAGGCACGCCGTATGAATTCTATGGGAACCAACCCAATCCTAAATAGGATCTTGTCAGATCCAAACAAGCCATGAGTAAGCGCCTTAAAGATCAATCCCTAGAGTATTTCCCTCCTATATTATTTTTTCACTTAGCTCTATTTATCTTTATCTTAGCTTATATTATTATTTAATTCAATCCCAGACATTATAGTATGAATCAAATAAAGTTTGATACCCCTAGTTTGGGGTGTCTTATATCTTCTTGTTGTGCCTTTATTTGTTTTAGTGATCATGCTCAATAATTTGCCCCATTTTGATTTTGACTAGTTGTTGGAATTATTCCACTGGCCCAAACTTGGTGGTAGTTAAAGCCCTTAATTACAATCGGGTAGTTTTCCTGCCTATGTGATTTCTTCCTTAGTCATTTTTGCCAATTTTCTATGTTGTGCCTTTTGACTTGTGTCTTTGGCGAAATCGGGTTTTCTTGCTCCTATGTTTGCCCCTTATGTTTTCGCCAGTTCGGCTAATATAGGCATGGAAGCACCCCTTTGTTTGCCCCTCTAGTTTCCCTAGTAGGGTGCCTAAGGTGGGTAAAGTCGAACCCTAGTTGTCACAGCATACGAAATCCAATGTTGAAACATTAACAGGTACGACGGGAGCACACAAACATAAAACTTCAGACCAACGCGTCTTGGAAACAAAACTATTTAAATTTAAAATAGTTGTGGCTCAAAGCTTTTTACAAGCACATACTCGGCATTCCAAGTTCAAACTACTACTAATCCGCCCTATTGTTTTCTTGAGGGAATCTTACTCGGTCAGCCAGGCATCTCCATGACCTTGTAGAAGAAGTTGTTCGGGAGCACGCCCTCGCATTCTGATCCCAAGGGTTTCGCCTTCGTGATAGGCATCATGTTGAGCTCAGGGAAGTTGTCCCGAAGCATTGCCCACACCTGAAGTGCTCCTTCCCGGGCAACCGAGGACTTCTAGAAGTCGATCCAAAAAGGAGCACCCTTAAGACGGAGAGCAAGATCGAAGAGAGTGTCCAGGTGGCTTCCCTGGGGCACAACATATGAAAAATAGCCTCCATCGCCATACGGAAGAAAGCTTGCAGCTCCTCGAGCTATTTGAGCTTATTGGCAAGAATAACAGGACATGAGATGTCCTGAAATTGCCCCCAAAAAGCTTGGTACTGCCCATGCTTAGGATCAGGGCTCCCTTGGTAGAAGACGTGTGCGTGGGCAACACTCTGGGTAAATCGCCAAAGTAATCTGAATCATGCCAAGTTTGTGTCAACTCGGGGTAGCGTCGGCATCCAAAAGTGCACTACAGAAGATACACCTTACCGGCAAGGACGTTGTTTTAGCTTGCCTAACCTCATCCTCAGTGGTATCCCTAGCGTAGTTTATCCTCCTTGAGGTGTGAGGTCTGCTTCTTCAGGTCATCATCCATGGCATGCCTTTCGACTTTCAGCTGGTCGTAGTCCTCGATGTGCTTGATGAGATCTGTTGGAGAAGGGCAAACGCATATCGGGCAGCCTGGCAAGTGCTCTTCTTCGAGGAGGGCAGACGTCTTCTGAGCCTTGCCCTGGGAATGGTGAGCTTCTTCCCGGGAAGCCTAGGCCTATTGTTGGGCAGTTTGGAGCTGAGATTCTAGCTTGGCCACACGCTTCTTGGCCACTAACAAAAGACAACAATATTACATTAGCAATAATTCGAGTTGTATAAAAACATTGAAGCGGAAGATTAAAACATAAAATATGACATACCTAAATATTTTCGGCTAGCTGCTCTAGGCATTGTACCTTGAGCTTAGACTATGCCAGCATGTTCTCCACCTTCACCAGGTCTTGGGTGAGGATGTGGACGAATAGGCCAGCCTTCTGCATATCACCAGAATGAACCACAATGCTTAGTATTAGTTGCCTCGGGAGATTCGATCCAGAGGTGGACTTCTCTGAAGCCGATCTCAATCTCAGGGGATACTTCATCTGCGATTCAATCACTGTAAGCATTATGGAGTTCCCAACATGGTTCCAACCTCAGGTCAGCCACTTGTGCCCGACCTAAGTCCGATGGGCTACTGCATATCCATTTTGTTCTATGTGTTCTACCGTGCTCAAGTTCGGTCCTCGGGCTGATTTATCAAATCAACCTGAGTCTTGGGGGTTACTAGATCGACAGTTTCTTTTATTACAAAGCATTAGATACCAACTGAGGATGGTTTGATCCTTAGGTCGGCCACTTGTGCCCGACTCGAGTCTCGGGGACTAGAGCAGATTGCCTATTTTTCTCTATCTACTATGTCTATCAAAACCAACCTGCAGCCCGACATATTCCATGTTGAGCTGCAGGTCGGGGATCAAGGTATGCAAGGATGCCAAGTTATTTTCAAGACCTAGGCGCATTCTGGATTTTGTACCGATATACACCTTGAGTCTACTGGCTATGCTGTCATTTGCTAATTTAGAAGCATGATGAACATTTTACATCCATATCAGCCGCAAAGACATCTGTCATGTCCTTCAATCCCTGGTTCATGGCGTTGACTCGCTCCCTTGCTGCTATGAGGAAGCCCCTTGGCATCATGTCAAAGTCGGGTTCGTCTAGGATTCCTTGTCATTCTGGCCGGGGAGGGTTGACGCAGCCTCAGAAGTGGTCACACACATTTTCACGTAGGCTTTTGGTAGCACGGCCACGCCAAGCGTGGCAGTAGAAGTTGAGAGTGGTGCTAGTAATGCGCGTGGTTGATGGCTCGACTATGATGGCCGGGTTGGTCGGACTGAAGAGAGGAGGCAGAAGGTCTTGCTCTTCCACTTAGCAAACCGAGAAGTTTACACCTCCCTAGTGTGTTTTGCGTTTCCAACCTCCGGGGGTGTAACCTTAGAGTAGCGTATTTGGCTAGCACTGCCCTCTTCAAGGTAGGTAGGTTGTTTTGCAAACACTACGTAGTGGCGTCAGGTCATCAACGG